>NC_142128.1:69532500-70132500 GCF_024610735.1 Ursus americanus
TTCATTAGATAACACCAGCATATGAAAACTGAGCTTCCGTAGTTTTTCTTTTTTACTTTTAATCTAAACACATAATATGCTTGCATGCATATATGCACAATTTAAAATTAGCAGTATACCTACTTTTAAGAAATAATAAAACTAATTGCTGTTAGGATTTATTCCAAAAGGAAAGTGATAATGAGAGACATTGATATTGTAACTGTAAGAAAAAAGTTAACTAAAATTAACAAAAAGAATAAAATATATTTAGGAATATCTGATTCCTATGTGGGAAATTAATTTACTAATTAATTTAGCCAGTACTAGGTATCAAAAAATTTTGTTGTCTAGAAAAGGCAGAGTTCTCTTTAAACAGTCAATGTTATGTTGTTATTTTTCCTCAATTTTGGAGTAACTATAGGAATTTTCTAAAATTTTCCATGGGGTTTAGTTTTAATAAAATTTATATTTTTTAAAAAAGTGAGTATGTGTGAGTTTTAGGATACATTCTCTCAACTCCAAAAATTATAGATCTGGACATTTGACCATTTCTTGTCTTAAAGGAGGGACTCATGAACTCTTGCTTTTGTATTCCTTATTTGACTAATATGTTTATGTATTTCCATGCACACAATGTTTACCCTTAAATGGACAAGTATGGAAAGGGTATGAACAATTCAGAGCGATTACATCTGAGGGCAGAGCTCCCTGCTAGGTTAGTATTTATACTGGCTGCGTTAGCCCTCACACGGCTCTACTGAATATATGCATGCACACATAACACACTTAAGTCAAAAAAAAAAAATTTGCTCATTTTGGTTTTCCAAATTAGGAGCATGCATCATCTCAAATCGTGTACCCAATTTAGCATACCAAAGCGCAGTTGAGTTAGTATGACAAACCAGGCTGGTGTTTTTATGAACAGACTCTTCATAATAAGCTGTGTTACCTGGAGGACCTTTTATTGGTGTTTTGGGAGACTCAATATGATCTCTGTGAATAGATTTTGGGCGCTGTTTTTTTTGTTTTGCTATTTGAGGACGGGGTTTAATTACTGTATCCATGTCTTCCATTAGTTTCAGTTGTTTTCGCCTCATATACTCCTGTCTGATAAATTCTCTGCGTGCTCTCTCATCTTCCTTCTTCTGACGCTCTTCCTCAGTTTTACGCCTAAGAAACCAAATGGTTGCATTTCTTATTCTGCACACTAAAGAAACCAGACACTGGGGAGTATGGCTTTGATACAAGAAGAGAGAATTATTACATTTCGGTACCTTGGGAAAAAATGGTTTGACTGCTTTTAAAAAATACGTGTGTAAAAACCAGTGAAGATTTAAGATTAATGTTTCTAGAGAACGTTACTTTAAAATGCCTTTAAAATGTACAAGCGACCAATACTTTGGGAAAGTTAACTTGTAGAAAGCACCAGAAATCAGCATTAATTCAGTTGTCTCCATACGCTGCAAACGTCTGAACAGGCTGTTAAGCACCCCTGAGAAAGCACAGCCCGGCAGCGCACCCTCGGCGCTCAGATCCAGGGCCGGCCCAGCTGTAGCCTTTACCTCGTTTCCTCTTTCTTATGTTCCATCTCTGCTTCCAGCTGCTGTTTCCGAAGCTGAGTCTCCTTCTCCCTCCGCAGTCGCTTCTCCAGCAAAGCTGCCCGTTTCATTGCCATATCATTTTCAGCTTTTTGATCATCCTAAGCATGGATTTCATTGAAAAACGTGAAATGTTGTGGGCAACAATACTCTCATTTTCAATTGTGGTCACATTTATAACTGAAAATACGAACTATCTAGTCATCCTTATTCCATTTTGTTCCAGAAATTATGAAGGAAGAAATGAATCAGGGACGCCTAGGCCTGCATGGCTCCATTGGTTAAGCGTCTGTCTGCCTTCAGCTCAGGTCACTCAGCAGGGAGTCTGCTGTTCCCTCTGACCCTCCCCCCTCTTGTGCTCTCTCTCAAATCTTTTTTTTAAAAAAGTGAATTAAAGTGGTAACAGTTCTATCAACTGCCAAAGGGCACTTAAACTTAATATGTTTTCAAAACCTAGGAAAGAACAACCATAAAAAGGAAAAAAGAAGGGCGGAGGTTTTTTGGACCTTAATAAATAGCTTAAAAGTAAGGAGTTTTCCCTCAATTTTAAAAAATTGCATTCACACTAGGGCATCTGGCTGGCTCAGTCAGAAGAGCACGTGACTCTTGATGTTAGTGTCATGAGTTTGAGCCCCACGCTGGGTGTGGAGATTACTTATTTTTTAAAATTCATTAAAATTGTATTTAAAATACGTGCTCAATAAAGAAAACTCAAGTAAAAGTACCCAAAAATTAGCTACATGGTTATATCCCATAAACGAAACCACTGCTGCATGACAGAGTGGACACGAGGGCGTAGATGTGCCGCCTGTTTCGCCCTGAAGCATTCTCTCCCTTCCGTTCTCCTTTCTTTGCAAGAAACAGAGGTAGCTGGGGTCTCTAAAATTAGTAAACTGTATCTATTCATGTCTACAGTAGCATTCTATTAAAAATTAGTCATTTTACATGGTTAAGAGACAAAACATGACTCACATTCAAATTTCTAAACTTTAAAAGGGGCTAAAGGACAATCACCCTGAGATCAACTTTAAAATAAATTACAAATTTCCAGTATTAAATGACAAAAAGTAAAACTATCGACTGTAATCACTTCGATATTCCTGGGTTCTTATTCCAGTAGAACTGTGGTTTCAATTTAAAATCTTAAATTATAAACTGATGCTGTTGAGTACTGTCTTTTTCCTCTGTGTTCCAAATTGTGGAGCTAGACAGGATTAGAGATGATCTTACTTTAGTTCCTTAATTCAAAAAAGAAACATGAGTAACACACCCACATGTTTCTGATTATTAAAAAAATATTCTTTCCTAAAGGTAATTTGGAAAATACAGGAAAACATAAAGATGAATAAAATGGATAATTAGAAAAATTTTTAATTAAGCTTTTCTTGTTTTTCTAATATCTATGATAAATTTTAAGATCTTGACCATCAAGAGGTGATATTGTTCAATATTTATGTTGGCTGGCTATAGTACGTTATATCTAATATCAAGACTGAGATTAGGAATCATATGTTAGACCTTTATCCAGTGCTTTTAAAGGAGCTATCTGTATGTTATTTTTAAATGTTTCACCTTGCAAGATTATGTCTGGTCAATTTTTTGAAAGTTTTTTTTAAGACTTTTATTTATTTGTCAGAGAGAGAGCACAAGCAGGGGGAGGCAGAGGCAGAGGGAGAAGGAGGCTCCGTGCTGAGCAGGGAGCCCGATGCGGGACTTAATCCCAGGACCCTGAAATCATGACCTGAGCCGAAAGCAGACACTTAACCAACTGAGCCACCCAGGCGTCCCTTAAAAATTTTTTTAACAAAACATTAAGGAAAGATGTTGAAAATTTTAAAAAATCTAAAATATACTTACACACGATGCCAAATTATGTGCTTTTTACAAACTGACAGTCAACTCTTTGAAGAGATCCAAACAGCTCAACGTTTTTTAAAAGGCTTTTATGAAAGCAAGCAAGAGAGGCAGAGGAGCAAAACAGCGCATCTAAACATGTACCGTGACCTTGGTGAAGGAAAGATTTGTTCAGTGTGCTTGGACGTTACTGCAGTCCACCAAGGGGAGCCCCGAAATGTATTTCAGGGTTAGCGGCAGGCTCATAACAAAAGGGACTACTACTGAAAGGCGTGCACATTAACTAAAACCAAACCCATCTACTGATGATGCCCAAAATGACGAAGACTGGTATTACCTTAAAAAAGAATCCACAGCACACTTTCTGGTCATCATCAAATTGTTCCTTATCACTTTCTCCATCGTATTTTTCAACAGCTACATCAGCCTTTTCAGGTGGTTTCAGATCTGAGAGCGAAACTTCAATCAGATTAACATTTTTAGGAGCAGCGGGTGGAAAAACAGGTTTAGGAGGAGGCTCTGCGGGCGGGTTCAGCTGGTCCTCACTTGGTGTCAGTCGGACGGTCTCTGTGATGGGCTGGGACAGGACCTCAGAAACTGTTGACTCAAGAGGCTTGATCTCCTTTTCTTCCGGGTTATGTACGTGCTGCCCTTTGGCTTCCAGTTCCTCCTTTTTAATTTCTTCCTTAGGTTTGGATTCCTTTAACTGAGGCTCTCCATCATCCCCAAAACACACAAATGACCTAGTCTGAATAGGAACTTGACTTGGTGAAAACCTCCGTAACCGAGGAAGACTATCCACAGACCGAGGGGGCGTCAGCGTTCGAGTCAGAGGCGTTATTTTTAATTCATTTGGCCTAGGAGTCCTTTGATTTTTAACAGAAACAGATGTGCTCTTCCTGTTGGAAGACTGCGGGGACGGATGGGTAGGACGGGGGGCATCTGACGAGAAGGGTGCAATGGCTGACGACAGGCCTGCCTGCCTGGAAGGTTTAAAGTCGCGGATCTGTTTTTGTGGAGAGGGCTGCGGAGGTGAGATCACCCAGGACTGTTGCTCCCTCATCTGCATTAACATCTCCTGCTGAAGTGACAAGCGCTGCATTTCTTGTTGTAGAAAATGGAGAGAGGAATTTAACTTTTCAATGGACTTTGTATATTCTAAGATCTCTCCCTCATTTAAAGTCTCCTCCGAGGGGCTCGCCAGGTTCCACTGCTTCTCTGGGTCAACGGGTGTGGTTGGAGACTTCAGCCATTTGGCCTGAGGATTCTCCATGCCTTCCTTCAGATCCGCCAGAGACTTACTCCTCTGTCCGTTAGCCTTTTGTGAATCCTTTTCTTTTGCTCGATCAGTATACACTTTCTCATCTTCTGCACCGGCTGCTTCCTCTCGAAGAGGGGAAATGCCATCCCCTCTCTTTTTCACCACAGTAAGAAATGCTGTCCTTCCCATCTTCTGCCTCTGCTTAGTGAAAGCGGCCTCCATCTTCTTCTTCTGGGCTTCTATAGCGCGCCTCTTTTCTTCCAGTTTCATCCTAAGATGCACCATTTCAGAGGCCAACAGCTGGGTAGTGTCCCGGCCTTGTGGAAGGCCTGCTTCTTCTGGGATTTGTCCCCAAGCAACCACGTGCGGAATATTAAGTTCAGAGCCCTCTGGGGTAGTTTTCTGAGAACTGCTCCCGCTACTTTTCCCATCGGTATGATTCAGTTTCCTGAATTTCTGTTCGGCAAAGCTGGTCATTTTCACCCCAGAACTAGAAGACGCACTGCTGCCTGGTTGAGACTTGGTACTTACAGTACTCGGACAAGGGCTCAAAGCTTCTCTGGGGTTGCTGGTTCGAATATCATAATCCTGAAGAAATTTCGATGCATCGTCCATGTCAGAGTCTAGGCTTACAGTATAATCTCTCAAAGAAGAATCTTCATCCATAGTTTCAGGGATATCTTCTGAAGGAACATGAATTCCAGTGTCTACTTCAGTATTATCAGTTATGGGACTCAAGGCACCTTTTGTATCATTTATGTTATCAGGACTAGACTGATTCAGCTTGATGTTTGAATTTAGGATACTCATTTCCTGGTTATGAAGAAAGAAGCCGTTAGCAATGTGGTCTGGCTGAGAGGTATGGGGAGATTTTTCAGTGTCATGAATTATTTGTAACGCTTCCTCGATGCTTGGTGTCTCGATCTGATTGCCAAACTCATCTAGAAGTACTCTATTTTGTAGAGCTCCATTTGGAAGCTTATAATGAATATTCTCGTTGGAATTTAGTTCATTTGTATTAAGGGGAGTGTAAGATTTGAGGCCACTGTGAGAGTCTATATTAAGTTCTTCTTCAATGCTTTCTGCTTCCTCTTCTCCATTTACTGGCTTAAAGGACAAATTTTTCCTAATATTTTTAGATACACGATTATTGTTCAGAGTAAGTCCTTCATTACTAATAGAACGAGTGATTCCTCGGTTTGGAGTGGATCTGTGTACAGTATTTTCTTTATCAAAAGAAATATCAAACGAAACTCCATGCACTGATGATCTAAAAAACATTTAGAGAAAATGAAAAACCTTAAACATGCCCAGAAAAGAAATGATTTGATACCCTTTAACAATTATTTAAAATTATACTTCCCTTCTTTTCCCATTTCTCATAATCCTGTTGTGCTCAAGGTAAGCGTAGGGCTACTGGACTACCTTTAACTTTAGCCCCTTTGAACTCTCAATCATCTGCCTACATTGCCCTTTTCAAAGTGAGGTACTAACTGCAATTTGGCTACCAACAAAATAGAGAATCAGCATTTCTTTCTCTTTTTTTTAATTACTAAAGTATAGTTGACCATGTTATATTAGTTGCAGCTGTACAATATAGCAATTCAATAAATAGCATTTATTCTCACATTTATAATGTGAATATACTAAAAATAATTCCCTTTGTTTACCTTTTCTCTTTGGGCCATGTCCCTATGAAACCATCAACATAGGACATAGATGAAGACCTTCTAATTCCTCCTTCAAATGTGAAAAAGAAAAAGTCATTGAAAGTATGTAAAAAATTTTAACTTACAGCTTAACAGATTTCAAATATTTCAGGATTCATTAAGAGCACTAAAAAGTAAGTAGGTATATATGGAGAAATAAAGATCATTTTATTAAGAAAAGCAAGCACAGAGAAACAGATCAACATTTTAGTGTATATATAACACTTTTCCAAAAAAAAAAAAAAAAACCTGGCCATTTTTATATACATTTATTCTCAATCATTTCCCAGTTAACCTAGGTTTTTTCAAAAATATTACCTGAAGCTGAAGAATGAGCTTGGGGGCGTGAATATCTAGAAGGCAAATGATGAGTGTGTGTAAATGCAGCTCCTTCCCCGCTGCAAGGTAAAATAAATGTAAAATGTTTTATTATGTTTTAGTTCTTTAATATAAACTTTACACAGAATGGCTGAAATTAGAAACATTACCACCTCTGACTCTCCACCCTAAATTAAACAAACAAAAAAAAAGGAAACACAATATATTGTTTAAACCAAAAATGGCTGTTAAGTATATGTATGTCTATGTATTTTATGTCTTTTAGTCAAAGAGAAATATTTTCATACACACCTCAACATCCTTGTGAGGTAAGATATGGCATATTTTCATTTTACAAACAGAAATACTGAGAAATAGGTAAGTTAAAGTCATCAGCTGGAAATATTTAATCTCTAGAAACTACAGGTATAATAAACCCTTGTAAAAGATCCTGGCCGCCTCCCTGTTCACAGACCTGTGTCTATACATCTCTAACAGTTACATCAAAATTAATATTAATATATATATATATATTTTTAAAGATTTTATTTTATTTATTTGACAGAGATAGAGACAGCCAGCGAGAGAGGGAACACAAGCAGGGGGAGTGGGAGAGGAAGAAGCAGGCTCATAGCAGAGGAGCCTGATGTGGGGCTCGATCCCATAACGCCGGGATCACGCCCTGAGCCGAAGGCAGACGCCTAACCGCTGTGCCACCCAGGCACCCCTAATATTAATATATTGAGCTGCACCTTGAAGACCTCAATGCCTATAAAGATATGAAACTTTCCTATTTCTTAATTCCACCTCATTCGAATTAATGCAGGGGATTAGGTAGTCTATTTCTCAAATTATCATGCCATTTGGGCCAAATTTAATTTTTCTTCAAGTTTCAAGTCTGTTGTAGCCTACCTTATAGTCAAGTGCCAACGTTACACGTCCCCACCCCCAATCAGCTGAGAATCAACTGGGGAACAGGATGTATGTAATGACTTCTGTAGTCCCCCTTCAAATCACATTATCTTTTGGCTATTATAAACTGAGAACATGAACAAGTCGATCAAAAAATTCAAATGAAACAATATTGTATTCTTACTATTTAATGAAAGCTTCATCAGTGAGCTCTTCTAAAAGCAACGATACTTGAAGAACTTGTATGACCTTGTTGTCTCCAAAGCAAATGCTTATCTGCTTCCGTTTGCCTTTACCCCTAAACTGCCCATCACATTCTCTCTCAGAGGACTATCAGGGAATACTCACCTGCCCCGTCATGTTTGTTTCTGTTATCCCTCCCTCTAAAATCACTGCCCCTGTTTGCATTCTCCCTTACATCTATGATAGGAGGCTAATCCTGAAGATACAGAAGTTAGAAATTAAAATATATTCACTCTCTTCTTCTCCAGATAATGGCTAAAGTATTTTAAATTCCTATTAATTGCCTCACTTTCACATTTGCATAGAAAATTTTGATCTGGTCTAACTGCTCAGCAGGTTAGTAGTCAAGTGTGTGGATTAGCTGCTACAAATGTTTTTTGCTCGGCCTGTCTTCTTCCTTTGTTTTCCCCTCATAACTTCATTATTTAGGGGCACTCACATTTGTACATGTGACTGCATTTTTCTCAGGAAGAGTGGAAACTTTTGACTCCTTCCTGAAATGTTCTACAATGAGAAAACTCCAGTGGACCACCTGGAGACTTACAGAAATGAGAGGATTAGTAGGATCCTAGAATGACAGCTATACAGTGTCTCTTCAAGGAAAATAATTTAGACATCCATCTGCTAGGAAAAATGAGTAAGGGCAGCCACTGAGATATCTGAGAAACATAGAGGAGTCTTCCAGAGGGCCTTAAGACATTTTCCAGGGTCAGAAATGTGAACAGTCTCCAAATAAGGTTCCTAGAATTAATAGTTGTGGGATAATCTAGCATTGAGGCAGAAAGTTTCAGAGATTTTAAAGATTTAATAGTACAAGAGTCATAACCTAGAATACTGAATGTTTTCTGAATTTTCAAGGAACGAAATGTCACTATGTAATCAACCCAGGAAAACACCAAGAAAATTAATACGTAGAAAAAAGTTTCCCGTGGGAAAAAATATACAGAAGCTCCTAGATCAGCCATATCCTAACTGAACCTCTTTTTGTAAAATCTCAGGCATATTACAGAATAGAAAACTGAATGGGCGTAGTAAGACAATCCGTAACAGTAAACCAGAGGGTAAGGGAAGGAAAATGCTTTCTTAATCTGTAGGAAGTATTTTACAGACATCAGCCAGTTCAGAGGTAAGAAGCCCTATGAAGGCAGTAAGAGTACTATAAGGGCTCTGTCAAGGTTCCAGTTTCACACCCATTAGCACCCACTTGAGAGAGAAAACTTCTTAAATGTGTGAAGTGGGTGACAGCTCAGTACAAGTTCATAGTTTTATGTTAAGCCAAGAATTCATAAAGTACTTTCAATTGCTTGTTCATCATTTTTAAAAATTTTAATGGATCTGCTTGGATTTCTAAAACACCGCAAAATAAAATTTTAAACTTAAAAAAAAAAACATAAATGAGGGAGTCCATAGTCAATATAAATTTTAGGTTCTAATAAATATACCTAAAAAAATACAGGATCTGCTGAAAAACATTTTTAAACAAACTAATGTGTCTATCATATGTTTGGGCAGAAGTCAGGATTATCCCAATATTAAATTTTTCTTTGCTTTCAATTCAGTTCCTGATATTAAGAACTAAAGCATCAGACATAAAGATTCAGTATTACAAGAAACATTCTATTGTGATCTTTGGTTAGTTACACTAACCAACAAACAAACAGCAGGGGAAACTACCTCAAAGATTAAAGAAAAAAAAAAAATTAAAAAACCCAAACAGGAACTTAAAATTCCCCCCACCTCGAGGCCTATCACTTAGCAGTTCTCAATGACAAACAAGTTCTACAGCAAAAGTTTGGTTTTAAGCTCAGAATGTATTCTCCCACTTCTGAGTGTGATTCATTAAAGCCTGTTTATGAAACATTCCTTTCTGTGTAAATTCAATTACAGTTAAGTTAAAACAAGCTGTGTAATACATACCGTAAGCTAGTTAAAACTTATTTAGTTCAAAGTCCAACAGAAATTTTAAAAACTAACAGAATTTTATTTTGATTTCATTAGCAAATGGAAATGGAAACAGTGAAAATGAGGTCATTCTGGACTCTACCTTGAAGTGAAGTCAGAACTACACGAACTGTCCAAGATGTTTGTTTTGGCCGCATTCAACACAGAAATTGAAGGCATATCGTTCACAGGTTCAGCTACAATAAAAGATAAAAGCCTCAAAATTATGTATTTAGCATATTTCCACCACTATTTCAAGAATTTCCATTTTCCTTTATTGTAGCATAATGAAAATTTTCTTCTTAAATAATTTTCAAGGGTAAAATTTAAAACCCTTCTTGAAGTTCTGGCTTAAAAAATTCACTTGATTAAGGCTAACTGGGGGGAAAGAAGGGAGAAGGCCTAACATAAAATAAATACAGATATTTAAAAAGAAATCCAAGTGTCTAATTTTACTAAAGCTTTCACAGAACTTCAGTTACATATGGTAATTTTTGTTTCTTTATGAAATAGTTGGTATTTTGGTAATCAATTAAGACAGAATTTCACTGGTCAATAATTAACCCCCCACCCCAGAATTTATATTTTTGTAAATAACTCTGGGGAAGACTCCATGTACGTTTTGCCTTTGAGATCTAATGTAATAGCTGTTGAATATTTTGAATAGTGGGCAAAAAAAAAAATCACAGAACACAATGTAAGTGAAAATTCTATATTAATTGTAAAAAACTGTACAAATATTGGTTATGATAATTACTGAAGACACCTGACTTTATTACAGGGCCTTACGGAAGGATCTTAACTTCTTTGTAGGTATTCTTTGATACATTATGTTCAGTAATCAGAATCTGCCCTAAGCAGCTTCGAGATGGAACAGATGAAATACTCTTTATTGCACAGTTCCCAGAACTTTGCCTCAGATGCAGTGGGCACACTGGAAGCAAGCTCATTCTACTCACTACAGTGACATGCCTTTCCCTTGACTACACATTTTTTCCTCCTTCCTGATCTTTTAAATTTTTCTGAGAGGGAGGAGATAGAGAAGAAATAAGGGTAATGGTGAGAAAAATACCAAAATGTGGAGCCAAGGAAAGCAGCTAAGTAGCTGGGATGCACAATAATCGTGTTTTGTGTTTGGCAAGACGGCCACTGGCAGTAGAAGGAACTGGTCCCGTAGTTATGCTGGAAGAGAAGTTCTTTAGTGGAGCTAAACTTACAATTTAGAATCCTTTTTCCCCCAATAGAAATAAACCTCTGGTTTCATAATGGAAGCCAAAGGAAAATTTGTTTTAGAGAAAATGCAGGAAGATTTTTTGTTCTTTATTTCTAGGGGTCTTTACAGTAACCCCTTTATTTTGTATTAGTTTTCTTATTATGTGCAATCAATAGAACATGATATGTAATAATCATAAAACATATGGGGCTTAAAAATATGTATATAAACCTTCTTATGGTTGGTTTAGTGGTAAATTCAAGTTGTAGATTAAAGCCAAGCCATCATTTAAGTGGATTCTGGGTAACAGTAATAAAAACTCAGCATCTAACAGGGAATAAAAGCTAGAGATGGGGGTAAAAGATGCAAAGAGAAGAAAGTAGGCTGAGTTGAAGCTAGAAATTCCACAACATAAGGCTTCAAATTCAGAGCTGTTCTCTCCTACATCATGTCTCACAGAGAATTTAGCAGCTTTAAATATTAAAATATTCAGAATTTATCAAGGCTAATAGCTGTTTTATAACAATAATAGGATTCCCTTGAACATAATAACCAGGGGAGGTTCGATAAACTCTCCATTTTGTTTCCAGGAACACCTACTACCTCCTTGTGGACGAACAACACGAGGCTGCACGAACGAGGGCTTCACAACTTCGAACCACCAGAAGAGCTCTGCCATGAACACCAAATAATTACTCTGTGTAAGAGAGTTAAGGAAAGGAGAAAAATCAGGTAAGACTTGACCAGAAAGTAATGATAAATACAATTTTACTGTTTTACCTATTAAATAGAGGTTTAAGTCATATTCCTTCATCACTGGAGTGTATCTACTCTAGGCTATTAAATCTGGGATAGAATATTAATGCTTCTCGGTAACATTTATAACAGCTATTCAAGACCTCTGTGCTGCTTTTCTCTGTATTTCCAGAATGGTAGTCCAATTTATGTGACAGGCATGGGTACCTCTAACTGTAGAACTCTGAGATAATATATAAGGCACTCTTTGTCCAAAGTCGATACAAACAACTTAAACAGCCTTTGACACTCTGAAGAGTGGCTGTTATTTAAAAAAAAAAAAAAAAAAAAAAGTCTTTCCAGATCCCTAGAAATTTCTCCAAAACTTAATCAGGTATCTATGTGCTTGATGATGCTAAACTCAACAGTAATCCAGGCACTAAATAACAAAAAGACTCTATACTGTTATGGCTAATTACTAATAATTTTGAAATGTACATACAGAAACATTATATAATTTATTATATCAACCTTTGAAAAGTTATAGGTTAACAATGTCATTTGCCTTTTATGATTTATATTTGAAAATGTGAATAAATTTTAAAACAGCTTAAAATTATAAGAAAAGACTGAGGGTCCTCAAAAGCACATTTCTACTATAAGCTTATATTTTAGGATGCATACATCATAAAAGCTATAAACATGAAGAATTACTTTAACTGCAGGCATCTGGTAAGTTTAAAAATTAGCACTATACAAAATGTTTTATAATTACTTAAAATAATACGCCTTTGAATTTGGCATCTAATAAAATTATTATCAAATTAATATTCAATGAGCAAGGTCTTATTTCATATTAAATTTTAGGTTTCAAAATTATCATTGGAAATATGGGTGTTTTCCAATGCCATGCCTTCCTCCTGTTTTGTTTTTTTTAAGATTTATTTATTTATTTTAGAGCAAGCCATGAGTGGGGGAAGGGCAGAGGGAAAGAACCTCAAGCAGACTCCCTGCTGAGCGAGGAGCCTGTCCAGCGGCTCCATCTCACAACCCTGAGATCATGACCTGAGACAAAATCAAGAGCTGGATGCTAAAACGACGGAGCCACCCAGGCGCCCCACTCCTACCTGTTAATTATGAATAATCCTCAAAGCTTTATATACTCTCAGAGTTCATCTACTCTGTTTTCTCATATTTAAGCTGGTGACTTTCAAATATTCATCTTTTACCGGATAGTTCCAGAAGGCTATTGTGTATGTAGAAAGTGAAAGAGAAAAATCAAGAGTAACTCAGGGTTTTGTCTTTAGCAACTGACAGTACCATTTAATGAAATGGAAAAGACTGGGATAAATAGGCAGTGGAAGAAATCCTGAGTTAAGCTTTGAGATATTCATTAGACATTTAAGTGGACTTGTCAGGTAGGTGTTTGAATGTAGGAGTCTGGAATGTTATAGAAGATAAGGCATAATGGTGAACAGAATTTGGTAGGTTTCCTACTTTCAGCATTTGCTTTTAACTGTAAACTCCCAGAATAGTCCAACGTTTATAGACAATACATATATTTTAAGCAGTCGTTATAATTTGTGATTTTTTTTTTTTTAGAAAGGAAATGAGAATGCTCACAATCCCAAAGGCTGTGTGTTGGATCCTACCCCTGCTTACCCTCAGAAACTTTATATTCTTAATTATGTTTCTTTCTCCTATATACTCTTCCCTTCAACTGAATCCTTCCTACTTAGCTTTTATTTATTTATTTACTTATTAAAGATTTCATTTATTTATTTATTTGACAGAGAGAGACAGCCAGCGAGAGAGGAACACAAGCAGGGGGAGTGGGAGAGGAAGAAGCAGGCTCCCAGTGGAGGAGCCTAATGTGGGGCTCGATCCCAGGACTCTGGGATCACATCCTGAGCCGAAGGCAGACGCTTAACCACTGAGCCACCCAGGTGCCCCCTACTTAGCTTTTAAACTGCTCAAATCTCCCATATGAAAAACAGAACGAGGGGCACCTGGGTGGCACAGCGGTTAAGCGTCTGCCTTCAGCTCAGGGCGTGATCCCGGCGTTATGGGATCGAGCCCCACATCAGGCTCCTCTGCTATGAGCCTGCTTCTTCCTCTCCCACTCCCCCTGCTTGTGTTCCTCTCTTGCTGGCTGTCTCTATCTCTGTCGAATAAATAAATAAAAAAATCTTAAAAAAAAAAAAAACAGAATGAAACCTTCACTCAGTAATTCACCATTCTCCAGTTTCTTCCCACTCCCATCTTCTTACCTCTTCATAAACTTCTCTAAGGTAGGCCTATGCTAACAATCTCCTCTCAGTCTTCTGGCTCCCTAATCCACTCCAGTCTGGCATCCAGGCACATCATTCCTCCAATTCAGCACTTGCTCAAGTCACCAAGGACTTACATTTATTGCTAAATCAAACAGATTTTTCAGTCTTCATCTTACTTGAGCTCTCAGCAGCATTTGATACTCCTGATGTCTCCCCTCATTGAAAACTGCCGTCCATGCCCATCAGCTACCAAATGTATTGACTGTACTTACATATGCAGTGGCCTAGAGAGAGTTTTCTCTTGGATATTTCAAAGGCACCTCAAATGTCCGAAATTGAACTAGTGATCTTCCCCACAAATCCGACCTTATTCCAGTTTTACATCACTGAATGGCAGGCATCACTATCCACAGTGTGCACACCGGAAACCTATCCAGTTCATCACCAAAGCCTGCAAATTCTGCATCCTAAGTATTTCTGGAATCCACCCACTTCTTTCCATCTTTTATAATTACTCTGATTGAAACTGTTTCCATTTCTTGTTTAGAACACAATAGCTTTTTATTTGACTAGTATAGGCCAAACAAACTTTTCAAAATGCAACACCCCTCCCCCCACTTCCACTGCTTTTGGGAAACTGACTATGGGCTACAAGAGCGTAGAGGGTACATGATTGTGTCCCTTTTTAATTTCTCCAGTTCATTCAATACCACATTCTCCAGAGTTCCTCATTTTACCCATCAGACTATTAAGTCTAGAAGGACAAAGCTGGTGCTCATCATTATATCTTCAGGTTTTTTTAAATTATTAAGATTTTATTTATTAGAGAGAGAGAGAGCACACAAGCAGGGGCAGTAACAGGCAGAGGGAGAAGCAAGCTGCCCACTGAGCAAGAAGCCCAATGCAGGACTCAATCCCAGGACCCTGGGATCGTGACCTGAGCCAAAGGCAGACACTTAACTAACTGAGCCACCCAGGCGTCATATCCATATATCTTCAGTTTTTAAAACAGTGCCTGGTACATAATAGATGGCCAATACATACTTTTTGAATGAATGTATAAATGAATGAAAAAATGTGTAACAAAAAAGATCAGTTGGCAAAATACCAAACTGCTGACGGGGCAGGGAATGTTTCTGGTAATACGATCATCATGATTTATAATTTTTCTTTATACTTCTCTCCATAGGATATTTTCAAAAGCCAAAGTATAAAATTTTATTTAAAGTATTGGTCCTATGTTCCACTCTACTAGTATAGTTAACTGAAAGCTGTCTATATCTTTTGGAAAAACAGTAACACTCAACTAAAGGGCTCAACTAAATTATCAATTGATACATTAATATTTTAAGGACCCTGTTGTTTGATATCAGTAAACATCAGAGAAATGCAAATCACAACCACAATGAGGTATCACCTCACACCTGTTAGAATGGCTATCATCAAAAATAAGAGAAACAAGTGTTGGCGAGGATGTGGAGAAAAGAGGACCCTTGTACGTTGTTGGTGGGAATATAAACTGGTACAGCCACTATGGAAAATAGTACGCAATTCCTCAAAAAATTAAAAACAGAATTACCACATGGATCTAGCAATTCCACTTTTGAATATTTATATGAAGAAACTAAAAACAGGATTGAAGAGAAATCTGCATTCCTGTGTTCACTGCCGCATTATTCACAATAGCCAAGATACATATGGAAACAGCCCAAGTATCTGTCAATAGATGAATGGACAGACAAGATGTGGTGCATATATACAGTGGAATATTATTCAGCCAGGAGAAAGAAGGAAATCCTGCCATTTGCAACAACACTAATGGACCCTGAGGGCATTATGCTAAGTAAAATAAGTCAGAGAAAGACAAATTCTGTATGATTTCACTTATGTGTGGAATCTAAAAAAGCTGAACTCACAGAAACAGAGGATAGAGTGGTATTTACCAGGGACTGAGAGGCTGAGGAAATGGGGAGATTTTGGTCAAGGGGTAAAAACTTCCAGTTATAAGTAAATAACTGGGAATCTAATGATTATAGTTAACAAGATACTGTATTGTATACTCAAAAGTTGCTGAAAGAGATCACCACAAAAAAGAAATGGTAAATATGTGATATGGTAGAGGTGTCAGCTAATCCCTGGTGGGAATCATTTTGCACACTTTAAACTTATACAATGTTGGATGTCAATTATATCCAATAAAGCTGGAAAAAAATACTTTGGTAAGATACTATGTTTGGCCACAAGATGTCAGCATAGTAAGAGAGAGTTTTCCCAAGTAACCAAAGCTTACAAAGATCATTTCTTTCTGGATTTATGATGATGAAACAGCAATAAATCTGTTACTACATTCCAGGCATGATATCAAATAAATTTCATTTAAAAGCTTTCTTTCCTTTTAGTTAAGACAGTCATGCAACTATATATTAACATTCTTAAACAATATAAACAATACAGAAGAATACAGATATACAGAACATGGAATATAAAGTATGCTTTAACTACTCTCCCCCAAATCCTAATACCTAACACTCAGAAGAAACCACTGTTAACAAGTTTTGTGTTTATCCTTCTAATCAACCTTTTTCTATGCACAGATTTGCATACAAATAGAAAAAAACTGTTTTTAATATATAAATTACATCATGCTATAATGTTTGCTACCTACTTTCTTCACTTAATAACATCTTGGAGAGCTTTCCGGATCAGTAAAAAAATACCTACACCTTCTTCTTTTAAACAGCTCTACTATATTACAAAACATTTCTATTGTGTCCCTCCTGAGATGAATTGTTTCCAACTATTAGTCTTAAAATATTCAGTGGAAGTCAAAGTCGTGGTTCTAGTAATTTAGTAAATAATACAGAAAGTGACCAAAGCCTTTTCTGTAGACACCTGGTTTTTGTTTTAATTCCCTTTACCTCACCTATCTTTCTACCCACCTCCCCTCTGACAACCTACTAGTTTGTTCTCTGTATTTAAGAGCCTGGGTTTTTTTGTTTTTTTGGTCTCTTTGTTCGTTCGATTTGTTTTGTTTCTTAAATTCCACATATGAGTGAAATCATATGGTATTTGTCTTTCTCTGACTGATTTCACTTAGCACTATACCCTCTAGGTCTATCCATGTTGTTACAAATGGCAAGATCTCATTCTTTTTTATGGCTGAGTAATATTTGTGTGTGTGTGTGTGTGTGTGTGTGTGTGTGTGTGTATATATATATACATACACACCCCACATCTTTATCCATTCATCTGTGGATGGACACTTGGCTTGCTTCCATCTCTCGGCTATTGTAAATAATACTACAATAAACATAGGGGTGCATGTATCTTTTCGAATTAGTGTTTTCATTTTCTTTGGGTAAATACCCAGTAGTGGAATTACTGAATTCTATTTTTAATTTTTTTGAGGACCCTCTATACTGTTTTCCACAGTGGCTGCTGCACCAGTTTGCATTTCCACCAACAGTGCAAGAGGGTTCCTTTTTTCGCCACATCCTCACCAACATTTGTTATTTTTCTTTTTGATTCTAGCCATTTTGACAGATGTATCTGTCAGTTATCTATTTTAAATATGCCTGATTTAAGAAAATGTCTTTATATCTAGATCATGCCCAGACTAAGTAGATTTAAACATTAGGGCTATATAATGTTTATTGCAATTCCAAGGTAAGCAACTTAAATAAATGTACTCGATCTTATGTCTCAACGCATTTAATGAAATGAATTCCTTGAGATGACAGAGGTAGTATTTAAGTTTTTTAACAGGCAAGTGCCAAAAAAGGCATGAACAAGATATATATGGAAATAGTTATTTCCTATCTTCCATTTTGATAAAAATGGCAAGGTCGAAGCCTTCAAAATACATCAGTGTTTTTCTTCTGATGTGTCACATAGTGGGGAGTGGGTCCATTTTGGGTCAATAGGAATAGCGGCTTATTTTGGAAAGGCCTTTACCTTTGGCTCTGTCTTCTACCTGTGGTGATCCAGAAATGGGTGAAGGAAAAAGAGATCAGAGAGTAAAAATGTCGAGAACCACAAGGCACTAGTATCATGGTAAGAAGGGTCCATTAGCAGTTTCTATTAAAGTTGACACTGGAACTGTGAGTAGAATGATACAAAGTTGTTCCTCTCGGCCAGACTTAAAAAAAAAATCTATTATAAGATTACCTATTCTTAAAACCCTAAAGCAGAACTGGTAAACTTTAGGCAGGTCTGTAAGAGATATAAAGGAACTTTGTAGCTATGAGCTGCTGGGAATACCGAGGTATGAGGTCACATCACAAAATTCGGGAACAAGCGGCTGCTTTTTAACTTGCAGCTCAGAAGCAGTTACTCGTGACATGTCTCTCTTCACCACTACAAGGTAAGATCCACCAAAGCAGGAGCTTGGTTTTGTTCACTTAGTTATCCCAACCACCCCGAACACGACTAGATGCTCAATAACTACTTCTTGAAAGAATGCAGCAAGCAGTGGCCGACAGCTCACAGGCAGTGTGTGATACTCTGAAGCAAGGGGACAAATTCATGAAATTGAATTCCTTTTTAAAAGGTTCATTTCCAGACTATTTTAACATTTTCCTTCCCCCTTTCTTTCCCTAGGTTTTGTCTCAAGTCCTGGGACCTTAAGATTCCTTCTTCCCATATTCCATGGTCCTGCTGAATGCTGGAAGTGATCAGATCTTCCTTTATTTTCCCAGCATATTATAATAACATCTAAGATTCAGAAACATGTAGTGGCTTATCCTCTATTTTGCTAATTTTAGGATAACAGGTCAGTTTTGTACCACAACTTTTAAATTTAGCTTTGTATTGTAAAAGAAACCTGTAGCTAACAGTGTATTAAAACCTAAAATATGCAGAAAAATAAAACTTTTTTCAAATGCTCTTTTGACTGACATTACAGTTAATTTGTAAGCTTACAGTGACTATGCCATTTATATATCTAGCTTTATTTTTTTTTCAAAAAACTGAAAGCAAAACAAAACAAAATGAAAACACCAAGAATTATTTAATTTACCTTTATGGATGAAGCAGCATACAGCATATCTTCCAGGGTGAAGTGGCAACACTGGTTCAAATATTCTTGGCAAAATTCTTGAATCAGCTGCAGATTATACAGGCTATCAGCCAAAGACATGGTTTCTTTCAAACAAATATCTTCAAACAGGAAAAGAGCAAGGTGATAACTAGGTTAATTTGATAATATACATTTCGCATGCATTTTATAATTAGTGGCTTAGTACAAATACACAATTACATGGACTCTGTTTTACACACAAATACAAATATAGGAGCTGCTACACAGAAAGACTTAGCACTACTTTACTCAACTATCTTCCTCAGGATTATACGTAAAAAAAATTTTTTTTTAAGCCTTCATTACTTATTAAGTACTGTTGTGTCAATACTTGTCACCAAGTATACTTGTCACTGAACACTTACCCTCTAATCTGACAACACCAGGACAGTAAAAATGAATAAGAGCAGCTAAAGCACAGCCATCTGTGCCATCTTTCAACAAATTTTCTACCAATGGAATGCAAGGCAGTTGCTTGAGCAATGTTTGCTCCTTCCTGTAACGAGCCTACGAAAAAAAAAAAGAGAGCAAGATGAAAATAAATAAATACTAAACAACATACAGGGAAAAACCAGCACTGTAGATTCTAATGTACCAGTAATATATGCCAAGAGAAATGAGAACTATTCAGCAACATCCTTCTTTTCTAAATAATACTAGACATTACTTTACCAAAGTAAAATACAGAGCAACAGCATTATCGTTTCAAAGTACTTAATATAAAATTATATTGCCAATTTACATGAAATGACATTTAGGCTAAATATTTAAATATAAAAGCATCACAAATGGCTTCTGAACATTTTGTATCCAAAGCATCAGTTCTGTTCTTTTGCTGATAATAAAATTCATTTATTTTAATGTTGGACTTAATTTAGACTACAAGTTCTCATATGTGAAGAGCAAGAGTACTACTTGAGCATAAAGAATTATGAGTTCTCAAAATTGGGGAGCAGGTATAAGAATACAATACTATTCTTACAGGAAATTTGGCAATAAGAAATATCTCTTTGAGGAACTAGAATATCACCAAACCATTTGCATGTTAAAATAACGTAAATACAATGTCACAACTTAGTGAAATTGAAAAAACCAACCCAACTGAGGTTTCCTCCACTAATAACAGAGCAAATATAAGGATTTCTGCTCCCCCTCAGAAAAACAAAAGAAATCTTTGTTTTTTAAAGTCTGCTTGGTGTGACCAGATACAAATTTATAAGACAGTTCTCTAAAAATGAGACATGCTCTTAAGTCAGATTACCTGGGCTCAAATCCTGGTTCTGCCACTTACTAGCTCTGTGATCTTGGACAAATAACTTAAACTCTCGTTTCTCAGTTTCCCCATCTGTAAAATGGGGGTAATAATAGTACCTACTTGATAGGACCACTGAAGGATTAAGTAAGGCGACGCCCATAAAGTGCTAAGCACGCTGCTGGGCACACAGCAAGCAATAACTAAAGGTTGGTCTGTTATTAGCTGTTAGCTCTCCTAAAGCCAAGAAAATAATGCTGAAGACGTAATGAAAATGCGTACTGAAGTATTTTATTAAAAAATTTGTGATTATATTGGTTACTGATATTTAGATTTTTTAAAGTAATCAAAACTAATTTTTCTTCTAACTCCATCTGAACTGGTTATCTATATTTTATAATTAAAATGTAATTATGAAATAAAATACTTCTGTGGGAATAAAAACAGAAAAATAATTTAATGAAAGAGAACATTTACTATGTGGTGGTGAAATTAAACTTCCTTTAAATGATATCCCTCAGAAAAGTATATGCATTAATGAAGAAAGAAATATTTATTCCTATTTCTCTCTGGCTACCCAGGAACAAGATTCATGGAACATTTTTTCCTCTTGAAGATATTCAGCTTGTTCTTTTTAATCAGTGCACATTAGACATCTGTATTTAATGATATGTTCCAAACTCAAGAGTACCTATATTCAGAAAAAATTACGTTCATGCACTATATAAATTCTTTAATTGATTACTGATTTTAATATCCTTAGAAGCCCTCCTTACTTTGCTGCTAGTAGAGTTTAAAATTCAACCATGAAAAAAGAGCAGAGAAGAGGTGAAGGGAAGGGTGAGAAAGAAGAAATCAACCAGTAGCATCTTCTAGCCTTAAGTTACCCTTCTCCCATTTGGTAAGCCATAGTTCTAGATCCTTACACTTCTTTCTCTGGCCAGCTAAAAACAAAATAGTCTCCCTCTTAGAAATCCTCTACATTGGCTGGCTGGGCTCATTCCCGACCTTCCCAGATCTCTAGGAATAGCCTGTTCTCAGCCTATAATCTGAACTGGACTGATCTGAGTGCCCAGCGTCATGGCACAAAGAACTGAACTGTGATTTGTCCTACTGCTCTCTGCCCAGTAGCACTTCTATACAAGGCGTGCGCGCGCGCACACACACACACACACACACACACACACACACACACACATACATACACACACACAGACCCTTATGAGGCTTTAGCAATAAATGTAGATGGTTTAGAATAGACTATCGGGGATTAATGAGCGGCATGCTAAAACACTTTCCTGAAGATTATATCCTAAAAGATGTATCAGGTAAATCAACTTTTAATCCTGAAGTCATGTACAACTCCCATTTGCAGTTCATGAAAGTTGTCACCTTTTATACTTGATCTTATTATATGGTTTTATAAACTTGCTGTATGGAAACATTCCCTGTTCTTTCTACAGACTGAGAAATCTGGTATTTAAAAGGGGCATCATATTTTCTATCTTCCAAAACTATGGTGTATTTCTAAATTATATATTTATTTGAGTGTATAAAATACTTCTTAAGTGGTCTAACTACCCAGATTTAATCCTTAAAGAACAACCCTTCAGGTCAAATCAGAACCAAATATAGGTTAGGTCCAATACCAGGATGGCCACTAAGAAAATGTCACTTTTTTATCACACAAAAAGTATACCCTACAACTCAGGAAATGATTCCTTAAAAAAGATTTAAAAATACAAGTAATTTACATATGCAATTCATATGTACTTTTCCTAAAGTTATTAAAACTAATAAGAATCTCTATCCATACCTGTTTTTAACCTAGTTACTGACAGTCTGTAAATATCAACAGGACGAACAAAAGAATGCTTATGCTTTAAACTATTTTTAAAGCTTCTAATCCAAATTTTGGCTACATTATTTTTATCTTTTTATTTTATATTATGATCAAATACCTTAAAACTCAATCTCAATGCAGCAACTAACAGAATTATATGAAATGACTATACCAGCAAAACATAAATACCATTCTACAATTACAATTCTGGAGAGCAAATTGAAGTAGCTGGGCAAACTTACTGGAACCAGTTTCCAAAACCATTTGGAAGGAGACTTCAGAGGAAGCAGCGGGGAAAAAAGGGAAAGCAAAAGGTAAAGGGAAAATTCATCAGAATGATTTGTGATTAACAAGTGACAGTAAAGCTCTTGATAGCGGAGTTCCAAGTTTATAGTTCTCATAGTATTTTTTAATGTTAATTAATATTTTCAAATATATAGGATCCTAATGATAAAGACCTCCACCTTCTCCTCCCCTCATCTCCTCTCCCAACACAACAATTCAATTTTTTGCAGATACTCAGGATATTCTGTATACTTTGGCAGTGAAGAATTTTATTTCCAAGTTCTAGAATCACACATCATATTAAAAAATAAATCTGTATCCCAAAAGGGAAGTAGAAAGATTCCAGGGCTGGATTTGCAGTCATTATAATGCTTAGACATTAGTAAACCAAGTCTGATATGGCAGTGTTTCTTTCCAAAGAGAAAGGAAAGACTGTATCAATAAGCGTACGAATAAAGCAAACAGCATTGTAGATTTGAACAAGATAATCATTTCTTTCAACTATATGAAGAATTTCTTTTACTTAATGGGGTATTTGGTAATTCTTACTAAGATTTTTACCGAGTCTCTAAAGCATGTAGCTACTTACATAAAGAGAATATAAGTGCTATTAATTCTACTATCTAGAGGTATCCCAAAGACAATAACTTTACTTCTTTAAAATGATGAATAAACTCATAATTTCAGTTAATATGAATTAATAATTTGTGATTATCTTTGTATTTCCTAGCACTATTTGTAACAGCCCCGAATGAACGAACCAAACTAAATGCGGTCTGAGTTAAAATTCATACTCAACTTTTATGTAGAAAGTTTATTCTATAGGGGTGCCTGGCTGGCTCAGTAAGTAGACTGTGTAACTCTTGATCTTGGGGTTGTGAGTTCAAGCCCCAGGTTGGGTGTAGAGATTACTTTAAAATCTTTCTTAAAAAAGTTTTTCTTACAAAAAATTAACTAAAAATAAGATTATTTGGAAAATAATATAAATAAGGTATTTCCAAGAACTTCAAGAATCAGAAAAATACCAACTTTCCATAAAGAGATAACCTGTCCAATAAGTTTTCCTTATTGCATCAGGAAGAATAACCTTCATAATTTTGTTGTGTGTATTTTAATTTCTCATTTAACCAGAAGTTTTGGGCAGCTGCAGTTATGATAACCATAGAAAGTACAAAAACAGGAGCAAGGGAAGCCACTGAGAATGTGTCAGGATCCCAGTGTATAATAGAAATTTCAAAAACAGGGGTTTTCTTGTTTTTGAGACTAGAAAAATTCATTATACACAAACTGATAACAAGAAATTTATTGTGAACTATTAAAACAGGAGATATGCAAAGGAGTCTCTTATGGTTCTCTATATCTATACCTCTATGTATCTTGGAAAATATTCAATAGGACTTTTTACTAATTCAGATGCTCTGGCCTTCCTCCCACCTCTCCGCTGACCTATTTTAGTGATAGCAATCCTATTTGACGAAAAAGGAAAATGATATAGATTGCCTAGTTGAAGGAAATAGGACTAAAAAAAGTAAATATACTAAAAGAACAAATACATATCTATGCTATTCATGCTTATAAACTCATGCTTCCATAAGCTCAAATATATAGCAAAAGCTCCGTGCTGAAGGATACCTGTATTTCTGAAGAGAACAGCAACTCCCCTCTCCTTTAAAGTTTCAGAGAACAACTAGGCAAACTGCAACCTCAAATCCTGTTTTAAGATGTAATTATGAGACCAAAATGTTTTTACAAGGCCACAGATGACTGGCGGAAATTTTTTTATTAAGTCCTTACTGATGACAAAGACCACCCTGGGCAGTTCAGATTTTCTGGAATAATTCTAATTTCTAGTATTGCTTTCTACTGTCTTCATCACACATGTCTGACTCATCCTAAATTTTGGTTAGTTGTTTTAGGTCTTGCCATTAATACTCCCCGAACAGTTCTATGTCTTCCTCTGGGTATCCACAATCACTCTGGGATTTGGGATAATTCCTGAACTTCTTCTAGGTGCTCTCAAGACACTCTGGGAGGATGCTGGTTTGACCTGGTGTTTACTGGAGACCTCACGAAGTTAGAATTCTTTAAGGAGTTAATCATAGTGTGACCTGTCACTTCATAACCCATTAGACTTAAGAATCTCTTAACTGCTGTAGGTCCTGAATTGCTGATAGGAATGTAAAATGGTACAAACTCCTTTGAAGAAGATTTTGGCACTAGCTACTGAAACTATATAGGCATTTACCCTCCAATCTAGCAATCCAATTTCTATGGAATTTACCCTGAAAATTCAAGAATACAAAAGGATATTATTCTTTGTAGCATTATTTGTAATTGCAAGATAGTGGAAATTACTTAAATGCCCACGGGAAAGTGGTTGAAGAAACTATGGTATATACACAACAGAGTACTATGCGCTACGAAAAAGAATGAGGACGATATCTAGGGACTATGTGGAGTTATTTCCAGGATATACAAAAACAAAAACTGTGAAAGATTAACTATATTTTGTTAAAGGAGAAAAAACAAACGTGAGTGTTTGTTTACTTCTATAAAAACAAAAACAAGAAGGATAAACCAACAAGTTACCTACAAGGGTTGGCGGGGAGTGAAGGACAGGAAAGAGGTAGAAGAGATAAGGGGAGGGACTGATTCCTCTCTGAGTATAACTTTTGCGTAGTTTTGACTTTTGGAATTATATTAATGTTTTACATATTCAAAAGATGAAATTAAATCAACAAGGATGGAGCAAAAAAGCCCACAAAAACTAAATGAAAACAGAAACCAATAAAATCAAATACATTTCAAAGGAATAAGAGAACTACAATGAAATGGTGGTGGGGGACCCAAGTAATTTTAGAACACAGCATTTTGACCATATATTATCAACCTGAAGAAAAAGGAATTATATTATATCTATATGAGATGATGGACGTTAACTAAACTTATGGTGGTAATCATTTCACGGTATGTGTTAAGTCAAATAATTATGTTGTACACCTTAAACTTATTCGGTTCTGTATGTCAACTATATCTCAATAAAACTAGAACATAAAAGCATTAAAAGGGTAAAACAAAAAAAATTAAAAAGAAAAAGGACTGCAAACAAATCTTAAACTCCTTAGTAGGTTTCTTTTTCATATTGGTATACACATAGCAACTCTGAAACTATCTTATAGTATTGTAGGATTGGGCAAGTAAGTACAGTTACAACCCCTGAACAATACAGGCTTGAACCGCGCAGGTCATTTACACGTAGGGTTTTTGTTTTTTTTTTTAATATAAATACAGATAAATATAGGGTTTTTTTTTATAGTCTTGGAAACATATTTTCTCTTCCTTATGACTTTCTTAATACCATTTTCTCTAGCTTTACTGTAAGAATACAGTATAAAATACATATAACATACAAAATACATGTTAATTAACTATTTATGTTATTGGTAAGGCTTCCAGTCAACAGTAAGTTATTAGTAGTTAAGTTTCTGGGGAGTCGAAAGTTATAACCAGATTTCCAGCTGCATGGGTGGTTAGCACCCTAATCACCACATTGTTCAAGGGTCAACTGTAAATATCAGTGTCCTCTCAAATTACTTATTATAAAAGTAAAAATAATAACCATGAAGTTAAGAAACCAAACAATATCTTAACCAACTGATCAAAATTAACATCACCTAGTTGGGGCAAATGGATATCATGTGCCTCCGGATATATACTGTGAGAAGGACACAATTCTAGTCTAAAAAGCACAACCTTAATTTAATTGTAAGTAAATACCAGAAAAAAACAAATTAAGGGATTAAAATGACCTGTATTCTTTTAAAATGTCAAGGTCATGAGCAAAAAAGAAAAGCTAAGGAACTATTCCAGTTTAAAGAAGACTAGAGATATGAAACTAAATATATCACATGATCTTGGATTGGATCTTGTACTGAAAAAAAATATTACAATGTACAATTGAGTACAACTGGGACAAGTGACAAAACTGAAATACAGGCTATAAGACTGATCGAAGAATTATGCTGACATTAAGTCACCTGTACTTTGGTTATACAAATAAACAGCTTTGTTCTTAGGAAATACACATTTAAGTTAAGGGGTAAAGGGATATGGTATATGCAACCCTCTTTCAAATGTTTCAGAAACATTTACATACATATGTGTTTGTGTGTGATATATATATCTGTGTATATACATACACACACACACACACACACACAAACAGAAAGTAAATGTGGCAAAATGTTAAACTGATGAATCTGGGTAAGAAGTATACAGGGCTCTTTTTCTATCTTGAAATTTTTTTATAAGTCTAAAGTATTTCAAAATAAATATTCTTAAAAAGCCTTATTAAGTCTATACCAATCCAAATCCTTGTAGAGTCTGTGTCCAAATGCATAAGATCTATAGAGCTGTTAATGAAATCTAATTTTTACAGCCCTCTTAAGCAAAGATGAAAATCACAGTACTAGGACATCTAATATTTAAGTCTCTCCAGGGCAAGTCATCTTTATAAAATATTGCTTGGAGAAAAAAAAATCATGGCACCATCTCTGAACTTTAAAAATGTTTAAAATGCCAAGTTCCTCATACTAAATGAGTTGATAATACAAAAGGGGCATATTCTGGATTGGGAAGTTACTTTACCAGTAAGGGTGAGTAAATGACTACGGAAGAGAAAAGGTATATTGGCAATAGGTATAAAGAAAGAAATGAATCTGCACTGACCACAAAAGTCCACAGAAGAATAAACTGTAATTACAGAACAGAATCTTAGGGGTAGAATTCTTTTAAAATGATCTAATCTAGGCAGGTCAAGTCTTCACAATTATTTGAAATAATGGTATGAAAAAGAAACCAGGTAAATCTAAGAGTCAATGCAAATGATGTATCTGAAAATGATGTCCTGTATTAGAACATTAAATGTTTCTCACATATATATGAAACCGACAATTACAAAATTATAAGTTACAAATCAATGTTTCTCAAAGCATGTTCCAAATAACACTCATTCTACAGGATGTTAGTACATGTCATTCACAAAAGAGGTCAAAGATTAAATATGTTTGAGAAACAGCTAGACAGGTTTCTTAGCTGGGCCTTCAGAGTGCTAAAATGCGCTGTAACATTTTTAAAGGGGCACAAACAAAGCAGCATTTCCCGAATGTATTTGACTTCAGAATCTTTCTTTTGGGACACCTAGTTGGCTCAGTTGGTAGAGCATGCAACTCTTGATCTCGGGGTCATGAGTTCAAGTCCCACACTGGGCACAGAGCTTACTTAAAAATAAACAAAACTGGATTCAATAAACACTTTTAAAAAATTGATGTTATTAAAAAAAGAATCTTTCAAATAGCATCTCAGATACTGTTTGAAGAAACAGAATTTAAAACAGAAAGTTGGTCGTAGTTTTTAATTGCTAAGGAACTTTGGCAAAAATGGAAATTCTCTGAGGTTATCAAGCTAAGATGTATAAGCATTCACCTACTGTCTCACTGGGAAAAGTGTAGTCTGTTTTGAGACTATACCTTTAAATGAAAAGCAATTAGAGCTCAGTTAATATCCTTTCTCCAAAGGTAATTCCTTCATCCAATTCCCAACCCTCTGTAAAATATCTCACCAGTATTTCTATTTTAAAAGTGGCAAATATTACACTGAATAGACATTTATCTTTAATATCGTAAGAAACAAACTTTACTCTATATAGTTACTACTGCAAACTTAAGAATACCTACCCATGAATTTGCAGTTATTTCAAAACTATCTACTTACTAATGCCCAAATATGTCTTTTACTTGTAACTTCATGTCTCCACTCATGCTATCCCCTATGACCTAGTGCCCTACTTTGCAAATACCATAAAACCTACTAAGGCCCTGCTCAAGTTCCACATCGTCTAGAAAACCTTCTTAGATATTTCACTCCCACGGTTATCATAAATCTTCAAGATATATATACATATTATGTATAATATATATTATATATTTACACACATGAAAGTTTATAATAACCAACTACTTACTATTTTCACTAACTTTTTGCTTTGAATCACTAACTACTTACTATTTCACTAACTTTTTGCTTTGAATCCCTTACTTTTACCAATATATTAAGAAAGGAAAATTTGAGAATCATTTTAGTCATAGAATTTAGAAGCCATTTAATTCAACTTTTAAATTTTTACACATAAAGAATATGAGGCCCAGAGAAGTCAAGTGCCTTGGTAAAGGTTATGAAGCTAGTTAGTGGCAGAACTATTCTGACTTTAAGTCCACATTCATTTTACCATAGCACTTTCTACAAATTCCTTGAAAGAATGAATGTTGGACTCAATGTCATTGGCTATAATTTTAGAGATCTTTTAAGTAGGGTTGCCAGATTTAGCAAATAAAAATATGAGATGCTCATGCAACTTACACCAAAAATTTTTGGGGTTTCTCTGAAATTCACATTTAACTGGGCATCCTACTTTAGAATAAAAAGGAATATTAGAAGCAAAAAGAGCAACTTGAAAAAAAATCCTGAGAAAATAACATTAGTAAACTGCTTAATCAAAACATTTTCCTAGGACATGGTACTACTTAAAATGTCTTCCTTTTAGGACACCAATCAATTCAACAAACAGAAATACATCATCAGATCTAATAAATCTAAAGAAATACCTTTGGAATTCTAATTTTGGTCCAGCACTAACAATATACAGTGCAAGTAATGACCTATCAGATAAAGGGCTAGTATCCAAAACCTATAAAGAACTTATAAAACTCAACATCCAAAAAACAAATAATCCAATCAAGAAATGGGCAGAAGACATGAACAGACATTTCTCCAAAGAAGACATACAAATGGCCAACAGACACATGAAAAAGCGCTCAACATCACTCAGCAGCAGGGAAATAGAACTCAAAACCACAATGAGATACCACCTCACACCAGTCAGAATGGCTAAAATTAACAAGTCAGGAAATGACAGATGTTGGCGAGGATGCGGAGAAAGGGAAACCCTCCCACACTGTCAGTGGGAATGCAAGCTGGTACAGCCACTCTGGAAAACAGTATGGAGGTTCCTCAAAAAGTTGAAAATAGAGCTACCCTATGACCCAGAAATTACACTGCTGGGTATTTACCCCAAAGACAGAAATGTAGTGATCTGAAGGGGCACCTGCACCCCAATGTTTATAGCAGCAATGTCCACAACAGCCATACTGTGGAAAGAGCCCAGATGTCCATTGACAGATGAATGGAAAGAAGATGTGGTGTATATATATACAATGAAATATTATGCAGCCATCAAAAATCGAAATCTTATCATTTGCAACGATGTGGATGGAACTAGAGGGTATCATGCTAAGTGAAATAGTCAATCAGAGAAAGACAATTATCATATGATCTTACTGATATGCGGAATTTAAGAAACAAGACAGAGGATCATAGGGGAGGAGAGGAAAAAATGAAACAAGATGAAACCAGAGAGGGAGAAAAACCATAAGAGACTCTCAATCATAGGAAACAAACTGAGGATTGCTGGAGAAGAGGGGGTGGGGGATGGGGTGACTGGGTGATGGACACTGGGGAAAGTATGTGTTGTGGTGAGCGCTGGGCATTGTGTAAGACTGATGAATCACAGTCCTGTACCCCTGAAACAAATATGTTATATGTTTTAAAAAAATGAACAGGAATAAACCTGCAGACCAAAAAAAAAAAAAAAGAAGGAGAAATTACATGGACAATTATGCAGTATTTTTGGTAATGAGGAAATGTTAGCTCACTAAACTAAAGTCTGAAGAGGTGGTAAAAAAAAAAAAAAAAAAGAAATACAGTGCAAGTATCCCTCAACATATGCATATATTTTACACCAAGAAGATGGCTGTAAAAAGTTTCATTAAACAGATTTTACTGGACATCTAAGTTGAGAATAGGTGGGCCAGTACAAAAGGTATCATCCAAATCATGGGCTCTGTCTATAGGGGGATAAATCACAGACAACAAGGCTAGCATCTGGGTCACTAAGCCAGCAAGCTTGAGCAGGTGGGAGGCGTGGCAACTTCTTGCCATTTACAAAGTAATAAGAAAGAACAAGTCATTCTACCTCTCATCCCTAAAAGGAGAAAAGGATCAAGAATTTTGCTTTATTGGGAATAAAAATCAAGAATGAAGTGATTAAATTTCCAGCCAAACCAACCAGTTCGAATGCCAAAAATCTCATTGTTAGGGAATAGATTTCTTTCCCTAGTTTACGCTGTCACAGAGTGGTTCTTCATAATGATGACACCTGCACTTTGCAGCAAGACTATGTAAAATTAGCATAGTCTATGAAATTTTCACAAAGATTCTAACAATTGGAAAAAAGAAAATTCATTTGAAAATAAAAATATGTATTAATCCAAATATTTAAAAATGAGTCACATTCATTTCTTCCTTTAGTCAATGATTCACGCAACAAATATTGGTTGTGAGTTAATATGTGCAACTGCATGAGACTAAGTGCTATTTAAACATTGAAGTGGTATATAATACAAATAGTGTCCAGATTCTATATATGTAGCTTTTCATAAAGGTCACTTACTCTGTTTGGAATATAAATGGCATTTTTTATTCCATAAAATTATGTTTATTGTCACCAAATAAAATCCACATTTAGTTCATGATATGTATGCAATACTACAGAATTTAATCATTATATTTAATAAACAAGATTTCTATGGAAAAAGGCCATCAGTGTTATAACTTAGGATGATACCGTTTTAGCTTATTCCTGATTAGAGCCAGGAGCAAAAGTGGGAGCAAAGGTTTCAACTCCTACAGGATGAGAAAGAGAAAAGAAGGGAAATTAATAGGAAAGGACTGGGGGAAGGAGGGAAGAGACAGGGACAGAAGCTGGTGGAAGTCAGGGAAATGGAACATGTGATCTGGGGTGATGGGAAAAAAAAAGATTTCCACTCTGATGTACCTAATTTAGGGGAAAGATGTCAACAAAGTTAGGATAAAGAATCAAGTATGGACAGTATTTTCAGCAGCTGGTCAGTAAGCTAATGAGGGAAATCACTGTGATCCCAAAATAACAAATTAAGACAAAATTTCAGGTGGTCTCCCACAAGTTTTCTATTGAAGTTAATAATACACAAAACCCCTTTCCCTTTCCTTCCTTTTTTCTCTTTCTCTTCTTATAGAGGTATCGGTGACCAGGTGACCAAAATGAATAGAAAAACTGTATAATAATAAAGAAACTTTAACCCAACTGGAAAATAAGATCTCTCAATACTTACCATTTCTTTCACCTCAATTCAAATGCTATAGAACATGTTTAAAGAGCTTGCACTAGGATACATTTTTAAAAACGTGATATACTATAGTGCAGGAAATACACTTCTGGTCTTAGTATATAACAAAAACACAAATTTTCAAAGAAGAAAACTCGAAAAGCCACAAGAATTTTTAAAGAACGAATCTATATTAATGTTTCTTCCTTCTTCATAGAATAACCATATGTACAACTTACAATTCCCGGAATATATTTTAAAGGCTGGTCTCACTACAAGTCATTATAAGGCTGATACACTGAAAACGTTTGCTTGTTGTTTCATACATTTTACCAAAGGCAAAGCCATTATTTTCGCCAAAAGTATTCTAGAAATTGAGTTCTAATCATCAACAGTTTTTCCTAAACACCTTCATCCAATTAACCTTCATTTTGTACTTCTACTTACTTGGCACCTATGACATGCTTTCTAGGACACAGTTACCACCACCAAAAAATAGTTTAATGAATATATCTATTAATTAATGTATGTATTTCCCAAACAATACATATATATGAACCTACATAGTCTATTCATAAAGGCACTTTTTTTCTTTGAAATATATACCTTTTGACCTCCTGGAGCTTCAACTGTGTGATGTTCTTTCAATTTCTGTTCTTGTTCCATAATGTCTTTCAAATGTTCATTTACCTTAAAATATAAAAACATTAATTTGAATTTATATTCAAATATGACAATAAAATAACATGCACCATAAAATGCCTGTGGTCAGATCTTTGATGTCAAATATCAGTACCACTCAAATGAGAAAATTTCACTTTCCCGACCAGAAAAAATGTATTTTACAGGTGTTTTATTTGATATTCTAAAGTTAATTTAAAAATTTCTTGAATACTTACTATAGTATGTCAGGAGCTGGTTAGAGTTCTAGAGAAAAAAGGTACTCAATAATTTCCAATTTTAATACTTAGGAAACAAACTATTTTAATTTTTAATTTTTTTTAAATTTTATTTATTTGAGAGAGAGAGAGAGAGAGAATGTGAGAGAGCACAAGCAGGGTGAGCAACAGAAGGAGAGGGAGAAGCAGGATCCCCGCTGAGCAGGAAGGCGGATGCAGGGCTTGATCCCAGGACCCTCAGATCATGACCTAATCCGAAGGCAGATGCTTAACCGACTGAGCCACCCAGGCACCCCAACAAACTTTTAATAAAAATTTTATTATCTATTTTAGGACTTGTAAATAGAAATTATTTTCCTTAAAATTAATGTTTTCATTATCAATAGAAAACACTTCCGTTTTTTTGTTTTTTTTTTTAAGATTTTATTTATTTGACAGAGGGAGTGACAGCCAGTGAGAGAGGGAACACAAGCAGGAGGAGTGGGAAAGGAAGAAGCAGGCTCCCAGCGGAGGAGGGAGCCTGATGCGGGGCTCGATTCCAGGATTCTGGGATCACACCCTGAGCCAAAGGCAGATGCTTAACGACTGAGCCACCCAGGTGCCCCCACTTTAGGTGTTTTTTCTTAATGGCGTGAAGCATTTTTTATTTTATTATTTCAATTCCAGTATAGCTAACATACAATGCTGTGTTAGTTTCAGGCGCCCAATATAGTGATTTAACAATTCTGTGTAAGATCAGTGCTCATCAAGATACTCGCTTCATCCCCTTCACCTATTTCAACTATCCCCCCAAACCTTCTCCCCTCTGATAATCATGTTTGTTCTCTATAGTTAAAAGTCTGTTTTTTGGTTTGTGTCCTTTTTTCCTTTGTTTATTCTGTTTCTTAAATCCCACATAAGTGAAATCATACAGTATTTGTCTTTCTCTGACTTATTTCACTTAGCATTATCCTCTTTAGATCTATCCATGCTGTTGCAAAGGGCAAGATTTCCTTTTTTAATGGCTAAATAATATTCCTCTGTGTGTGTGTGTGTGTGTACACCATATAATAGAAAACACTTTAAATCAAGTTCTTAATCATAGACATGCCCCTGAATCATGAGTGGGTTTTATCGTGGTCATAAGGCCACAGCTAAAATAGATGAAAAAATTCTCCCTATGAGAACTTTTTTAGAAGAAGGTCTAATTTATCTCCTATTAGATTATTCAAAACACCCATAATCCAAAAAGGTTAAGAAACAGTCTACATAGTACATAAAATATTTCTTAAGAATAGTTAAAAAAATTCTGGATTTTGATCTAATGATTTTAAGGTCACTCTGGTAATGAAAAATAAATGTTCAGATTGTTTAATTATAGCACTCTGGAAAATATTAAGCCATTATCAACCACCATAACCCTAAATTAAACCCATAATTTTCTGAACTCTTCTATTGCCTAAAATTCAGTTTAGTGGCTAAAAACAAATGGAGACTTTTAATTTATAAATTTTTTTAAAGATTTAATTCATTTATTCATGAGAGACAGAGAGAGAGGCAGAGGGAGAAGCAGGCTCCCTGATCTATCCCAGGACCCTGGGATCATGACCTAAGCTGACGGCAGACGCTTAACTGACTGAGCCACCCAGGCACCCAATTTATGATAAATTTAATTAACAATAATCACTAAGAGTCTTCTCTATTCATGATATTTCTAACGGGTTATAAGGGATTTAATCAACAGATTTATTTTGGTATGTGAATCTGAAGCACTCTAAGATTTCCTAGTTAATCTCTTAGATCATCAATTTGGTTGTATAATATACTCTAAGACACAGCAGAATTAGAAAAGACCTGGGTCTGAATCAAAACCTGCACTTACAAGCTATGACCTTAATAATTTTTTGATGCCTCTCAGCCTCAGATGCTAGTTTGAATAAAAGCTACTTCATAAGGAGGTTTGGGGTATTATGGCTCTAAAATGGTCCCCATTGATCCCCTTGAGTGTGGGCAGGACCTAATTTGCTTCTAACCAACAGAATACAACTAAGGTGATGGGATATCACGTCAATGATCATGTTACATAACATTCTAATTTCCCTCTTGCTTGATGAAGCAAGCTGTGAGCTGCCCTACTGAGAGGCCCACACAGCAGGGAACTGCCAGCCTTGTCTCCATCCCAGAGACAGTAAGAAACTGAGGCCCTCAGTCCAACTGCCTGCACTGAACCTGCCAACAACCACATGAACTTGGAAGTGGATCCTCCTGTAGTTACACTTCCAGATAACACAGCAGGCCTGGCCAACACCTTGTCTGCAGCCTTGTCACGGACTCTGAGATAGACGATGTAGCTAAGCAGTGCCTGGTTTTATAACCCACAGAAACTGGCTAATACTGAAATAATAATAGATAAGCAATTAAATAAGTAGCTGAGATAATACAGAGAATAAAAGAGATAATGTATAAAAGGTACCAAGTAAAGTACATGATACACAGCACATACACCATAGACAGAACTACAGTCTTTGCTTATAAACAATATATCCCCAAAGCAACACCAGATGGCTGAATGTCTGGAAGCGCTTTAACAAACCCTAATAAAATACTGTAAGTTGACGTAATGGTATCAACCATCCTAAATACCAAAATCATGATTATAAGAAAATTTTACATGTTGATAATTCATAAACTATCCTAATAGGGAGAATAAGAGAAAACTTCGTGACATGTTGTAGACGTGACAAGACATGCTATGCTATTAACCTACTTGGGTACCCAACACAGAGAAATGAAGTAATTAGCTTAGTGACTCTCAAACCAGTTCCCAAATGCTGGCTACTAAGTTCTACCGCTGAAGCTGAATCACGATATTTTTTGTGCAACTCAAGGATGAAAGTTAAAGGAAGGTACACAGAGCTCATGATGACTTCGAGGTAGATCACCACCTGAACCAGTGTTGAGAATGAGTGAGCTAGAGAATATAACAAATAATTAGATTTAGCAATATGAATTAGGTAAAAATAAATTTGCTAAAATGATGTATTAAATTTAAAATACTAATTTAAAAATATACACTAGCTTTTTTTTTTTTTAAATATAAAATAGTAGGGCTCCTAGTGGGCTCAGTCGGTAGAGCACATGACTCTTGATCTCAGGGTTGTGAGTTCCAGCCCCAGGCCGGGTGTACAAGATTACTTAAAAAAAATAATAAATTAATTAGAAATAAATTAAAATACAAAATAGTAATGTGTGTCCTTGCTTTAATGTAAGTTTAAAGTTAGTCAATATTTTACTTTCCTCTTGAACAATACAAAAACCTTACAAACGCTTTAAATCAAATAGCTTTCTTCCATCTCCATGTTATTTCACCTAGAATTATAGTTCTTTCTTCTTACGGGTCTCAAAATTAGACACTATGATTTTTTGTAATACTTATTTACACTTACTCACATGTCTGATTTTGCTTTTCATCATTCCTTCCTATATCCCCCCTCTTTAAGGTTCAATTTCCTTCTTACTGCAGTACCACCTTTTTAGTTCTTTCTGCAACGGAAGTGATGTACTGCCTTTCTTTGAACAAATCTTGATTTCACCTTTAATCTTGAATAAAAGGTCTAGAACCCTAGGTTCATTGTTATTTTTCTTCAACACTTTGTAGATTTTGCTGCACTGTCTTCTGGTTGCGAACATTACTGTTAAAAAGTCTACTGTAGTCTAACTGCCATTCTTTTAAGAGACTCTGTCTTTTATTTTTGGAGTTCTGCAGATTTATTACTATACATGTGTCAGTGTGGATTTATTTTAATTTATCCTGGTTGGAACTCACTGTGCTTCCTGAATTTGAAAGTTTTTATCTTTGCTGTAGAAAATTTTATATCTTGGGGCATCTGGGTGGCTCAGTTAGTTAAGCATCTGCCTTTGGCTCGGGTCATGATCTCAGGGTCCTGAGATGGAGCCCCGCATCTGCTTCTCCCTCTCTCTCTGCCCCTCCCCTCCCCCTGCTCTTGCTCTCTTTCTCTAACAAATAAATAAAATCTTAAAAAAAAAAAAAAAGAAAAAGAAAAAATTTTGTATCTCTTCAAACATACTCTCTCTCCCCCACTTCTCTCTAAAAATCTCTTTTTGGAATTCCGATTAGGCCTGCAGACCTATCTATGAAGCTTGATTTCATATATTCCATCTCACCTCTCAGGGCTTCATTCTGGGTAATTTCCTCTGTTAACTAATTCCCTCTTTAACTAGGTCAAATCTTCCATTTTAGACTTTTGTGATTTTCAATGACTAAAATTTTGCATTCCTAAAGTTACATCTGGTTTTTTTTCCATTATGCCCTCCATGGTGGTTTTTTTTTGTTTGTTTTTTAATTTTAGTTAACATACAGTGCAATATTGGTTTCAGGAGTAGAATTCAGTGATTCATCACTCACATACAACACCCAGTGCTCATCACAACAGGTGCCCTCTTCAATACTCATCACCTATCTAGTCCATCCCCCACCTCTTCCCTCCCACAGTGCCTTATTCTTTCCTACAGCTGTTATTCCATGTTATATTTTTGGTCATTTAAACATTTATTTTTGTAGTCTTTTTCAGACCGTTCTACTTTCTCAAGTTCTCATTTGTTAGTTTACTAACTCTTATACGTGCTAGCCCACTTCTTCACGTGTTTCATAATTTTTGATTGTCAGCACTTCCGCATCTGCAGCGAAGGTTCTCCCTCTCCCACCGCCTGAAAGACTCATGGCTTTGGATATGGAAGTGAACTTTCAGAGTATTTTTAAATTTGCTTCTCTGACAGGTGTCAGAAAGAGATCACTGGCCTGGTACTAGTATTCTGTTAATGTGTTGCTTTCTCCCTTTTTTCCTTGCTCATCAGTTGGGTGCTCATGCTCCTACGTGGTCAGTCCAGGAGGCCTCTTTCCCAGACCTAGACAGAGACTCACAATCAGCCTAATAATCACGAGAGCCTCATTCTTCCTGCTAGAAGGTGGTTTAGGTACAGGCATGAGAACCAATCTTCGTCAATGGGACCTCCTGGTGGGAGGACCAGCTGAAGGAAAGTTTTCCTTGTGAACAGAAGAGTCCAGAAGACCCTCTCATCTTTGCTAGACATTATTATAATTACATATGATCCCTGGAATCATTATACACTGCTGCCATTATACAACCATGAATGGAAATATCATATACAGTTAAGAATAACAGAAGAGAAAAGATGGAAAGCTCCTGCATTCTTGTTGACACTGTTGAGCCCCTAAATTAACTAACCTTGGATATGCCCTACCTCCAGACATGCTGCTATGTGAGATAATAAATCCTTTAAGCTACTTATAGTTGGGTCTTCTGGCACTTAAAAGCACAGCTGACGCCTCCCTTTTACTGAGGGTACAACTTTTCATGTGTCTTAGCTTGGTTGGTCTAAACAGGTTCCAGTTCCAACTCCCCACAGCAGGCAAAACTAAGGCTAACGTTATCTTGTGTCCAAGTGACTTTAAAACTCCAGTCTAGGCTTGGTAGCCCACTGAGAAGGCCAGCAAAACTTTCAGTCCCCACTTTGTTTCTGCACCTGAGAACATCCTTGTCTTTAAAACACAGCTGTGTAATATAAACTTTTCTAATTACATTTTATCAAACATGTCTAGGTGTTTATAACCAGGAGAGCTTAGTCTTAATCCGACATGTTGCCAAAATCACAAATATTTTCTGTCTTGGTGATATATATGTTATAAGGCAGTTTTATAACTTATGTGCATCTTGAAGCATTTTGGTCAATTTACAATTGTGTGGGGGGAGGGTGAGGCACAGAGGGGGGACAGGACTAAAACCAGTTTTCTTTTCTTTTTTTTTTTTTAAAGATTTTATTTATTCGACAGAGATAGAGACAGCCAGCGAGAGAGGGAACACAAGCAGGGGGAGTGGGAGAAGAAGAAACAGGCTCATAGCGGAAGAGCCTGATGTGGGGCTCGATCCCATAACGCCAGGATCACGCCCTTAGCCTAAGGCAGACGCTTAACCGCTGTGCCACCCAGGCGCCCCTAAAGCCAGTTTTCTAACTGGGAACATTTATCTTATTCTGTTGCTTTGGGGGTTTGTGTGTGTGTGTGTTTTCTTTCTTTTCTTTCTCTTCTTTCTTTCTTTCCTTCCTTTTTTTTTTTTTTTTTAAGTTAAAAAAAGAAATACTTTCAGGGACACCTGGGTTGCTTAGTCGGTTAAGTGTCTGCCTTCAGCTCAGGTCATGATTCCAGGGTCCTGGGATTGAGTCCCACATCGGGGTCCTTGCTCAGTGTGGAGCCTGCTTCTCCCTCTGCCTGCTGCTCCCCCTGCCTGTTCTCTCTCTGACAAATAAGTAAATAAAATCTTAAAAAAAATTTTTTTAATTTTAAAAAAATTAATTAAAAAGAAATACTCTCTAATTCATTATCATGTAGTTGTAATTAATCTATCAGTTTGGAAATATCTTCATGATGTTTTAAAAAGTTTTTATCTAATTCTGTTCAAAAAGCAGACTGGTCACATATCAACATTTTAAACCACTATTCATTCATTTATTTATTCACACATTCAAACAGCTACTTACTGAATGCTAGTTATATGCCAAACATTGTATCAGGAGACTAGAGATACAATGATACATAAATCCAGAATGGTCCCTATACTCACAGAACCAAAAACAGGGGCAAAAGACAAAAAAAAAAAAAATGCAATTCATTAAAAGAGCTGTAAATAAAGATGTGAGAAGAATAGAACAGGGACAGGGGGACCTATTTTAGGAAGGCTGGATATATCAGAGACGTAACTTAAGCTGTGATCTAAGGATAAAAAGCTGGCCATGATAAAAATAGAAAAAACAGCATTCCAGACAAGAATAAACAATATAAGCAAAGGCCCTGTGGTCAGGGAAAATTCAGTATGTTTGAGGAAATGAAAAAACAGTATGGCTGAAACATGTTGAACTCAAAGGAGGGGTTACAAGATGAAACTGGAAAGAGAGGTAGGGCCAAATAATGTAAGGTTCATATGTTCATAACGTCTGTGTACCCCTGCATGATTTAGTCATTTAGTACAATCTTGTCTTCTGTGGTTTTGCTTGTTTTTAAGTTCAAATTCATTTTTAGCCAATAATACTGAAGTTAGCCATGTTATTCCCATTTTTCTATGATAGGTTTTTTATACCTATGGGTTTATTATCCAGAAAAAATGGCAACTTAGGTTAGGGTGAACCAAAATAAGAGCCAAAAGGAGCAAATACATACTAAATCTGAGAGGCAAGAGCAAAGTGAAGTCACGATGAGAGAATAAATAATGAAGCTGGTATTGGTAGACTGGAGCAAGAAAAAAATACACTGGGAGGTTCAGGTTGAATCAAATAGTTTCAACCTTTATCTAAAAACTGAATAGGGTGGATATGACTGCATAATGGTGCTAAGCATTCCCATTTAAGTGATTTCTTTATCCTTCTAGAGAATCCAAAAGTTCTAACAGGCCTAGCTTAATTCTGCAACTTTACCTACCTCTTTGATTTATTAAACATCCTCTCTTTGCCAAGCACTGCACTAGTCTAGGCACCAAGACTAAAAAAAGATGGGCACTGACCTGTCCTCACATAGATTATTATAGTTTGTTTAAGTGATTAAGTAATTACAAACTCTCAAAAGGCTATGATGTAAAGAAATGAAATGTTATAGCAGAAAATAAGACATGACAGGTGCCCACTTCAAATAAGGTTGTGAGGAAAAAGTACGATGTAAACTGAGAAATGATGGAATGGAAGCCACACAAAACCTTGAGAGATGAGCTGCCCAGGAACAGGGGACATCAAGATCAGAGGCCCGGGGTGAGGCATACAGCTGGAATGAAGTGAGAGCAGTGAGAAAGGAGAGCAGGGGCCATGAGCCAAGGATGGAGAAGTACACAGGGCCAGATTAGATGGTACTCTGTAGGCCATGGCACATTCTGCATTTTAAGTGTAAACTGAAGCCCCTATGAGTTTTTAACAAAGGAATGACATGATGCAAGTTACAATGTAAGAAGATACTCTTACAGAGTTCTGGTTCTGGTAATAGTGGAATAGCATATATTACAGTAAGCTTGCCAGAACCGCAATTATAAATCGGACAAAATATAAAAAGCAATTGTTGAAGGTACTGGAGAACAACCAAAAGCAGGCAGAAATGGGAAAGGACATGACCTTTGAAAGAAAGGAACATGCTGAGGGCGATCTATGTCTCTATGGCTTTCTCCTCAATCCACACAATGCACGGTGGCCTGAACTCAAGCAGAAAACGAGTCTTGTTGGAATGAGGAACTGAGGGAGAAATCTGAGACTGTGAGAATGGCTAGACTTTGAGGAAGAGTACCCTGGGAAAGAAGGAATCACTACGAGGGAGACCCCAGCTCCATGTATAAACTGCACTCAAACCCTTGGCTGAGCCCTGAGCTATGCAGCGCGGGAAAGACTCCAAGGAGCACAGAGGGGAACAAGTGCCAGCGCACTGAAGAAGCCGCCTGCTGCAGAGGACACGGTGTGGCGCTTGAGTCCTACCAACACCGCCGGTTCTCCGCTGAAACTTCAGAAGGGTCACACATGATTTACAAGTAAAGACTGAATTTAAGATGAGTATAGAGAAGTATTACTGGACTTGTCAAAATGGAAGCCAGAGGTTCTGTGTATGGAGGAGTGGGATTGTACCTGGATGGGGAAATGTTGTTTATCAGGATGGGAAATACTACAGTAAGTCTGTATTCTTGTGAGAATGAGCCAGCAGGGAGGGAGAACTGGATGATGCAGGAGAGTGAGGGAAAAACACCGAGGGGTCCACACACCAGCAGCACTAGCACCACCTGACGCTCCTTAGAAATGCAGGCTCTCCACCCACACCCCAGACCCATCAAGTCAGATCCTTCATTTTAACACGTTCCCAGGTGACTCATTCACACATGAAAGCTTGATAAGAACTGAAACAGAGGATCAACGACCACGACAAAGGAAGAAAGAGTTCCAGAGCAGTAAGTAAAGAGAAACTGCCCTTTGATAGGATGTGGGAGGGGGAGACTTTCTCCACCTTAACAGCAGGAAAGAAAGCAAGCTAAGGAGCACTGAAAGGTTTACAGATTTGGTGGCAAGAAGAGAAAATTCCCACCTGATGGCTCCCCATCTCTGGTCTCAAAAAAGGATGAAGCAAGGTCCTCAACTGACAGTAACAAGGGATGGGTTATGGAAAGTCTGAGGACTAGAGAAGAAAGGATGAAATCGTCTTGAAACGTGGGAAAGTGAACTTCTTAGGGACACACTTCTTGGCCTGGCAAAGCACTGAAGGTCCACTTGAAGTTTGTACTTATAAATTTAAAATGAAACTGGCTTCCTTGTGCAAATTTCTCTAGCAATATTTATCTCCATAGGTTCACCCTAGAGAGAAGGTGGGTAACTGTGCTCAACCAGGGTTTTATTGGATATATCACAGGGAGGGATAGGAGGCAGAATAACCGACAGTACTTGCAAGAATCTAGTTCAAAAAAGAAAACATCAACTGAGCCTATAGGAATGAACAGGCTCAATGGTTTGGAACTCATGATGAAGCTGAACACTGTTAAGAGTAGGGGGTATTAGAGTAAGTGAAGGAATTATTTAAGAATGAGATGCCTGCAAGAGGATATGAAGGTTATATCCTCATGATGAACAGGTCTAGGATGTGACCATAATTCTCCATAGCTAAGGAGGAGTGCAGAAAAAGATGGCTAAAGATGAAGAAAAAAAAAAAGGAACTCCAGGGGCAGAGTATTAAATGGGCCTTCTACGTTGATATTGATAATGATGATAAATGAAGTTTTTACATTTATAGCTTCTTGTTAGGCAAGCATTCAAGAAAGGATACCTGAAGATATAACTTTGTTAGATCTGTTCAGGTCTTGCTCATGGATAATGTTTCACTTTTTCTGGAGTAATAGTTGCAAATGAATGCAAATCAAGAAGAATTAACTACTCAGTCTGCCAAAGGGAGTGATAAATTGCAATTTAAGCATCTTCAGAGCACAAATAACTAATCACAGTTCCATAAAAATTTCCAAGAGGAATCTGCAATTGATACAATCTTATGCAACTTAGTCAAGCAAATCTAAGACTCATAATAGGAAACAGGACAAAATTACTTTGTTCTTGGATTCAAAAAATATTTACTCAACACTCACAGTGTATAATATCCTACTCCGAATGCTGGGAATTTTATAATTATCTGTTATGAACTAAATCATTATTAAATGTCATTACAGATATTGCAGACTATATAGAAATCTATTTTAATCATTTTAACAGAATTTTTTTCTTAGTCAAAAGGTAATGGGAAATTTTAAGTAACTTAAACAACTTTAGCTTTCATTTTGATTTAAAACAAAAACAGTAACGGAGTGTGCCTTAGTCTGTTCAGGCTCCCGTAACAGCAATAACCACAGAATAGGTGGCTTATAAACAACAGAAATTTCTTTTTTCTTTTTTTATTTAAATTCAATTTAGTTAATATAGTGTATTATTAGTTTCAGGGATAGAATTGAGTGATTCATCCATTGCATATAACACCCAGTGCTCATTACATCAAATGAGCACCTTAATGTCCCTCACCCAGTTACCCCATCCCCCCACCCAACTCCCCTCCCGCAACCCTCAGTTGGTTTCCCATAGTCAAGAGTCTCTTACGGTTTGTCTCCTTCTGTTTTTATCTTATTTTTCCTTCCCTTTCCCTATGTTCATCTATTTTGTTTCTTAAATTCCACATATGAATGAAATCATATGATAATTCTCTTTCTCTGACTTATTTTGTTTAGCATAATATCCTCTAGTTCCATCCAGAAATTTATTTCTCATAGTTCTGGATGCAGGACATTCTAAGACCAAGGGACCAGCAGATTTGGTGTCTGGTGAGGGCCTGCTTCCTGGCCATCTCCCTGCTGTGACATCACATGGCAGAAGGAGCAAGGGAGCTCTCTGGGGCCTCTTTTATAAGGGCATTAATCCCATTATAACCTAATCACCTCCCAGAAGCCTCACTTCCTAATATCATCACATCGGGGGGTTAAGATTTCGACATAAGGATTTTGGGCAGAGAAAACCTGCAATCTGTAGCGGAGTAGCCATGCATAATAGAGGACTTCACTTTTTCTGGTTATAAGACTCATTTTTACTCAAGTGAGTATATTCCTACCTTATTAATCCAGTACATGACAGCATCCTCAATATCATAGGGCAGATCCGTGGCTTGAAAAAAAGCTGAATACTGTTGAGCACACGCAATTACTTTCTCTATACTGACCATTTCTACGGTGTAAGCCATCATTAGGGTATCTATCATGGCCAAATGAGCACTCTGCAAATAGAAAACAAGAACACAGAGTTTAAAAATTACACTTAAAAACTGCTGTTTATATATTTTAAAATATTAATAACTCCTAACAAAGAGTAACAGAACTAAAGAGTACAGAAGACAAGCCTTAATAAGAAAGCACAAATGAGAGATGAGCTAACTGAACCAAACTAATTTATTGTTGAAATAATTATTGAGGATCTTTAAGATACTCATTATTTTCTACTCAGAGAATGTTCCTTTTCCTGTTTTTCATATTTTTAATAATGTTGTAATCATTTACTCAGCAATACAATTTACAAACTTCAAAATGCTATGTCTGGTGCGCTGATTATTAATGGTACTAGTCAATTTCTGATCTTTGACTATGCTCTTGCCTAAGGCTTCACATCCACGTAGAAGTTTATGGATTCTACTTCTAAAATACCTCTCAAATCTACTGATTGCCACATTTCTCACACTTGAAGGAGACAAAGAACTAACTGATTCTCCTGGCTTCAGCTTCCTCATCCCGTTCACCCAGCAGCCCAAGACTTCCAATCGTTCCTTTGCCTTTTTTGTTGGTTGATGTTTCACATGTTTGCTTGTTTTTAAACACAAAAGTTTGCTTGTTCTATGGTGATTCTTAAAAGTTCCAAACATTACAAAGTACATAAAGTAGAAACTACCTCTCTCCTAGTCCTCCTTCCCTAGCAATGGGTACAGTCTGATATGTATTCTTACAAAATAATTTAATGCACACCAAATAGTAAACATTCACATTGTTTACTATTCTCTGGCATTACAAACAATGCTACAACATTATATTTCTCCAGAAATAATTCTTTACTGTGGGGGTACTGGGCCCAAGAACAGCCACATTTTAAGTTTCCATAAATAACCATTAATCTGCTTCCTAGAAAGTTTGTGGCAACCTTTATCTCCTGCCAAGAATGTTATCACTGTGCCTGTCTCCCCACATTTTTTGCCAGCATTTGATATCTTTCACTTTTATCATATGTATCTGTCTGAAAGGTTACAAAAAACCCCCACTCGTTTGACTTTGCATTTTTCTGAATGAGAATGACCATCTTTTTACATGTTAAACAAGGAATTTGTATTTTTTCCTTGGAAAACTGCCTACTGATATCTTTTGCCTACTTTTCTCTTTGGGATGTTCATCTTTCTTTATTTCTTGATTTGTTAGAGCTTTTACTATATTAGGAACATTAGCTCTGTGTCATTCTGATAGCAAATACACTTTCCTAGTTTGCCTTTGAATTTTAAACTTTGTTTAGAGTACGGTAACCTATAGGGACATTCTAAACATATTCTTGGTAATATCTGTCAATCTCAGCGTTCTCCTTCAGAATTTGCCCCATGTTTACAAAAGGCTTTCCCACCCCAAGAACATGGAAATATTGTCGTCTATTTTTTTCTATTACTTTAAATCTATCTAGAATTTGTTTTTGAAGACATTATAAACTAGGGACTAGTCATTTTTCCAAATCAGAGATTTCATAATATCATTCTCTCATGAAGTCTACCTCATTTACTTTATAAAAGTCTAAACTCCTTAAGAGAGGTGAAGTTCTTTAACAGTTGGTCCCTATCAGTTTAGCCTAATAACTTACCATTTCTTTCCCCCAACCACACTTCTTTCAAAACAGCCACAGAAGACTGCTGTTCCTCAAACCTGTCACCAATTTTCAGGTTTCCATGCCCTTGCTGTTGTCATCTTCCTTACAATATAGACTAAGTCCCGACATTGGCCTGATTGTCACCTTCATTGTAAAGGTTTTTTCCAAGTCATTTTCCAATCAAAATGCCTCATTTTTCCTACAGAATGAGTACAGGTTCCTACAAAATAGTGTCTGTACTTGCATTAAATTCTGACTTATGTGAAGTAGGGCATTGGGCACTGGTATTTTTAAAAAGCTCCCCAGAAACCAGGATTGAGCATCACTGACTTATTTCACCATAGTACAGTCACCTGTACACAACACTATTTCCCTAGTGAGACAGAACGACTCGAGGGCAAGGACATGATCTTAGTTATCTTCGTACTTCCTATACCTAACATGGTACCTGGCAACTAGCAAGAACTGGAAAGAAGGAAAGAAGCAGGGTGTCTGGGTGGCTCAGTTGGTTAACCATTCGACTCTTGATTTTGGCTCAGATCATGATCTCAGGGTCATGAGACTGGAGCGTGCTTAAAATTCTCTCTCCTTCTCCCTCTGCCCTCCCTGCTCACACAAGCTCCAAAAAAATTAAAAATTAAAAAAAGAAAGAAAGAAAGAAGCTAGTCTGTGGGTCACCATAAGGAATGAAGAGCTAACTTTACACTGAAGCTTAAGAAAGAGAGTTTTGACTAGGAGGTGATAGACTAGCCTATCAAAAAGTCAGCACTATTTATAGAAAGGCAGATACTTTATCTTAATAACGATAATCATAAAACCAATGGTGACTCCTACTTATTAAGTCTAACTTATGTGCCAGATACCATGCTGAGTACTTCGTTAATAAATTTTCAAATCTTTTCTGAAATAAAGCTGGAGATAATATACACTTACTATAACCCTCACAACTCTCTAAAGGAAGTATCATTTACATTTATATGTGAGGAAGCTGAAGTTCAGACAAATAGTTTGTCCAAACCTAATGTGCTCTTTCTACTGTATCAAGCAGTTGGCAGAAATCAAGTCATTTAGTTAGGCAAGAAATATGTTTTAGAAATGATAAATAAACATCATATACAAGAAAGAAAAATAAACATCAATAACTGTTTCAAATTCAGGTCATATTTTCATATTCTACCTTATCTGAGAAGTCTTTTCCAGACTGCTATTCCCCAGATAGCCCAGTTACTCCTTCAGACTCGAAGTGGCACACCGTATCAATTCTAGCATTTCCTTTCACTCAAGTCATTTATCTGTTTGTGTCCTCTCTATTAATAAACACTGGTCCTAGAGAGCAGAGATCCCATCTTTTTTATCTTAGTTCCTAGCACAATGTTTTAAGGAGGAAAGCTCTTAGAAATCAGTATTTAAGAGAATTAAAAAATTTTAGCCTAACTCTTGAATAAAAATGTGGGAAAACATTTCAAGAGCTATAAAACCATTCATGCACTCTTTATCAAGATTCTTTCTCTCGGCAATTTATTCTACAGATATAATTTGAGAGGAAATAATAACTATGTGAATGAAAGTGACCATTATAACATTATATATAACAAAAAGGAAGGAAACAATGTTACAAACATAATGAGTAATTTATGGTACCTTAAACTATTTAACAGTAGGAGAAAATATGCACAATACAATACTGAGTGGAAAAAACAACACTGCACACAATAATGTTCAAGACACATACCCATATATATGCATACATATATGTATACACATACATGTATGGATATACACATAGAACATATATAAAACAGGAAAAGCTGCAAAAAAAAAACTTAGAAACTACCTTGTTATAGTATGCAAAAAAATGCATATAAAATCTATCATTTACTTCAAAAATTAAGATAGTAAACACTAAGTATAACTAATTAGTAATACATTTTCAAAACAAAAACATTCTCAATTCACTGATCACTTCTACAAATTCAAAAACAAATTTTAAAAAATTCCACTCCTGTCCTTACAGTTATTTCTATATGATATTCAGCCACTTTTAAACTAAAAACTTTCAAAATATATAAGTAAATAAAGACTTTCAAATTTTAGTATTTTTTTTTTTACCCTTTAACTTTACAATATGAGATAGAGATAAATTAAAAATTATGTGAAACAGGGGCGCCTGGGTGGGTCAGTCGTTAACCGTCTGCCTTTGGCTCAGGGCATGATCCCGGCATTCCGGGATCGAGCCCCACATCAGGCTCCTACGCTGGGAGCCTGCTTCTTCCTCTCCCACTCCCCCTGCTTGTATTCCCTCTCTCGCTGGCTGTCTCTCTCTGTCAAATAAATAAATAAAATCTAAAAAAAAAAAAAATTATGTGAAACAAAGAAAGGGAAAAGCTACAAATAAAAAACTTAATACATAATGTAAATAAAGCTGCATTTAAAGCTACAAATAGAAAAGTATATACACAATGAATCTAGAAAAGATCAATAGTTAAAAAAACCCTCTAAGCTACAATCAGTATAATTTATATCTCTAAATAAAATATACATATGTAATTTCTTACGTAAAACATGAGATCAGAATAACGATAACAGCTAATACAGAGTACTATGTGCCATATAATGTTTTCAGCATTTGTATTACCCTCATTTAATAAAACCTATGAAAGGGACTATTATTATACTTATTTTACAGATGAGAAAGCTGTGTAACCTGTTCAAGGTTACTCAGCAAGGAGGTAGTGATGTTGGGATTCAAACCCAGAAGTTTGGCTCTAGAGCCCATACCACCTAACACGAATACTGCAGACTCATCCCGATACCCCACTCTTTTTTTTTCCTTTTTAAATTTTATTTTTTATTTTTTAATAATTTTTTATTCTGTTATGTTAGTCACCATACATTATATCCTTAGTTTTTGATGTAAAGTTCCATGATTCATTATTTGCATATAACACCCAGTGCACCATGCAACACGTGCCCTCAATACCCATCACCGGCCTATCCCAGTCCCCCACCCCCTCTCCCCTCTGACGCCCTCAGTTTGTTTCCCAGAGTCCATAGTCTCTCATGGTTCATTCCCCCTTCTGTTTACCTCCCCTTCATTCTTCCCTTCCTTCTCCTAGTGATCTTCCTGCTATTTCTTATGTTCCATAAATGAGTGAAACCATATGATAATTGACTTTCTCTGCTTGACTTATTTCACTTAGCATAATCTCCTCCAGTCCCGGTCATGTTGCTGCAAATACCCCACTCTTTTGAGTCTGCATATGGTAGGAGGAGGCAAGGCAGCAGCGGCAGAAGCAACAGTTGTACATCGAGACTGCCATGGGGCAGAGCAGAATGGGCCATCTAAGAGCAGCAGTATAAAGACTGCTTACAGAATAAAAAGCAGTTCCAATTAAAAAGGAAAGGATACAGAATCCTAATGAACTTACTTAACAGAGCTTAAAGTATCATACAAAGGCCAATAAATAGTAGGTTCTATATCTGTGTTACAAAAGTTATCTTTTTGTTACTTCCAATCAGTGGAGTCTAGATAAAATAAGTTACATTTATGCATTAGAAATAAAGTTAAAGCTATGACATAAAGAAGTGTTTAAGCCTCATAAATCAGTAAGACAGAAGTTCTAGTATTGTATGCCTCTTATTACTCTTGTATCAGATTTAGACACAGAACTAAAAAAATATTCCTAAAAAGAACCCAGGTCCTTCCTGGCCTACTGTGGTACAGCGGCTCTAGCACCTACCACATCCAAGCAGTCCTAGAGGGATACAGGAGGGATCTAAGACTTAACAAATCAATCATGAAGAATTTGAATTATTCTGCTAAAATGATATGCACAGCATGTACATATCAGACTGTGGTCTGTCAAATTCCAATTCAGAAAATTATACCTTGCATATTATTTATTTTCAAAACAGGTTTACTGTATGTTTACTTTATCTTTAGTTTACATGGAGATAAAAGTAAAATAGCACTAAACTCACTGAAATACCACTACACACCCATTAGAAAGGCTATAATTAAAAAGTCACATAACAACAACTGTTGGCAAGAATGTGGAGAAATCAGAACCCTTATACCCTGCTAGTGAAAATGTAAAATGATGCAGCTGCTGTGCGGAACAGTTTGGCAGTTCCGCAAAAAATGAAACAGTTACCATTTGGTCCTACAATTCTACTTTTAGGTATATATATTCAAGAGAAATAAAACCATATATCCACACAAAATCTGTACACAAATATTCATAATAGCCAAAAAGGTAGAAACAACCCAAATGTCCATCAACTGATGAATGAACAAAATATAGATAATCCATACAATGGAATACAATTCAGCAATAAAGAGTGATATATACAACACAGAAGAACCTTGAAAACAATATGCTAAGTAAGGATGCCAATCCCACACACACACAAAAACACATATTATTCCATTTATATGAAATGTCCAAAATGGGCAATATAAACAGATTGAAAGTACAAAAGCAGTTGCTTAGGGTTGGGGGTGGGAGATAGGGAGATAGGATGGTGATGGTAAAGGGTGTAGGGTCTCTTTTCAGTGTGATAAAAATTTTCTAAAATTGGTAGTGGAGATGTCTGTACAATTCTGAATATACTAAAAACCATTACATTGTACACTTCAAATGGGTGAATTATATGGTATGTCAACTATATCGCAAGCTGTTACTCAAAAAAATCAGATTAATTTGTGATGCTCTCCTCCCACTTTTCCAGTATAAATACCTCATATATCACCATTTCTGGTTCTAAATAAGCCATTACCTATATGTTTGTGAAGTATCTTTATAAATACTTCAAGGTGAAGGGTGATTTCTTTTTCTAGATAGTGGGGTATTTTAAGTAATATCTAAGAAAGATCATAAATGATCTTTAAAAATAAACTATTTTTTATCCAGATTAGTTGGAAGCCATAAGAAATTGGAAATAAAAATCTGTGAAAGGAAAACAAAATTTAGCATACTTATTTTTCTTTCTACCATCAATATATAGGTATCTCCTGCTTAAAGGTATGCAGAATGCAAACTTATGGAAATAAGTGTTAATTTATTTTCAACAATATCTAAAATACCCACTGTCTAGAAAAGTAAATCACCCTTCTCCCTGAAGTAGCTAGAATCTTAGAGATTTCTATAGTTGGTATGAAAATAGAAATTTTCCAGAAAAAATAGACACTTCTAATCATCTCTGTCTTCTGGTGTAAGGAAATCTCAGCACAGCAAAAATCCAGCCTATTAAAAGTGGGTTGGCCTTAGAAACAAAGTCAGGAGTATACATTGACCAACAAAGATTTTAGTTGTAACCCACAGGAGAATTACGGCCCGCTGTTCATGACCTACTGATGTTGTACCCAACCTGTATTAAACAGAGGACCAAAGAGCATCACTGTTGCTCTGCTATCACCAGATAATGTGAAAATGGCAATACCGACAAGGGAGGTGATGGCCATAGGATTCAAAACATCCCTCTCCTGAGTTTCAATATTAATTCTGCCTAAATTTAACAAATAAAACACACCACAAAACAGTTGAGAGTTCTCTTAAATCTGTTTCTATAAGGGTTGCATGGGCATCTGGTTTATATCCTGTCATTTACATCTGGTAAATCTGACAATCATACTACCCAATGGAGAACTATTTTCAAGATAATGTTGAATCAAACTGATACTAAGCTTTATTGCAAAAGGAATATATACAAAAAATAGTACAGCTCAAATGTCTATTAAGAGTTCCTGACCAATGAAAGATACTATGTCTCCTGAGCAATTCTACCAACTTCATCTGAAATATGTCCAAACTCTAATGACAAGTGTATTGAAATGAGGATCTACTGGGTAGACACATATAGGAACTGCATAACAGTAACCAAATACATATGGTAAACAAAGAAAATAGTCTATCACAGTGGTTCTAAATCTAGCTGATCATAAAAATAACAAAATCCCTAGCCCCAAACCTTAGAGATGGTGATTCTTTAGATCCCCAGAGAGGGGCCAAGAATAGCATCCTAACAGGAATCTTACCTCCAATAGTCCCCACAGCCACAAGAAATTAACCTTCTACAGCACATCTCTAATCACAACATTCTACAAGCAAAAACCTTCCGTGACTTCCCAGGGCCTACCAAACAAGTCCAAAATTATTTGATTAATGAAGTTCTTCATGATCTTAAAATAATCACTCTTTCAGGTCACATCTTCCACTACTTCTTATTTAAACCCTATGGTCTAGTAGTGTAGATTAAGAGCAAGGACTATTTAAGTGGAGAACCTAGGTTCAACCTTGACTATGCCATCTACTATGTGGTTTTGAGCAAAGTCCTCAATTTCTCTGTGCTTCAATATTCTTATCTGTAAAATGGGATGACAATAATAGTACAAAGCATTTTGTGCTCTAAAAATAACATGGTTTTTGTCCAGAATAGGATGCTGAAATACTGCTGAGATACTGCTGATGGAGGTGGATCTCAGCCAGCAGAGCCATATTAAGATGGGCACAGGAGGCAGTGCAACTGTCCCTAGCCAAGAGCTGCATTAGGATGGGGACGCACCTCTCTGGGAAGGAGTCCTGGGGGCAGACGCTTATTTTAAGATTCAAATATGGAAAAACTCTATGATTCCAGTTTTGAATTACAGGTAATCAGTAAGAACTCATGATTATATACATGTATTTTTCCTAGCCCTAACTTGACAAAAGGGCCTAGAAGCAATAACTACTAAAGCAGCAATAAATACATCTGTGCCCAGATCTTGGTATCTAAATAACATTTCCTCCATTAAAATAAAACCAAGGCTCTTTAGAAAATGGCTGAATCCAAGTCAGAGACAGAAAAAGTATAAAGTGAGCCTGGAATATACAGTTGTGTCAGAAAGAAAAAAAGTATTCAAAGACTGATGGAGCGGGGCGCCTGGGTGTCTCAGTCATTAAGGGTCTACCTTCAGCTCAGGGCGTGATCCCAGGGTCCTGGGATTGAGCCCCGCATCTGGCTCCCTGCTCTGCTGGGAGCCTGCTTCTTCTTCTCCTACTCCCCCTGCTTGTGTTCCCTCTCTCGCTGGCTGTCAAATAAATAAATAAAAACTTAAAAAAAAAAAAAAAAGACTGATGGAGAGATGTCAAAACGTTATAGAAGCCAGTGTGCATGGGGCTCCCTCTGGCCAAATATGGGCCCAACTGAATATAAAAAAGATTAATGACAATAATGAGTTATATTACAAGGAATTAAAAACAAAAAGAATCCATAAGTCCATGGTGATAGTCATTATGGGGGAAAGAAAGAGAAAGCTTTTCTTTATAGAACAATGCCAAGTAAGAAATGTAAAAGGAATGAGAGCACTTTAAAAATCACCATATTCCAACCACCAATGCTGTAATTAATTCAGCAAAGATCATCAACAGATGCTGAAACCACTAGGTGGAGCATTAATGGGAAACAATATGCAAACAATGTCAAAGTATCACTCCACACAAGGCTTCCTAATTACAAAGGAAAATATGGTCAAACTTAGTATCACCAATAATGGGACTATCTGCCATGATATGCCTCCTGATGAAATTCAATGGAAAGTATACAACATCACCTATGCAGCATTTGTGGCAAAAATTTTTAATCTGAATCTAATTAGGAGGAATCAACCAGACAAGAGGGGGTTAGGGTATAGTCTACAAGCTAAGTTGTTTGCATTCTTCAGAAATGTCAATGTCATGAAATAATAATGAACTAAGGTAGGGAGAGGCAACTGTTCTAGACTTAAAGACAACAAAAACACATTGGTTAACAAAAAGTAGTAAATGATCTTTGATTGTTTCCTGGTTTGAGAAAGGAAAAGAAAAAAACTATAAAGAACATTTTAGGTACAATAATTGCAGAAATATAAATATGGACTACATGTTAGATAATATTATTGTAACAACATTTAATTTCTTGGTGTGATCATGGTACTGTAATTACGCAGAAAAATGTTCTTGTTTTCATAAGATTCTGAAGTGATTGTGTGTGTGTGTGCGCGTGTGTGCGCCAGCAAAGAGAATGGGGTGGGGGGGGGAGGCAGGGAAAGGGAGGAGAGAAAATAAAAGCAAATATGGCAGAATGTTAGTGTCAAATATTTTTTAACTTTTTAGCAGAAAAACTTCAGAATAATAATTTAGAAACAAAGCTCATATTTATTTTCCACAGAAATCGGTAAGTACATTTTCTACAACATTCTTATATATGCTATACCTAAGTCAGCTAAGGTCTAGAGATGAATTTACAGATCTTGTATTGATATTCCTATCCCAAAATTACGTTACAGAGCAAACTCTGAGGGATGGCTGGCTCAAACTGGAGCTGCTAATACATCCATAGAATAAGTTGTTTCTGTTTACCTTTTTGAGTCCTATGTTGTTGGTGGCTTTCTTCCCAAGCCCTACCTCATAAGGAGTGTACTTCGAATGTTTATTTGTTCAGTAAAGAAGTCATTAGATGGCTACTGAAAAATACACAGCCTTAATATAGTTCTAATTAAGCAACACTTGCCAGTCCTGTTGCTACAATCAGATACAGCACCTGAGAAAGTTTCAATAAACCAAAAAGCAAAAAAAAAAAAAAAAAAAAAAAAAGATAAGAAAAAAACCTTTAAGAATGAAATGCCTTCAATTAGGGTTTCAAAGCAAATATAAGCCACTTTACTGATACCATAAACATGGAAAGCAAGACACAAGTGTTTTTAAGTCAGAATACTGTCCTGGCATCAGTAACATCCAAATACAGCAACCCTTCCAAGTATTTCTTAAGAAATTTTAGGATGGGGACGCCTAGGTGGCTCAGTCTGTTAAGTGTCTGCCTTCAGGTAGGTCAGGATCCCAGGGTCCTGGGATCAGAGTCCCACAGAGGCTCCTTGCTCAGCAGGGAGCCTGCTTCTCCCTCTGCCTGCCACTCCCCCTGCTTATGCATGCTCTCTCTCCCTCTGATAGACAGACAGATAGGAAGAAAGAAATTTTAGGATCAAGTGAAGAGAAATCATATTCCTTTGTTATCATTTTGCTTTATCATATACAAGTAACAATTTTTTTGTGAGAACTTCTAAGATTTTCTCTCTCAACAACCTTCAAATATATAACAATTTTTTAAAGTATAGTTGACATATAATATTACATTAGTATGTTAGCTACAAGTCATATGGCCTCTATTATGTTGAGGTATGTTCCTTCTATGTCCACTTTGTTGAGAGTTTTAAACATGAATGGATGTTTAATTTTCTCAAATGCTTTTTCTGTATCTATTGAAATAATCATGATTTTTATCCTTCATTTTGTTAATGTGATGTATCACATTGGTTGATTTGCATTTACTGAGCCATCCGTGCTTCCCTGGAATAAATCCCACTTGGTCATGGTGAATGATCCTTTTAATGTATTTTTTAAGTCATTTTGCCAACATTTGGTTGAGAATTTTAACATCTATGTTTAATCAGGGATACTGGTCTGTAATTCTCCTTTTTTAGCGGGGTGTTTGTCTGATTTTGGTACTAGAGTATGCTGGCCTCATAAAATGAATTTGGAAACATTTCTTTCACTTCCATTTTTTTGGAATAGTTTGAGAAGAATAGGCATTCACTCTTCTTTAAATGTTTGATAGAATTCACCTGTAAAGCCATCTCATCCTGGACTTTTAAGTAACCATTTTTTATATAATACATAGTTAAATATATTATTTTTAATAATTTATATACTAATAACTCTTAAAAACCCCTAGGAATACAAGTCGGGCAATAAAAACCCATCATAATTACTAAAGTTTACTGATCTCTTATTATAGGTCAAGTACTACATTAGATGCTTCACAAGCACTATTCTATTTAATCCTCACAATCATAGAAGGTGGACAATATTTTCATTCCTTACTACCAATAAGAAACTGTAGCTTAGAGTTTCAGAACTAGTCCAACGTCAAACAGCTAATTGTTGCAAACCCCATCTGTCCTACTCTACAAAGTAACTCAATCACTACAATTCTGCCTCATTGGCAGTGAAGCGTTCACCAAAAGACACTGAAATCATTTCTGCTCCAAACTGTAGCATTCCCTTTTAATCTCGAACATCGACTCTTTAAACATTTCTGTAATTAAACTTTTTATTTTGAGATAACCATAGGTTCACAAACAATTGTAAGAAACACAGAGATTCCATATATCCTTTACCCAGTTTCCCCCAATGGTAACATCTTGCAAACCCATAGCACAGTATCAGAGTCAGGATACTGACACTGATACAATGAAACTATAGAACTTATCACTAGAATCTCTCTCCACTGCCCTTTGCTAGCCACATATATTTCCCTCCTGCCCTTCCCTCTCTTTAAACCCTGGCAACCACCAATCTGCTCTCCATTTCTATAATTTTGTCATTTAAAGAATGTTACACAAATGGAATCATACAGTATGAAACTTTCTGGGTGACTTTTTAAACTCGGCATAGATCTATGGAGATTCAGGTAAACTGTTGTATGTAGCAATAGTTTTGTTACTTTTTTACTGCTGAGTAGTATTTCAATAAACCTCTTAAAACACTGATTATGATAATGTAAATACATTATAAATGTAAATACATCCGCTTGACCTACATGTTAAACATGTAACACAAACTATTTCACTTATACTTGTAGAAGACTGCTAAAATATATTAAACTGAAGTACTAAATTATTTAATGTAATGGGTGGCTGAATTTTCCCAATTTACCTTTCTTATGAATATTTGAAGTTCTAACTAAATTAAAGTTCTCACTCTTAAAAAGAAGAAACCGGATTATATGGCACTGTTAAAATAAAAAAACAGTGGGGTGCCTGGCTGGCTCAGTCACTAGAATGTGCAACTTCCCTGATCTCAGGTTCATGAGTTCAAGCCCCACGTTAGGCATGGAGCCTACTTAAAAATTAAAATAAATAGGGGCAGCTGGGTGGCTCAGTCATTAAAACATCTGCCTTCGGCCCAGGGCGTGATCCCAGAGTCCTGGGATCGAGTCCCACATCAGGCTCCTCTGGGAGCCTGCTTCTTCCTCTCCCACTCCCCCTGCTTGTGTTCCTTCCCCTACTGGCTGCCTCTGTCAAATAAATAAATAAAATCTTTAAAAAAAAAAAAAAAGAAAAATTAAAATAAATAATAGTGTAGTAATCACCACATCCTCTTCAGAGCAGTGTGAGTGATCTTTTTAAAACACAAATCAGATCACATCACCTCTATATTTTAAAGAACCTTCCGGAGCACCTAGGTGGCTCAGTTGGTTAAGCGTCTACCTTGGGCTTGGGTCACGGTTCCAGGGTCCAGGGATGGAGGCCCCAAGTTGGGCTCCCCGCTCAGTGGGGAGTCTGCTTCTCTCTCCCTCTTGCCCCTCCCCCGTTTGTGCTCTTTCTCTCAAATAAATAAAATCTTGTAAAAAAAAAATAAAAAATAAAGAAACTTTCAATGATTTCCCACAGCACGTGGAATAAAAATCTGATCACAATTCATTAGATCCAACACAACTGCTTCCTGACTACCTCTCAGATCTCATTTATTAGAGCCATGATGTTTTTTTCTGACAAGCCTATTCTGGCCTAGGAATTCTGCACTTACTGGCTCTTCTGGACTACATGGCTCTGCCATCTAATCTTTTCATGCCTAATTCGTTTGTTTCTTTTTTCTTCTGGTTCCAGCCAAAATATCATCTCCTCAAAGAGATCTTCCCTAAAGATTCTGCCTGCCTCCCAATTAAATTATTATCAAATCATCCTGCTTTATTTTCTTCATGGCAGTTAGCACTACCTGATGTTATCTAATTCACTCGTATTTCTGCTTCTCCTACTCTCCCTCCTACCCTCTGCTTCTCCTACCTCTGCTACTCCAGAATGAATACTTGATGTAAACAGGTGCCTTGTCTAGTTTACAAAGGGCCTAACACACAACAGTGTTGAATGAAGGACTACATTTTCAACCCCAAAGAAACCTGTATCTTGTTCTGAACCATTCTGTCTCATCCTGCTTGTACCTGGCACTGATCCTTGATCTTGCTTTGTCTCCCACTAATAGCTTTATCCTTATCTTCTCAAGCCTTGTATTTAATATTACTCTAACATTTGGTTCCCTTCCTCAATGACAACTCATATTCACCTCCTGGATCATGTCTCTTCTGACTAGTTTCCTTTAGACAACCCACCTGATTCAGTTAGCTCCCAGAACTCTATTCCAAGATGGATCCTCCAGGTCTAGCGCCCCAGAGCATGGAGGAAACACAAAGCACTGATTAAGTGTGTAGGCTCTGGAGTCAAGCTGCCTGGGGAAAACCTTCACTCCACCAACTCTGTGACTCAGAATAGTGCACTTAACACCTCTGAGCTCCATTTTCTTCATTTACAAAATAGGAGATAATAACACTACCAACCTCAAAAGAATTGTTAGAGTTGAAATGGATTAATATAAAGGGCACAGAGCAGTATCTATACCTAATAATGTACAAATATTATCTCTCGTTCTCTAAAATACAATTACTTCTGACTATGAAGGAGTAAATGGTACCAGACTTGCCCCCCTGCCACAAACAACTCAAAAACTGGACAATCTATATATAAAACAACTATTCTCAGACACTAGACTACAGACAACAAAGGGCTGTGATCCCTGAGTGAAAGGAAATAATGAGAGCTCTACAATCATTTCACCTTTATGCCTGAAAGCACTTTCTGAAACACTGAACAGAAAAAGGAAATCCACCCTCCCCATGGTGGTCTCACTGAGTTGAAGAGACAAGACTGCAGTTTGGGAGACAGAGGGGTCAGGCTGCTAAAACTTATGGGGAAGAGTACCAGAGAGGAGGAAGCTACACAGAGAAATCTGTATGGGGTCCCATTTGGTTGAATACTGACCTGCACATGAGCAAGGTAAGATTCTACGAGGCTAGACAAAAATCATCTACCAGGGAAAAAACAACTACAAAGGAGATATAAGTAGAATAATTCCCACAGTTCACTTGGGCTTGGAATCATCCAAATTACAACCAGCAAGAATGGAGAGACCACACTGAATATCCAGGGTTTCATAAGGGACCCTAGATGGTAACATTTGAGTAGTAGGTTTAAAACAGCCCTAGAATGAGGCTACTCTACACCCGCACTAACAAAGCTCCAAAACAAGTCTCAAAAGCATCCATGCTGATTTGCAAGTAACTTAACTGCCTAGAAAAACAAAGTTTAAATTTTTTTTATCTTAAAATAATTATAGGTTCACAAGAAGCTTACCAAAATTCAAAACTATAAAGGAGGGGGGAAATCAGACACTCATAAATGTGATAATTACAATGTCTACCATTAAATAAGAAAAACTACTAGACATACCAGTAATCATCTCATAATTCAGAGTCAGACAGACATGACAAAGATAATAGAATTGCCAAAGACTTTAGAATATCATAGAACATGAACATATAGAGGAAAGAAATGTAAGTTATAAAAAAACAAATGGAATCTTTATAGCTTAAAAATGTATGAGAAATTAGAGATTCATTGGATGAACTTAACAGCAACAGAAGCACTGAAGTAAGCTTGAAGACACAGCCAAGAGAAACTATCCAAACTAAAGCACCAAAAGAAAAAAAAGCATAAAACAACAACAAAAAAGAACAGAGCCTTAGCGACCTATGGGACAACAGCAAGCGATTATGTAAATGTAGTCCAAAAAAGGTGGTCAGGGGACAGGTAGATATATTCAAAGAAATAAGGGCTGAAATTCTTCCAATTTTGGTAAAAGCTACAAACTCACAAATTCAAGTAGTTCAAAAAAATCCCAAACAGAAAAGCTCACTAAGGCACATCATAACCAGACTGTACAATAATGAAGAAAGAAATCTTAAAAGTAACTAACGATAATGACACAGTACATACAGAGGAACACTAGTAAGAATAACATCTGACTTCTCGAGAAACAAGGTGAACCAGGAGACAGAATGCTATCTTTACTGTTCTGAAAGAAAAAGCTGTCAACCCAAAATTCTATAACTAGCTAACATATCCTTCAAAAATGGAGAAAGAATAAAGACATCTTTAGATAAATAAGGAAACACTGAGAAAAGCTGACATCAGCAGATAGATACTACAAAAAATGTTAAAGGAAGTTCTTCAAGGTGAAGGAAGAGAATACGAAACAGAAACTAAAATCTCATCAAAGAAATGAAGAGCACCAAAAAAGTTTATATATGTACAAATATGAAAGACTTTGCTTCTCTCGTTTTTTAAAACTCTTTCAAAAAAAAAAAAAAAGATTCTGGGGTATATAAAACATGTTCAAGTACAAAGGACAAAAGGGAGAAATAATGGTGATGTTTACAATACCCATGAACTGATAAGTATAAAATACGCACTGGGTTTTGAAGACTTAATACAAAAATAAGAATAAAAAATACTCATTAATAATTTTTAAATAGAAGAACTGTTCAAATAACATTTTCATATGTTGGGTTAAACAAAATATATTCTTAAAATCAATTTCCCTTGTTTTTATTATTATTATTATTTTTTTTTTACTGCAGCTACTAGGCAGCTTAAAATTACATGTGTGGCTCACATTATATTTCTGCTGCACACTACTGGTCTAAGTCTAAACTAACACAAGTACCAGAAAAAGAAGAAACAGAAAAGTACAGTAGAAGAAATATTTTAAAAGACAGTAGCCAAAAAAAGATTTTTCTAAAATTAATGAAAGATACCAACCCACAAAACCAAACGTTTCAGTGAACCCTTGGCAGAAAAAATATATATACATATATGTATATATATATATATGTATATATATATAAAGAAAAAATATATATATAAAGAAAAAAATATATATATATATAAAGAAAACCACACATAGGCATCTCATAGTCAAATTTCTGAAAAGAGAGAAAGAAAATCTTAAGGTAAAAAATGCAAAAAGAAAAATGGACTGAATTAAAAAGAGAAATAGAGAAGTCCACAATTATTTGGAGCTTTCAATACTCCTTTTTCAAGAATTATGAGAGCAAGGGAACAAAAAGTCAGAAGGGACAGAGAAGACCTGAAAAGCATTACTATTAAGCAAAATGACCTGATATTTATTTATAGGACACTACAGCCAAGAAGAGCACAATACACATACCTTTCAAGTGCACATGAATGCTCATCCAGATAGATCAAATTGCTGGGCCAAAAACAGTCTCAGGAAATTTGAAAGGGCTGAAATCATACAAAGTATGCTCTCTAACCACAAGAAACATAAATTAGAAATCAATAACAAAAAAAGATATCTACAAAATATCCAGATATCTGGAAATTAAAGAAGATACTTCTAAATAATCAATGAGTAAAGAAGAAATCACAAGAGAATTTAGAAAGTATTTTGAACTGAACAGTAATGAAACACCAGTCACTTGCGTTCAGCACCATGTCAAAATCTGCAGAACTGAGAGGGCAATTCATGACTTTAAGTGTTTATATTAGAAAAGAAGGATAGTTTAAAATCAATTACATAAGATTCCATTCTTAAGAAGTTAGAAAAAGGAGCAAATTAAATCAAAATAAGAAGGTAAGAAAAAAAAAAGAAGGAAGGAAGGAAGGAAATAAAGGTAAGAGCAAAAATCAGCAATATAGAAAACAACCAAAACAATACTAAAAAATAAAATGAGAAGCTGGTACTTGGAAAAGAGTTAACAGAATTGATAAACCTCCACCCAAATAATAATGTCAGGAAAGAACAAGGGGACATCACTTCATGTTTTACAGATATTAAAAGGATAATTAGGGAACATTATGAACAACCTAGTGCCAATAAATCTGACAATTTATTTATTTATTTATTTATTTATTTATTTATTTTTAAAGATTTTATTTATTTATTTGACACAGACAGAGCACAAGCAGGGGGAGCAGGAGAGGGAGAAATGGGCTCCCCAGTGAGTAGGAAGCCCGATGTGGGGCTCTACCCCAGGACCCTGGGATCATGACCTGAGCCAAAGACAGAAGCTTAACTGACTGAGCCACCCAAGTGCCTCAAACTTGACAAATTTAGATGAAATAAACAAATTCCTTGAAAGACTACAAAACAACCTAAATTAACACAAGAAACAAAACATCTTTATAGCTGTAAATCAATTTTTAAAAACAAATCTGTAATTAAAAAACAAAGAAAGCATGTAACCCTGATGGCTTCACTGGTGAGTTCTATATCCAACATTTAAGGAAGAAATGATACCAAACTTAGACAAAGTTTTCAGAAAATAGAAAAGGAAGGAACACTTTGTAACTCATTATATAAAGTCAGTATTACCTTCATACTGAAATCAAAGAAATTAGAAGGAAAGGAAAAACATCTTTCATGAATGTGGCTGCAAATATCCTCGAGAAAATATTAGCAAGATAAATCCACCAATACATAAAATAATACATCATGGCCAAATGAGTTTAATTCCAGTAATTCAAGATGAGTTTAATATGTGAAAATCAATCAATGTAATTCATATATGAACAAGTAAGGAAAGCCATATGATCATCTCAAAAGACCCCCCCAAAAAAGCATGTGACAATATACAACACCTACTCATGATTTGAAACATATACATTCATACAATTCTTAGCAAACTAGGAATAAAAGGGAACTTCTAAACTTCATAAAGGGAATCTTCAAAATCCTACAGATAACATCATACTCAATGAGAACCAAATCTGTTCCCCATAAGATCAGAAACAGGCGAGGATGTTTGATCTCACCACATTTGTTTAACATTTTTGGAAGTCTTAGTGCAATAACGGAAGGGGAGAAAAGACATATGTACTAGAAAGGAAAAAGTAAACTGTTTATTCACAAGCAACATGATTGTGTATGTAGAGATCTGGACATATCCACAAAAAACCTACTAAGGAATATGCATTTAGCAAGGTTACAAGATACAAAAATCAATGTTCAAAATTCAATTGCATTTCTCCATATGAGCAATGAACTGGAAATTTAAAGCCAATTCCATTTAAAATAAAAATAAAAAATACGAAACAGTGTAAAATTTAATAAAATATGTATGAGACTCATATACTAAAAACTAAAACACTATTGAAATAAATTAAAGAAAAGCTGAGTAAATGGGAACAGATACCATGTTTACACTGGAAAACCCGATTTCGCTAAAATATCAATTCTTCCCAAAATGATCTAGATTCAACACAATTCCAATCTCAATCCCAGCAAGTTTTGTAGAAACTGACAAGTGATTCTAAAATGTATATGTAAACACAAAGAACCTAAAATGCCTAAAACAATTTTGATAAAGAACAACAAATTTGGATGACTTACACTACCAAATTTTAAGACTTATTATGAAACTACAATACGAAGTAGTACTTTGTGGTACTGGTCTAATAAACATAAATCACAAAGAAAGACAATTATCATATAATTTCTCTCATCTATGGAACATAAGAACTAGGAAGATTGGTAGGGGAAGAAGGGGGGGTAATCAGAAGGGGGAATGAAGCATGAGAGACTATGGACTCTGAGAAACAAACTGTGGGCTTCAGAGGGGAGGGGGGTGGGGGAATGGGATAGACTGGTGATGGGTAGTAAGGAGGGCACGTATTGCATGATGCACTGGGTGTTAAACGCAACTAATGAATCATTGAACTTTACATCAGAAACCAGGGATGTACTGTATGGTGACTAACAATATAATAAAAAAACATTTAAAAAAACATATAAATCAATGGCACAGACACACATATCAAAATAAGTCAGTAGAGAAAGAATAGCCTTCACCCACTAGATATCCTTGTTTAAAATAATAATAATAATAATAATAATAATAAGCCTTGACTCTTCCCTCTCATTATACAAAAATAAATAAAAGTAAATACAAAATGAATCATAGACCTAAATGTAAAAGCTTAAACTATGAACATTTAGGAGAAAAAAAAGAGAACAAATTCTTCACAACCACAATGTAGGTAAAGATTTTTTAGTACATAAGAAGTACTAACTATCAAAGAAAAAAATTAATTGGCCTCCATCAAAATTTAAAATCGCTTGAAAGACACCATTAAGAAAATGAAAAGGGAAACCACAGACTAGGAGAAAATATTTGCAATATATGTATTTGACAAAGGCCTTGTAGTCAGAATATACAAAGAACTCTTACAGTAATAAAATAAAAAACCCAATAAGAACATGAGAAAAAGACTTAAACAGACACTTCACCAAAGATGTATGAATGACATACATCAGTGATCACTGATAATGACATCAATAAGTATAGGAGAAAAACACTAAGTTACATTATCAGGGAAATACAAATTAAAATCACAAGGAGATATTAATTCACACTAGAATGGCTAAAATTAAAAAGATTGATGATACCAAAACTGTTGGCAAGGATATGGAGCAATCAGAACTTTCAGACATTGCTGGTGGCAAAATAAAAAGTACAACCATCACTTTGGGAAACTGCTTGACAGCTACTTAAAAGTTAAATACACTTACACAAATACGGCCCTCCAATTCAACTTCCAGGTATTTACCCAAGAGAAATGAAAATGTATGTCCTCACAAAAATGTACACAAATGTTCATTCATAGTTGCTTTATTTATAATAGGCCAAAACCTGGAAACATCAATGTCCAACAACAACAGGTGAATGAATAAACACATTGTGGTATTCATACAATGGAATAATACAAAACAATAAAAAGGGAAAAACTATACATAACAATATGCATGAATCTCAAAAATATGAGCAAAGGAATCCAATTCAAAAAGAGTTCATGTAGGGCACCTGGGTGGCTTAGTTGCTTAAGCATCCAACTCTTGGTTTTGGCTCAGGTCATGATCTCAAGGTCCTGGGATCAAGCCCCGTATCAGGCTCCACGCTGGGTGTAGAACCTGCTTAAGATTCTCTCTCTCCCTCTGCCTCTGCCCCTCCCCCCTCCACTTGGAGCACATGTGCTCTCCCTCTCTCTCTCTCAAAAAAATAATAAAAAGAGTTCATGCATTATGCTTTCATCTACATAAAATTCTAGCACAGGCAAAACTAATCTATAGTGACAGAAAGGAGATTAATGGATGCCTAGAGTGGGGTGAGGGGCTGACAGCAAAGAGATACAAGGGAATTTTGGGGGGTGATAAAAACATTTTATATCTTAACTGGACTAGTACTTACATGAATACATACCTTTGTCAAAACTCAAAACTATTTACTTCAAATACATATATTTTATTATCTTTAAATTATGCCTCAACAAAGTTGATTTTTAAAAAGAAAGATCTGGCCTTAGGAAGTCATTCAGACTTCACTGAGTTTCATCCTCCTCTGTTAAATGTGGATAATACCTTACCTATTTCTCACCTCACAAGGCAACCATCGCATAAGGTGTACATCAAAGTATTCTAAAAAGTTCTACTGATATAAAGGTTTACAGTGTTTTTATACTTAAGGTATTATACAGTGTATGACAATGGGATTAACCTACAGAATTGTCTATTGTTTAAAGATAATCTTCAAACTTCATTGTCATCATTTATTTTTATGCTTTCCCAAACAAATGTTGTATCAATTAATACTTTAAGGAAAAATAATCAGGAGATTTCTATAGTATCACCTTCATGTGCCTGGTCCATTAAGAAAGGAGTTGCCAATGAGCCATCAAAGACATGTATGCAGGAAAAAAACAATAACCACCAAGAAAATAAAACCAGGTTTTTATGGAAAAAATAAAATAGACTATTATATCCAACAAATCAAGATTTAAGTATAGACATATATATTTTCCAAATGTCCTAACCATAGTGACCTGGGCAAGATTTATTTTTATGATAGTTTATATATGGCAGCTCAGGCTTGTCCACCACCACTCAACATAATTGCTGCTACTTTATGCCAACAATGTAAAATGACAGCTATGTTCTTTCATTTGCTAACCAATATGACATCCCTAGTATATTTTAACCAGTCACATATGGGGTACTTCAAAGTATGTTTGTACGTTACAGCTTTCCAGATTTCAAAGTTTCCCAAGCATATGTGATGCTGAGTCAAAAATTGCTTCAAATCTCAAAATCTAAAACAAGCTACGTAAAATACACTGAAATATGCTTTATCATATAAAAATAAGCATCAGTAAAGGCTCCCCTTAACAATGAAAAAATTGCCTGAAAGGAAGTTTGTCAGCAGATTTCTTTCAGCTGGGTGTGTATGAAAAATGCTCCTGACAGTACTCACTTTACCAGAAAAAAAAGAAACATAAGGTTGCGACACAATCATAGCTGTTCTCTAATTTGGCTCTACCACCCAGTCAGGCTTCATTTCCCAACACTATCTATGAGAAAGAGAAAAAGGAAGGTCATGATGCCTCCCTTAAAAGTAGCTACTCATCCTAGGTTTGTAGAATATACAAGCCAATTTAAAACTGAATAACAACAGGGAGTTTCACAACATTTGAACACAGCTATGGCAGAAACTCAAACAGCACAGTAAGAAGTAGGAATACCTTTTCTCCAACCGACCAAGTATCTGAAGGGACCCACTTCCCTCTAGACAAATGCCTGTTGGCAAGCAGTGCCCAGATTAACACGCCACAGTGTGGAACTAAAAGATCACACTTTCCCTAAGCCGGCTGCATGGCCTCTACACATAGACACTGACCAGAGCCCACAAAGCTGCAGCTATCAGAAAAAATAAAGAGCTGAAGATCTAGGAGGTACCTCACCAGCTAACTGGCAGGGAAATGTATGCACACTTGAAAAAAGTTCAAATTTATGAACCTGTGTGCTTTAAATGGATGCTCATCAGCAATGAAGCAATTGTTTTCCTTGCCCCCCAAAATAACCTGTTGACATAATTCTCAAGAAATGCTCCTACCTACAATAAACTGTCAAAGATTCACTCTGTGAACTCTAAGGTGAAAAAAAATGTAAAGACATCAGGACTGTCAAATTTTTTTATCCCCTCGGCTGGCAACACCTTACTAGCACTGACTTTTCAAACAGACAAGTACTGCCACATAAAATGCCACCTCTATATTTTGGTAGACCATGATATATATAAATCCATTAAAACATTAATTCACTAATGAATCATTAACTATTGGCATTATTAAACCTAAATTCTAATTTAGATCACTAAAAATTCATTAAATGATGCTATTAATTAAAATGCTATTTAACAAAAGACTGAAAAAAATTAGTATTCCTTGCATTTTCAGGCCTTTTCCAGTAATATTATAATTACATGGAAGCTACTGCTATGGCATAAACTCTATTAAAGATGGAAAGAAAAAGCTTATTTTACTTATTTATTTTTTGAAATTTTTGAGAGAGAGAGAGAGAGTGTGTGTGTAGGCGCATGAGCCGGGGTTGGGGGGACAGAGGGAGAGGGAGAGAGACAATGTTAAGCCGGCTCCACTCTCAGTGCAGAGCCCAATGCAGGGCTCGATTTCACAACCCTGAGATCATACCTGAGCAGAAATCAAGAGTTGGACACTTAACCTACTGAGCCACCCAGGCGCCCAAGGAAAAGCTTATTTTAGACAAGTGGTACCAAGGCACGGTATTACAATTAATTAAAATGTCACAATATCCAAAGAATTTCTAAACCTGTATACCTCAAAATTTTATATTAAAAGAAAAGGTGCTTTTAGTTTTTATTTTAAAACTACTTTAGAAAAATCTATGGGAGCCCCCTAAATATATCATGATGTTCTGTATTTATTAAACAGACTCTTAAAATATTTTCCCTGAGATACAAGACCAAAAAATTATTAACTAGCAAACTGGCAGAAAAATTCAGAAGAAAATAGATATCATATAGATTAAAAAGACTCTGGTACTACTCAGAGTTGTTCAATTCTTTATCCTACACTTCTGACTGTTCTCCACAGTATTTCCTACGCATTACTAAAATATTTGTGCTGCTATTCATGGCCTTCTCTTTTTATTCTAAAACATCCCCCCCATGGCATCTCAATCCCATGGCTTCAACTACCATTACTACTCAGGTGATTCCCAAATCTCTATCTTCAGCCCACACTTCATTGGGCATCTCTTCTTAGTGGATGGTGGTAAGGCATCTGAAACTTAAAGCTGTCCCCAACTAAATTACCTACTCACTCTACCATGGCCATTTCCCGCACTTCAATTCCCTCCTCTCCTCTTTTCCCTATCTCATAAAGGTCACTACAATATATACTCAGCTTGCTTAGTCTAGGTAATGTAGCCTCATTATTTCTATATTTTTAAAATGTAACTCTGATCATGTCATTGTTTTGCTTAAAAACCCTTTGGTGGGGGGGCGCCTGGGTGGCACAGCGGTTAAGCGTCTGCCTTCGGCTCAGGGCGTGGTCCTGACATTGTGGGATCGAGCCCCACATCAGGCTCCTCCGTTATGAGCCTGCTTCTTCCTCTCCCACTCCCTCTGCTTGTGTTCCCTCTCTCGCTGGCTGTCTCTATCTCTGTCAAATAAATAAATAAAATCTTTAAAAAAAAAAAAAAAACCCTTTGGTGGGGGTGCCTGGGTGGCACAGGGGTTAAGCGTCTGCCTTCGCCTCAGGGCGTGATCCCGTCGTTATGGGATCGAGCCCCACATCAGGCTCTTCCTCTATGAGCCTGCTTCTTCCTCTCCCACTCCCCCTGCTTGTGTTCCCTCTCTCGCTGGCTGTCTCTATCTCTGTTGAATAAATAAATAAAATCTTAAAAAAAAAAAAAAAACCCTTTGGTGCAAAAAGTTCCAAAACATCCATCAACGAAGGATTAGGCAAATAAATTGTGGTATTTTCTTGCCTCGGGGTATAGCGAAGCCTTCAGAAATGACTGTATGTATCTGTATTTATTAGTATGGAAAGATGGTTATGAAGCCTTAAGAGCTAGCAACATAGTTTGCCATGGCTCCTCCAGCCCTAGCTCTACCTCAGGATTCTGCTTTATTTCCAAACTTGCTAGCAAGTAAATTCCTCCCATGATTTGCTCAGACTTCTGAGGTAAAGAAGCTGGCTGGCATCATTCATCATTTTGTGCAGGGCACCTGAGCGGAAGCCATAGATCATTTGCTACTTTCTAAATTTTATCTACTCTGACAAAAAATGGCTCTGGCCAAATGCAATAAAACTCTGAATCAACTTTTATAACTGAAATATTTCTAGGTCAATTCAATGCAATTACATAATTAAAGAATATGAGCAAAAATCTAAAATCTATTGGATTTAGTTTCTAAAATACATCCTTAGTATTAATAGGCATGTTTCACTTCAAGAAAACTGATAAAAATACAGGTGTAAATATAAAACAAAATTATTAAATTTTATTTTTTTTAAATTTCAGCTTTACTGAAGTATAATTGACATAAAAGTATAAGAAATTTAAGTGTACATCAAGGTGATTAGACATACCTATAATTGTTACATTTTAACACCACAGTTGAACATAAAAAGCAAAGGGGAGTCAGCAAGTGAGCTAACAGAAACCAAAAGTCTACATACTCTATTCCCCATGATTATTTGAAAGCAGAGACACTTATTATGTTAAAATGAAAAAGTAGAAAGCTAACAACTTAACCACTTAATCAGATTCTATTATAAATTCCATGAGTTCAGGAGCCTCCTCCAGAACAGCTACTACTGGAAGCTTAATAAGTATGTACTTTAGGAATAATGACAGCTCACTCTACTCAAATCTGTAGGAAAACAAAAATCAAAACCAAATATTCGCTACTCTCTTGTAATTATAAATGACTTCCCTTTCAAAATACACTTAATTCTCAATTTAAATATTCACTAACATCTCTTAATCCTTCACCGATTCAGAATCTTCTCTGGGCCAGATGCTGGAAATACGACAAACATGATCATCGTGGCCCTGTCTTTGTGAAACTGATTCTGTAATAAAAAGCACACTTTCCATTAGCCTTGCTTAGGAGGAACAACTATAAAGTAGTTGACGTTTTTTCCTTATTAAGAATTTGATTTGAGGACATTTACCTTGACTCCAACACACACACACACACACACACACACACACACACACACACACACTAAAATGTATAATCCACCTTTTCCAAAAAATGAAGTTTCCAAAAACAGGCTCTAACAGGTAAAGCTGTTTGGTACTTGTAGTATATCAGCACCATCTTTCTTCACTTATCAGAGAAACAAAAGTCTCAATAATGGAGATAAAACTGAACATGGTAATCACTTCACAATATATACATACATCAAATCATTATGATGTACACCTAAAATGTGTGTGTGTGTGTGTGTGTGTATCAGTTATATCTCAATAAAAATAAAACACTAAAAGAATAAGTGGAGACTGGGGCACCTGGGTGGCTCAGTCAGTTAAGCGTTTGCCTTCAGCTCAGGTCATGATCTCGAAGTCCTGGGATCAAGCCCCACGTTGGGCTCCCTGTTCAGAGGGGAGTCTGCTTCTCTCCCTCCTCATGCTCTCTCCTTTTCTGTCTCTCTCTCAAAATATAAAAATAAAATTTTTTTAAAAAGTGGAGATATTATATTATATAAGATGTCTCACCATGTGTCTTCCAACTAACTTTAAGTGTGTTTTTGAAGAGGCTTCATCATATAGACAAAATTGAAAATCTGAATCCTTTTAATCACAAAGTTTTGGCTTAAGGAAAAGGAAATACTCTCTTCTGAGCAACCCCATCCTTCCCCTTACTACATACCCGAGAAAGAAATAGTGGTAAGAAACAGACTCCAAAACACTGACTGGGCCCCCACGTTTTGCAGGGATGGTGTATTTAAATATTAAGGTCAGCACCAAGTCATGCGTGGCCTCTTGTCTGTCATCTGTCCATGTGGCTGCAGTGTTCATGAGCCCAGGACCTGCTCCCTCAAGAGAAAAGGCCAGTCACCCTTCTCTTGTTCTCTCTTTCCTATGACCAGTAAGATACTAAGAGGATCTATGAGAAATGCAAGTTCTTTCTCTCTCCTTTAAAGGTTTTCCAAGTAACAGGGCTATAGAGCAGCACCTACCTGGACCTGGTCTTCTCCTCACTCCAGCTCCTCCTTTCCCCACCTTTAGTTTTCACTGCCTGTCCCTCCTTCTGCTTCTAACCCAACTTCTCTCACTCTTCCCACCACTGACCAGTTCTCTATTTTCTCCTGCCCTCCCTGCATGCTCACCCAGGCTTCTCCCTTCTACTCTCAAGTTTTTTTTTTTTCCTCTGAAACAGGCAGGATAGCCATTGACCCTACTGGAATAGTTAAGTCCCACATCTGGCTGTTACAGGAACATAAAGGACATCTTCTTACTACTTGGTTCTAGGCCAATGTAATGGAGGACAAAAAGAGCCCTTTTACTTGGTTCAGCGTAGCTTACCAAAATTCTGCACTGGGGGCTAAGAACCAAACCTGAGCTGACGCTAAAATGATTTGCCTTGCTTTGCTTTTTTCTGCCTTTTCTTTCAAGTATTTCTCATAAACCAACCTGAGGTCTTAGTCAAAGAACAAGACAATCATTTCTGAGCTCCCTGACCAAACACTGTGATAAGAGCACCCAACTTCTTGTATTTTTAACACCCAAAACAACTAATTTTTTCAAAAAAGTTTGGTAGAACTTTTTGATATTAGGAAGAAGCTTTTGAATGTCCTTACCTAATAATTTACTGTTTCACCATGCAAGAAATACTGATCTTATATTAATATATAGCACTTTGTACTTACTGAAGTTATCACACATATGTTGTCCAGTCTTTTCTCAAATTATTTTGTCTTACTATGACGTTACTATACTAAAACACTGACACCCTAAGAAGGGAAGCTTCTCTGCTACACTATAATTACTATAATGGCTTTTAATGATTATCTACCCACCTTCTTTTCCTAAGTGCTTTCATTCAGGCCCATGGACTTCAAACGCTGATGACGCTCAAATTTAAGTCTCTACACAGGACTTCTGAATTTCACACTCATATATTCAACTACTTGACAGCCAGAAGACATTGATAACCCAACAGGTCTAAAATATAATTCCTGATTCTTCAGCTGCCTCACCCCACCCCACTTCCCCCCACCTCACCTTCTACATCCGCTATCTACAAAGCAACCTGAAAGCACTTACTTTTTAAAAAGTAAACCAAATCAAACTCCTTGCCCTACTTAAAATCCTCCAGTGATTTCCATGCACAGAATAAAATTCAAACTTCTTATCATGGTCTACAGGGCTCTATCTGCTTTGGCTACAATCTTTATCTCTATCTACTCTCCCTATCAATCTTGTTCATGGCTAACCTCAGTGGCCTTCAGTTCCTGAAACGTACCAAACTCACTCCTACATCAAGGCCGCTAACCTTACTGTTCCTTTTGCCTGGAATGTTCTTTTCCTAGATTTCACATGCTTGTCCTTCTAGTGTTTGGGTCTCAGTTCAAATGTCAGCTCTCTAGACAGGACTTCCCTAACCATGTCCTATGAAAATAGCACGTTCCACTCCCTCTAGCCCCTTCTTTCTGATTTATCTTCTTCACAGCATTTGCCACGTCTGAAATTGTCATGATCTGTTTAACTTTTTACTGTTTGTCTTTACTACTAAAATATTACTTCTATGAAAGCAAAGGCTTGGTCTATCTTCTCATTACTGCATCCCATTCCCCAGGCCCAAAAAAATTTTCAACAAATATTTACTGAAAGAAATCAGCATTTCATATTGTACAAATTATATAATTTTTGGTAAATAAATGTAACCCTGAAACTTTAATTCCTGAAAATGTTCCCTCCAGGAAATTCTTGTTAGGAATCTTATCATCCAGACATGAAGTTTATTTATTTTGTGGATGACCCACCAATTCAGGGCCTTGAGTTTGTTCTGTCAGCTATGCTCTTACCCCTTTATTTTTGCCTGACTGGCTCCTCCTCATGTACATCTCTGCTCAAATACACTCCGTGTAAGGATGCCCCTAACCATTCTAACTAAAGAGAATAGCACACGATCGCCTCGGATCACTCGATCCCATTATCCTGCTTTTACTTTCTTCATAGTCCTTACCATTCTCTAAAGTTACCTTTTTAAAATTTGTTTACTTGTTTGCTTACCAACAAAGTAAAATGTATAAATTCAGGAAAACAATAATCGGCATTCTTACATCCCAGCAAGTTTATTAAAAGAACTTCCTGAAAAGAAAGATGGACCCCTGGGACAGCTCTGTAACATATCTCACTCTGTAACAGCTCACTGTAACCCCCTTTCCAACCACAGAACACTACAGGTTCACAAGGAATCCGACTAACAAAGATTTTTTTTTTGTTATAGAAGCTCATTTATCCAGGTGTATGAACACAAGCAAGTGTCCAAATGGAACACTTTCTAAAGTCTTTTGTTTTAATGACCATCTATTTTCTTTCTTTAAATCATATCACTGACGTGAGTTAAAAACAATTTATTAAACTGCTATCATCTACCAAGCTGCAAAAATGGGTTGGTATCATAGGGTTGAGGTGGGAGATCAATCTGTTCAACACAGACTGGGGGTATAGATGGCTACAGACAACTGCTGTGACCACCCACTGCTCCACAGCAATGGACTGTAATTGTGCAAATTAGAAAAATTTACATTTCTGTATCAAACCTACCAAAACATCTCAATCTTTGTGCTCTAATTATATATGTGTGTATATATAATTATATAGCAATAATTATGTATCCTATATAAATATAAACCACCTTCTACTGTACCACCTACTGAAGAAGTTTAGTAATCTACAATGAATGGTTATCTTTTTTTGTTGTTTTAAAAAAGATGAAAAGCCCTAGTTAATAGATGTTTAATTCATCTTCAGTAAACAACAAAAATTACTGCTGGCAGGTCTGTAATATCAGACAACTTCTTAAGTATCTTAGCTTTTGCTACGTTGAATGAGTTATGAAGATTACAAACAAAAAGAATATAAAACTTTCATTATTCCAAAGTGAGTTATCAAAACATTAACTGAAAAAGATATATGCCCTCCCATGTTCATTACAGCATCAATATTGTAAATATTACAATAACCAAAATATGGAGACAACCTAAGTGTCCATCAATGGATAAAGAAAGTGTGAAATGTGAAAACACACACAGACACACACTCAGAATATTATTCAACCATAAAAAAAGAATGAAATCTTGCCAACTCTGACAACGTGGATGAACTCTGAGGGCATATGCTAAGTGAAATCAGTCAGAGAAGGACGAATATCATACAATCTCACTCATATGTGACACCTAAACAATAACAAAAAAACAAGCTCACAGATACAGATAACAAGTAGGTAGTTGCCAGAGGTGGAGGGTGGGGAGTAGGTGAAATGGGTGAAGGGGTTCAAAAGGTATAAACTTACATGACTTAAATAAGTCATGGGGATGTAATACGCAGCATGGTGACTAGAGTTAATAGTACTGCACTGTAAATTTAAAAGTTCTAAGAGTAAATCTTAAAAGCCCTCATCACAAGAAAAAGAAAAGTATGTAAATACGTATGGTGACGCGTGTTAACTAGACTTACTGTGGTTATTTCACAATACACACAAACACAAACCATTATGTAATATGTCAATTATACCTCATAAAAAAAACAAAAAAACATTTGAAAAAGTTATCTATTTTATAGACAAAGTTTGAAGCAACTTTTTCCATCATCATTAGAGGTGAACTCTGAAAAGCCAAACCAAAAAAAAAAGGAATTGCACGTGAAACTGTAGTGTATTCAAGTCAAATAAAATGATTAAAATTTTTTGAATTGGGAAATAAGACAGCTATCAAAGTGTCATTTCAGGAAAATTCATCTGACAGCAGTATACCACAGAAATTTTAGATAAAATAAATCTTAAGGAGGCAAGTCCACATACAAACTCTATTCCCACAGTTCTTTTCATTAAAACAGATAGAAGCTACTGGTAATTGCATATTAAAATACATTTTTAAGAAAAACATTGGTGTGTACTTAGTTTTCAATACCAACACCATCATTTACTGCTCTTCTCTAGAAAATAAAGCAATTTAACTAAATTGGTTTTTAATGTGGGCTTATAACCCACTCATGGGTCATATATGAAGTCAATTCAGTCATAACTAATATTTTTTCCAACTAGAATAGAACAAAAATCAAGTTAAAATGATAAATACTTTCATTTCTATAATATATGTGTACTAAGTAAACCAGGTGTGGTAAATACATTTGCAGTATGTACTTCCATGAGTCACAGTCAAAAGAATTTCAGAACTCCAGACCAAATGATTGCCAGGGTCTTTCAGCTGTTAAACTTTACAGCTAAAATGTGTCCTCGGCGAGGGGGGGGGGGGGGAATTAATGGACGGCTTTTTCTTTATTTAATGTTTAGCTACAGTTCTTTTAATAGCAAGCAACAGAATATAAATGCTGAATTAGCTATGCTAACTTAAACAAAAATTGGGGCTTATTGGGAGGGCACTAGAGTGGTTTACAGCATCTATGGAAGAGCTGAACCACTAAGCTTAGGAAGGACAGAAACTGAGCAGCGCCAGCTCCCTCAGCCTCGGAGTTCACAGACTTCCACCTAGGGTACCACCTTGGTAAGACAGGGTGGCTCCAATCACCTACTATCACTGTGCTGTGATTCACTCTCCGTTGGGTTTTCAGATTCTCAGTAAACAGTCCAATTAGCCCACCATGCATCAGGTATCTCAACCTTTGGATAAATCAGCAATGGCCAGCAGCACGGTAAGATGCATACAAATGGTCTCTGGGGAAATAAGAAACTGTCCACCATCTCAATTTGTCTAAAATAGCTCATTTTTCTGGCCAGAAATTAACACTTCATTTACTGAGCCCTTACTGTACAAGACATAATACTTGGTTCAATATGATAAATATATACAATGAATATGTACACTAAAACATTACACTGTACACCATAAATATATGCAATTTTTGGCAATAAAGCTAGAAAAAAGAAATATAAAATATGTTTTCAACAGATACAGGAGAACCTAGATTTTATGTAAGAACAAAAACAAACATACACTGAACATTATAATAAACATTTTTCATTTCACATGTATTCTTAAAAACTTAGTTATTATAAGTCCTATTTTTTTAAACCAGGATTTATTTTAAACCAGGGAAATTGTGAAAATTAAACCGAAAATATTTTTTAAATTAAAACACTATTTTGCAAAGTGAATCACTCTATTTCTTTAAATCTGTAACTTTATATGTTAGTGGTCACTAAATGAGCTGCATCCCTTACCCGAGAAAAGAGCACCTGCGATGGTCTGGATGTTTGTGCTCCCCCAGAATTCGTATGTTAGAATTCTAATGCCCAAGGTGATGGTATCAGGAGACAGGGCCTCTGGCAGATGATTAGGTCGTGAGGGCTATACCCTCATGAATGGGATTAATGCCCTTATAAAAGAGGCTCCAGAGAAATCCCTGCCCTTTCCACCATGTGAGGACACAATGAGAAACTGGTAGTCTACAACCCAGAAGGAGGCCTTCACCAGAACCCAACCATGCTGATCCTTGATCTTGGACTTTCTAGCTTCCAAAACTGAAAAATAAATTTATTTATAAATTACTCAATCTGCGGTATTTTGTTACCTGAACAGTCTAAGACAGGACCCTCAGTCGGTGACCAAAACAATTCCCTCTTCTCCCTACTATTCTTATTCTTGGGATTCCCCTTCATTGCTGCACACTCTCCATGTGACATCCTACTTCATGCTGACATTCTCTGTGGGTCTCCCCAAGAATCAATGCAGATCATAACCCACAAGGACAGGAAAAAGGATGGCAGCGCAATGTATCTGTAGAATAAGCACTGGGTTAGGAGTCAGGAAGATCTGGGAACCACCTCTGCTCTGTCACTAACTAGCTATTTAATCATGATCTGTTCACTGCCTCTTTCTATACCCGTCAGAAGAAACTAAATAAGTATCTTATTAAATAAATCTATCCATAAGGTTTCCTCACTTGTCAAAAGGAGATGATAACAACTACCCTATTTATCTTTTCTGGGTGTTAAAAAAAAAAAAAAGTGTAAATGCATCATAAACGATTAAGCACCATAGAAATATTATTTTCTTAACTGAGGTATAATTGACATATTAGTTTCAGGTGCATAACATAATGACAATATATTGTGAAATGGTCACAGTAAGTTTAGTTAACACCTGTTACAATACACAGTTACAGAATTTTTTTCTTGTGAGGAGAACTTTTAAGATTTACTATCTCAGCAAGTTTCAAATATGCATTGTAGTATTATTAACTGTAGTCACCATGTTTTACATTACATCCCCATGACTTACTTATAACTCTAAGTTTGTGCCTTCTGATCCTCTTCAACCCTTTGGCCCACACCTACCTGCTGCCTCCGGCAACCACCAATCTGTCCTCTGTATCTTTATATGCTTGGTTTTTTTGTTGTTGTTGGGTTTTTTTGTTTGTTTTTAGATTCCACATACAATCTCACTTTTTTTCCTATTTGTTTGCTTAGCTAGATTTTTTGAAAAACCATCTGGTGTAAATGGGCTAAGCATGGCTTTGGAGGCAGCAGATACAAGTTTAAATCCTAGCATCATGTTTCATCACCTGTTTGGCCTTGGGCAAATTGATGCACCTTTTGGGGATGTCAGTTTCCTCACCTATATACAACAGGAACACTACGACCTCTCTCATATATTGCATTAAAAACTAACATTTGTCAAGTATGCTTAATTCTGCTCATACCTCATTTCATCCCCACAAGTCTAGACAAGTCTCCACACTGCAACTCTTTGATCCCATATAACCCCTAACGTCCTCCAAGAGCATCTTCAGGGCAAAGATCATCTACTTCATCATCAATGCCTCACCTAGTGTACAAAGTAGAACTAAGTTTATTATATCAAGGAATTCCCATCCATCTTTGTGATAAATATAAGAATAACAAACTAAAAAACAGGATATTCTAACAAAATGAGTATTTCATTTCTCTACACAGAGACCCACTTTCACTTATATACAACTCTTTTTTTCCAAAAGGAACTAAGAAGAAAAGAGAAACTTAGGATAAGACAGAGTCAACTTTATCTTTCTCATCAAAAATAAGAGATTTATAAAGCATGAGAGACTATGGACTCTGAGAAACAAACTGAGGGCTTCAGAGGGGAGGGGGGTGGGGGAATGGGATGGACTGGTGATGGGTAGTGAGGAGGGCACGTATTGCATGGTGCACTGGGTGTTATACGCAACTAACGAAGCATCGAGCTTTACATCTGAAACCAGGGATGTACTGTATGGTGACTAACATAATATAATAAAAAAACATTAAAAAAAAAGAGATTTAAGAATATCAGTTCAAGATTTTTATTTTTATTTTTTTTAAAAGATTTTATTTATTTATTTGACAGAGATAGAGACAGCCAGCGAGAGAGGGAACACAAGTAGGGGGAGTGGGAGAGGAAGAAGCAGGCTCATAGCAGAGGAGCCTGATGTGGGGCTCGATCCCATAACGCCGGGATCACGCCCTGAGCCGAAGGCAGACGCTTAACCGCTGTGCCACCCAGGCGCCCCACAGTTCAAGATTTTTAAACTATAAAGCTGACCCTTTACTTATTTGGGGTTTTAGTTTTTTATCATTATTAAATAAAAATATCAGGGTTCACAAGCACCAGGAGCAACAGAGAATGGGGAAGCTAACATCTAGACCCTGAGTCTCCCAGAAGAACAGAGTGAAACCAAGAAGCTATTTTTTTCCCCAGCTTCTAGTAGTTAACCACCTATTAATCAGAGTTGGCATAAGGGATAAAATCTTTTTGCCAGTCCTATTCTAGCTTCATTTCCCAGCTCTGATGAGTCAAAAATCACCTCAATTCTATCTCAAAAATGCTTCTCCCAAACGAACTCTCTTCTGCATGTCAACGGCCTCTGCTTCAGGTCCCTGGCTATTTTAACAGCCTCCTAAGTGCTATCTCTTTCACAATACCACCCAACTGACTTTCTGTAACACAAACCTGATGGTATCCCCTCTAGTTTAAAACCCTATACAGGTGGCTCTCTATCATTTCAGGATAAAGTACACACTTGGCATGACATAAAAGGTCATTCATGCCCTGTTCCCATCTAACTCTCTGGTCTCATTTCTCATTGCTCCCTAACACATACTTAATTCTAAAGCTACAACCAAACTCCTTGTTTTTCCCTACGCACATCACAATGCTCTCACACTCCCTTTTAACATCCTGTTATACTTTCATATACACTACCTTATAACATGTCCGTCTTTGCCTCCCTGGTATATTCCTTCAAAACTCAGCATAAGAGTAGGACTAAGTTTGGTGCCTCTGTACACCTAAAAGACATGCATTACAATTTGGTTATTTTTCTATAATCCCCAGTAGAAAGCAAGACCCTGAAGGGTAGAAACTCTTTAATCACAGCAGAAAATACACAGTACACAGCAGAAGTTCTATAAACTAAATAAGTAAAAAAAAAAAAAAAAAAAAAAAAAAAAAAGGCCTGACTGAGTTCAGTTTTATTATAACTATAAAAAGGTTTCTGTGAGATCATCTGGCAAAATAAACACCAGTCATCAAGTTATATTCCTATGAGAAAGTAAGCCTGGAGTTCTAAATAAATTATTACAAATATAATAAACATGGTTTTACAGAAGATAACATGAATTGATAACTAAGGTGTATATGTTACCTAGAAATAATGGAATCCAAATTAGGTATATGATTCATAGGATAGAGAAAATTGAGATCCAGCACCATGGGTAAAAACCCTCTACAGACAAGTGCTGCTTGTAACTCTGCAAGGCATTATTATAAAAGGGTGACCAGAAATTAATATCTCAACTACTACTGCAATGCTTACATTTATATAATTCTCTTCCTCTAACATGCAATTTTTAATCTTCTTAAATAGGGGGGAAATTTTTTAAGTAAGATGATGGCACCGTGGAAATCCCTAAGAATCCCAAACAAGACCAATATATTGGAGAAGGTCAGCAGGGAAGACAAAGAAAAAAGGAACAGCACAATGTTCTTGAGATCAGCTTCTCTGTTGTCAACACCTTTCATATATCCAGCAAAAATAAGGGTAACAAGGGAATTACCTTGTACATTCTTAAAATCAAGAAACTCATATCCACCCAGACAGACTCTGTCATAACTCCGCTCATCATCTATTAACAAACAAGTCAAAGGCTACCGTTACTCGTAGCACACGAAATTAACATAACCTTCAAGACAGGAACTATGGGTAAATTGCTCTGAAAAGAAGTGCGGACAAATTACCAAGATTTCAAACCACCAGGCAGATTTCCTGGTAGCATGCCATTTCTCTTCCTTCTACCTCTCCACTTCCCATTTTCCTATTACCTATTCCTGTTATCCTATTCCAATTACCTTCCTATTACTCAAAGACAAAAAAAAAAAAAAAAACAATGTGGTGGTTAAGGAACATGGGATTTTTTTTTTTTAAAGATTTTATTTTTAAGTAATCTCTACACCCAACATGGGGCTCTCAAACTTACAACCCTGAGATCAAATGTGATAAAATGAAGTAACACTTCTTTACATGTAGGAACATCCTTCTTGAGAGTAAAAAAACATTTCCATCATCTATGTTTTAACCACAGCTTTACTGGCCCTCCATTATAACAAAGCAGTTTACTGGCCAGTAGCACAAATGTACAACTTTTTCGCTTATATTTTCTGAATATCCGAGAACATCCATAAGCAATACTGACACTTCATGAGAGAACACTTTATGCCTTAGTTATCAAATGACCTAACAGCCCACTTTAATTTCCATTAAACAAACAGGATATTCAATCTTTTTTTGGTAGTCATTAAAAGAAAGCACATCAAAATAAATTTTTTGTTTATATAATAATGATCGTCCCAAAACAAGATTTGATTTAAAAATGTTATTTTGCAATCATATGAAAATCAATCTATTTCAAACCACACATACTACACACACACACTTTACTTAAATAACTGACTTTTACAAATATCAACTCTTATTTCCCATATATGCAAACATGGATGGAAAGCTGATTCACAACCAAGAGTTTAATTCGTAACTAGACTACAGTTTAGACAGCTAAGTAAACATGACTTTGCATATTTAAGTGCATAAATTTGCTTCAGATAATAGCACTGTAAATTAGAAAGCAACAATTCTAGCGCATTCAGATTCTAATTTTAGTTTTGCTAGTGTGTAACACTTCTACCTTAGGCAAATCACTTAACCTCTCTAAATAATTATCACATACATAAAATGACTCTGGATCAGATCAAATTTCCCATACATTCTTGATCATAAAAATCACCCAGAACACCTGTTGAAAAATACATATCCAAACTCCTCTTCTAAAGGTACTAATGTCATAGTTCTGACAAGAGGACTGGAGAATCTATTCAAAGTTCCCAGGTACTCATGTTCCCCCAAGTTCCTCAACACTGGAAAGTTTTATACATGCTGGTTTCTGATTTCTAAAGTTCTTTCTGGCTATAAAATTCTATGAATTTAAGATTTTATGACACTGATCAAATCTCCCAGCCTATCCTGGTGATACTGAATGTAATACGCATGCAAATTCATTTCGCTATGGAAGAAAGTTCGAAATCTTCTCTGTACACTTAAGCTATTTTTTTCAGTATCTGACTCCATTTGCTACAAGTCCCTTAATTTTCACATCATCCTAGATACCAGTATTATTTTCACAAATAATTTGATAGATAACGTGATTTGGGCTACAGCATACTTTCAGTTGAAAGATGTTCCCCTGTGATTTTAACGTATACAACACTTCCTCTGGTAACTACTCAGTCATACACTTAATGCTGACTGAAGCACACATTAAGCTTAGTTCTCGGAACAGTATGCATTTCAACACCATAACTGTGTATTACCTGCATTTGTCTTTTACTCACATATTTGTAGTATTAAATAGGCAGACCATAACTACAATCCCTTCTCACAATCCTACAGATAATGTACTTAATGAACCTTAATACATTATAATTACTAATTGTCTTTAAAGCACAGTGTCTAAAATATTTTCCCATTGATATAAATACAGAAGAAAATATTTTAAAGACTATACTCTCAAAACATGCCTGTAAAAGCACTATGATAAAAAAGCATATGTTCTCCAACATGTGTTCTCAATTTAAAAAAACAAACAAAAAACAGGCATTCCTCCCAATCCCCACCCACCCCAAAATTAATAAAATCTGCTTAGTCAAACCTGCCTTATACTTATGTTGATACTTTTGTTATCACCATGTGACTTTCCCAAAAGGAATAAAGACCCCAAAAGTACTAAGACAATTTAGAGATAAAAGCAGGGGGTAGGACTGGAAATCAATATATTCAGTGCAACTAAACACACTATTTTTCATTTTACTTCCCAAAAAGACGAAAAAGAAAAGTGAAGCTTACTACTCTTATTAACTCTAAAACCAAACAAAACAGTTTAAGGAACAAAGTTTTTAAGGACTCTGATAAATTTTCTCACATAGGTTTAGAAAAATTGTAATATAATATTACAATGTCACCAATCAAAATTTCACAGCAATTGAGAAGCTTTAAATCAAATTGTGACAAAAGCTGAAAGTATACACTTAAAACACAGGTCAATAAATGTGACACTGCAAAGGGTCAAGATGATGTAGTCAAACATGAAGTGTTCTAAAAACCCAAAGAAGTCAGAACCAGACAAAGAGCAATTCTGTATCACCTAAATCACAGTCTTCAAATACCATTTCCTACAATCGAATTTAAATGTGTTCACCGCTATCACCAGGATCAAATACAGTGTGAAAGAAACTCGATAGTAATGTAACTAGCAGTCTTCCAAACCCCTCATTTTTAAATTAATTCTACAAGTATCTTCATGTTTTATCTTTACATGCACTAAACTGCACTAGGAAAATAATCCAGAAAATGTTGTTTCTTTCTTATTAAAGAGGACCTAAAATAGGTAATAGGTTACCCAACAGATCTAACTGTATCTGAAAGAGCAGCTACTAAGCAAACATAGATTCACAAAGTCATTGATGTGCTTTATAAGGATCTACTTGGCCTTGAAGTAATGGAAGTGGAAATAATCATAGCAGGAGCATCCAATCAAGTGCAGTGATTGGAGAGAGGTTGAACGTGAGATACTGCTAGGACACCTAAGTAGAATTCTACTCACCCCTGGTGCTGGCAAAGTGTTCGCAATATATGATATGTTTCCAACACAGACATACAAAAATCAGAGGGTAATCATAAGGTGAATTTAAAGCCATCAATGAAAGCTGAAAATCTCATATCTGATAATAAACATTCTTAGTTATCCTTAATAATTCTATTATAAATCTATAAATGCATTAAATTTTTCTTGAGATATTATTCTCTATTTCTCATAATAGTTGTGTTTTTTTTTTTTTTTAAAGAAGGAAAACAGGCAGAAAGTAGGTCATCACATCATTTAGTACTAGATTTGGTAAACTAATTTTTGTTCATCCTTCTTCAACTTCATAATTTCATATATTTCTAAATATATTCTTCTACATATATCTCTCCCCTTCTCCAACTAGTCTGATGTAAGAGCATGATTTAATCAAATGTACACATCTGTTTTTCCTTCTAATACCATTCTTGATGACGCTCAGCATTTTGTGACCTTAAGCTAAAGTAGTACACCAGACTGAAGCAGCATACAATGAACCTAAACTTTGGATCTGTCTCCAGAGACTAGCATGACAAAGCTCCTGCATGCTTGTCACAGGCCAGCTCAGAGCCCTTCATTCACAAGAATAATTTATAGTTATTAAATAAACTAAAATATATGATATGCAGAAATTTACCAAGAGGTCAGTCAAGCATGTAAATGAACACTTAAAAATCTCATCTCTTTCCTCATGAGAATAAAATCAAGGATACACTTTCTCTTCTAGATAGTCTATATGATAGAAAAAATAAGTTTTTAAATTAAATAAAAATCACTTTAAAGTAGCTAGAAACAATGTAAATGTTTCTCCTGGGTATTAGAATGGCACCAAACATTCCAAAATAGTTTATTAAAATCTTCCTTCGTGTGGAAATGAGGTTTAGAAGAAAATGATAGTCTTTAAACTCTAGGCAGAGATGACAATCCAATTTCAAAACATATTTCACTCCATTTTATAATACAATTCACACTCAAAGGTATGCACTTCAAACAAAGTAATCTTGGATAAATAAAGACTCACCATCTGTATGGGTTTCTTGTGGAGATCTCGTTCAGTTACCAGTTTTTCTTGGTCGGTAACATAAAGACCTTTCTGTGCTAAAGCCTGAATTACAGCATCATGGCCCAAAAGGGGTTTCGCAGCATCACTCTTGAGAATAAGACTCCCAGCACGACAGTATAGTTCAGCCGACAGAAGCAAATTAACAACAGGTGGTTTGATGTGTTCCTGATCATACTGATCAGTGTAAAATGGTTCTCGAAGTTCCTCTGGCACATTTTCTAAAAAGATTAAGGGGAAAAAAATCCTTAGAATATGTTTATAAAAGAAACACAATTTATTTAATAATTATTATGTCACAGAAGAGCCCTTTTAAAAATAATAACCCTTTAGCTAAAAAGGTAATTTATTAGAGCTTGGCAGATAATGTGGAATAAAGGAGATAGAAATTTCCTTTACAGAAGATACAGTCCCAAGTATATTCTAAGAAGGGACTACAAAGCAAACAGAGAAAAGTTTTCTAAGTCCAGTGACTCTCGGGAAAGTATTCCCACATACATACTCAAATCCACAGAATGTGCTAAAAGATTCCTAAAAACTAATTTCAGTGAATCCCCTCACATTCAAGCAGCCAACCAGGAAATGCACTGTAACAGCTACTGCAGGGGAATGCGAGCCACTGCCAACTGACGGCATAAAATCATCTGCCCAAAGCTGTACAGCGAAGCACTTGCAAAACAGAAACTGCTTAACTCTTCTGTCCTCTGTCTCAGGGTCCCCGGTCTCTCGCCCCTCTTGCTTAGCCTGCTGAAGCTATTTAGGGGCAGTTACAGCTACAGTTTAGGGGAGGACTACTGTTAAAAATCCCTTAACCTCGTAAATCACTGTTACCTCCGCCTTACCACTCACCATCCTACATCAAGAAGCCCTCCTGGACACCCACCTGACACATTGCATGAAGACACAGAAAGGAGGGTTTACAAATGGGACATGAGAAAGAAACCAAATTCTTCTCAGTTTCTTTTCTGCTAGCCATTTCCCTTGAAGAACGCAAGCTTCATTCTCCCAATGTTCACTTCTAAATCAAGCTTAGGAGCTGCTTTTGTATCGGATGGCAGCCAGATTACCCAAAAAGCACAACAAACAAAAAACTTCTGTTTTACAAGTTTTCTTGTCTTTTCTACCTTGTATCTCTTCCTCTTCCTCCCTTCTCTTTACCTGGGGTCTGCGCTCTTAATCAAAGCCAAGATAAGAAAGAGGTTTTTCTTCCAAAAGGAAAGGCAGGCATCTAAATTAGAAGTAACATGGAGCTATAATCATAGAACCTGATAGCTCGGGCCTGACACCTAGCCAGGCCCTTGCCTGCCTTCTCTTTAAAAGTGAGGTTTCACAGCCAGACATCCCCAGTCACTGATTTTAGGAGGCTTCTGAATAGGCAGCTGTAATATAAGCTCAAAATAAGCCACAGTACTAATCAAAGTGAGCATTTTAAAATGTATTCACAAAATATTAATATACTCCTTAGCAACTTCTACCCTAAAGTTTTTGAAGAGCTTTTATTATTTAGAAAAATATTTTCATCAGGGGTGCTTGGATGGCTCAGTGGGTTATAAGTATCTGACTCTTGGTTTCGGCTCAGGTAATGATCTCATGCGTCATGAGACTGAGCCCCACACTCAGTGGGGAGTCTGCTGGAAGAGTCTCTCCCTCTGCCCCTCCTCCCACACATGTGCATACACGCGCCCTCTTTCTCTCTCTAAAATAAATAAATCTTTAAAAAAATATTTTTTCATCAAACAATATTATAGTAATGATTGCATGTTCATTTTATATACCATCATGGTTCTGGAGAAATTCAAAGAATTAGAAATAATCCCTATCTTCAAGGAGCCAATAATCTACAAAAAGACTAGACAGAGAAATAAAATTAAGCAATTCAGAAACAACGAATAATTGGGCACGAAACGAAAGAAATTAAGTGCGAAATGAACAATTACGTGCTTAAAGGTCAAAGCAAGAAGCATCATAGTAGGCTGAGATGACTTCCTCTTTAATAGGCAGAATTTATTTAGCTAAAAAAAAAAAAAAAAAAAAGAGTATCTAAACAGAAGTGGAGAGCCAGGGAGAAAAAGAGAGGAAGAGAAGATGTGAAGAGACACCAAACTGAACAATTTGGGTGGAGAAAAGGGTTCATGTAGGATAAGAGTGAGCAGGAAAGCTGGAATGGGAGGTTGGGGATAAGACAAAAGTAGTATCTCTTTTAAATATGAAGGCTTTATACAATAACTAGCAAGGAATTGCTTACTGTTTAAAAGAAGAAGAGTAACACATTAAGAATGATGTTGGGGGGAGGGGGGGGACACCTGGGTGGCTCAGTTGGTTAAGCACCTGACTTCGGCTCAGGTCATGACCTCAGGGTCCTGGGATGGAGCCCCCACGTCAGGCTCCCTGCTCAGTGGGGAGTCTGCTTGTCCCTATGCTCCTCCCCCTGCTCATACACTCACTCTCTCTAATAAATAAAATCTTAAAAAAAAAATGATGTTTGGGGACAATTAATATGGTCTTCAGTACTGACAGTGGTAAAAATCAGACACAGGTTATAAAGATAAGGAAATGAAATTGGAAAACAGTAGTGAAAACCAAGAAGATACAAACACAAAAGGACCAGGAGGGAGGAGGTGAAGATGGCAAAGACCATTAGGCCTGGGTTACCTGGGAAACACTGGTAACATTAATAGAAAAAAGAAAATCAGAGGAAACATTAATTCTGGAAGCAAGATCATAAACTCAGTTTTAGATATGCTGATTTGAAATGACAGCAAAAATATCCAAAAAGCAGCTGGGGATATAGGACTCTGGAAAGAGGTCAAGAGTGGATATATCAATTTGGGATTCTGGTGACATCTAAAAATATCATTCTCATTTAATAATTGAAAACACTTTTCTTCCTTCATAGCTACCTTAACCAGTAGTGAGCCAGGCTTAAACTTAACAGCTGCCTCAGCATGATATATAAGCACAGGTATAAACTACAGAATATGGTATCGGTAAATCAAATTTAGTATCATAGGAACTATATAGAAGTTATTTAGTACAACAACTCAAAAGAGAAATTATTTGATTTTAAGATTATTGTAAAATGAAGGCCTAATGGATTTTTATTCTATGTAATAATAAAAAAATGACTAATATAGGTGACTTGGTGTCCGAACATTAGCTATGCAAGGAAAAGTGACTGCTAATTATCAGGATTACAAACTTCTCTCCATACCTGTACATCCACCTAACATTCGTTTACTGCTTTTATATCCATTCTCACACTGATCTTTGTAACAACTAGGTGAAAGTGGCAAATCAGATAAAACGCGAATATATATTAGGAATATACTAATACGTACTAAGGACCTTTATGTGCCAAGACACTGTCCTAAACATGCCTTCTGTCATTCAATATTAACAATTCTCTTGTCCCCATCTTAAAGAAAGGAACCCAAGAAAGGTTATCTTGCCAAGGGCACATAGCTGATAAATGCAGAGGCCTAGCTCCAAAACACCTAGCTAAATAGCTTAAAAAGTAACAATGGTTTGCCAAGATCACAGGCTAGAAGGTGGAAGACCTGCAGCTGAGGGACTATTTCTGTTTTCTTATGGTATACCCACAAACCTAAGTTAGGAAAGTGCAAGTTTTAAAAAGATCCTAAAGCAAGGAAAAGGGAAAGGATCCATAACAAGCCAAAGAACGTTTCACAAATATGACCAAAAAAAAAAAAAAAAAAAAAGCCTAAAACAGATTTTCCCACCCCCTAAAAGAATGCAAAACTGCATATTGAGTATTATAAAGTAGGGCACTTGCAAAAACAAGTCTTAAGCACTAACCACGCTTCATTTTGCCAACTATCCAAAACTACTTTAAGTTTGAAATCGTATCATGCTGTGAAACAAATGAACTGAAACAGCATTTTAGAAAACAGACAAAATCAAAGATAAGAGGTTTCACCCTCTCCCTCACCTCCAGAATACAAAAGTTAAGAAATTAATGCGTAAGGAATGGATGAGTGGAACACCACTCCTAGAATTGCAAAGGATAAGAGATAAGTTTTTCTTGTGTACCAGGACTTAAGCAGAACCTACCTTAATCACGTTATTGTAAATCCTGACTAGATCTAAGTTTTGAAGTTAATAATCACCTGAAATGCTTGAAGTACAAGTAAAGGGAGTAGACAGTGAATTGCTCAAGGCAATTTTCTATAAAGATGGGTTAGTTACTAGTTGCATACATATACCAGCAAATGATACAGATTTCTTTAAAACAATAAAGGGTAGAGAGGTAAGAGGGGAATGCATTTCAGAAATAACACCATACTCAGTCATGGGAACATTACCTTATTTTCCAAACCTAAAAAATTTTCTCCAAAAACAATTACTGAGAGAGAACTAGTGAGTTTCAAAAACTCCAACTGAAAATAAGACATAGAACTTCAAATTAACAAAGACCTGAAAATAGTAAATAACACACACAAAAAAAACCAACAGTACCAGTATCAGAAAAAGTTATGATGAGTCATTTTTTACCTACAAAAATGGAAAAAATTTTAAAAGCCCACTGTTGACAAAGATGTACCCTTACACATGACTAAAGGGCAAGGCCCATGCCTGTCTTATTCAAGAGGATATAAATCCCCAGCTCCTAACTTAATGCCTAGTACATGGTAAGCACTCAATACATATCTGATCAATGAATGAAAATGTTATTTAAAAAAATATACTAGTCATTAGCCTTGTCCTGAAAGGACACTAGTAAACCTTCCCTCAACTCCCAGATTCTGCGCTAGTCATAATTTACTCCTTGTACCTGTCTTTAAAAACTTTAGAGTTATCTCCCCAGGCCACTCTTTACTTCTGCAAAGTAGTAAAACCTTCAAAACCAAACCTCTTTTCAGTTAACCTACATTCACTACCATTAGGAGGCAGCATGACATAGTGGGAAAAATTAGGGCTTTTTGAAAGTACGGGCTTTGGATTTAAAAAGAGTCGTCTGAATTTTACCAGTTATTTGCTACGGGATTTTGTGTGCAGTAATTAATTTCTCTGAGTTCAAGTTTCTCCATAGCCTGCAGATGTGCCTCAGCCTCCTCTTCCTCCTCCTCCTCCCCCTCTCCCCTCCTCCAGTGGCCCACTATGTTCCAGACATCCAAGTCTTTCTGCTGCTACAGCATGCCTAGTTTGTGCCTTTTGGCCTGTGCACTAACTCTTCCTTCTGCTTCTAAAGTTCCCCCTCTAACCTTCACATGGATAGCTCATTCCATTCAGATCTCAGCTAAATGTCACCTCCTCAGATATACCTTCCCTATTAAAACAGTCATCCTATTTTAATCCTCTATATAACAGTTACTACTATCCTATAATATGTATGTTTATTTCTGCCTCTTCCCACTACAATGTAACCTCAAGGAGAGCAGGATACTTCTCTGTCCTGTGTCACTAGCACCTAAAACGGTGCCTGGAACACAGCAGGCACTCAAAATGTTTACTAAAACAACGTTAAGTACCTAAACATAGAGCAGCTTTGCCTTCAAATGAGATGCCAATTAAAAATGAACTCCCTGGGGTGCCTGGGTGGCTCAGTTGGTTGGTTGGACATCTGCCTTTGGCTCAGGTCATGATCCCAGGGTCCTGCGATCCAGCCCCTGCTTCTCCCTCTCCCTCTGCCTGCCGCTCCCCCTGCCTGTGCTCTTTCTCTCTGTCATATAAATAAATAAAATCTTTAAAAAAAAGTCAACTCCCTCTACCCTTTCACTTACCAAATGATGTGTTAAGTGCTGTTCGGCATTCCTGAGCTTAAATTACCTCCTCCACTCCTCCCACTACCCTGTGAGACTAAAGCCCCTCTTCTGAGTCCCAGATCCTTATAAGCCAGCTAGCCTACTCAACTCTTCACTTGGATGTCACAAAGAAACCCCAAATTCAAAATGGGTGCCAAGTTTCTCATGACAAGGGGAGTTACAAATACAGGAAGGGACTAGAAATGAACTAGAAAGACTAGAATGAACTCCGTGGTGTTGGACTAAAATGCAAATTGTCAGTATGAACACATGGTGTTTTATATCTGTCTATATACAGAGAAAGAAATAGATGTACTTTATGTTATGTATGCACGTGTTTCCTAGCTCTAACTGCAAACCCCCAGTAGTATTTAGCCTGGCATCTATATCTTGATTTCTCACTAAAAGGAAAGAAAAGGTGGTTTCCAGAGCTGGAAAAGACAAAGTACAATATGAGCGAAGAGTGTATTTGTATGTTTTTGGCGGGGGAGAGGGGCCGGTGTGCATGTGTGCCAAAAAGAAAGAAAATGCCAACAAATAATGGGGCCACGTTAGAAAGATACAGGATCCAGATGAAAGGAGATACCACTGGCCAAATCTGGGACAATATGAACATCAAAATATATGATAATAAAGGATTATAAACCACTGAATAAAACAAGAATCAATGAGTCCATCCTGATATAAATGAAAAAATAAGCAAAAGAGAAGAAAAACCTCTTTCTTGTTGTAGAACACCAACTAATAAATGGGAAAAAATAATAGTAATAATCAATAGTAATAACTGACTTAGGCAAGAATCATTATTGTATGTTAAAATGGTGGATAGAAGTTTGATAAACAGGATATTTCAATTTATCTCCCCATAAATTAATTAAAAATGGAATAATAATTTTATGGTGCAGAAACGTGGCAGATACCACTTTAACCAAGGGATCAAAGTTAATATCACCAATACCAAAACAAACTTTATGTGTCTCCTGATATGATTTACTGAGGATACAGCATCTCTTCTGTGGTAGTTCTGCCAGATTTGCATAACTTTAATCATGAAGATACTTTAGACAAATCCAAATTGACATTCTATAAAATACCTGGTCTACTGTATTTATAAGACAAAAATTTTAATAAAAGAAAAAATCAACACTGCAGGCTCATACCTTATGGGGTACTGAGAAGAGGAATCTCTACTTTTTTCCTCTCCCTCTGCCCCAGCCACTCCCTAGCATCATTATATATTAGGGAGGATGTCAAGTTGTTCAATATTAGGAAGAACAGAGGGTAAGGAAATTCCCTCTGGCTAAACAGCTCTCCTCTGGGGCTGCCTAGATGTCACTGGTTCGTCTCTGGGTGCTTCCCAGGCACTCTTGCCCACCTCCCCTGTACAATGCAGGGATGGAGCTGTATAAGGGGGCAACAGGGTGTATCTGTTGATGGAAAGACAGGTGGCGATGGTAGCAGTGACGTGAAGGGGTGCAAGGTGGGTCAGCCAAGGAAGGGAAGTGAGAGAACGGAAAAGGACAAGAAAAAAGAAAGCCAAAGAAGAGAGCAAGAGGAGGAGTGGGTTGGGAAATGGTCTCCAGTGTCTAGATCTCCATCAGTCCTTGTGTGGGAGCAGGTAGGTCTCTGTGCACTTTGTTTCACTTCATAGTGTCTGGGTATTCTTGTTGGGACGCTGCCAGCGCCAGCACCCATGCCAGGATCTCCTCATCATCCCACTCATTCAGACCAAAAGCAGAGGGGGCAGCTGCTATATAAGGGCCCACACTCCAGAGCTGGGTATTAACACAAGAGGGGAAGCAGCCCAGTCAGCTCCTGCAGAAAACTGGCTGCTTGTACCACAGGGTAAAGGAAGTTTGGCAAGGGCTAAAGCAATGCCCAGGGAAGGAGCCAGAGGCCCAGCTCAGCTCGCAGCTCAGGGTGCTCAATCTTTAAAAGTGTCAGTATCATGAAAGACAAAGACAGACCAAAGAACTATTCCAGGTTAAAGGAGAGTAAAGAGATAAGTCAACTAGCTGCAATGCATTGATCCTGGACTGGATCTTGGAATGGAGGGAAGAAAAAAAAAAAAAAATCAATGACATTAAGACAATCAGCAAATTTGAATCTGGACTGTGGATTAGATAATATCGTATCAAAGTTAAGTTTCCTGATTTTTATAATTTTACTGAGATTATATATAAGAAACTGATCCTTCATTTTAGGGGACAGACTGAACTATTTAGGCATAGGGAACACAAGGTCTCTCATGCATTCTCAAATAGTTCAGAAAATATGTATATATGTATGCATACATACGCGTTTATGTGGGAGGGTGGGAAAGAGGGAAAATGATAAATGGGACGAAATGTTAAAAACTGGTAAATCTGGCTAAAGGGTACTGGGGAGTTCTTTGTACCATTCTTACATGTTTGAAGTTATATTGAAAAAGTTATGAAACCTAAAAATGCTCCAAATCAGTCTTTTCCCCCAAACCTGATCATCTTCCAGTATTCCCCACATCGATGAATGACACCACCATCCATCTAGTTGCACAAGCCAGAAACCTAGGAGTCATCCTTAATGCCTCCCTCTCCCTCAACACCCAGATAAAATCCATCCCCTTCTCACAGTCTCAACTCACATCTCCCAGGTCCAGCCTATCAGTGCTTCTCATTGGAATTACTTCATTTACTCCCAATCATCTTCACACAACCACTCCTTTCCCTGTTTCAAACCATTCTCTACTACAGCCAGAATTTGCTTATTTCCCATAATCATATTTGATCATGTCACACATCACCATGAAACCCTAGGGTTTTCAATGACTTTCAGCACCGTTAAGGATTAAAACCCTCAGGGCGCCTGGGTGGCTCAGTTGGTGAAGCATCTGCCTTGTCTCAGGTCATGATCCCGGGGTCCGGGGATCAAGCTCCATATCGGGCTCCCTGCTCAACAGGGAGTCTGCTTCTCCCTCTCTCTCCTCCCCTCCTTCTGCTTGTGCTCTCTAATAAATAAATATCTTAAAAAAAAAAAAAAAAAAAAGATCCTGTCCCTACCCACCACCTTGTATTAGACATCCCTGCTAGTCACATTCGGTTCCTGACAATCACACACCCCTCCAATACAGAACCTTTGCCCTTGTATATTCTGGTCACTATTCAGAATGTTCTTTCTCACCATTCTTTACCCTTTCAGTTTCTTGGGGGCCAGTGATCCACTCAGTTTGGTACAATTCCCCTCCCCAATGAAGGGAACAACATAGCATTTGGCCTTCTTTCCCTGTACCTCAGTGCAATATTTTTTACTTTCTAGTCTATTCAATTATAAAAGAATAAGTTTTGGTTTGTAAAACATAGGTGAAAGTACAGATAAGTACTAGTAAACAAGAAGTTTGTTAAATACAGAATCCAAAGAATGTGTTAAATAAAGGTAAGGGGTTAGTAATGTGTACGCTAAATTTAAAGGGATGAAAAACACCCCAAAAGATACCTAATATTCATGAGGTATCTAGGCACTTAATATTCATGATATAATCATGAAATATATATGACACTAAATATTCATGATATATTGAATATGCATGAGACTAAACAAAAAAAGAGGCAATGAAGAGTAAATATACATGAATACTTAATATCCCTGAGTCCTTAATTTGGCCACCCACTGGTGATACCCATTCCAGCCTATTTGTCCTCTGACCAAGTAACACAAAACCCATGGCTATTCATCAGGCTTATTGGTAAGCTACAGCCGTGGCAGGCATTCTTATTCCCTGCGTCTCTCTGATACAGCAAGTGTATATCACTGGCCTATGTGTCACTATGGGCCTCCTTGTTCAAACTTCAACTCTGGTCCTTGTGACCACACCATCATCATTAGGGAAGGCTGATGCAGCAGAAAGAGACGGACATACAAACTCTGTCCACTGCAGGATTCAGGGAGCATGGTTCTTTCCCCCTACTTGCGCTCCTATCTTCAGTGTTTTAACTTACCTCATCTCTTTCTCTTTGCTTCTCACTGTAAATTGATTTAACAAACCATAAGATTTAAGCACTTTAATTTGGTCTGTGAGCCGTTCTTTTCTGTGACCTCTGGAGTAGTTCGCCTGGTAGTATACTTGGAGGCTACCATTCATTAAGGTAATTTCCCACATAAGGTAACCATATACTTAACAAAGAGAAGTTTCTTTTTAAAGGAGCTTTCCAGCTAATAAATGAAATCATGACAGAGAGCTAACTAGACATTAAGGGCCTGCTGGTAGAAATACGCACCACCTGTGAAGTATGCCAATAAACAAGTAAACAAACAAACGTTCACCTACATAATACTCTAGATCTCACTGCCAGTTTATAAGAAACCTGTTAAACGATACCACAGAGATCCAGACTGCAGGAAATTTTGAAGGATTTTAAAGGACAAATACTCTGGTTCCTCCAGTAAATAAATGCAAGCAAGACAAAATGACATGGAGGAGGAGCCTATATATTTAAAAAAAACTTAGACATATCAATTACAAAATATGACCCTTATTTGGATACTGACTGGAACAAATGAACTGTAAAACACAAAAATAAATAAAAGCAAAGATTAATGAGACAGAGAAATCCTAATACTGGTAATACAGAGTGCTGTGACAGTGTCGTGATGATGGCAGTACCATGGTTATGTTTAAAAAGAGAATTCCTGACTTTTGGAGATATATACTAATATGTTTATAAATGAAATGATACAATGTCTGGGATTTGCTTCATATGATCAGTGTGGCCAGAAAAAAAAAATCAGTGTAACTGATAAATCAAGATTGGCTATGAGTTGATGGTCATGAGGTTGGGTGAAGAGTACATGAAAGTTTATTGTCACTGCATGTATTTGGTATTTTCTAAAGTCAAATGGCTTTGTTTGTTTAAAGAGAAAGAAAAAAGAGAAGAGTACAGAACTTCATTCAGTGATTAGCAAAGAGCTCCGAATACTGTGATACGTGGATATGAGGCCTGGAACTACTACAGCCATTTGTTTCCATGACAGAAGACAGTGGGAGAATGAAACTCACACATGAAGAAGGGCATAGCTAAGAGAATCACAAAGAAATGGAACTGGATCCTTGATCAAATCAGATCAAAAGCTCATCTTACCTCAGAACTTTTTCAGTTATATAAGCCAATAAATTCTCTGTAAGCCAATTTGAGATGAATTTTCTGCTACTACAAGTGAAGATACTCTGACATGATCTCCCATTAACTTTCAACCTACTCTGGTCATGGTTCTGCCTCTACATTCCCCTCAACACGTTCTCAGCCAAGTCAAATAATTTCATCATTGCTAAATCCGATAGAATATTATGAGACTTCCTGCTTAATCTGTCTTAGCTGTACCTTATTCTCCTCCATCTCATGTTCTCTTCCCTATGCTTGAGATTCCACACTCGTCTGCCCTCTTTCGTCCTCTCTGTCTACTCTCCATCCAGCTCCTTCGCTAGCTCTCCTGTCTTGGGTCCCCTTCTCTCTTCCATACTTTCCTTTAAAGTGACTGGCAGTTACTCACTTTTTTTTATAGCCATTTGTGTCACATCCCAGAGGTCTTCTAAATTCCACATATGAATTTTCAAGGGCCTGATGCACACACCACCATTTTAGATATTCCTCAAATCCAACGCTGTTCTCTCACACATACACACACAACCTCTCTTCCATTGTTCCCTTTCTCAGCAAACAGAAGCAATCAACACTCCCCACAATCTCATCTTTGCTTCTACTTGTCCAATCAATCACCAAGTCTTACCTTTCACATTCATCCACTTCTTTTCATATCCACTGCTACCATCCAAATTCAAGGTGTCATCATCTCTCACCCGGACTATGGCATCCTAATTATTTCCCTCTTTGTAACCCTTGGTCTCCCTCCAATACATTTTCTACTTCCAAGAGATCCTTTTTCTTTAATGTGGTAAAATACACATAAAAAAAATTAAAAAGATTAATTTTACGTTAAGAGTGAGAGAGAGAGAGTGGGGATAGGAAAGCAGAGGAAGAGGGAGAGAGAGAATCTTAGGCTTAATCTCATGACCCTGAGCCGAAACCAAGAGTAGGAAGCTTAACCAACTGAGCCACCCAGCCCCCCCTTCTTGTAACCATTTTTAACGTACTCCAAGAGATCTTTTAAAAAACAGACTTCCAATGATGTCACCTAGCTTAAAACAAACTGAGTAGCTCTAGGTCCAGATGGGAAGGAGACTTTTCACTAGATTTATCATTATATATATTTTGAGTTTTCAATCTGTGCCTGTCTCACCTATTCAAAAAATATTTTTGTGTCAAAAAGTAAATTTTCAAGATCTTATAATCACAACTTCTAGCACCTATGTAAAAAAAAAATGGAGGAGGCTAAAAAAAAAAGAATATTTCTGCTCTTTTAAAATGTTACATTACATAAAGTTCTACAAAACTATGAATTAGAGAAAAATTAACAAGGTCAGCAACCCCTTTATTTGAATGTCATCAAAAAAGAGAAGGGAAGACAAGAAGACAGCTAAAAAAGAGAATCTTGAGAGCAGTAGAAAATGCCAGCAGAAAAAAATGAAACCATCTACTGTTGACTGTCAAACAAACCAGGTGGTTAGGAGTGCCAACTCCAGCCCCCATGCAGTCAAAAAATCTGCATATAACTTCTGACTCCCCAAAAACCTGACTACTAATAGCCTGTCAACCAGAAGCCTTACTAATAACACAGCTGATAACACATTTTGCATGTTATATTTATTATATACTGTATTCTCACAATATCTAACTTTTCTTAATTCTTTTTTTAGTATTTCCAGGTTACACAGTTCATCTACAAGTTTTTTCAAATGATCACAAACCTCACAAAAATTTTCCAATATAATTCTTGAAAAACAAAATACATGTATACATGGATCCATGCAGTTCAAATCCATGTTGTTCAAGGTTCAACTGTACTTTGAAACTTACATTTGCTGAGGACAAATGTCTTTTAAAATATTTCAAAAGTTTCATCAAATGCCTTTTATTCCAAGAGCCTAAAGTACTTAGAATCTGCATGCAATTCCTATTTTAGAGACAGAAAATGGTGTGAAGGAGAGAGCACATTCAAAATAACTTTTTAAGATCACACACATACATTCCCAGGAGCCTATGTTTGTGAAATATGGAGCGGGGAGATGAATGCATATTTCCATTTACTGAAATTCCATCTCTTTATCTCAAGAAAATAGGACAGAGATACCTCATAAACCTTACTAGGCATAACACAGCAGAGTACAGCTTAAGGGTTACAGAAAGAGCTCAGTGGCCTCTCTATTGCTATATGCCTAGTCTCTGTTTTATTTTGTCTAGTTTGTAGTGAAAAATATTTTTAATAAAAAGAAGTCTTTGAAATTATAAGAAATATAATCCCATTCTACAATGGGAAACAGAATATCTAAAGGTAGCCTAAGTGTGAGACTGATAAATTCTAACACTTTGCAATTTATTTTTCTTCTAAAGAACTCAAAGCAGTGCACAAATGTTTATTTTCATGACTATTCAGCAAGTAGGGGAACAAAGAGTACTTCAGGAAAATGCCCCAGAAAAAAAAAGGAGCAAGTAGTAGAAGACCTGGAAAGATACTACTGGGCAGGCCTTTAAAATATTACATTGATGAAGAGTCAATGTTTAAGAAGAAAAGGAAAAACTATGCAAGGCTTAGGAGGCAAAGTGCTAAATGTCATAAATGAAAACAACTGTTATCTCGGCTAAAGCACTAAGCTTGTCACTACTAATAAATGTGTAATATTTAAGTATTATTATTTGTAATTTACCTATAGAAAAGGTCCATAACCTAGTCTACATGGAAAACTAGATTCACTGGGGGTGGGAGGAGACTCTGAAATGACACACCAGTGCTAAATATATTTTCTATCCCTGTACTAATTTATCAAATATAAGAAAAATAAAGCATACTTTTAAATTCTGCAAAAATAAATTTAAGACTTATATTTGAAAGGTTTTCATGCGTTCTTTATGTCTTCACTTCCAATACTATACCATAAAATTGCAATGAACTACAGAAAGCATATAATACAAAGGTTAAAATTTAGTATCATAAAGGAGTAGACTCCAATTGGGGTTCTACCACTTAGAAGCTGGATGACAAAGGAAAGTTATTTAACCCCTTTGTTTCTTCATTAACAAAAAGGGCAAACCACCTAATTTCCTAAATTCTTATCTTCCATTTGAATACTTTTGAAATCAGGATGTCTTACAATTAACTTGGACTTTAATGTACAAAACCCCTTTCTAAATTGCAGGTGTATCTTATAATCTTTATAGCAATGGTTCTCATTTTGCTCCCCAGGAGACATAGGCAAGGTCTGGAGACATTTTTGGTTGTCACAGTTGGAGTGGAAGTGAGGGTGGAGAATACTACCGTCAACTAGTGAGTGGAGGCCAGGGATGCTGCTAAAATTCTACAATGCATAGGATGGCCCTCCACAAGAAAGAATTAGCCAGACAATAGTTCTGTGGCTGGGAAACCTTGATTTAGAGTTATAATGGAAGAAATAAAATGGATTGTTCTTGGAATTAAAAAAATAATATAAAATATTCAAAACTCTACTTAGCAAAAGTATGTGTTCAATAAATTTGTCATAGCGTTTTTTTTTTTAATCCAATGTGCTTAGAATAATTTATCTACAAAATAAATGCCAAACGCCTTAACCGGCTCTTGGAACAATTTACCTTTCAAGCTGGATCTCCCCCTACTTCATCACATAAACCTCCTCTAACCTTATTGGTCTGTGTTGTTCCACTAACGCTACCTCGGTTTCAGAACTCCATGCCTGCACACAAACTATCTCCCCCCCACAATGCCTACTTTCCATTCAGCCTGACTCCCTTCGTGGTCATTGACCACCTCCACTTCAGAGGTCTTCCTTCACAGTTCACTGAGGCTGAGAGTGTCCTCTCTCCGCCCCCCTGCTACTGCTCCCTCCCTCTGCATGTCACTGTTCCAGTTACACGGCCCTTATAGATTTCCTGAACTTTACTATAGTCATACATGTATCACATCTCCCTTACTAGAGCATGAACTCCTTTAAAAGAATGGCATCGTTTAAAAACCCGTAGGGGTGCCTGGCTAGCTCAGTCTGTAGAACATGTAACTCTTGATCCTGGGATTGAGAGTCTGACCCCATGCTGGCTATAGAGATTCCTTTAAAAAAATAAACTCTTTGAGAAAATAAAAATAAAATAAAAACCCATAGCATTTGACACTGTGAATAAGAACACCCTCTCGAAATTTTTCCTTCCAGGGCCTCAGTATTATTACACTTTCTTAATTCCCTTCCTAAGTCTCTAACTGCTTTAATTGTCTCCTTCCCCCAGCGCTTCCCCCAAAACACTTTAAGTGTTCATAACCCTAAATTCTGTCACCCTCACATCTACTCCAATTTCAGTTGCATTTTATGTACAGAAGACCCTGAAATTATTATTTCTAGCCTCAACTTCCCAATCATACTCCACACCTACATTTTTACCTATCAACTTCATTGAACTTCTCAGATTAGATATTTGGCCAATACATCATGTCCAAGGCTTCCAAAACAAAGCTGACTTCCCATTACAACGTGCTGCTTTCTCTACCTCTGCCAATGGCATAGTAATTCATCCTCTCAGTAACTAAATCTCAAAAGCTCAGGTAACCTCATCCTCCTTAAAACCTCAGATGACCTCATCCTTTTATATATTACCTTTTTATTTCAACCATTTCCCATGTACCCCAAATTCAGTCATTTAGAAATACTAGGGATTATAACTCTGCAACATTTTTTCTATCTTTTGCCTCTTTTCCATTAATTTCACTTCTACCCATATAGTACAGTGGTTAAGAGAATAGACTGAAGTCAGATTTCACAAGTTCAGATCCCAGCTCCATAAACTGAGTGGCTTTGGATGAGTTCCTAAACCTCTGAGCTTCATTTTCCTCATCAGTAAAATTGGAATGATTAATAGTTTCCACCTCTTAAGGCTGCCATGAGAATTAAAATGATATGACACGCAAAGTGCTTGATACACAGCAAGGACTTAATAAATATTAGCAGCTTTATTATCATTTCCACTCTACAATAAGCTTTCTTGATATCTTTCTTGCCTGAACTCCGGCAATAACTTCCCAAACTCGCCTCTCTATTAGTCTTTCTCACCCACAATGCTACCCATTGTCATCACAACCTTCCCACATGCCTAAGTCAGAGGTAACGTAGGATTTTGACAGCAAAATGTGTTCAGACATACAAAGAAATGTAACAAGGTGTATTTATAATAGTAAATGATTTTATATTACTAAACTAAATGGTATGAAGAGGAGAATGATTTTTAAAAAAGAGAATAGTCGATAAAGCTGAAGTGATATATTAACACTAGGAAGTGGGCCTTAAATTCCATGTTAAGAACTCCGAATTCAAGAATTTCATAAAGACGTTTTGTACCCACCATTTTCCCTAAAAGATTTAAAGGAGAACACTGAAAGCAAACTCAGCAATATCATTGCTTAAATGGGTTAAGCTGTTCAAATACAGTAGAGACAGCATAGCTCAACTTCCTCTTTTGCGATTTGCTTAAAGTAGTGAGCATCTGTTTATTAAAATTCATCTAAACAAACTTATTCTTCGTTTGATCAAAACTGTATCTGCATTCTTCTACAAAATCAACTATTAAGATTTGGGCTATTTGGAATATTTTTAGTGTAATGAGAAGAACAAGACTCAAAGCTTCCGATGTAAGACTTTGAATAAAGTAAATACTCCATCTGCTTTCTAGGTATTGCAATACTAGTGATTTATTTTGTATGGTTCAATAACTTCATTCTACGCCCATCATTGATTTCTAGCTATCATTTTACTTATTTTAAGATTTATTTATTTAAGAGAAAGAGAAAGAGCGAACGCACCGCAAGCAGGGGGAAGAACAGAGGGCAAGGGAGACAAGCAGACTGCCTGCTGAGCAGGGAGCTCGAGGTGCAGGGCTTGATCTCAGAACCCTGAGATCATGACCTGAGCTGAAATCAGGAATCAGAAGCCCAACCAAATGAGCCACCCAGGTGCCCCCACTAAAATCATTCCTTTAACGATCATATATAGGGTCTTCAGGTACTGATTTAGTTTTTCTCTGAGAAACTTTCTAACTCCTGATATATTAAGAAGTAGTAAATTTTACAATTGTATGTGTTGAAAAATTCATTTAAAATGATAGAGAGATGGGGCACCTGGAGGCTCAGTCGATTGGGCTTCCAGCTCCTGATTTCAGTTCAGGTCATGATCTCAGGGTCCTGGGATCCAGCCCTTCATGAAACTCTGCACTCAGCAGGGAGTCTGCTTGGGACTCTCTCTCCTCTCCCTCTGCCCCTCCCCCCATTGCAGGCGCTCTGATTCTCTCAAATACATAAATAAATCTTTATTTTTTTATAAGGTGATTTTCGTAAATCACAACTTAAAGTTGGGTTAATTTTTTGAATGATTAACTGAATTAGGTAATACCTTTGAAATACGTTGTCTATTAACATTTGCTGCTTAAGTGTCCGCAGCAAATTAAGAACATTTACATCAAAAGAAATGAAACTTTTTCTCTATTCACTCCACATAAATGTGGAGTGAAAAGAACCTTTGAAAGGTTGTTGATTAAATAATAAAATGTACAAACATAACATTCTCAATAACATATTAAGTTCTGTTACTAAGTTACCCTCTTAAGGTCTTCTAAGTTTGGTTCTCACTGCATTTTGAATATGATCTTTTTATTCATTCCAACTGTTGCCAAGGCGAATGTAACCAAGTACCAACAATATTCATCTAAACCATCTGAGAGTGTGTCAAGATCTGCCCACTCTTCAAAGAAAATAAATAAGACTTCTAACATGTACTATGTGCACATTTTTCACACTCTGCAGACTGGCGCAAAGAGCAGTCTTCAGAGTCATAAAGACCTGAGCTGGCATGCAGAATCCACCACTTGTCAGATGTTTCATCTTAAACAAATTAAAAGCTCTGAACCTGTTCCCTCACCTGCAAAGTGAGAACAGTATCTACCTCGAGGGTTGCCGTAGGAATAAATGAAGCAACGTATTTAAAATACTGAGTTTAGGGGCGCCTGGGTGGCACAGCGGTTAAGCGTCTGCCTTCGGCTCAGGGCGTGATCCCGGCGTTATGGGATCGAGCCCCAACATCAGGCTCCTCCGCTATGAGCCTGCTTCTTCCTCTCCCACTCCCCCTGCTTGTGTTCCCTCTCTCGCTGGCTGTCTCTTTCTCTGTCAAATAAATAAATAAAATCTTTAAAAAAAAAAAAATAAAGTACTGAGTTTATAACAGGTATGCCTTGCCTCCACCGATGCCATACCCTTGGGAGTCAGTCAAATGAAAACACTTACCTCCGCCCTTACTAAAAGTGTGATCGTAGTTATTTAACCTCTCTGTGCACTGGGGGAAATTGGGAACAAACTACCTACATCACAACGTTGCTGTGAATTCCTAATCTACAATTTAATGCAATGCATCTAGCACAGTGCCCGGCACACAACAGATTCCACTGATACTAGATTCCTTTCACTTTCTTTCTTCAAGTGTGTTCAATATGTGTTCCTCAAGTGGTCCAGAATCTAGCAAACTTGCCTCACACATATCCAGAAAGTAGGCCATTTTCTGGTGAGTAGCCTTTGTGAATCAAGGGCAACATTTTGACATCTTGTATTATAAGCATCCTCTCAGGTTCAGAAGAAAATATTTGTGTTGTTCCCTCTTCCTTCCATTTTGTACGCATTGCTTTTCCACATAGGTCATTACGTAAATTTCCCTCTATCTTTTCAAAATACTTAAATAGCTTTCATTTCTCCTCCAAATGGATATTAGCTTCAGTATGCTGCTTATGTTAAAACCAAAATACATCTATTACTCTCACTGCTGATATCAGTGGTGCCAGAAAATAAAAATACACTGACACTTTGTGTTTCCTCCTGTGTCACTCCACACATTTCGTTCCAAATAAATCTTTAAAATGTAAATTATTTCAAAATGACTTTTAATTATCCTTACTCCTGATGCTAGTTTTAAAACCTTAATATCTTTCTACTTCAATATCAAAATACGAGAATTTAAATAAAACAAAAGTTGTCATAAACACAAAATCATGTTAAAATTTTCCTCAAACTAACTCAAATAATTTTCCAAACCTGAGATGCATTTGCTAGTTAACTAACATGCGCAGCTCTGACAATATTCAGCTACTGGATGATGTTTAAGAAGAATGAATTAAACCATTAACTCCCACATTTTCAGTCTTTAAAGTGGAAATGAGCCATTCTCCTCCCACAAAAACAAACAAACAAAACCCTTACATTTAACATGTGGAGAAAAGTCTGCAAGTACTAAGAAACTTTTATAAAAATATTTTACACACCTAAAACTTATTAACTAGGGCACAGAAATCTTACAAAATGATTCTTAAAGTTATCAAACAAGATTTCCTTACCCCAGCATCTTCCTATGAAAAGCTCTCTAATTTTTTTCAGAGCTCTACAACATGGGCTCCTAAAGCAACAGCTAAGGAATTACAACAGGAGGCCCTTTTCCTGTTATTTTGCAAAGACTGGGTAACGGAGAGAATGTTTAATTGCTACTGCACTGTACAATCTGTGTCAACAGCACATGCCCTCAAAAAAACTATTTAAAAAAAAATCCCATAGTAGGCACTATTTCTCTTAATTTATGAAGCCAAAATACGTTTCGCAAAAGGAATACGTCTCACTGATAACAGGAAATGAAAATGGCATCCCACAATCAGCAAGCTAAATATTGGTTTTAAATAACTGCCTTAATAGAGCCTGGAATGTGTATGGAAGGATGATACAGGCTTTAAGAATGACAACAAAAATTAACACTGTACTTCGACACAGGCCACCTTACATTCTAGGGAGCCTGAACAGCAGCCATCATTACAATTGTCAAAAATCTTTATACTACTATGTGCCATCCACCTTCTGCCAATAATAAAGAAACCAACTCAAATTTCTTGGTGGTGTAGTCACAATTATGACTGAGGGGGAAATGTATGCAACACAACGAGGAAAATACCACAAAATAAAACCACCCTATGTAAAAACATGATAAAATAGCTTACTGAAAACGTTTGCTATCCAATAAAAGAAATCTGGGTAAATCCCACCTGACCGAGGGCACCTGATTTAAGACCAAAGCTGCTTTATTTCTCCTTTCTTTCTTCCCAGTCCCCCATCATCTCCCTGAACCTGCGCGAGAAGACACTCACCGAGGGGGATCCTATGATCGCAAACAAAAAACCGGCATGTGTACATCCTAAGGAGGAAGAGAGAAGGGAAGACACCACTTACCTGTTCCAAAGGCTTTGGCCACCAGCCAGGCCAGATTGCAGGCGATTTTGGCCCTGGAGAAATCATAGTGGTCAAAGGGCTTGATGGCTGGAACAATGAACGTCTTTCTCATCTCCCTGGGGTCTGCAGCATCCCCCATCTTTCACGGCGGCTCCTCGGGATGTCCGGGCTCTAACCTTCACATGGTGTGGCCTCGCCGCCGCGGGGGTCGGGAGGGGAGGAGGGAAGAGCTCAAACCATCGGGGCCGGGGCGAGGCCCGCCCGGGCGGCGACGAGGGAGGAGAAGCTCAGCTGTCCGCGCCGCGAGCCTGCCGCCTCCCGCGGGAGCCGCCGCCGCTCCTCCCGGGCATAGGAATGTGACGGCGCAGCGTCCGTCCGTCCGTCCGTCCGCCCCGCGCCGGCGCCCCGCCGAGCCACCCGCCCCGCGAGCGCGCGTGTGAGCGAGGCCGCCTCCCCTTTGTCTCCGTTTAGTCACACGGGCTTGGGGGGAGGGGGGAGGCTAGAAGGGCCCGGAATTTTAAGGGGGGGGAGGCTTTAACAATCACGTTGTGGAAAATGTCCCCGCCATCGCGGTGCCCGCACGCCCCCGCCTCCCGCTTCCCTTCCCTCGGAGCGGGGAGACCCCCACAGGCCCCGACGGGTGAAGGGACGAGCCGGGCGCGCGGGACGGGGACGCCCCCCGCCCCCCAGCGCAGCCCGGTCGGGGGCCGCCGGAGACGGAGCGGAGGAAAACGTCAAAATCACTGCGGCTCCCAGGCCGCCGGCGGCCCGGCCCCTCCTCTGCGCTCCCCTCCCGTCGCCGTCTCCTCCTTCTCCGGCCGCCGTCGCTGCCGCCGCCTCTCGGGCCTTCCTCCCTGCGGACGGCGAAGGCGGCGGCCCGCGAGAGGCCGTAAATCCCACGCTCTCAGTCCTGCCCTTATCAGGTCTGCCCTTGTATTTTTCCCCCCTTCTGCCGCGCGGCTCGGTCGCTCCCCGTCAGCCGCCGCCGCCGCTGCGGTTTTCCGGCTGCCGCACTGGATGGAGTGAGCAGATGCGGGCACTGAGCATGCGCCCCGGCGCCGCTCCGGCCTGCGCCCCCGCCCCGCTTCCCTCCCGCCGCTGAAATTGCGGCCGCCCGCCCGGCCCTCTGAGCATGCCCAGCCTCGCTCCCCGCCCGCGACCGGGCTCCGGTGCGGCTGTTTTTTAATCATCACTTGGGAGTGCTCGGCTAAGTGGACATCCTCCTCGTTCCTGGCGTTTGGCTGCTGCTGCTTACACTGCTGAAAGAGGAAAGGGAAGGGAGGGAGGGGAGAGAAGGGCCTAGCAATAGCTCTCGTATTTCAGCTACACAGCGGTTAAGCAGAGAGAACTGATATTTATTAAAATGCTTGCTGTGGGACACACACTTCGCTGCGAGGCTGATGTGCATAAAGCCTATTTAGAACTCGAAGTAGCTCACGGGTTAGGTGTTATCGTTGATTGACCACGAAAGTAGATGAATTGAGTTGAGGGAGTTGATTGAGTCACACACACGGGGGCTTAACCAGGACTGAGAACCTGCGCAGCCCCAAACCTGTTATTAATTTCATTACATCAAGATACTTTTCTTGACTCAATGCTCTCCATTTAAGCGTTCTAAGTGAGGGAGCGCATCCACCAATGCCTCCCCGTTTCCTCCAAATAAAACGTAAATTCTTTCACACAGCAAACTGCCACTTACCATGATCTGGTATCTACAAACCTGTATGGCATTATTTTATCACAGCCGCTCTCCATTTTCCCGAAAGGGCATGTTTTCTACAAGATCCCTGCGTTCTTCCTAAGTATGGTACCTATGTCCACCTGGCTTACTCCTACTTTATAGTAATCACTTCCTCCAAGAAGCCTTCCCAGACAGCTCCTGACACACCCCAGTCAGTGCTGTAGCATAGGTTCGTCTACTGTTCCCAGAGCACCCTGTTCTTACTTCTGGCATAGCATTTGCCACACTGTATCATCAGTTAATCATCTGTCTTTCCTACTGGTGACAAGGTCTATCCCCAGCACCTGTTTACTGCTCAGCCTATAGTAGATGCTCAATTAACTTTTAGGGACCAAGAATGGGTGTCATTGTAGTTAACACTTAAGGTGATGTACCTACGAATTCCTCACAATTTCTCCTTTAAAGCGTCTAATTTTAATTATTGAAAAATCGTGTGTTATCTTCATTTTTCAGATGAGAAAACAAAAGCTCAGAAAAAAATTTAAATTACCTTATATCACACAACTAATAAACTGGCAGATCCACGATTTGAACCTAGGATGGTCTCACTTCAAAGCCCATGTTTGAACTACATGGGCCTCCCTGATATTACCTGCCCTTAAGACAGAAGCAAGACATATGAAGTGTGAGGGGAAGGGCATTGGACCCTAGCTCCGCCAGCAAGCAGGCCCTTTTGATCCTGTTGAATCCCTGAAATTACCCTACCCTGAACCTACCAGGGCACTACAGATGTAAGTCTTGCTAACAGTGTGGGCTAGGAAAAGAATGTGAGTGAGAATACACCACAAGGTGGTTAATGTCATTTTTCAATAATTTAATGAATATTAAGAAAGTATTCCTCAGAGGCAAGGCCCTTTGCTAGGTCATAGGGAGTAATAAAATTAACATATGAATAATAATTTACAAAGCACATTCATATGACTACCTAATTTTCATATCCATTCTGTGAAATAGGCATTATTATCTAGCAATTCTTGATGCAGGACTGAGGGTCATAGAAATTAAGATGCATGGCCAAGATTTCATGGTTGGTTAATATCGAGGTCTGCCTTCACAAACAAGGACAAGTCTTCTGGCTCCACTCCTCAGGCAGCTTTCCCTGTGCCCATTCCTTCCCTAGATTATGGAGGCCGTCGTGTTCATAAATAAATACAATACAATGTAAAAGAGGTAAGTGCTATAAGAGTTAAAAAGTGCGGGGAGAACATCTAGGTGGAGGGATCAGGAAGATTTTTTCAGGACTTCTGTTAAACCCGATGTACTCAAATTCACCTTCAACTGAGTTCTAGAGCAAAGTGTCAAATTAAGAGAAACCTATAGCCTGGAAGGTTGAAGAGAGATACTGAAACATTTCGCCCATCGTTAAAATAATCTGCAAGCCAATACAAGATTCTCAAGGCCAGAAACCATGCCTAACTGACCTTATGTTGCATGTGTGACCTAGCAGAGTGCTTTGTCCACAATGGATGCTGGGTAAATGCGTGTTGAATTTTATTGAAAACCATTTCAACCTAAATAAACATGATGAGGAAGAGAAGAAAACAAAGACAGTTGCTCTGACTTGTCCTCTGATTCAGTAGTGATGCATTTAGTAGCAATGGCATTACTATGACCCCAGTTGGGGAGGCGTGTGTTTAGGAATGGGGAAAAAAAATGCCTACACAAAGAGCAGCTTTTACTTTCAGGGAGGCTGTGAAACTTGGGGTCATAGTAGGAGGCTATTATTAACAGAGAAACACCCTGAGTACAAAGAAGAAGTATTCATTTTCAGGGAGACAGACACTCTAATAGGGTGTTCTTTGTGACACCTTCAGAATGATCTCTTTTTAAAATGATTGTCTGTAGAATACCACTGGCAAAAGAAACGCTCTCCACTACCTTCTTAAGATATCTGACTTCACTAAAAACAAAAACAAAATCCAGTGATTCTCTGGGCCAGCTTATCCAACTACACAGCTATTTCTCTATTTTTTTTATCTCCAGGCAGAGACTCACTATCCATCAGGCAACAGTTACACAATTCCTACATATATAGTTCTCCTTCTCCATATTTCCTTTCTCCTGGAAAATCTACAATGTAAACCAGACTTCCTTCTTTGTGGGTGTCCTCTGTTTCTCTGTCTTTGGATAGATTCATAAATATATTCATTCATTCATTAGCTAATATTGATTGAGCACCTGGGTGCTGAGGATGCAACGTTGAACAAGACAGCTGAGGAAGCAAATTTTTAATGAGAGAACTTAGGGATCCGAGGGCCTGAGCGGCCTAGTTCTTCGTTGTCATGTCTCTCTCTCCGTAGGCTAGAAGCCTTGTTATTTCACCTATAGAAATCTTCAGTGTGTCCCCTCAAAAACAGAGAAACAAAGAAACCATTGAGCGCTGCAGTTATTTTTTTAATTGAATGCATGTTTACATATACTATCATCCACTTTCAAAGGTTACACTAATAGTAGCGAACTCTTACTGAGCACTTTGTATGTATCAGGCCCTGTTTTACATGTATTCAATCCTTACCGCAACTCCTCAACCCCGTATCTTCATTTGGCAAATGGAGAAACTGAGGCATTTCAGTAAATGGTGAAACAGAGGATTTCAGTAAATGGTGAAGACCTTGTGTTATTTTGAAACTCAAGGAACTAGAATAAGTAAACTTTGAATCAACCAGGTTAAGGATGACCGGGGTGGGGGGGGCTTAGCTGGTGACAATAAGATGTTTGGTTGGCTGAAGTTTCGCAGCATCTGATAAATCAATATGATATAGAAGAGTCTGGGCTACATGTCCGACAAAATATCAGCTCTAGACACAGGTGCGGCTTTCATCTGAATAGCTAACAGAATTTTATAAGGATTACCTCTTCAACCTTCACAATAATTTCTGCAAGGCCTGTGTGGTAGGAGGCCAAAAATGTAGCTGGAGCAATTAAAACACAGGGAGGACACATGATTCCCAAAGTCATACTGTGTATCAGTCTAACCTGAAAAGTGAAACCTGGCTCTCATGTTCCCAGGTACAGCATTATATTTTCCCAGATCCCAAAGACATTTCCTTTATTTATTCCCTACTCAATCCAAGGTCTGGTCTGAGGTCAAACCCTAGTTTGGGAGTAAAGACCCTGGGTTCCATTACTGTTTTGCCACATGATTTGAGGGAACATATGTCACTGCTCTCTGGTTTCCACTGCTATAAAACAAAGGGGTGGAATTGGGCAACTTCTAAGATACTTCCAACACCAACAGTCTTCAACGGGAGGCTGCCATCTGTATACTTTTTATGCAATTGTAACTAAAGGCTAAATCAGTCAGATGCCTAGTGTTCAGGATTTAAATCTTTTGAGCAGGAGTTACTTTTTTATTTCCGGAAAACCTTATGATGGGATTGTGTGGAAAGGCTAGGGGAGGTTACAGCGCAGGAAATGGAATCCTCCCGTGAAGGCAGGAACCAAATCAAAACTGGGATGAAAGAAGGGGATGGATGTCATTTTTTGTTGGTAAGTATAGGAGTCCTGCCACTTAAGTCATCCAGATGTAGAGTTTTAGAGTGTCACCTAATCAACCAGGAAAACTTTGTTCTTTTTATCAACTTCTTGATGGAAAAAACCTGATGTCTATCAGCAGCGGAAAGGACCGATCCAACAAATTATGCTTCACAGAAGGATCACATAGGCATCGAGGGGAGGATCTCAAAGACGTCATGTGGTCAAGGGAAAAAGAGAAAGATGCAGAGCAGTATGTTTTAGTATGGTGTTTAAGAATCATTATATTTATGGCATATCCCTAGATATTCCTCGAAAGATGCACAAGAAATTGGAGGAGCAGTCAAGAGACCTAATTTTCTCCTTTTACGCATTTGGTAGCTTTTGATTCATAAGCATCTTTACTTATTCAAAATATAAATTAATATATATACTTTAACTAACTTCTTCACTCCTTTCGGCAGTGTGATTTCTGCACCTGCCGCACTCCTGAAACTGTTCTCACAAAAGTCCTGGGGGGCGCTTGGGTGGCTCAGTCGTTAAGCGGTTGCCTTCGGCTCAGGGCGTGATCCTCGCATTCTGGGATCGAGCCCCACATCAGGCTCCTCTGCTGGGAGCCTGCTTCTTCCTCTCCCACTCCCCCTGCTTGTGTTCCCTCTCTCGCTGGCTGTCTCTATCTCTGTCAAATAAATAAATAAAATCTTAAAAAAAAAAAAAGTCCTTAATGAGCTCCTTGTTTTGACTCTTCTGCTCTTGCGTCTTTGGCCTCTGGAGCATGTGGCACTTATGAGTGCCCCTTTGTTCTAAAACTACCTTTTCTCTCTCGGTTTCCATGGCCCTCCTGGAAACATCTGGTCTTTCTCACTTTTTGAATCCCCTCTTTGCTGCCCTTCAATCTCCTTTGTTTGTTCACCCACCCAGTAGAGGAGCTACTCAAAACTCAGTCCCTGGTCCCCTGCTACCTCGATACTCCAGCTCCTGGCATTACAACAGTGTCTTCATGGGTTCAATCTCACCCCTATCCAGGTGATTCCCTCATCTATATCTCAGCTTCTGACTCCTGACTCTGACTCCTCTCCTGCTGGCCATTTCCACCCAGATACAGCCCTAGGACCTCACATTCAGTAATCAAAACCAAACTCCTCACACTGTCCTCTCACTGGGCTTCTAGTCACAGTCTTCCAAATTCTACAAATGACACAATTCCATGCTTAAATGTGTCATCCTGGAGCGCTCATATCTCTCACTTCCGTTTACTCGTTTCTAGTCCCATGAATTTCTCGTTTCCTCTCTTTCCCTCCCACTCGGTTTCTGTTTCTCTCTTTAGTTTTTTGGTTTTTTTTTTAATTGAAGCACAGTTGATACACAATGTTACATTAGTTTCAGGTATATCACATAGTGATTCAATAAGTCTATTAGTTATGCTATGCTTACTATCGTATAGCTACCGCTGTCACCATAGGTCGCTATTACAATAACATTGACTAGATTCCCTATACTGTACCTTTCATCCTTGTGACTTATTCATTCCTTGACTGGAAGCCTGTACCTCCCACTCCCCTTCTCCCATTTTGTCCATCCCCCCATCCCCCTCCCCCCTGGCAACCATTGGTTTGTTCTCTAGCTTCTCTTTTTGAACCCACAGACTAACACAATAATCTTCCTAAACCTGAATTTTGATGCTTCAACAATAGTCACAGTCAACAAACTTTAATGATTTCAGACTGTACGTCCAAGACTGTACTAGACTTTTTACATACTGGACTTATTTAATTATAAAGTAGCATGTAACATAGGAATTAATCTCATTTTACGGATGGAGAAAGGGAGCTCAGACGGATTAAGAGAATTTCTCAAGCTTTCATGGGAAGAATAGAGTTGACACTCAAACTCATGGCTCTTCATTTCAAGTTCAAGAGTTTTTCCATCCCCACTCACCTGCTTAGTGGTGATGCCTTGCCTTTTAGATATAGTCTAAACATTTGCCTTGACTTTGAAGGTCTTCTGCAAAATGGCCTATTCATATTTCCCCAGTACTCTCCTATTCACATCAAGCCAAATGACTCAAGATTGTCAACATATTTAATCCTTCACGAGACTTATTGGTTTGGGTAATTTTATTAACTGTCCTCCATAATGCCCTCCATGAGACCAGCATAAACCATTGAAATGTCACCTTACAATAAACCTCAGATGCCACCTATGCCTCCCCACTGCCCCCTTCCTCCAGGTTTCCCTGATCTATTTGTGCCCTTATATGGTATGTTTTGTCTTGAATTATAGTTTTTTCTGTGCACCATAAGAGAAGAGGCAATCTTATTTTGCTTTATAATCGCCTTCAGTGCCTAATATATAATAGACCACATAAAGTATTTGTTGAACAGTTGAAAGAATCAGTGAATTAACTGGCAACAATAACCAAAAAAAAAAAAAAAACCATATTAAAACACATTCTAGGGCCTTGAAACAGATCAATAGAATTTAACTAGCTTATATGGCAATTAAAAATGAAGTGTTGATCTTCTTAATACTATAGTGATTCCCAGTGGTTCCTGAATACTACTAGTCTATTACGGTTTATTAGAAATTATACATAGAAAATGTAGTGATTTTTTCATAAAACCAATTTTTTTTCTCTTAAGGATTATTTTTTGTTATAAGGTTATTGCCTTCTTGCTTTTTTTTCTGTTAAAATGTCCTTTCTCTTGTGAAATAATAGTTATCATTGGTGATGGTTGAGCTTTTATGTATCCTCATTGGTAAAATAAAAAGTTGATAACCCTATGTTCTTTACTCTCCAGTTTATTTATTTATGCGTTCATTTGGGAAACTTGGTTGCTTTGTGAAATCCCAAAGTCTGGAGGCCACTGCTCTAATCAACTGAACTAAGTAAGTTAGTCTAGATTAGCTTCTTAAACAAAACTGGCTCCAAATAGCATTCAGAAAAAGCCAAAATCTGTTGTTTTTGTGTATCACATTTGCTATGGAAACAGTTATTATTGTAATTTCAAATATGTTGGTATTTGAAAAGTCATGGCATATGGGCTAAGTTGTTGGGGTTTGTTTGGTTTTTTGGGTTTGGTTTTTTTTTTTTTTTTTTTTTGGTCACTAAATATATAAATCAAATCTTCCTTTAAAGCTCTAGTTAGGAGCTATGCTTAAACTTTTGTGAATCTCTTTCTAAATAGATTTGGAATCATCAGTATACATAGGAAACGATCATTCCTTTCATTATGACCTACAAACAGCTGGAAAAAACACACTACTCGTTTCTGATGTTTGATCTTTTCAGTCAGGATACTAGCAGAATTTTGAATATATAATTTTGATTAATGGAAACAAAATATGGTGGCTTTCTTCTCCTGATTAGTTTTCTCATCTGTTCCCCATCTTCCTCCTAACTTTCTAGATCAGGGAAATGTAACTTCCTGTTTAGTTTCTTATGTTGTTAATTTAAAGGTTCTGGATAAAACTCGAAGAGGAAAAATTACAGCTTGACATTGGAAATTAGAAAAGGCAAAAGCTTGTGGCATCCAAAATGATATTCTTTATGGAACTTAGATACATCAGAACATTATTTTTGCCATAAGAAACACTTTACTTTTAGGTGACTCAAAATGAAAGCTGGAATTGGAAAGGAAAGAAAAGCAACAAATGGCCTAGTGAGTGAAAAATGTGCTGAGATAGTCCTCCACGATTCCAAAATAAAAGAGGTTTCTTTAAAAATAGAAACAATACTCTGGCTCTTTTACTAATCCACTTAAAATCTGCTTAGACCTATTTCTTACTGTATTTTAAAACATTTTTTGTTATATTACATTAGTAGACACAATTCAGAATTCAAATAAAACAGGATATTTTATTTTTTGTAACCAAAACTGGAAATGCTAGGAACCACCTGGACGTGTGCAAATAGAAACGATTATCTCCTCATCAAGTCTCGTGAGGTTTATGTTAGTAATCACATAGAAGGGTTCAAGCAAGTACACCATTTAAATTTTTATTTCACTGGATATAAATTTTATTATTTATCTTCCATGGGCCACTTAGTTAGTTCGGTTAACTTTTTAGAGTGGGAGTGGGAAATGGGAGCAAAGATGTGGGGGCGGGGATCGGAAGGACGTGGTAGTAACCACAGCCTGTTCCCAAATCCTGGCTTGCACTTTTTTTTTAAGTATGTTATTTTTTTTAATTAAAAAGCAGGAAAATACTATAGATAACTTAAGGAAACCTACATCAAAACAAAAAAGCGGGGCGCCTGGGTGGCTCAGTCGTTAAGCATTTGCCTTCTGCTCAGGTCATGATCCCAGGGTCCTGCCGTGGATGGGGCGCCCTGCTCAATGGAGAGTCTGTTACTCCTTCTCCCTCTGCCCCTTCCCCCTGCTCATGCCCCCTCTCCCTCTCAAATAAAACCTTTTTTTAAAAAAATTAGAAAACATTCTTCTAATTGCAATTGAGTGCATTTTTTATACTTAAAACTCACAATTTTTTTCTTGTGATAAAACTAATCCACATTCATTACTTTAAAAAATACAAAAAAGCAAATGAAAAAATAAACACCGGGGCACCTGGGTGGCTCAATTGGTTAAGGGTCTACTTTCAGATCAGGTCATGATCCCAGGGTGCTGCTCAGTGGGGAGCCTGTTTCTCCCTCTCCCTCCATCCCCTCCCCCCACCCCACCCCCGTCCGTGCTTTCTCTCTCTTGCTTTGCTCTCCTCCTCTCTCAAATAAATAAAATCTTAAAAAAATAATAATAAACACCTATAATTTCACCACCCAGAGATATGCTTTGTATATCCTTTCATTCATTTTGTACCAAAAGGAGCTTATATTGTACACCCCATTTATAACTTGTTTTACATAATACTATTATTAATATCCCTTGATATTAATAAATATTCATCTAAAACATCAACTTAACGCATCATAGAATTTCATCATATGGATGTGTTTTTTTAATTTTAACCAAGCCCCCCTATTATAGAATATTTTTGCTATTTCTATATTTTTTATTTTTATTAATACTGCTGTCAAAACATATATCTTTGCCTACTTTACTGATTATGCTTAGATATGGATAAATTCTTTTTTTTTTTTTTTAGTGAGGGAGAGAAAGAGAGAGCACAAGTGGAGGGAGGGGCAGAGGGAGAGAGAGAGGATTTTTTTTTAAGATTTTATTTATTTGACAGAGAGAGACAGCGAGAGAGGGAATATAAGCAAGGGGAGTGGGAGAGGGAGAGGCAGGCTTCCCGCCGAACAGGGAGCCTGATGCGGGGCTCGATCCCAGAAGGCTGGAATCATGACCTGAGCCGAAGGCAGATGCTTAACGGCTGAGCCACACAGGCGCCTGAGAGAGAGAATCCTAACAGGTTCCTCACTCAGCACAGAGCCGGACTCAGGGCTCCACCTCAGGATCCTGAGATAGTGACCTAAGCTGATATCAAGAGTCCGATGCTTAACCTGCACCACCCAGGTGCCCCAGAGCTGGGTAAATACCTGTGAATTGCCAAGTCATTTTTGTCAGTCTTTTTGTATATATGTGACACTGCCCTTCAGAAAAGTTGTACCCATTTTCATTCATACTAGCAATGCTGGAGTATACATTGTTGTTTACTTTTTATTTCTCTAATGACTAATGATGTTAAACTTTCTGTCATAATTTTATGTGCTTGTTTTTCTCTTATGAGACGAATTTCCCATTTATTTTTAGGCTGTTCATCTTCTCATTGATTTGTGAGAGATACACACTAAATATATGAATTCTTTATGTATCCAACACAGTCATTTTTCCAAGCTATCATTTTTCTTTTAATGTTAATTATAGCGTTTTTTGAATGTACTTGTTTTTTCCCTACTGAATTCTGTCAATCTTTTCTTTTCTAGGTTCCGCCTTAGATGTTAAACTTTAAAAAGCTATTCCTCCAAGACCACTCGACCGACAGGTTATTTAATGTATACATGAAGTAACACACAAATTGGCACAGGCATGATGTTGTTGTTGTTGTTTTAAATCAGCTCTACACCCAACATAGGGCTCAAACCCATGACCCTGAGATCAAAAGTCAGATGCTCCGTGGACTGAGCCAGCCAGGCGCCCCTGTCACGGGCATTTTGTCTGCAGAGATACTGACCTTCCACTGTTTTGATCTCAAGAACATTTTTACTGTATGTACTAACACAAGCATTTTAATCAGAATTATACCAACAATGTTGATTGTGAAGACAGTGTTTCCGGAGACAGTGTCATTACGCTAATTTCATTCTTTGATCAACTTTCTCTACTCTGTAGTTAAACTATTCCTGGTTTTGCTTTGTTTTGCTTTTTCATTTTCTTTTGCTGTTCGACTGAGATTATTTTCACTGGAATTGGTTCTCTTCCATGTAAATTTACAACCAACATTTAATTTTTTTTATGACTCTTTTGCTCATATCAAGTTCTAACAGCAACCTGCTACTGTAAGTTTCCTTTTGTGGCCATTATTTTTAACAGGTTCGATTTCCCTGAGTCACATTTTTATATTTCCAGTTTTGTTAAAAAGATGTGATTCTCCAAGCAGCTTTTTGTTTATTACAGCTTTGACTGTATACAGTCCAGCTCATTGTCTCTGTGTGTGTGTGTTATTTCTACTAGTAATTTTTACTATGAATCAAATGAAAGAATGACAGAGTCACAAGTGCTGTAAATACAGTGGCTACCATACCACACAAGAGAGCAGAGAGTAGGACCCCTTTGCAGCCCAGAGAGAGTAGGTGATATGGTTGTTTAAACTATGTTTACAAATTCTTTGAGTTTCCATCCAAAAGATAGAGCTTGATTCCCCTTCCCTTGGGAAAAGGGACTCAATTCTAAAGAATAAGAAAAAAAGTGCAAAGGACAGGTCTATAACCTAGTCACTGGAGACAAGTTCATAAAAGGCATTGCGACTTTCTGCTTATTCTCTCTTAGATCTCTACTTCTGGGGAAATCCTGCCGCCATGTTGTAAGGACACTCAAGCAGCTTAGGAAAAGGTCCACTTGGGGAACAACGGAGGCTGCCTGCTAGCAGTCATGTGAGTGAGCCATTTTGGAAGCTGATCCTCCAGTCCCTGGCAGGCCATCAGAAGAAGCCAATAGCTTCCTGGGAGGCTGATTCATAGTGACTCCTAGATGTCTCTTAGACTCCTGACCCTTAGAAGCCCGTGTGAGTTAGTTTTGGGTTAATTCATTACGCAGCAGTAGTAAAGAGGATATGACAATGCATTGAGGGAATGGTCACAAAAGACTTCCTGGAGATGGTAACTGGGCAGTGATTTGCTCTCCCCAATGACATTATAGCAAATGTTCCTTTCTGCATTGCTTCTCCAACCCCCTCAACACACTTTCTCCTTTCAACCTCATATCTCTACCCTCCTGTCCTTATCCTCTTCCCCTCCCTATCCTCTCACTCTCTCTCCTTCTCTCTCTCTCTCTCTAGTTCTCTCTTTCCAATCAGAGAGTAATGGGAAGGGTTGTATAAACCACTCTGGATCTTTGGTAAGAAAAAAACAGCTTTGGGGCGCCTGGGTGGCACAGCGGTTAAGCGTCTGCCTTCAGCTCAGGGCGTGATCCCGGCGTTACGGGATCGAGCCCCACATCCGGCTCCTCCGCTATGAGCCTGCTTCTTCCTCTCCCACTCCCCCTGCTTGTGTTCCCTCTCTCGCTGGCTGTCTCTATCTCTGTAAAATAAATAAATAAAATTAAAAAAAAGAAAAAGAAAAAACCAGCTTTGATGGTTACATATTACCCCCTCTAAGAAATATTCATTTCCATGGTGCAGACTTATATGTGATAAACAGATACTCCCATCCTCCTAAAACGTATACTCATTTTGTGCCCATTGTGGCGGGGAACCATGGGATTTCAAGTGAACTGTTTAGGAAGTAGCTATTTTATTTATAGCTTAGGGAATATTTAAAATCAACTACAATATAAAAACAGTGATTCTAAATAGTCTAATAGATACTTGGTTTTTTTTATTAGTAAACAGAACCAAGAGAATGGATCCACAGTTCTAAATGTCTTTTGCCAAGAAGCAAATTTGCTGACAGAGACAGGTTGAACAGCTGAAAACACAGAAGTAAAGGCTATTTGCCTCACTTTTCAGAAAGTTTGCATTTTGAGATTTTGGTAAAATTGCTCACAGAATTGTCCATTCTACTTAGAACTCTTTTGGCCTCAGTTCCTCACTAAGTGGGTCTCTCCATGGGTTGCTTGAGTGTCCTCACAACGTGGCAGCGGAATTCACCTGGAGAATTCTCTCTCCAAGAAAGAGCAATAATTATAAAAGACAGGATGTAGTTTATAGTTTAAGTAATAATCAGATTTTCAATTTGTTTATTTGTTCCTGTCACTCACACAAATAAAGCATTTTAATTGCCTCTTACTTTTTGTGGGGGGAGTGGAGGTAGGGGTGGAGGTTTGTTTCTTTTAGTAACTGGAATCATGATGTATGTATTGTTCTTTGATATGCTTGTTGGAGATGTCCCCAGCTCAACACACTCCTTTTATCCACTACCTAATATTCCACAGAATTAGTGTCACCATCTTGAGAGACATTTGGGTTACTTCATTTGCTGTTATAATTATGCCCACTTTTTTACACAAATTTGAGAACAGGGGCTGAAATTTGAGGGGGAGAGTCTCAGTTTGAGTCCCTGCCTAAAAAAGGCACCTCTTTTTTTTAAGTAACTCTCTTGGCAAATACTCTCTGGGATCCATCAGCTATAATATGTTTTGTGTCTTGATTTCTTTCTTTTAATAAACTGTTTTCTACCAGACACTTCCAACTGAACATCTAAATGGATAGTATATTATTTTGTGGCAAAATTGTATGTGATAAAGCAATAAAAACTCAAAATATAATGACCTCATGATAACATGACTCTGCACAGAACTATCTCCTCTGAAACGTAATAAACTAATCACAGAAAATGTTTGAACTAATGCTTAGTCTATAAATTGCATAGCAGGTTAACACCCATCCCCAAACAGAATTCCAATATTATAAAAGAGTGCCACTGCCTTAAATTTAAATCTAAAGAAGATTAGAAGCAACATTCAGTTTAGAAAAACCATTTCTACTCAGTGTTGCTCCGGTTGAAGAAATGTTAAAATAACAACTGTAATTCAAAGGACTGTACTGTGTTGCTTTAGACATTCCAAAGGGACTAGAGAAAGTGCTGAGTAAAACAACGAAAGGGACAGTCCTGCCTGGAAGAAAGATGGGCCAGGTGATCTCTGAGGCTTTGTTCAATCTTTGAGTTCTGTGACACTTCTGTGGTTAGGCACAGTTTCGTATAACACAGAAAAAATTATTTTGCTGTCACCTCTTTTAAAAAATACATTAATTTTAGAAAACATTATGCAGCTTTCACTACAAGGTGTTTTTTAACTGATTCAGGAGGATTCCAGATCCTTTTTCTTAGAGAACATTCTCTAAAAGGAAACACATTACCACACTTTTTCCAAGCGAATGCCTTAGCTCTTTCTAGAGTCCAAATTCTAGAACTAAAACTACACCATGTAACAAATACTTGCCAAAGAGTATGACTGGTTTTTGATCAAAGATCTTACTGAAACACCCATTCTTCTCATTGCATGCATCCCAAACATCTTAAAAGGTGAGAACATAATTCATGAAGGAGGAAAATCGGTTTCTCCATAACCTGTGTGGTTTGTTTTACTTGGCATGTGTTGTTTTCAGAATTTGTAAAAAACAAACAAAACCAACCAACCAAACACCCTAATCCCTTGACACAAAGGTGTATGATGAATAAAGTGCTACAGCCAAGTTATAAATCTCAGCCAAGAGAGGTTTAAATGACAAGTGCCAGGCGGGACAGCGCCCTCACTGCAGCACGACTCTGTGAACAAAGAAGCATTTATGTGTCTCGTCAGTCACTTAATGCTCCAGTCTGTCACCAGCTAAACACAAGGTTCCTAGAGCTGTTAGTGAGGTCTCTCCGGCCCATATATCTCATTAGGTAATATGTGCATTGACAGTTCAACAAAACTAAGAAACTTCAAACTTAATGTATCACACAACCAATTTGATTTTTGCTTGTTGGTTTTCTCTAACTACCTCCTGCCTAGAAAAGGCAACCAACCATTAAAAACCACAGTTTATGGGGCACCTGGGTGGCTCAGTCGGTTAACCGTCTGCCTTTCGGCTCAGGTCATGATCTCCGGGTCCTGGGATAGAGCCCTGCATCCTGGAGATGCTCAAGAGGGAGTCTGCTTCTCCCTCTCCACAACCCCCCACCTGCCCTTCACCACTGCTCATTCTCTCTCTCTCAAATAAATAAATAAGTAAAATCTACCCCGCAAACCCCCCACAGTTTACTATTTAAATTTGATATAATTCACTTTAAATTTAAAAAAAAGAAAAGAAAGGAAATCACAGTAATTGCAGCGGAGCTGTGTGTAGGCCGGTTCTTCCTTTGTGGGCTGCAATCTTATTTTAGGGCCTAATTAGAGAAGATTCTTCTTCGATACTTTCTCTACGTGATTTTAAGGAATGTGTTACAGAGAACGTTCTGCTGGAAAAGCAGACATAAAAATAGTGTAAGAATGGATTCATACAACAGTTCTCCACTCCCTGTTTTTATATTCCTCATATCACCTGTCTATTAAAATACCGGAAGCAGAAGCAGCATGCCCCATTTTAAAAGGTTTTAAACCCAAGAGGAAGATCTTAGAGGCATAACAAGTTAACTGTTTATGTCACTTGGTTGCCATCATTTTTTGTGTTCCTTCCCCGGGTGACATCCCTATGGGGCTCTCTCACACCCCGCACTGCCACCCACCCCTGGGTTCCAGCCACCTGCGGCCCCAGGTGATATGAGGCCATGCAGTGAAGTGGGAGAGCATCTCCAGGATGCAGGGCTCCATCCCAGGATCCGGAGATGGTGACCTGACAACCCACAAAGGGTATGGGACAGCACATCAAGGTGTCCTCAGGGGATGTGTTCTACTTCCAGCTCTGCACTGAACCACAGGCCAACTTACTTAACTGGGACTCAGTTTCCCCGTTTTGAAATAAGGGTGTAGAAGAAGACATTAGTAACTGTATAATTCCACGGCCTGAGGGAAATTATATCACATCTGGCATCTTAATCTGCCTTTCAAAGTAGTTTCTAGAATTACAGAAAGAATTATCCGCTCTATTACTTTTCAACTTACTCTCTTTATTGTTGGTCCTGGGCATAATTCTTCTAAATTCTTTTCCTTTTGCCTCTGATTCCTACCTCCTCCTGTTCCCTCAGCAGAGTCCTCTCTCTCTATCCCCATTCTCCACCCCAGCCTGTTTGAATTTCCTCCATCATTCCCTCGTTTTCATTAAATACTGCTCTGTCTTCACTTTTACCCTAGTGAAGCAACTTCAGAAAGCACTGCTTGATTTTATGTTATTTCATTTTTTTAATGATGTATTTACTTGAGAGAGAGCGTGAGAGAGCACGTGCACATGAGTAGGAGGGACAGAGGGAAAGGGAGAAAGAGAATCTCAAGCAGATTCCATGCTGAGCGGGGAGCCCCACGTGGGGCACCATCTCATGACCCTGAGATCGAGACCTGAGCTGATACCAAGAGTCGGGTGCGTAACCACCTGCACCACCCAGGTGCCCCGACGATGTTGCTGGGTTTGTTTTTTTTTTTTTTTTGAGATTATATTTATACTCGACTAATGAATCACTGAACACTACATCAAAAACGAATGATGTGCTATATGTTGGCTAATTGAACATAATAAAAAAATAAATAAAGATTTTATATATTTATTTGAGAGAGAGAGCACATGAGCCTGGGGGATGGGTAGAGGGAAAGGGAAAAGCAGACTCTGCACTGAGCAGGGAGCCCGACCCAGGGCTTATCCCAGGACCCTGCGATCATGACCCGAGCTGAAGGCGGACGCTTAACTGACAAAACTACCCAGGTGTCCTCTGACAGTGGTTTTATAAGAAGAACTTTAACCTTTGAATCAATGTAGTTAAAGGTTAAAATCTAGTCAGACTCTCTATTTCTCTCAAGACAGTTTTGATGAGTAAAATTTTTCTGGGAAAATTTTCCATTTCATGTATGTTTTCAAATTTGTATATACTTCCTCATAGCATTTTCTCATTATTTCAATCTCTGCTTTATCTGCAGTTATGTCTCTTTTCTTGTTCCCAATACACTTCTTTGTTCTTTTTCTCTTATTTACCTAATCAGTTTTGCCAGAAGAATGACTATCTGGTTAATCTTTTTTAAAAACCAACTTCTGTTTTTATTAATCTATTCTCTGTCTTTTATGTTGTTAATCCTTGCGCTTTATTTCCTTCTTTCTACTTTCTTTGGGTTTACACTGTTCTCTTCATTTATTGATTCCAGCTCACTAACTTGCACTTTTCTCTTTTTTTAATTTTTATTTTAGTAATTTTTAAGAAGATTTTATTTATTTATTCGAGAGAGAGAGAGAGAGAGAGAGAAAGAGGGAGCAGGGGGGAGGGGCAGAGGGAAAGGGAGAAGCCTGATGCGACCCTGGGATCATGACCTGGGCCAAAGGCAGACGCCTAATGGACTGAGCCACCCAGGCACCCTTCTTTCTTCTTTTTTAATGTGACATTTAAGGCCATAAACTTTCTTCTAAAAACCCCTCGGTCGTTGGCCCACCAATTCTTATGTGTAAAAATTCATTGCTTTCCAGTTATAAGAATTGTCTGTCAATTGACACTGGAATTATTTAAGAGTGTGTTTTTCTTAAGAAACATTTTAAACATGCAACGAACAATGACACCCAAAATCTATCAAAAATTCTGCCCGATTTGTAGGTGTGTGTTTTTAAATTTCCAAATGTCTGAGATTTCTACTGTCCTTTTTTGTTAGTTTTGTTAATGATATGTACTTAACTGCATTATGTTCAGAGAGCACGTCCTATGTATGATGTTGATTATTTGATATTTGTTCAGATTTTTATTGTGGCCTCCTATGCGATGTAGTTTATATACACTCCATGTATACTTGCAAAGAATGAAATTTATCTAGTTATTGGAGAGACCACCTTTAGGCAACAGGCTCAAGCAATGGAAACTTGATCAGGCAGGAGGGCCCACAGGGACCACCAAGCTGAATGCAAACCGGCTCCGTAAGCAACTCACCTCAGAATAACCATAGGCCCTAACTGACCAGTTACAACCAGGCACAGTTCCTAAGATGACCGAAAAAGAGAAAATTCCACACGTCCCCGTACTCCCTCACTCCGCCCTATAGCTGTGATCCCTCACCACCCCCTCGTCGCAGACACTCTCTCCTTTGCTGTCCTGCCTATAGCGATCTATTCAATAAACTTCTATCGCTTTTGTCCTGCCTTGGGTGAATTCTTTCACCATCCACATTACAGCCTCCACCTGATTGCGATGCCCCACAATTATTTGTTGCAAGGTTATTCATACGTCCATTTGATTAATCATTAAGTTTGTTACGTGTGTTTTTCAAATATCGGTATTTTCTCTAAATTTTCTCTGTTTAAATACCAATTAGGGAGAGAGGAATATTAAAATTTCCCCCGTTTGTTGATTTCTCAGTTTCTCCTTGTAGTTTGGATAATTGTGCTTTGTATAATCTGAGATGATGATACTAGGTGCACACAAGCTTAGAGTTATTATAGCTTTCTGGAAATTGTTACTTTTTATCGTTGGATAATTATCCTCCTTGTCCTTAATAATGCTTTTTGGCTTGATTGTGGAACTTTCTCTTTGTTAGCATTTACCTGGCATATCTTTTCCCATCTTACCTTTTCAAACTTTTGGTGTCCTTATATTTTAAGTTTCTTGCTTATTGATAAGAGACAAATAGGTTATCCTTGAGGCTCATTCCCTCCGCATATTTGGTAGCTTAATGTGAAGATAGCTCAGTGAAACAGCTCAGTGGAAGGACAGGCTGATACCAGCATCTCAGGAATACCTTCCTAATACAGCCATTTCTTCCAGAAGCTCCCAGGGGGCGCCTGGGTGGCTCAATAGGTTGGGTGTCTGCCTTTGGCTCAGGTCGTGATCTCGGAGTCCTGGGATAGAGCCGGTGTCAAGCTCCGCATTCAGCGGGGACTCTGCTTCTCCCTCTCCCTCTGCCCTTCCCCGCCCCATTCTCTCTCTCTCTCTCAAATGAATAAAATCTTTTTAAAACTTTCCCAGGATGCCTGGCTGGCTCAGTCAGTAGAACATGCGACTCTTGATCTGGGGATTGAGTTTGAGCCCCACGTTGGATACAGAGATTACTTAAAAAAAATTTTTTTTTAATAAAAAAGAAGTTCCCATAGTTATATAGTCCACCAGCTGTTCCTTGTCTCTCCTTCCAGCTTCCCTGGAAACATGTAGAATGATAAAGAGGGAGTCCCTCTCTTTGGATTTTTTTAAGGGACACTTTTACAATGTCCCCACTTAGCACAACTCCCTGTGGGATAATGAAGGACAGGAAGATCATGCACCATCCACCATTCTCCGCCTCTAAGTCTCCGCAACGAACAGTGCTTTAATTTTTCATCACGTGCAGCTGCTAGTGGTATAATTAGTCTGCTCTGGCTGCCATAATAAAACACTATTGACCGGTCTAAACAACAAAAATATTTTTTTTCACAGATTTGGAGGCTAGAATTCCATGATCAAAAAAACTCCAGTTGGTTCAGTGTCTCATGAGAACCCCCTCCCTGGCTTGCAGACAGCAGCTTTCTTGCTGTCCTGTCACATGGCCCTTCCCTGGTGTGTGCATACAAACACACAAACACGTACAAAGAGAGAGAGAGAAAAAGCTCTCTGGTGTCTCTTCTTATACTATATCTTATAAGGATATATCTTATAAGGATACTAATCCTATCACATCAGGGCCCCACCTTTATAACTTCATCTAACCTTATTCTTTCTACTGGAGGCTGGACTTCAACGTGTGAATTTTGGAGGGACACACCATTTGGTTTACAGCATGATGTATGTCTCCACGTCACCTTGCCCAACACTTATAAGCCGTATCCAGTTGATTTCTGAAGTCTCATTTGACAATCTGTATCTTCTAATTGAGCGGTTTGTTTCCATTTCCATTTAGATTAATTTCTACCGTCTTATTTTGTGCCTCCTATTTACTCTGCTTTATCTATGTCTTTTCCTCCTCCTTTTATGTTTTATTTTGAATTGGTTGAGGTTATACAATTTCCTTTCCCCCTCTCTCCTGTTTTGAGACCTACATCTCTTTCTTTTATTTTAGTGGTTAGAGTTAAAATTTCAACATACATACCTTACATAACAAAGTCTAAGGGTTAGCCGTGTTTTACCATCCTCCTGAACGTAGGCACCTTAGAATCTATTAGCCATGATTGTTCTTTTCCATTCGACAAGTTAATGTTGTCCAAGACTTCATTTGCACATTGTTTTATTCTCCCAAATTAGTTATTATTCTTATTATTGCTGTTGATTACAAAATAGTATCTGTGTAGACTTAACCACTGTTTACCAATGTCTTTGCTCACCATTCCTTTTTGTGCATTGTAGGTCCTCTTTCTGGGATTATTTGCCTTTGGTCGGAAGGACATCGCTTAATAATAGATTTTTCAGTGAAGCTCTTGGATTGATAAATTCCATCTATTTTTGCTTGGAAAAGAAATTCTTGATTTCATCCTTACACTCCGACAGTAGTTACCTGGAAAGAGAATTTCCGGTTCATTGTTCTTTGCAGCAGCTTGAAAATCCTGTTCCCCTGCATGGAGGTTTCTACTGCTGGTGAGATGTTTGCTGTTAGTCTAATTGTCATTCTTCTGTATAATTTCCTTTTTCCTTTGATTACTTTTCTATGATAGGGTATGCTGCAATTACACTATTGTGTGTCTCTATGGATTTTTATTTACCTTCTTAGTACTCCTTTGTGATGTCCAAATCTGAAGATTCATGTCTTTCAGTATTTGGTAGTGACCGTTGTCAGCCATTATCTCCTAAAGTTATAGAAAATTTGAACAGTTTCTTTACGCACTTCTCCTAGGTTGTCATGTATATGCTGGTAAATGCATATATGTGTATAAAACAGTGAGAACACTCATTTGTTTTCCTCTGGTGTAAAAGCTTTAATACTTGGCACCTGAGCACCAGGTCCGTAATTTCTGATGTCTGTGATAGGCAGGTTACCATGGTGCTGTCTGCTTTAGCCTCCTTGTAAGCAGTGATATCCACGAAGTCATGGTTTTTATGTGCTAGTGTTATTTTCCTATAGCACACATCATTCATCCTAGCACGTGATCATTAAAATGAAATAATTCATCCATATGACAGATAATTAAAATAACCTAATGTCTTCTGCATGCACTTGGGAAATCTTGGCTTAACTGAAACACAACACCATTTGGAAGAGTGGCCACTGAGGTGGGCCTGTGGGTCACAGGGGCCACAGAACATATTTAAACAAAAGAGGAATGGAATCAGATGTTGCTTCCAGAAAGATCATGTTAGACATAAGTATTAGAGAACGGAGTATGAAGTATTGATTCTGAAAGCAAGAAGATACTCGTAGGGCCACAGGAAAAATGAGGAGCTCTTGTATTAGCTCTGACTGTTGTTAGCCTGAGCAGGGTCCATAGTGTTCAGGGCAAATTTAAGGCTTTTGCTAAATCTAAGTAAATATTCCAATCCCTCGTCCAAGTTAGGGGTTCCTCTCTTGCTCTCAGCTCAGGCCAGACCCATGGTTTGGGAACCACCAGTGGGTGAAGGACTGGTCTGTTCTTTTTTACCTCCTCCCCACCACTGCTCTTGGCTTCTGTAGGATTGGAGACAGTGGGGCAGAAGGGATTAGAGGAAAAGAAGCAAAGGCTGTTTCTCACATCTAATGTTTGTAATGCTGTTCTGGCTATTTTATGCATGGCAGGCATCCAATGCTGGCCCTTTCACAGAGCACATTAGTGAGGTCTTTGGAACTCCCACTGGATATCCTGACCCAGCACTGTGGCCCAGCCTGTATCAGCTCCATCCTCTGGTATATCACCCACAGCTTCTCTGGTGGGATCTTCTGACCCAGGCAGACAGTTCTCTTAGATGAGATTCTTTCAAGGAAATCCTTCCCCAAATACTTGTCATGGTATCCACTTGGTCCATAGGAAGCATTGCAAATCCTTACTCTAAAATGAATGACCATTCCCCAGAACAGCAGAACGCTGTCACTGCTGCCTTTTCTCTTTGTCCTGACTCCATGGGCACCTCTAGCTAGGCTCTCCACTCTATGACTTTTCCAGGGGAGATTTAGGCACCAGTCACTACTTTCATCTTGTATGACCCAACTTCCTAGAGACGTTTTCTCCCAAAAATGCTATGTTCCATTATGGTAGCAAAACTTGCAACTGGAAAATCGGATACCAATCTTCCCTCTTGTAGATAATATTAATCTCTAGAAGGGGTCCATTGGGATCCCTTCTTTTGGTTTGGAGGTAGGAGGGGAAGCATGTTAAAAACTCTCTAGTCACATGGATTCTCTTACTACTAAGAGTCTCATTAATGAATCTCTTCTTCTATCAAGGTTGGAAATAGGGGGATGGTATTGATTATTACAGATCAGATTGGTTGCCTATTAGTACTGCACAGATGTGTCTAGTATGTCTCTTAAATATAGGTACACTCATCACCCATTGTCCACAGCTTTGAGGCTTTGGTTGAAATTTTGAGACCAAATCTCATTCCAGATCCTGTGAGATGGGCGATGGGCATCCAAGGAAGAGGAAGGCGTGAGGAAAGAGAACACAGTTACAATTTCAGCATTACAGCTTGTCTAGGACTCTCCTGGCCTGCCTATGAGCCTCAGCAAACTACTTTAAATACTAACTTTGGCTTGTTGGCTTGTTTGAGCAGTGGCTGCCCGAACTTAACTCTAGCTAGTGCTTGTAGCAGTTTAATGATTGCAGTTTTATCTCTTTGCACCATTGGTAGCATATTTCCAGCCCCATGGAGTCAATCTACATCTTTCCTGCTCTGCATTAGGGATCATTGTGATGCTTCATTTCCTGTCAGTTACTATCTAATAATCTTCCAAAATGAGCTTAGATAACTATTCATGCGCCTTAATTTGGGTGTTGTTTTCTCTTTAAAGTTGTGTTCCGTACAGCAAATCCATTTTAAGCAAATAATGCCTGTCTACTGTCTCCAAAATGAACATTTAGTGTATTCCTCTTTGCTATGCGCTCTCTACGCAGATTGTAGCATACACTTGAGATGCCATGTGGGAAAACTTGGGGTTTACTTTTTTTTTTAATTCTTTTTTTGATTTTTTTGAACATTACAGCGGTAGCCTATAGTTCTAATAACAAATGAAATAACATAGAAGAAACATATATAAAAGATAAAGCTGGGGTGCCTGGGTGGCTCATTCTGTAGAGCATACGACTCTTGATCTCGGGGTGTAAATTCGATCCCTATGTTGGGTGTAGAGATTACTTAAAAAAATAAAATCTTAACAACAAAAAAACCCCCAGTAAAGCTAATTATCCCCTCTGTTTCCACCTCTGCTCCCACTACTATTTATTCACTGCCGCTCCCCTGGGGTAACCAACTTTAATATTTTGTTAACACACATACAACAATATATTCAGATACACTGGGATTTCTTCATCTGTTATCATAGAGATATAACCAAACTCCATACAGTTAGAGATTTTAGAGTTTTAATACTGCATCGAAATTTTTTTAAGGACCCTCAGTCTGTGTATTCCAACTTACTTTTTTCATTTGACAGCGTAACATAGATTTCTCTGCAAGTTCGCGGATATTTATCTACAACAATATTTTCTAACTTATGCATACTCGCTCTCACACAAACACACACTATTTTACATGGCAGACTTTACTCCATATATACGAAGGTATGCTCATTTTGTTTAGACTTTCTATCTTATCTATTTATTTATTTACATTCTCTCTGTCTCTTCCCCTACTCCCCTATTCCTCTGCCCAACCCCCTTTCTCCTCCAGGGAACAATACGATACATATTTTTTTGTGTTTTTCTCCAGACTCATATAACTATACACAGATACATAGATTTAAAAATCACTTTTTGCTTTACAAAAATGAGAGTATATTATATATATGCTGCTTTCCTATCTTAATTTTCTCCTGCAATCCTTACCAAAATCTCTTTCTGTTGAATGGCAGAATGCTAATGTGTTCGTCTTTATGGCCGCATAGTATTTCACAGTGTGAATGCATGTTATATACCTGCCCAGTCCTCTCTCAATGGACATTGACTTTGTTTCAGTGTTTGTCACTATGGACGCTGCTGCAGTGAACATCATTGTACATATACCCTGGGGACTTTTATTTCCAGGAAATAGATTTCCAAAAGGATTATGGGGTTGAAGACATGTATGTAGTTTTAATTTTAATCAATATTGCCAGATTCCGTTCCAAAAGACTACATTTCCACCAGAAGTGTATGAGAGTAATTCTTTCTCCCAGTCCCAACCAGAAATAGTTACTATCACTCCTTTTAACTTTTGACAATCTATTGAATGAAGAGAGCATTTTATTGTTACTTTAATTTGCATTTCTCTGACTCCTAGTGAGTGTGAGCATCTTTGCATATGTTTTTTGGCATTTTGTATTTGCTCTTCTATGAACACACTCTGCCCATTTAGGGTGTGTGTGTATGTGTGTGTGCGTGTGTGTGTTGGGGGGGCTCCTTCTCAATTTGTTATAGTTCTTTACATATTATAGACACGAGCCCTGTTCTAGTCGTAAACACTGTATTTTCGTACTCCATCATTTATTTACTTGTTGGGTTTATATTTGCCATAGTTTGCCGTTCAAAAGGTTTTTATTTTTTATATTACCAAACGTGTCTTTTTGAAAACCAGAATTTGATCTCCAATCTTAGTTGAGAAGATCTTTTACTCTAAGTTCATATGTTGTTGCCTGGCTATTTTCCCACAATTTTCATTGATTTATAATTTGTATAGTATGACACAGGGTATGCCTGTATTTTTTTTCCAGATGGATAACCAGTCACACCAGCACCAGATGGTAATAAACTATTCTCCTTCTCCAAATGGAAATGCCGCCTTTGTCTTGCATTAAATTCACACATGCCCTGAGGTCTATTTCTGGACTCTGATGTTCTACTGACTTGATTGTCTGGTCCCACACCAATGCCACAGAAATTTGATGGCAGTGGCCTTATGTTCGCATTCTGATAGCTCATGAAGCATGTTCTCTGTCACTCTTCTTTGTTTTTATATGTTTTTTTTTTGTTCTTGAGCTTTATTCTTCCATACGAGCTCTAAGATATTTTGATCTAACATTCTCTCACACCCATTTAAAAAATCCAGTTGAATCCAAATTGGAATTGCACTGAACTTGTATCTTACTTTTGAGAGGGTGGCCATTTTAAAAATGTCTTCCCATTCCAAGAATGTGGTAAATCTTTCCTTTTGTTCAGATCTTGTTTTAAGTCCTTCAATAAGACTTTTATTTTTCTTCATTCAGGCCCTACGTCTTTTGAAAAAACAAATAGCTACATATCTCCAATAACAAATGGTACTTACTTCCTCTCATGTTTAGTGCTGTTTGAGATACTGAAAAAAATTCAGAAGTTATTTTACATTGAAATTTTAATTGAGATAGTTATGGGTTCGCATGCAATTATAAGAAATAATACAGAGAGATCTTGTGTGCCTTTTACCCAGATTCCCTGTAACATAGTACAGAACTATAGTGCAGTATCAGAACCAGGGCATTGATGTTGTACAATCCACCAACTGTATTCGGATTTCCCCAGTTTTACCTGTATTTACTTATTTGTGTGTGTGTGTGTTTTGTTATTATATATGTTAAGTTCACATATCTACTATCATAGTCCAGATAGTCAATAAAACTGGGGGGGGGGGAGATACTGAACAATTCTATCGCAACAAAGAGCCTTCATATTTCACTTTTATAACCACAGATACCCATCTACTCCCTTTTCCCTAACCTCCGGCAACCACTAAGCTGTTCTCTATTTCTGTAATTTTGTCGTTTCAAAAATGAAATATACATGGAATTATACAGTATGTAACCTTTTGGAATTGGCTCTTTTCCCCTCAGCATAATTCCCTAGAGTTTTATCCAGGTTGTTTGCATGAATCAATAGTTCATTCCTATTTATTGCTGAGCAGTATTTTAGAAAGAGAGAGAGCAAGCACAAGTGAGAGGGGCAGAGGGAGAATCTCAAGCAGACTGGGCTGAGCACGGAGCCCGATGCTGAGCTCAATCCCACGATCCTGAGATCATGACCTGAGCCAAAATCAAGAGTCAGTTGCCTGACCGACTGAGCCACCCAGGCACACTGAGAGCAAAAGTTTTTAAAATTCTGATGAGGTCCATTTCATTCACTTTTCCTTTTATGGCTCATGTTTTTGGTGTTAAGCATAAGAACCTGGTCACCCCTAAATCCCAAAGACTTTTCCCAATATTTTTCAAAAAGTTTTTTAGTTTTAAAATTTACATGCGAGTTTGAAATCTATCTTAAGGTAACTTTTGCATCACGTGTGATATTTAGGTCCAGATTATTTTTTCCCGTTGTGTGTCTGTCTGTTCCGGCATCATTTATTGAAAAGGCTATTCTTCCTCCATTGAATTTATTTTGCATCTTTGTCAAGACTCACTTGAGCATATTTGCGTGAGTCCATTTCTGGGCTCTTTATTTTGGACCATTGAACTCTGTGTCTTTCCCTCCAATACCATACTCTCATAGTTACTGTAGCTCTATTACAAGCCTTACTATCAGGCAGAGTGATTCCGCTATTCTAGGACCTGTTCCTTTCTATAGAAATATTAGAATAAGCTTGTCTATGGTTGCAAAACACTTGCTGGGATTTTGATAAGAATTGCATTAAATGGGCGCCAGGGTGGCTCAAGATTGGGCATCTGCCTTCGGCTCAGGTCGTGACCGGAGTCCGGGGAACAAACTCTACATCAGCTCCCTGCTCAGCAGAGAGCCTGCTTCTCCCTCTGCCCCTCACCCCGCTTGTGCTCTCTCTTTCTCTCTCACTCTCTCTCTCTCAAATAAAGAAATAAAATATTTTTTAAAAAAGGAATTGCATTAAAGTTATACATCAATCTGGGGAGAAGCAACATCTTTACTGTGTTTAGTCTCCCTGTCCATGAACACAGTATGCCGCTTCATTTGATTTATATTATCAGCATTTTATAATTTTCAAAATACAGACCATGTGCATATTTTGCTAAATATATATCTAATGATCTCATTTTCTTCGGAGTGATTGCAAATGGTACTGTGTTTCAAACTTCATTTTCATGTTCATTGTTAGCACGTAGAAATGAGATTGGTTTTAGTGTATTGACCTCGTATCATACGATCCTGCTGAACTCTGTTGTAGGAGGTTTTTTATTTCTTTGTTTGTTTTTGGAGATTTCTTGGGATTTTCTGTATAGACAATCATGTTATCTGCAAACAGGGATAGTTTTATTTCTTCCTTTCTAGTTTGTATGTTTTTTAATTTTTTTCTTGTCCTCTAGCAGTGACTAGATTTGCCAGTACTATGTTGAATAATAGCGGTGAAAGTAGACATCCTTCCTATTCCCAGTCTTAAGGAGAAAGCATTTGGTCTTTCACCATTAAGTATCATTTTAATTATAGGATTTGGCAGATGTTCCTTATTAAGCTGAGACAATTCTCCTCTATTTCTATCTTGCTGAGAATTGGTTTTATTTTATTTTTCATCATGAATGGGTATTGGACTTGGTCAAATGTCTTTTCTTTATTAAATGATGTGATCATAATGATAATATGATTTTTCTTCTTTAGCCTGTTGATACAATGGATTACATGTATTAATTCTCAAATGTTGAACCAACCTTGCATACCTAAAATAAATCCCACTTGGTTATGGTATATAATTTTTTAAATAACATCTTGGATTCAATTTGCTAATATTTTGTTCAAATTTTTATCTCTAATACTGGCCTCATGACATGAGTTGGGAGGTATTCCTTCTGAAATTGTGTAAAACTGGTTAATTCCTTAAATATTTGATAAAAGTCTTCAGTGGAGCCATCTGGGCCTGAGGATTTCTTTGGGGGGAAATTTTAAATTAAAACTTCAAATTTTAAATGGCTATAGAATGATTTATTTTGTCTATTCCATCTTGATTGGTTTTGGAATTTGATGATTTTTTAAGAAATTGGTCCGTTTCTTTTAAATTGTCCAATTTATGGATACAAAGCTGTTTATGGTACTCCCTGTAGGATTTGTAGTATCATCCTTGTTACTCTGGTTTATGTCATCTTTTTTTAGTCTTTGTCAGTCTTGCTAAAGATTATCAATATTACTGATTTTTTTTTGAAGAATCAGCTTTTTTTCACTGATTTTTCTCTGTTTTCTGATTTTCAATTTCATTAACCTTTTTTAAAGTAAGCTCTATGCCCAATGTAGGGCTTGAACTCTACAACCCCAAGATCAAGAGTCACATGCTCTACTGACTGAGCCAGTCAGACACCCTTGTTGGTTTTGTTTTTTAGCTTACTGTCTACTTGGTTGAAAATTTATTTTGCTCTTCTTTTTTTTAAGTTTCTTGAGGTAGGAACTTAAATGACTGATTTAAGACCTTTATTTGCTTCTACTGTTAAGTGTTTTTTAGTGCTATAAATTTTCCTCTCAGCACTGCTTTACCTGCATCCCACATATTTTGATATACGTGGGACATATTTTTACTTTCTTTCTATTATTTGTATTTTTTAAAATTTCGGTTGTGACTTCTTCTTTGACCGGTGGGTTTAGAATTATGTTGCCCTATTTCCCCATGTTTTCCTGTTGTTTTTCTGCTGCTGACTTCAATCTGATTCTAATATGGTTTCAGTTATTTAAAGTTGGCTAAGGTTTGTTTTACGACCCAAGATATGGTCTATCTTGGTGAGTGTTCCATGGGTACTTGAAAACAAAATGTACATTCTGCTATTATTGGGTGAAATATTCTATGTATTCAATTAGCTCCATTGGTTGATCGACTATGTTTTTCAGATCTCCAATATCCTTGCTGCTTTTTTGTCTAGTACTTCTTTCAGTGGTTGAGAGGGAGAGTGTCCTTCTTTTAAGTTTATTACTGGTTATTTTATGTAGTTGTTATTGTGGAAGACATTTTTTCCTATTTCCATTTTCTGGCACTTATTGGTAATATTGAGCAAAGCTACTGATTCTTTTTTTTTTTAAGATTTTATTTATTTATTTGAGAGAGTGCATGCATGCAAATCAAGTCAATAGCAAAACTTTACCTTGTCTTTTCCAATGTTTATGTTATTTTTCTCATTGAATAGCACCTCAAAGAAAACACTGAATGATACTTGGAATTGTGAACATCTCTGCTGCATTCTAATTGTAATCAACATGGTTTTAGTATTTAACAGTTTACAATAATATTTGCTAGTTTGGGATAGTCTTTGTTATGTAGTCAGTTCTTTTGCAATTCTACCTTCTTTAAAGTTTTATTACCAAAAAAAAAATTTACCCTGAGTCACTTTTTTAAAAACATTATTTCATGGATTAAAGGATATATGTCCTTTTTTTTTGAGGAATATAATGGTCTATGTATGTTTATTAAATCTAGTGCATTGATTTATTTCCTCTAATTTCCTTACATATTTTTGTTTATTTTGTCTAATTCTGAAAAGGGGATGTTAAAATTTCTCAACATAATTGAATTTTTATGAGGTTTCCCTTGCATGTCCCTTAGTTTTTATTTCATCTAGGTGGTACCTTTAAAATATAGTCACAGATTTTTTGACACTTCTAATTCCCCTATTTTTGAATGTGGACTGGATTTAGTTACTTGTTTCTAATTAACAGAATGATGCTATGTGACCTCTGAGGCTCCTCCTGGCTCTCTCTTGAGGATATATAGCTCTGGGGGAAGCCAGCCACAATATCATGAGGACACTCCACAGTCCTAGTGGAGCTGAGCAAAGGAACTGATGCTTCTGACCAATACCAAGCAACTTGCTGGCCAGGTGAGTGACCCAGTTTGGATGCAGATCCTGCAGCCCCAGTTCAGCCTTCGGATAACTGCAGCCCTGCCCTACGTCATCTTCAAGAGACTTCAGGCCACAGCCTCCTGGCTAAGTCACTCTTGACCCACAAACACCGTGAGAGATAATAAATGCTTAACGTTGTTTCAAGCCACTAAGTTTCAGGGTAATTTGTTACACAGTCGTAGATAGCTAATGCCGTGTATATTAGCTCTACTCAGATTAATTTGTTATTTAATGCTCTTTCTCAAGTCTTTTCCTCAATTGGTGGTATGTCTATGATATCCTGTCTGAATCCTTGTGTAGTTACAAATGTGTTCCCACACTAAGAGGGAAGTGATAACTTGCCTGGGTCTAGAATTCTTGGATTTCTATACTTTTTTCTCAGTACTTTGTAGTTTTCTGCACTGTCTTTTTGCCTCCAAAGTTGAAGATAAATCACCTCCCTGTCTGATTCCTTTTCTTTATAATTTATCCATTTTCCCCCCGGAACCTTAAGATTTTCCCTTTCTCTTGAAGTTCAAGACTGTTACCAGTATATGCCTGACTATGTTTCTCATTGATTATGCCTGGAACTTAGAAAGCCTCTTGAATTTCTTTAACACAAAAATTTTTCAAAATATTTTCACAAAATATTTTCTTCTATTACTTCTCCTCCATCTGCTCCTTTTCCTCCACCTAGAACCAATCCTTTAGGGTCTATATTCCAAATCTGCTATCTTTTTTGATTGTCTGTTTATTATGATTTCTTTTTGTATTTTTGCCCTGTCATCTGAGATCTTTCTTCTGCTGAATTTTCCATTAACTTGAGTCTCAAAAATGACCTTCATTTTATTAAATTTTTAGTATGAAAATCATGGTTTGGTTTAATTTATCTTCAGAGTGTCTCTTTTATGTTGCACAGAGACCTCCTTTGGGTCCTTATTAATTTTTTCTTGGTGTGCAATTGCTATCTGTCTCTGCCAGCAGCTCTAGTTCATAAGGGAACTCAGTCTGATTGTGTGATTTGTGCTCTCTCGTTCTCATTGTAGCTTAAGTATCAGTGGCCCTCAGAGAGTAGAAGGGAAGTGGTCTCTGATGGTATGATGATGGTACAGTGGCAGACACGTCCTCAAGAAGAAAGGAAGCCCTTCTGCTTCCTGATCTCTTCAACTTCTCCTGGCCTCAGTTTGGTTCCTACCCAGTTCCTTGGGGTCATGGAGACTATGCATACTTACACAGGGCAGAAATCAACCTGCTGGTAGGCCAACTATATTACGACACCATCAAGAGGTCCAAGTACTAGGAACCACTATTCTCAGGTCTTTGCATCAGGACTACCCTACTTTGACCCCCAGCTTCTGTCCTGCCCACAGTTGAGAAAGCATCATCTCAGGCCTCTGACTCCCATTGCCCAGGTCCCTCCTGCCTCCTGAGCGGGCTGGCAGATAGAGTTGGAATCTCCTTAGAGTTGGAAGTAGAGGGAATGTGAGAGACATTAAGTGCCATCTTCCCCTTGCATAAATTTGAAATTAATTACTTTTTCATATTTATCCAGATCATCTTTCACGCTCAATGAATAGTGTGCAAATAAAGTCTTTGTGAGTCCTGTAAACATAAAAACGTAGTTGGAACTAAAATCTCAGGGAACATTTTATATATTCTTACAGAACTCAAACCTACCAACTGATTTTTGTTTAGGCTCTCCGATGTGAAAATGTGTATGTAGACATCAAGCATGAGAAATGTCAAACCTGGCATGAAATCTCAACAAATGGCAGAATCTATGGTTTTAGAATGGAATGGTTATTTGATCTCTATGCAAACCTCAGCATATTTCTTCTTCTTGTTTTTGTATCCTCTGGAAAGCTATAATTTGAATTTAAGAGCAGTAGTTAGGAGCAAAATGTTAATCAAAATCAGAAAACCATGTATTACGTGAGGGAGGCTCTATGTAAAAAAGAACTCAGCGTCCATCTTTGAACACTTGAAGCACTTTTTCCAACCCCAGCATTAGTCCTTCATACATCCCAAATTTCTTCTTGCAGACCTCAGGACTTCCCCCAGATTGCTTCTCTTCTTAGCCATGACCAGTCTAATTTTTCTTCCAGAAGTCTTTTTTTCCCCCAAGGTTGGCCTCAGAGGGGGCTACTCCAGTTACTTTTGAAGCAAGCACACAAGCCTTTTCATTTTAAGGGTTTTCACTGCTCCACACTGAGAAACAGGGGGTTACAAATAAACAAACAATGGAAAAGTTACAGAAGTTTAAGAATTTACCAAAAGTTATCTTAAATACGTGTCCCTAGGCCACAGTAAAACGTATCTGTGGCTAGGAGGCCTTACTCAGCCTCTCTCTCTGGTTGCCTACATTGAGAGTTGCAAGAGCAAGCCCCAGGGACCTCCTTCTTCCATTTTACATCACTCTGTTATTGCTTTGGCCACAGCTCAGGAAGATCTTCCTTCCCCTGCCCACACCCTCAGCCCCTCTCGGTTTCCACCAGGCTGGGATGTTTCCATAATCTTATTTGAGTAGAACTTCGCGTGGGCCCTTGTAGTTCATCACAAGCCTACAGACATTCGAAGTGGGCATTTATATCCCCAGTGAAGTTCCGTGTTTATAGTCTTCACACAGGACGTGTGCCTTCAGGTTATTCCTAACAAGTACCACAGACTGAAGGAACTATGAAGCCATTTGTCCTTACCGCTCAGGAGTAGTCAGACCCACCTGTAATTCACAGCTTCAAATCTGAGTGGGATCATGTAAGTTTGAGTAGAGGTTGGAAAAAAATTGAAATGATTATTTAAAGGTCTGGAAAATAGGACTGTGTCAAGAAAGGTAGAGGGACTCCTGGGTGGTGCAGTCCATTAAGCGTCTGCGTTTGGCTCAGGTCATGATCTCAGGGTTCTGGGATGGAGCTCCGCTTCGGGCTCCCAGCTTAGCGGGGAGTCTGCTTCTCCCTCTCCCTCTGCTCCTCCCTTCTGCTCATGCTCGCTCTCTCTCCCAAATAAATAAATAAATAAATAAATAAATAATCTTTAAAAAAAAACCAACAAAACACCTTTCTCCCTCTCCCTCGGCCCCTCCCCCCTAAATAAATAAATGACCCTTAAAAAAAAAAGAAAGGTTAAGTTTATCAATCTTGATATTATTAACATTGCGCAATAATTGGAGTGTAGTGTGTTTGTGTACGTGCGTGTGCGTGCGTGCGGAAGCGTCCTGTGCATTGCAGGATGTGTAGCAGCATGCCTGGTTTCTACCCATTACATACCAGTAGGTAGCACTTCCCCTCCAGTTGTGACAACCAAAAAAGTCTGCAAACATTGCCAAACGTCCCCTAGGGGTAAAATCACCTCCCCACCCTGTTGAAAATGACTGGGTTAAAGGAGTTAAAGTAGTCAGCGTAAAGAAGAGCTTTTAATTACAGTGTCCAAATATATGAAGGGCTCGCACACTGATGACAGTCATCAGCAGCTTTTTGTTTCCAGAACAGAAGAATTTCAGCCCAAAGGATTTGGATAAAACATAGTTGATTAATTTCTTGTGAAGCTTGTTATGTACTGACATGGGTTACTGAAAAGGAATGGAATTCCCTCCTCTGCCAATCTTTAAGATGAGATAAAATCCCTTATTTCTAGGCTAATTCTGATGCAATCACTCCTTAGAGGAGATGCGCTGGAAGACTTTCAGCCTGTCTTCTTTCATCTGGCCTCCTGCGGGAGCCGCCATGCAACATGTAACGTGACTGAACACCAGCACCACCCTGTTGATCAAATGGGACTTTTCCAAAGAGACAAAATGAAGCGTGAGTGATGCTTATTATTTTGACATTATTAGAAATGATACAGGAATCCACAAAATTGCCCTTCAATATTTTCCTTTGAAGATATTTCTTAAGGGATTTGAAAGAGATGTGATTAGTTCTAGGTCACATTTGGTATTATCTTGTTCTGAATTATTTATTTACTCTAAGTGGTAAGAAGTATTGTTGGCATTTTTTAAGAGCCACAAGATAAGAATGTGAAGTCTGTGTAAAAGGAGAGTTAATTGCCTAGAAGAGAAGCTACTAGAAAGAGAAAGAAATTGCTTGATACAATTTATAACTTATTTATACTTTCACCTCATTCCAGAAAGATTTAAGGCTGATTTCTAGATAATCACCAAATTTTTAAGCTCTTGAGTCCACAGTAATATTAGAATTTAATAATGTATGAGAAAGAATTCTTGAAGCCTGTAATCAAGCTAGTGCTTCAAATTCTGGAACTACAGTGTAGAACAATGATGCTTTGTGTCTATCTTTGTTATATGATAATAGCTCATTCATTTAAATATATGAACTAGTCAGATATCTTCTTTGGTTTTTCAAAATTATTTTAATTCTTCGTTGTATAATTTTACATTTTGGAGACTTAGAAATAATCTCAAATATATCAGTTAGGATTGTTTTTATTGCAAGTTACAGAAAAGTCACTACAAACTAGTGTAAGGATAAAAATAAAGCAAAACAAAAATGGAGACGAGAGTTTACTGGATCTTGTAGCTTAGAAGCCCCAGGGTAGAGGAGACTCCAAACATGGCTGGGTCCTGGGCTTAAAAAAAAAAAAAAGAATGGTTTTACTGTCATACTTCATGTAGCAAGATGGCTGCAGAATTAAAAGAGAGTCCACCCTTCAAGTGGCTGAAATGAAATCATGTGCCCATCCCTGAACCAGTCATTGTTGTCTAAGGAATGTGATATTCCATCTAGCTAAGCTAGTTAGGTCACAAGTCACCCCTGGATTCAAGAATGGAGGCACACCCACAGAACCACATGGACTAAGAGGAAGAATGGAAGCCCAAATAAAATTGGAAGTATTATTGGAAGTAGAGGGAATGGATGTTAGGCAGCCAAGAACAAATGTCCATCACATATATATTACTTGTATTTGGGTATTTCACTAAAACTCTTAGTTTAGGACACATTATCATCGTGATATATGGTGATAGCTTCTATTCAGAGTTATGGGAACATAGACTGTCAATAGTGTCCTACCATACATCCTCCCCTTCTTCCGGAGAAAGGGAGTTTTTATCCAAGTACATCATTACCCAGAATAAACACTACGTTTCCCAACTCCCTTACGCTATGCGTAGCCATGTGACAAAGCTCTAACCAATGAAATGTGAGTAGAAGTGATGTATACAATTTCCATGTCAAATCCTAAAAGGGAAAGTGGGCTGGGCTACTCTTTTATATCAATATATACTTATTGCACACATGGATATTTATATTAATAATATATATGCTATATTTTATTTATTATATATTTTTAAATGAGATACTTTAGTATATATTATATTAAATATATTTTAATACACATAACCAACATTTCAAAGAGCAAGAAATGTTTACACAGGGGAAGACTTCAGACAATGGCTCTATAGCCATTTTTAAACAATTTGAGTATGTATTCTCTCTTTTTAACCACTGAAGTAAATTTTTAACCGCAACGGGGCATCACAGTATTTAACGCTTTGCCAAACTACTAGCTTCTCCTGCTCTAAGGTGCTGATGTTGCCCAAGAGGTGGGGATTCTCCTCATTCCGCTTTCACATACGCTAGATTCCAGGTAAGAGTCACTGACTTAACGGGATGATAAAGCTGATCTTTAAGAATTCTAGTGCTGTCACAGGAGATGGGCAGACTTGTTGTTCTGCAACAATAATAAAACTTAACAAAAACAAACTAAAAAAAAAAACCCTTCACCACAAACCTCATCAAATACAGAATATGGCTGAGATTTCCTATTTTTGGAGGTGTTTAAAGAGACAGTGGATGATTATTTATTAGAGACGCTGTCGAAGGGACTGATACCTTTCCACCTCTAATTTGGATTTCAAGATTCACATTCATTTGAAAAGTGATCCTGGGGCATATGAAGCTGGGAGGCCAGAAGGCTCTCTTGTTACTTCGGAGTCAAAACTGTACAAAATGGCTTCACTGTTTGATTTGAAATATTTGGTTTTTGAAACTCTCAGTCATTCATATTAAAACGTACTGGGGAAAAAAAATCCCAAGGACAAGACAAACAAAAAACCAAATGTCACCATCTCAATCCAAGCTGCGCTGCTGTCCACCTCTACTAGCCTATGATCTGGAATTGACTGTATAAAAAATTAAATGTCTAGAGGCCAGGAAGTCAGCGAATTTGTGAAGTACGTGATATTGGATTTTGGAGTTTCCGTTTCTTTGCATTATTTCCCCTTTTCTGGGCACTTAAAAAAAATCATCATCTTTAAGATTTCAGTCTTTCACTGCTGCCTGTCCTTGGGAAAATGAGCTCATGAACTCAGTTAAGTTTGAGAATCACTGACTGATAAGGTTTTATATGCTGACCTTTAGGAGTATTGTACTCAAGACAAGAAGGTTTAACTAAAAGGTACACCTTCCAAAAAACTTCTCAAAATAAACAAAATAGGGGCACCTGGGTGGCGCAGTCGTTAAGCGCCTGCCTTCGGCTCAGGGCATGATCCCGGCGTTCTGGGATCAAGCCCCACATCAGGCTCCTCCCCTGGGAGCCTGCCTCTTCCTCTCCCACTCCCCCTGCTTGTGTCCCCTCTCTCATTGGCTGTCTCTCTCTCTGTCAAATAAATAAATAAAATCTTTAAAAATAAATAAATAAAATCTTTAAAAATAAATAAATAAATAAACAAAATAAAAGGTACATCTCTTTAATGATAGGATTTATACCAACAAGTTAATGAGAGTGGGTGGGATTGTGATCTTGTTTTTGCCTTTAGTAGGGACGGCCATCTTGGCAGATCTTGCTTTTTTGTTTGTTTGTTTTTTACAATCAGTTTGTTTAAATCAAGAACCAAATAAGGGTTGCATATTACAATTAGCTTATATGTCTCTTTTTTTAAGTACCCAATGTGGGGCTTGAACTCACGACCCTGAGATCAAGACCTGAGCTGAGATCAAGAGTCAGATGCTTAACTGACTGAGCCACCCAGGCGCCCCACTTATATTTCTCTTGTAAACTATGGGTTCCTCCTCTGTTTCTGTTGCTCTCCCTTTCTTTTCCTTGTCATTTTTCTGTTTTTCCAACATCTGAATTTTGCTAATTGCGTCTCAGCAATGTTGTTTAAAAGACTCCTGTCTCTTATATTTTCTGTAAATTGAAACATCTTGAGGCTCAATCAGATTTAGGTTCCACTTGTTGGCTTGAGTACTTTGTGAGTGGTTTTATAGTTTCATCAGGAGGCACAAAATATTTGATTGTCTCTTTCTTTGATGCTAAGATTGATCAATGGATTCAGGCAAAGCCAGGAAATCATGCATATCAAGTTCTCTGTCAGTTTTTCACCTAATGCTTTTTAAGAGCCATTGATGATCTTTGCTTACGTCCATTATTTCAGTTAGAGGTCCCCCACGGTGATATTCTAATTCTTTTATGCCTGCTTCATATGTTAACTAGAATATCTCTATAAAGGGAAACTTCAACAACTAATGGTTGCATTCACATATGGTTTGAACAGGACAGACAGACAATTGTTTGATGCATTGCGTTTTAGAATTGTAAGTTGGTTCCTAAAAGAAAAATACTATTTCTTTCTACTCTCAACAAGGCCAAATGTGTGGGGGAAAATTCTGTCACTAACTACGCAGAGTTAGCACAGAAAGGTTAGGGGCTCAGCCCCACAAGACTGCCCCCAACCTCACATGCTAGTTTCAAATTTCAGGTCCCACCACCAGCTAAACCCCAAGACTCAACTTCATCGCTCACTTGCAGGTACCTACCAACCCTTGGCCCACATTTTTCCTTAAAGCTCTTCTTTTGCCCTTATCTCTTAACTCAGGCAAAGGACCCTATGGGCATAACATCCAATTACCGAAACTGAAACTCTCTCTCAAGCAGTAACGACAGCCAGGAGGAAGGGCTCTAGTGGCCCAGACCTCCCAGACTAGTTTGATCTAACCCCCAACTCGTGCTGTGCAGATGGACCATGGAGTGACCTCTGGAATGACCCACATTTCCTTTAACTTATTATAGTATTAAAATCTCCGCCCAAGGAAGAGCACAACCCTCATTTACATAACATCCAATGTACGTAATAGGCACGTTTCCTTGAGGCTCAGGTGTAAGCTTATGCCTGCGTCTACGTCCGATGACAAGGCTCCCCTATTTAAATATTCATCGTAACCCGGATAAAAGGAAGCTCTCTATCTCTGTTTGGAGAGTCACAGCTTTGGAAGTTATTCCCTGTGATCTCCTTCTTTGCTGCAGTTTCCTTTGCACGACAACTCACCAGGTGTCGTTGCCATCTGTGACTCGCCAAGGAGCGAACTCACATTCCTTTGGTTACAGTACCTGTGTTTCTGACCAAGTGGCTGCAAATCAGGGGTTCCCACCGCCTCCCCTTAGGTTTGATAGTTTGCCATCATGGCTCCCAGACCTCGGGGAAGCCTTCACCGTTACTGTTTTATTATAAAGGGTACAACTGAGGAACAGCTAAGGGGAAGAGGTGCATAGCTACGGCAAGGGGTGGGGAGGGAGGTGGACCACCATCCCGGCATTCTGGTGTGTTCACCAACCCAGGAGCGCTCTGAACCTTGTTGTTTAGGTTTTTAATGGCGGCTTCCTTCTGCGAGCAGACTTGATTAAATGGCCACTGATGATTAAGTCCATCTCCTGCCTCTCTCTCATCCCCAGAGGCCGGAGGTGGTGCTGAAAGTTCCGACCCTCTAATCAAGTGGTTGGTTCCCCTGACAACCAGTCCTCCTAAATCCCATAGGTAGGGGTTTGTCAAAGCCACGTCATGAACATCAATTTAGGTGTGGTTGAAATGGGCTTGTTATAAATAGCAAAAGATACTTCTCTTGCTCCTATTGCTCAGGAAATTTCTAGGATTTTAGGAGCTCTGTGCCAGGAACCTGGTGCAGAGACCAAATACATATTTCTTTTTTTTTTTTTTTAAGATTTTATTTATTTATGAAACAGAGAGAGCACGTGCACAAGCGGGGGGGGGGGTGCAGAGGGAGAGAGACAAGCAGACTCCCCACTAAGCAGGGAGCCCCACGAGGGGCTCGATCCCAGGACCCTGAGATCATGACCTGAGCCAAAGTCAGACACTTAACCAACTGAGCCCTCCAGGTGCCCCCAAATACATATTTCTTATTATATCACAGTTCCCTAGCATCTTCCAAAGGTGACTCACGGGGGTTTGGTTTTTTTTCTTGTCTTTTCTTTTTTTCCCTATCATCATGAAATCTATCTACCAATAAGATGAACATAAGTAAGGCTAGGTGAAATTATTATTAATACATCGTGTTTTTTTCAACTTTTACATTGTAAAAGGAAATCAATTCCACATCCTCTTGGGTAACACAGTTAAGATATGGTGTCTTAGTCCAATCCGGCTGCTATGACATGATACCACAGCCTGGGTAGACTATGAACAACAGAAATCTATTTCTTACAGTTCTGGGGACTAGAAGTCCAAGGTTATCCTCACGCCAGCAGATTCAGGGTCTGGTGAGGGTCTCCTTCATAGGTTGTGCCCTCTCGCTGTATTCTTATATGCTGAAAGGGGCAAGGGATCTCGGTAGAGTCTCTTTTATAAGAACGTTAATCCCACTCATGAGGACTTTACCCTCATGCCCCAAGCATCTTGTAAAGGCCTCACGTCCTAATACTATCACACTGCATATTAGGTTGTCAACACATGAATTTTAAGAGGACACAGACATTCAGATCGTGGCATATGAATGTGTTTTTTTTTTAAGTAATTGAAAGGTAAGCTAAATACTGATTTTTTAAAACAATGAGATGAAAAATTAAAATTAAGAAATTATAGATCTACAAATTGATAGCTGCCTACTTAGAAAGCAAGTGAGGTAAAGATGCCCCAGCCCTATTCATAGTAAAAAAAAAACAAAACCCTTTTTTTAGTAAAATTTTATCTGACTCAAGAAATGTAGCATCTTCACATTTCTCAAAATCTAATCCTAATTCAGACATGTTTGTATATTCAGAATAATCCAAACGTACTACTTATCTAAATCTATTACCTTCCAGAGAAATAGGCTATCCAGGCTTGCAGTGCAAGCTTTTGTATGATTCAACCTTAGAAAAAGTATAGAAACTCTAGGTGCAGGGACAAAAAATGACTAAGATGAAGACTATCAGGAGCCAGGCATTCCCTTTGGTTGTTCTCTTACCCTCCCCCAAATCTGCAAACGGCACCTGCTAGCAGCTTTCGCTACTCTGAAAGCCAGCAGTTATCTTGAGCTGGAAAATAAATTTCAATCATCCAGCTGATAACTTGCGAGAGGATTAAGTCCTCGTTAAGTCATTCAAACACGTATTTTTGATGTGCCAAGTACTACAAAGGTTCTGGTGATGCCAAAGTAGAAATCTGGGGTCTCTGCCCTCAAGGAATTACAGTAGAGGGGTGAGGCAGACAGGACACAGGGAGACAGTCTTCCTAAGGAGCCCTGATAAGGCCTGAGTGTGATTCTTTTTCCTCCAAAATAATTATTACATGATAACCCTGAGTGGAGAGGTATATCTTGCATTCGGCTGTATTAACATATCCCCGACACCTTCTCTACTCGCTTGTCTTTTCCTCTGCTTAAGCCTTGTCTCCAAGGGATGCAAACACAATGACATCCTTGGCTCTTGACATCATGTAAGCCTGGCCGAAGCTCATACTCTGACAGCGTTTCCAGTGCAGTTATGGGAATGGCTTGCCAAAAAAGGCCTTTCACCTTTCCGCCTTGGAATTCAGGTTAAGTCTCAATTGGTCAATTAATATTGAAAAGATTTAAACATTTGTGTATGTGGTCACTGAAAACCAGCATTGGTTTCCAATTTCTTTTTTCTTTTTTTTTTTAATTTTTCTTTCTTTAGCTCCAGACCCTGTGTTTAAATGAAATCGACCCTTGGTATAAAAATAAAGGCTGCCACCCCCATTCCCAATTTCCAGACACCTCTGTAGAACTCCTGCTTTTTTTTTTTTTTTTAAGAACATTGACTGCAACATAACTAAGACGTAAGCAAAAATCTTAAACTTGGAATTTTTTGCAAGGGGCTTATGTTCATGCTCTTCAAGAACATACATCATCTTGCTTCATGTAATAATAATAATAATAATAGTAATAATAATGTCTTGTATTTTATAATGCTTTTCACTTTTGGAAAGACTTTTCAATGAATTGCCTCAGATTTTGTGGTCTGTGTCCTCTCCAGTTTTAATGTAGTCACTTCTAATTTCATGGTCTATGTCTGAGAGCCATTTGATATTATAATATATTCTTTTTTTCTGCTTAAGCAGTATTGCCCTTCAGCTGAGTAGATATCTTCTCAGCAAGTATGAATTGACAGTTATTTTCCTTAAGCCCAGTTATCGTCAAATACGGATCGATCCAGCTACTTGCAACAAAGTAATTAATCAACCTATTAACATATGCTCTCATAGAGAGAAAACCCCTAATACTTTCAAAATACTTTTATATAATCTCTCAGACTGTTTATAATCTATTTAAACACATCTATTTAATTCTCACAGTATATTATTATACTACCAAATTGAAGTTTTTAACAAATTTGCCACATTCATTCATTGTTGTTGATATTTTTCACTGTTAAGGGATTATAACCGAATGATAACTGGTCATGGGGTGAAGGAAGGAACAAGAATGCAATCTGCTAAAGTGGCTTAAAGTATTAAACTCAATTTGCAAATCACATTGAATGTATTACCGTCCAAATTAAGACTTTAAAGTGCAGAAGGTTCTTGCAATGCAGCAAACAATGAAAAGTCAAAAATGGAAAGGCATCCAGCCTGAAATGAATCACCACACAAAGTGAGAAAAATAGAAACACCCACAGATTCCATTATTTGAAGGGGAAAAAAAAAACTTACTTCCTCTATTTTACAGTGGAGAACAGTAAAAAGATGAGGGAAATGGCATGGGAGAATGGAGCAGTTTTCTTCTAGGGACAGTTACTTAACTTAAGAATGGATGGTCTTTAACCCATGAACCTCTATACCTAATTCTAAGAAATTACCATGTTGAGATTTAAACCATTTAAACCAATACAACCAGAAACCCTTGTTCATTGCAGAGGATATAGATGAACAAAGCATAAACCCTCCATCCAGAAATAGATACTATTAACACTTTCAAAAGCTTTATTGCGACTCACATACCATGCGATTCACCCATGTCAAGTGCACAATTCAATGTCTTTTAGTATACTCACTGAGTTTTCCAACCATCACGACAATAGAATTTTAAGGGGACACCTGGCTGGCTCAGTCGGTAGAGCATGGGACTCTTAATCTCAGGATCGTGAGTTTAAGCCCCATGTTGGGCGTGAAGCCTACTTAAAAAAAAAAAAAAAAAGAACCATCACAATATAATTTTAGAACATTTCTTCACTCCGAAGAACCTCATTAGCAGTCACTTCTCATTTTCTTTACCACACATCCCCCTACTCAGCCCTAGGCAGCCGTTAATCTGCTTTTCCGTCTCTCCAGATTTGCTTATTCTGAACATTTCATATAAATGGAATTGCATTTTGTGACTGACCTTTTTGTCTTAGCTTACTGTTTTCAAGATCCAAGTTGTAGCATATATCAATACTTGAATTACTTATTGCCAAATAATATTCCATTGTATGGATATACCATACTTTGTTTATCCGTGTATAAGGGACATTGGGTCGTTTCCACTTTGTCATGAATAATGCTGCTATGAATATCATATCAAACAAGTTTTTGTTTGAACACCTGTTTTCAATTATCTTGGAATCTGGAGTGGAATTTCTGGATCATATGGTAACTCTGTGTTTAACATTTTCAGGAACAGCCAGGCTGTTTTCCAAAGTGACTGTGCACCACCTACAGTCCCATCAGCAATGCATGAAGGTTCCAATTTCTCTGCGTCCTTGTCAACACTTGTTATTGTCTGTTTTTTTTTTCTTAATAGCCATCCCAAATAGTGTGAAGTGGTATCTCATTGAAGCTTTGATTTGCATTTCCCTAATAATTAATGATGTTGAACATCTTTTCATGTGTTTATTGGCTATTTGTATATCTTCTATGGAGAAATGTCTATTCAAATCCTTCGCCTTTTTAAAATCTTTTTATTGTTGAGTTTTAAGGCTTCTTTATATATTCTGGATGTAAATGTCTTATTAGATATATGCATTACAAATCATTTCTTCCATTCTGTGGGCTGTCTTTTCACTTTCTTGATGGCATCATTTCTAGCACAAAGTTTTAAATTTATCTATTTTTTTCTTTTGTCTCTTGTGGTTTTGTGTCATATCCAAGAAGGTTTTGCCTAACTCAGTGCCACAAAGATTACTCCTATGTTTTCTTCTAAGAGTTGTAAATTTCTAGCTTTTACATTTGTGTCTATCCATTTTGAGTTAATTCTGTGTATGGTGTGAAGTAGGGATCCAATTTCATTCTTTTGCGTGTAGATATCTGGTTGTCTCAGCACCATTTGTTAGAAACGACTATTCTTTCCCCTATTGAACTGTCTTTGCACCCTTCTTGAAAATCAACTGACCATAAATGTAAGGATCTCTTTCTCGACTTTCAATTCTTTTCCACTGATTTGTATGTCTATCTTTATGCAACTGTTATTAATATTTACCATGAATCCTTCCTCGTCTTTTTTCCCTCTCTGTATATTTATTCATATGTTGTCTTTTTCAAAACAATCAGATCATACCAAGTAAATAACTTTTAACCTGTTTTTTTTTCCCTTAAGGGAACGTTACTATCCTCCCATGTCACTGAATATTCAACATGATTTTCAGTGGTTGCATTATTTTCCATTGCATACATGTACCACAGTTAGTCGAATGAATTCTTTTTTGTTGACGATTTAGATTGAGGCCAGAATAATATTATTTTCAAATAATGTAATAAACACATCCCAAATACACTTACATTTGTATCAGTAATTACTTTAAAACAAAAAACCTGGAATGGGAATTGGTAGACTACAACTCAGCTGGTCTTACTTGCCCTGTCCACTAGACTTCCTTAAATTCATGGCCCCAGATCTCAATTGGGTGCTTCGTCTTGCTTGACAATGCTAGCGTATTTCTTGGGATGTTTTCTTTCCCACTCTTTAGAAAGACTATGTCACACCTTCTGCCTTTTGAAATCTCCTAAATTATGGTCATAAAAAATTAGAAAATAAAGCAGGCAACTCAAACTACAATCATAAGCACTCTGACTACAGCCTACCTTCGTATATGCCCATGTGAGTTACCTCCTAATTCTGCGGATCCAGTGTCCTTGTGTGTGTCCTTCTCCTTCTGTTCTGGATCCCGTGTTGTTTTTCCATCTTCAAGGACTTCGCTCTGGCAGTCATTCCCTCTCTCACATATATCATCAATTGCCCCCTTTCTAATGGTTTATTTCCACACAAACTCAATATGCCATAATACCTCCTACAAGAGAAAAAAATTATCTTGACCCCATCTGTCTCTTCATTCTTAGTCCAGTTTCTCTGGTCCTCTTCTTAACAAAACGTCATGAGCTAACTAATCTTAATAACTGACTTAACTTGTTTCTTCGTGTTTTCTCCATAGTCCATTTCCCCTCAAGGCTTCTCTTGTCCAGGTCAGTAACAACTTTCCTGTTGCCTGACATAATGGTCACTTCTCTGTTCTTGTCTTGAATTTCCGAGCATTATGGACACACTCTCTTTTTTGTGAAATGTTTTCTTCTTTTGGCTTCTAGGTCAAAACAATCTCTGCATTTTCTTTTTCTCAATGAAGTTTATCCTCAAACCTTTTGCAGTGTATTTTCCTGCTCAGCTTTTAAATGGTGGAGTGCCAGAGGTCTCTGTCCTAGGGTCCTTCTCTCAACATACACATGCTCCCTAGTGACCATTTCCAGTCCTGTGGCTTTAAACTTCATTTATAATCTTGCAAGAGGAGGAACTAGAAAGCTAGGGAAGGGGAGGAATATTGTCTTTCTACTGTACTCCAATTTGTACCTTTAACTTTTATATAATGACTATTACATATTCAGACAAATAAAAATTTGAATAAAGACATGACAGAGAAATTAATTTCTCTCTTGTTTAAGTCACAATTAATTAGGGTCTTCTTTATAAGCAGCCAAGTTTGATTTTGACTGAATTTATAGGGCAGAATAGGGGTAACTACTAATTTTAGGGTTCGGGGAAGGCAGGAAGGAGGGGATCCAAAGTCCCAGAGGAGGAATCAACCTTTGGTAGGAGGAGGGCTACATCATCTTTTGGCACAGAGTAAAGGAGTTAAGAATCAGTGTAGATACAGGAAGGCTATGTGTTTGATAAGAATCTGCAGCAGTTCCTGGGGTGTCTGGGTGGCTCAGTCAGGTGGGCAACTGACTCTTGATTTTGCCTCAGGTCATGATCTTGCGGTTGTGGGATCCAGCCGCCTGCTGGGCTCCCCACTTGGCAGGGAGTTTCCTTGAGATTCTCAGATTCTCTCTTTCTCTCTTCCTCCACCCCTCCCCACTGTACTCTTTCTCTCTCTCAAATAAATAAATAAATCTTTTAAAAAAATGAATCTGAAGCAGTTTTTAATGTGGTGTCTTCATGTTATCTATGAAATAGAAGAGAAGGTTCTCTACTCACAGGGAGGGAACGAGACAACGGAAGTTGGGCGACCCTTGAGGCCTAGAGGGAGGGATGGTTTAAAATAATTGTTGGCAGGGCACGTGGCGGGCTCAGTCGGTGGAGCAACTCTTGATCTTGGGTTTGTAGGTTCGAGCCTCATGTTGGGTGTAGAGATGACTTCAAAATAAAATCTTTTAAAAAATAAAGTAATTGTTGCTATGAGTGGAAGAGAGAAAATCAATAGACTTCTCGAGGGCCCCGTTGTAGCTGGTGACCATAAGTTCATAGGGTGGAGTGCTGCAGGGAGGAGCTGTGACTTTCTTTGGCCATATATAGGTTCTGCCAGTAAATAGTTGTTTGATCTCAGGCAAGTTAGATCAACTTTGTACCTCAAAGTTTCCTTATTCATAAAATGGTAATTCATTCATTCATTCATTCATTCAATAAATATGTATTGTCTGCTATGTGTCACCCATAGTTCTTGGGGTTAGGAATAGAGCAAAAGGCAAGAAAAAGCCTCTTCCATCATGGAGCTCATGAGAGCTGTACCTTCCTTTAAGGTTGCTGTAAGGATTACATGAGATTCTAATTTTATCAATTTTAAGATGTACACTCCCCCCCCACACACATTTTAAATCTCTGAAACTGAGATAGATCTTATGAGTAATCAACAGGATGTTTTTCTTTCTCAGTATTACATAAAATAATGGTGCCTCTTATAATCAATGGAGTTCCAGATTCAGTGAAATATGATCAGACTTGTAAATGCTTAATAAAGTGTCTGGAAGGCTATACATTGCATCCAGTTCTCCACTATTAAAATTGCTAAAATAGCAGAGAACTGGAAACAACCCAAATATTTATCAACAGAAAACTAGAGCTATCAAGCAAGCGCCCAATGGAATAAGGGAAAAAAATAAAGAATATTTCTATGTACTGCTATGAAGTGATCTCCAGGATATGTTGTTAAGCAAAAAAAAGTAGAGAAAAGTGTCTATTTGTAGCTTCTCTTTATCTAAAAGGCAGATGCATGTATTTGTGCACATATATAAAATATTTGCTTATATTTTCAAAACTGTAAAGTAGACAACATTTTTTTAATTTTAAAAGTAACCTGTAATTAATTAATTAATTGATTAATTTTAAAAAGTAACCTGTGAGGGAGGCAGGAATAGGGCAGAAGAACCCAAGATAAAAGCTAACCTTTTCAGAATATCCACTATTTTTTAGATTTGATTTCAAACCATGTAAATGTATTATATAAGTACAAAACAGTACTGAATCAAAATGGAAGAGAAAAGCAAATCCTAAAAACCAAAAGCAAAATGAAACAAATGAGCCCACCTGTTCACTGATTTCATGTCTTAACCATACAGAAAGGAATTATTTCACACGGCTTTAAAACACAATAATTTGATTATACATACCTAGTGGAATAGATGTGAAATTTTTTTAAAACTTGAAAGACATTTTAAACTGTTTTCAGTAGTCGTATGGTCAGTAATAATTTTGGTTGTTATTCTGAAACTATTTTATATGGAACAAATAAATAATTACCTTAATATTCTTAGAAACCAAGATTTTCAGTATAAAAACAGTACCAGTATAAAATCAAAGAAGTAAATAAAAATCTTGTAATTCTAAATTTGAATTGAATGAACTCATGATCTTTTTCTCCTAAAGAGAAAGAAAGAAAGAAAGAAAGAAAGAAAGAAAGAAAGAAAGAAAGAAAGACTTAGTTCTGTCCACTAAAAAGGTTTAGAAGACAATAATCAAGTTAGTAGCAAGTAGCATTCCTAATGCCTAGACTGTGACCTTTATTTATTTTTATTTTTTAAAGATTTTATTTATTTATTTTAAAGATAGAGAAAACAGGACGGGGGCGGGGGGAGGACAGAAGAAGGACAAGCAGACTCCATGTCGAGCTCAGAGCTCGATGTGGGGCTCCATCCCACCACCCTGAGATCATGACCTGAGCCAGAGTCAAGAATCCAACATTTAACCAACTGAGCCACCCAGGTGCCCCTAGATTGTGGCCTTTAAATACCATTTTCCGTTAAAGAGAACCCAGGGAACCAGACTTCTGGCAGAAATAGCTTCCTGCTCTGGGGCAAAAATATCCAAGATGAGCCTGGACTAGGCTCCGTCATACCAGAAAGCAAGGAAACAAAGACTACTGGGACTGATTGTGTCTGAAGGACCAGAAGCCAGTTTGAAGAGGTTCTCATGTCAAAGACAGCACAATTTCAGCCTCAGAAAGAAAAATTAGTGACATGAATTGAAATGTGTCAAATATGTTAAAATCTTTGAGTTCCGAGAGATTTAAAAAAAAAACCTTCATAAAGTCATCTTTGGAGGATGCTAGGGAGCCAACTTCTCAGACTCTTGGTTATAAAGCAACACTATTAATCAGCACATTTCATGCCTTGACAGGAGTGTGTGTAATTCCGGTACATTTCTGATCTCAGTGAAGCAGCTCAGGCTTATCGTAGGCATGCTGAAATTAACCCTTATGATACAGAATCTAAATTGGATAAGATGGAAATAGAAGACAGAGATGGCAGAAATGTTGGGAGAAAATAGAGAAATTAACAGACTATCGGTCCCTGTGTGCTTGAGAAATGATCAGGGTGGGAGAAGCTGGACAAGTAAAGCTGAAAGGAAAGGAGGTTGTTGCCAGATTTTAAAATGTCTGTATCTGAATCGGTGCTCTCAATTTGTCCACTGCTGAGAAATGCAGAGTTGCCTTGGAAAAACTTAAGATGCTCTTCTCCTTCTCTTTGAGAATTTAGTGACCCAGCAACGTGCCTAGTCTTGAAAAGGAGAATCCAGTACATTTTTTCCCCTATGGAAAATCAATGCATATTGGCAGCAGGTTTCTAATCATTCTGCTGGTCATACTTCTCAGATGGCATCTTCAGAGTGTGATGCCATTACAGTGTTGAACCTAGGAAAACCTGTATGTACTTCCCTTTGCTAAGGTTTACAAAAGTAGACTTTATAGACCCGTCTATTTTTCTTAACCACCCAATGACATCGTTGTGAGTTTAAGTTCTAGGATGAACGTAGAATTGCAAAATAGACCTACTCTTAGCAAGGCAACTCCTAAGTTGGCATCCCGCAAGCTTCACTGTCAAGAATTCTGTACTTCTGTGAACGTATGTGTACCAGGAGCTTGGCAGAAAGAATAGTGTTGATCACTGAGGCCGTAAACTCCATGACGGGTTTGAGATTAGTAGGAAGATATTTCTAAAATTATCAGTAATAAAATATCATGCTATTGTATTAAGTTCATCTACAAAAGCTTTTATCTTCAAGGTATGTTTTGTGATTAGTATAAAGCTACATAGTATGTATTGAACTTGAGTGTCAACTATGACTTCTCTCTCACCGTCCATGTCCAATCAACCAGGAAGAGCTATTAACTCTACTTTCTACAAATCTCTTGATTCTATCCACTTCTCTGCATCTCCACTGCCACTCCCTTAGCTCAGCCTACCATCTTTTCTAGCTTGAATTACTGCCTTAGCCTTCTGATCTCAGCCTTACCCTCCTACAATTTTTTCTCCATATCGTAGCATCCCCTACAATCTTTTCTCCACATTGCAGCATAAATGAGAAACAAACCTTTGTAGTTATGCCACTGAGTTGGGGTCATTTGATACTGCAGCATAATCTAACCTAATCAGAGTGACGCCGGACTCCTTTTCATTCCTGGGATGGACCATACTCTCACTTTGGGCCTTTTGCTTCTCTTCCCTTTCCTGTTTTAATTGTTCCACTTCCTCTTCAGCCTTCAGATCTCACTCGAGGAGAGATTTCTTCTGGGAAGTTTCCCCTGGTCCTCCAAGTCCGTGTTATGTCCCCATCCCATTCCTGTACCTTCCTAGGACATCCTGTACTTTCCCTGTCATAGCCCCTACTACCTTGAGATTGTCTCCCCTTCCCTACTGTAAGCTTGGGTGAGAACAGAGACTATGTCTTTCTTGTTCATCATGATATTGCCAGGCCCGCCACATGGTAGATGCCACAAATGTGTTGAATGATTAAATAATCCAATTTTTAGAATTCGAAGGTGTCGTCACATGACTTATCAGGAACAGATACCAAAGGCAGAAAGTGGTAGGGTCCGTGGTCTGATCCACGGTGATGCTACGAGTGAAAAAAAGATCAATGGCAACCAGGCGTGATGGTCGTGTGCTCGACTCTCCTCACCTTGACCTAAGCTTGGGCACGTTTTCCAAGCCTCACATATTAAAAGAGTAAGGAGTAGCTATAAACTAATAGGTGTGAGACTAAAGATTCCTGGGATGAAAGAATGGTAGGCATTATTATTTCTATACGTGTCTCAACAGCACCTTGAGAATAACATACAGGTCAGATCACATTTTTGCAGCATTTCCTGTTCTAAGACGCAGCTTAAGGCAAACTCTCAGAATGGTTATGCAGGATGTATGCATTCCACAACTCTTGTCTAATTGAGTCATCCTGGATATTTTCCTGTCCCTCCCTGCCATAAAGCATAATGCATAACAGGAATGTGTTAGTAATGCCATCTGTGATTTCCAGGTGAACTACTATAGGGAAGGTTTTCTGCGGCCCCACAATGAAAAGACCATCATAAAACCATGTCGGTAAAGACTTTTTGTGAAAAAAACAGAACCAGCAGTTTAGATTAATCAGACCGTGCGCCAGGAGACCTAAGAGGAAATCTGAATCTGAGCTCTTTATTAAAGAATAGACATATGAGACCTGCGTGGTTCTGAGGTTTGACTTATAGACCCTGAAAGACAAAGGACTTGATGTTAAATATTAGGCTTCATCCAGCAGGCCTAACTCACATGCAGAAATGAGTTGTAACTTACTAGACTGTGCATGAAGAATGAAGCATTCCACATGTAAAGATTGACTGGTTTTCTGAAAGTAGCAATAAGAATACACAAAGGCACATGGCAAAGGGCCAAAGCTTCTATGAGAAACTGATGAAAGATGGGCAGGGTTATGGAACACATATTAGCTGGAATTACTTCTGAGATTTCCAAGGAATTGGGAAGTGCTGGAAACATTAGAAATGGTGGTTAGAGTGACATGATTTTAGACCTAACATTAAAAACTTGGGAGTATAAGGGCACCTGGGGGCCTCAGTCGGTTAAGTGTTTGACTCTTGATTTCAGCTCAGGTCATGATCTCAGCCCTGTGGAGGGCTCCACGCTCAATGGGGAGTCTGCTTGAGATTATCCCTTGCTCTCTGTACCACCCTCCTAAAATATAGGTGAAAAAATCTTTAAAACAAAACAAACAAACAAACTTAGGAGTGTAGGGGTACCTGACCGGCTCAGTTAGTAAAGCATTCGACTCTTGATCTCAGGGTCTTGAATTTGAGCCCCATGTTGGGTGTAGAGATTACTTTAAAAAAACAAACTTGGGAGTGTAGTCTAGTGGATTTAGTTGACAAACCTAGGCTTAAATTCCTGCTGTTCCACTACTTGTGTGACCTTGAGCAAGTTGCTTAATTCCTCTATTTCCTCATTAGTACAATGGGGATAAAGTACCTACTTTTTAAGATTGTCCTGAGAATTAAACATGATAATGTTTGTAAAATGCTTTACATAATGCCTGGTCTTAGAGTCTAATTAAATGGTAACTATAATCAAGCACACATTTCCAATGAAGAACTGGGCTGCCTATTAGTAGGAAGCTGACTGCCTTTTAAAGTATTCAATGAGGGGCACCTGGGTGGCACAGTCGGTTAGGTGACCGACTCTAGGTTTCGGCTCAGGTTGTGATCTTGGGGTTATGAGATGGAGTGCTGCATTGGACTCTGCAGTGAGTGCGGGGTCTGCCTAAGACAATCTCTCTCTCCCTCTGCCCCTCCCTGCTACATGCTCTCTCCCTTTCTCTTTCTCAAATAAATAAATAAATAAATCTTTTTAAAAAACAAATAAGTGTATTCAATAAGTCAGGTGGTTGTGTAGCAGGGTGCTATAAAGCCATTCCTCCTGTCTGGGCGTGGAGAGTGTCAGGGGTGGTGGTTGTACTCTGGTGAATGCATTCAAATTTAAGATTCTATGACATGTTAGTGCTGAAGTTGCTTTACAAATATTGACTCTAAAACAAAACAGCCCCAAAATACACACAGCTAAAATTGCAGAAGCTACAGGGGAAAATAGACAGATCCACCAGTGTAATGGAAGACCAACTGATCTCTTTTATCTATGAATGGATGAGAGGCCTACTGATTGACAAATGTGAACATGAACTTTAGTAAAGATGTAGAAAATCGGAACAACACCTAAGCTTGATTTATTTGATATATATCACTGCACCTATCTATTTATTAGAAATAAACATTCTTCTCTGTCTTAGAACATTTGTAAACATTGACCATGGACACATAGCACATAGCAAGTCTCAAGTTACTTTGAAGAACTGATGTCATATTTATTCTCTGGCCACAATCCAATAAACATATATTTAAAAAATATACATATAATTATATTTTGAATTGAAAATACTCTAACTCATAATTTAAAGAAGAAATAATAATTGAAAATTTAAAATATTGGAGCACCTGGGTGGCTCAGTCAGTTAAGTGTCTGCCTTCGGTTCAAGTCATGATCCTGGAGTCCCGGGATCAAGCCCCACGTCAGATTCCCTGCTCAGTGGGGAGCCTGCTTCTCCCACTGCCCTTCACCCTGCTCTGGCTCTTACTCTCTCAAATAAATAAATAAAATCTTTAAAAAAAAAAAAAAAGAAAAAAGAAAATTTAAAATACCAGAACTGGATAAAAATACTATAGATCAAAACTGTGGGATGCAGAAAAAGTAGTAATTCGAGGAAAACTTATAGCCTTAATTTCTATATTACAAAAATAGAAAGGTTAAAAATAAACTAAACTCATTAATTGAGAGAGATTATTAAAAGAACAACAGAATAATCTGAGGAGGATAGAAAAGAGAGGGAGGTGGGAGGGAAAGAGAGAAAAGAACAGAAATCAGTAAAACAAAAACAAACAATAGAGAGGATGACCAACAAGGTCAAAAGTTGATTCTTAAAAAAACACTATACAGTAAGATGATCTTTCTGGTGAAATTGATTAAGGAAAAAAATGAGAGAGGGGAGCCTGGGTGGCTTAGTTGGTTAAGCATCTGCCTTTGGCTCAGGTCATGATCCCAGGGTCCTGGGATCGAGCCCCACTTCCACCTCCCTGTTCAGTGGAGGTCTGCTTCTCCCTCTCCCTCTGTGCTTTCTCTCTTTCTCTCTCTCAAGTAAATAAATAAAAGCTTTTAAAAAAATTTTTAAAAATGTAAGGTCAAAGGAATGAAAGAGAGGCATAATTACATACTAAACTCATATTTTTAAAAGATAAAATAAAATGAGAAACTTTGTGAAAGTAAATATAAAAACAGTTGAAAAGGGCATTAAAAAATATAACTTAACAAAACGGATTAAAGAACTCCCTGAGAAATGCTGTCTGGTCCTATGACTGCTAAAGACAATAAATCTAAAGGTAACAATCTTTCCATATACACAAAATAAACTCCAGGCCCAGATAATTTACAGGGAGTTCTGTCAAACTTGCAGCAGATTATTTCAGTCTTTAAAAAAAACCTTTTTTGTTTTATTACCAAACATGGGGTTCCAACTCATGACCCAGAGACCAAGAGTCGGGTGTTCTACTGAGTGAGCCAGCCAGAAGCCCCTGAATATTTCAGTCTTATATAAAAGATTCCAGAGAATGGAGGGGGGAGTAAATATTCCCCAGATGAGTGTTTGATGACTGTGTATCCATGGAAAGTAGGACAACGGAAAATTATAGGTCAATTTCACCGATAAGCATAAATTTTAAAATCCTAAACAAAATGTTAACACAAAATGTCAGGTATATAAAAGATAATGTGTCATAGCCGAATGAGGTTTATCTCAGGAATGCAAAGATGTGAAAATTTGAAAAACCTATGATTTTTCATACTGATAGATCAGGGAAGAAGAAAAACTCTTAAAGTGTACTTGAGACACCTTCAACCCACATCATTCTTAATGAGGAATCATGTGAATTAAAGGCATTTGTTTATTTATTTTTAAAGGCTTGTGACTTCAGGAACTAGACACCAATGTCCATTAACATCACATTTATTCAACTGTAATGGAGTTCTAGCCAGCACAGTAAGGTAAGAGAAAGAAAGAAAAGAAAAACAAAACTATCATTACTTAAGATTACTTATTTTTAGGAAGCAAAACTAAAAATTATTAGAATGTGAAGGGCATTTAGCAAGGTGACTTATAAAATTTGTAAAAATGTAATTATATAAATTCATTAAAAATATATAAATTTCATTTTATAAACCAACAAACAATTCAAGAACATGTTATTTTTTTAAAGATTTTATTTATTTGTTTTATAGAGAGAGAGTGCGTGGGAGTAGGGGGAGGGGCAAAGAGGGAGGGAGAGAGAAAATCCTCAAGCATACTCCATGCTGAGCACAGAGCCTAGCATGGGGCTCAGATCTCATGACCCTGACTGAGATCATGACCTGAGCAGAAATCAAGAGTCATACGCTTAGCCAACTAAACAACCCAGGGGTCCCTATTTGTTTATCTATCTATCTAGATATCTAGTCATTGGTTGATTGATTTAAAGAGGTTCCACACCCAACGTGGAGCCCAATGCAGGGCTTGAACTCACAACCCTGAGCTCAATACCTGAGCTCAAGACCTGAGCTGAGATCAAGAGTCAGACGCTTTGGGGCACCTGGGTGGCTCAGTCATTAAGCGTCTGCCTTGGGCTCAGGGTGTGATCCCCGGGTCCTGGGATCAAGTCCCGCATCGGACTCCCTGCTCTGCTGGGAGCCTGCTTCTTCCTCTCCAACTCTCCCTGCTTGTGTTCCCTCTTTAGCTGGCTGTCTCTCTCTCTGTCAAATGAATAAATGAAATCTTAAAAAAAAAAAAAGTCAGACACTTAGCCAACTGAACCACCTAGGTGCCCTCAAAAACATGTTTCTAAAAGGAGACCATTCACAATAATAATAGAAAGTAATAAATTCAGGAATGTATCTGACAAAAGACAGGCAAGCACCTTTGGTGAAAATTAGAAATTTCTATGGAAATCATTAAGGAAAACCTAACTAACTAGAGAGATCTAGGGAGATATATTGTAAAAATGTCAATTCTCCCCTCAAGTTGATCTATGCAAAATGCATTTCCAATCATAATCACATCAGGACTTTGTGGAAACTGAGAAGTTGATTCTAAAATGTATATGGAAGAACAGAGGACCAAAAATAGCCAACACACTCCGGAAAAAAAACTTGCTCAAACGGATAGCAAAGTAATTAAGTAAGACAGACTGGTATTAGCCCAGGGATAGACAGCTTGGAAGAGAATAGTGAGTGTGGAAACAGACTTGTATGTGATGGAACCTTGATATATGATCAGAAATGCAGATCACTGGAGAAAGGATTCTAGTCAATACATGGTATTTGGGACATTGGCTGGCCATTTGGAAAATAAAGAAATGGATTCCTATTTCGTACCAAACAAAAACGAATTCTGTATGGACTAATGACTTAAATGTGGAAGCCAAAACTTTTAGTTTCCCCCCCAATTCTAGGAAATAGGTTTCTGACTTTAGGGTAGACAAAGATTTTTTCTAAGCTTTTTTTTTTTTTAAGAGCAGTTTGAAGTTCACAGCAAAATTGAGAGGACACTACAGAGGTTTTCCATAAACCGGCTTGTCCGTTCATCCATAGCCTTTCCTATCATCCACATCCCCCACCGGAGTGGTATGCTTGCTACTACTGATGGATCTCCATTGGTACATCATTTTCACCCAAAGTCAGTAGTTATTTAGGGTTCCCTCCTGGTGTTGTACATTCTATGGGTTTGGACAAATGTATAATGACATGTATCCATCATTATAGTATCGTACAGAATGCTTTCACTGCCTGAAAACTCATCTGTGCTTCACATATTCATCCCTCCCCTCCCACCCGCCCCCACACCCCCTGGCAGGGCGAGGATTTTTTTAGATGCCAAAGTTGCAAACGACAGAAGAAATGATTGACACATTCAACGACATTAAACTTATGAACTTTTATTCATGAAAGGCTCCATAAAGAAAGTGAAAAGCTCTGGGACTGGATCCTGGATTGGGGGAAAAATTGCTCTAAAGAACGTTACTGGAACAACTGGCCAAATTTCAATATGAACTACCTATTAGATATAAGTATTATATCAATGTTAACCTACCTAAATTTGAAAATGGTACCTAAAAGGATATTTTTGTTTTCAGGGATACATGCTGCAACTTATTCTCAAAGAGATGAGCAAAAATGATGCATATATTGTCTGTTTTATACACAAATACAGGAAACTGTGAACTGATATGAAGGGTATGTTTACAGGAATTCACTGTATTAGTCCTGAAGCTTTTCTGCCAGTTTGATTTTTTTTCCAAAAGAGAGTAAAAAAAATTTTTTAATACTTGAAAAAACACATGCTATAAACAGGGAGAAAATATTTGCAACACGTACAACTGACAAAAGATTGGTATCAATAATGTATTTCTAAGAAAACCCCTTGGAAGAAGAAGAGAAACAGGAATGGACAATCAGCATATGAAATTTGCTCAACCTGAGGGCACTGAGATTTATTTTTAGTAGACTAGCAAAAATTAAGAAATCTGACAAGAACAAGGTTTGGAAAGAATGTGGAGTAACAGGAAAGGGCTGATGAATGCTGCTGGCAGCACAGGCTGGTACCATCACTTTGAAAACATTACAGCATTAGCTTTCATTTTTTAAAAAAGGTTTTTAAAAGATTTATTTATTTATTTGAGAGAGAGAGCACCGTGAGCATGGCAAGGAGGGGCAGAGGGAGAGAGAGAATCGCCAGCAGACTCTGTGCTGAGCACCGAGCCTGACGTGGGACTCAATCCCACAACCCTGAGATCACAACCTGAGATGAAATTGAGAGTCAGATGCTTAACCGACTGAGCCACTCTGGTGCCCCCAGCGTTATCTCTGAAAGCTGAACACCCCATACTCTCTCACCTAGTAGTGCCGCTCCTGAGTTCAAATGAACTCATCCCCAGGAGGTGTGCACAGAATGTTCCTACCAGCCTTGTAATTATCAGGGCAGATTTGTTTTTTGTGGGGCATGAGATTATATAATTGGAGAAAAATCAGAACAAATTACAAACGTGCCAAAACCCAGGGAAGTAACATACTATGTTTTAAATTGGTTTACACACTTCGAGACTTTTTCTTTTTTTTTCCTGCGTATTCTTTGATCCCCTCTTCATAGGACAATGATTTCTGTAATGTTTATATAGACAGAGTAAAAAAACAAAGTCTTTCTTTTAGCATGGTTTATTCAGCTTTTTAAAATTATTAATCTTTGGGATGTGAAAAAAAAAAGTCTGGACAGAATCACTGTAGTTCTGTTCTAGGTTTTTGACCTACAAACTTAGGGATTCTGGTTAAGTTTCACTTTGTATAATTCCCATCAATAAAGAAAAAATGTAAAGCGCATTTATAATCATATAATCATGGATACATTCCTAATGGGAGAGAACTTCATTTGACTAAGCATTGGTCAGAACTCGATCCTCTGCTTACAGTTTTAGAGATCTAATACATTTTTACAGACCAGCTTCTAGCTTCCTACATTTCAAACTATGTGTCTCTCCCAATATGTGTATACTTCTGGCTTTGGATGCTATAGGACACATTCAGATCCTGATATGATATTTGTCCCTACACCTTCCTACTCTAGGATGGAAAGCAATAGCTAATAATAACAGACTGCAAACCCATAAAGGACTTCCCACTGAACTCAAGTAAATGTATCTGCAACTCAACCCAGTTTGGCTCAATCCCCAAATGCCTGCTGCTATCTATCACCCACCCAACTTGTGAAGTGTTGAAGGAGGGGAAGCTGGAGTGTAAAAAGAAAGTGGTCCTAATCCATTGTGGCTTAAATATCCTTCTTTCGAAGATTTTACAAAAACATATGACCATGTGAACACGTTGACAAGGCTCCTCTTTTAGGCTATGGAAGGGAGCCATGGGACTGAGGGGCTCTGAAGCTCAAGTTTCATTAGCTTCATGGTAAATTTGCCTCTAATAAGTACAAAATACTGGAGACAACTCAAGTGTCCACAGGAAAATGGATAAATAACTATACAAAAACAGTCTTACCAACACACAGTATTATAGCAGTAAAAATAAATGTTCTACTGCTTGCTTACACTTAACTTGGATGAATCAAAGAAACGAATCTCTTCTCAACTATCAGCTGCTTGGGGCACGTAGCTCCAGAGTCTAGCAAAACAGAGAAACGTAAATCCATAGGGACCAAGAGTCGTGACTTTGTGTTATCTTCTTTTTGGTGTTGGGTGGGGTGTGGTAGTATGGAAATATTATTCGGTATATCAAATGCACCGGATTAAATTTATTCCGTTTAATTTCAGAGTTTTTCTGCGAGCTAAAAGCTTAATGGGTTTTCAGGCCTCTGGGGCTTCTGCCCCTCCCTTTTACACTCAGACTTCCCACTTTCTAAATGTACCAGGCTCCCGCGGCACCAGCTTCAGTCTTTCCGGGCGTCAGACTGTTTTTCACCAGTCCCGGCCCACTCGATTACGTAAATTCTTCCAAGAGGATCCCCAAACCTACCCCGCCCTGCAGAACCTGGCCAGCTCCAACCAGGCTCCGAAACTTACCAGCTGCCCGGAGCCGGGAAGAGGGCGTGGAAAGGCGCGGAACTTCCCAGGCCCCGCCCCCCCTCGTTCGCTTCCCGCCCCCGCCAGCTCCCAGCCAAGCTCCGCCTCCCGCGGTACCCCGCCTTCCCCGTCGCGCTAAGGCGCGCCGCGATCTTTTCCCAAAACCCGAAGTGGATTCTGCGCTCCGCACGGCCCCTCCGAACCGTAGTGTGACCAAGCGAGTCCAGGCCTGTCGGCAGGAAGCTCGGCCCAGCACCTGGAGGGCGAAGCCGGCCCCCAGCGGGAGCGGACGCGGCCCCAGGTCTGCGCCAGTGAGCGGGCCGCGGGGCCCAGCAGCTTGGGCCTCCTTCCGTCGTGCTCCCTCTCCTCTGGGACGCGGGGCGCTAGGCCGCGGCGGTAGGATACACCCCCTCCCACCCCCCGCCCCGTAGGCAGTTCCCCTCCCACCCTTGCAGTCGCCCCCTCCGGGGCCTCCCGGCGGAACCCGGTGCCCCGCCCGCCCCGTTTCCTAGCAGCGCCGTGACGTGCACGCGCCTCTGGGTGGGGGGCCGCGGGGCGGGGGTGAGGGGCAACGCCCGAGGGGAGGGTCCGGGAGCGCGCGGCGGGAGAAGTGGCTGGCCGCCCAGCAGGAGCCGGTTCCGTTTCGCCACTTGAGGACTTGAGTTCCAGGCTCTTCCTGCTGACAAAGAGCCGTCCCTCCCCCAACCTCCTTGATGTTCCCTGAGTAATCCCGGAGAGTATTAGGCTCGTAATTCTAGATCTTCGGTTGCATTTCTTGTTGGAATTTTTCTGGAAAAATTGAATTCTTTTTGAGAAAAATGCTTATTAGTATATTTAATAGTCCCCCAAAAAGCCTTTCACAATCCACAGTCATTTTGCAAAAACATTTTTGGTGGAAATAGGCATAGCAGTGGTAGAGAGTTTGCGCTCTAGAGCCCAAGAGTGCCCGGGTTCTAATACAGTAATGGTGTGAGTTTGGACAAGCCACTTAATCTAGCTGCCCAAGGTTCCTCATGTGAAAAATCATGATACGTAATACAGCATAACGTATATGTATGCCTGTGCGGGGGTGGTACTATATACAAGCTTGTGAAGATAAGGTTCACGTGTGAAGCACTAAGTCCTGTGCTTGGAACATAGCAATACATAAGTGTTACTCATGACATCAAAATAGCATTTTTCTCTATGCTTTCTGGTTTTGATTTTGAAGATCCCAGTTGTGAAGTATCGATACCTCCTGCTTTCTTTTGTGAAAATGTAATAAGAGGATTTACTCCAGAATTTCTATAATATTTGGTATTTCAAAGTGCAGGTAGTCAGTAAACAGAAGCAGGCTGTATGCACAAAGCTACATGAAGTGGTGTGCGCAGTTTCACCACTCCCATGTATAAGGAAAAGGACTCTTTTTTTTTCCACCAGAGGAAATTTGTGAATGAAAGAAAAGCTTGCTATAAGTAGTGTCATGATGCCTTCTTCGATTCCTTTCAGGCAAAGCCCAGGGACACCAGGCTGACTCCCGGATAACCATATGGTGCTTCCTATGTGAACTTTATTGAGGGCGAAATAAATCTCATTATATAATTTCCTCAACAGAATACTGGAGGATGTTTGTCCCAAGATCTCTAAAAATCAAGAGGAATGCTAATGATGATGGCAAAAGTTGTGCAGCTAAGAAAATTAAACCAGATGCAGAAGACCCGCAGCTGGATGAAGGCAGAGGTGATGCGGCCAATGCGTTAGTTACAAAAGAAGCCGCGCCATCAGACAGGCACAGCGCGGAACCATGCCCTTTCCCCGGTACAGCTGGCCAGTTGGCTGAGGTTGGTTTGGTTGGACCTGAGCAGGATGCAAAGGATAGCGATCTTTCTGAAGAGCCTGTTAAGTCATTTTCCAAAACACAGCGCTGGGCAGAACCTGGGGAACCTGTCTGTGTTGTGTGTGGTCGTTACGGAGAGTACATCTGTGATAAGACGGATGAAGATGTGTGTAGTTTGGAATGTAAAGCAAAACATCTTCTGCAAGTAAAGGAAAAGGAAGAAAGATTAAAACTCAGTGATCCGCAGAAAGTGGATTCAGGGCCAGAGCCTCCACTTGATGCTTTTTATGTCTATAAAGAGCACCCCTTTATTTTGAACCTTCAGGAAGACCAGATTGAAAATCTTAAACGGCAGCTAGGAATTGTAGTTCAAGGGCAAGATGTCACCAGACCCATTATTGACTTTGAGCACTGTGGTTTCCCTGAGGCCTTGAATCACAACTTGAAGAAATCAGGCTATGAAGTTCCAACCCCCATCCAAATGCAGATGATCCCTGTGGGACTTCTGGGAAGAGACATTCTGGCCAGTGCCGATACTGGCTCTGGAAAAACAGCTGCTTTTCTTCTTCCTGTTATCACCCGAGCTTTATGTGAGGTAAGAGTTCGCACGCGTTACTCTCAGAAACAAGTCAGGCATATACCACGTTTCATCCTTAACTATCTTAAAACCACAAACTGAAACTATAACTTCAGTCATTAGCGCGCCTGGTGATTTTGCTTCTGATAGTAGTTTGTATGAAAAAGAATTTTAGGGAATTTTTCTTTCATCGGATTGATCCAAAGATCTTTTCATTGAAGGTCTTAAAAATCGCTTTCCTTACAAAATATTTTCTTTCAACAAATTTTCTATTCGAGAAATAAACTTTTGCTTTGGGGGGAAAAAAAATCCTGCTGACTGGACGACCTGCAATTTTTGTGTCAATTTGGATTTCGTGTTTAAAAAACTGATTTATACCAAAGTTGGAATGTTATTTAAAAATTCAAAATACACACTTAAGTGTGATTCATGGTTCATCTTAAGATAATGCTACCTTACTTCACTTGTTAGTGTATAGTGTGCAAAGCACCCCCACACATAATTAATTTCACTGACATATTTGCTAAGTACTAGTGAGTCTCTGAGGTCTGAAGTAGGGCAGGAAGGGAAACCAGTGCCAAACGTAGGCAAAGAGACGAGAGGTAAAGGAGGAAAATTTGGAAAACTAAAGAACTGTAGAGGATAATGTGAGGAAAAAAAGAAAGCATTAGATGTTCAAAATATAAGTAAAACTCACTGGATGTCCAAAATAGAGTGATAGGGCAGGAAATAGGACTTTTATAACAGTAAGTTCTTTGGACAAAGAAGTGAATCTACAGGAGAGGTGGGGGGTGGGCGTTATCAAGGGTGGAATACCAGGCTTTAACCAGATCTTCACGGTTTTCTCTTCAGAGGAGCGTGGTTAGAGATTGCAGGGTCCATTTGACCTTCAGTTTTCCCTCCCTGGTTATTGCGGGTGCTTTTCCCTGGCCCCAGTTTTGACCTTTCACTGTATATCTGTTATATAAGGAAGGGTTCAATTTATGGTGGTTTTGGAGAGAAAATCTGCAGTGAGCAGTAGGCAGGAGGGTTCACATTCAGTTGGGCTGATGGGAACACTCCCAGAATCACTTTGAAGATTTAGTCCACATCTGCAGGAATTAATTGCTGGCATTTTTAGACTTGTTTTTCACATCTTTGCAGAGCAAAACTCCATCTGCCCTCATCCTTACACCAACAAGAGAGTTAGCCATTCAGATAGAGAGCCAAGCTAAAGAATTGATGAGTGGTCTGCCACGCATGAAAACCGTGCTTCTGGTAGGGGGCTTACCCTTACCCCCACAGCTTTATCGTTTGCGACAACATGTGAAGGTAAGCACCAATTTGATAAGATGCCTTTGAAAGGTATTATAAGCAGTATGGGAGCTGGGGTTTTTGGTGGTGGTGTTTTGTTTTTGCCCTTAAGGGACATGGACGAGTGATTTTAGGTTAGCCTTTATTTAATTTTGTTTTAGTTTTTATAGGTTGACCTTTAAATTCTTGCCAAGTAAGTCATAATTTTTTTAAAGGTTGTTTTATATCGGAAAGGAACACAGTTTATTGAGTGCCTGTCATATGCCAAGTACTGTTGGATGTTCTCAACGTGCATTATCTCTATTAATCATCACATTTGCTCTTGAGGGTGGGTGGGCATATCCCATCTTTCACAGTTGAGAAGTTGAATCTCAGAAAGATGGCATTTATCTAAGGATCCATAGCTAATATACTTTACAGTGTGATTCCTACAAATGAGAACATTATCCCACGTAACCACAATACAGTTACAGGATCAGGAAATTAACATGGATACGCTGGAATGCTTCAGGAGTTCACATGGCTGTCATTGACTCCTCAGAGCCCATTCATGTTTTACTAATCGTCCCGTCAACTTTTCTTTTTAATAGCACAAGAATCCAGTTCAGAACCACATTTTACATGTAGCTGTCCTGTCTCTTTCATCTCCTTCAGCTTAGAACAGTTCTTCAGTCTTTGCTTTTTTTCCCATGATCTTGATACTTTAAGGATTATAAACTGCTTACTTTGAAGAAGGTCCCTCAATTGGTTAGATTCAAGTTACGTATCTTTGAAAGGAATATCCTGGAAGGGATGTTTTGTTCTTTTCATTGCATCCTTTTAGATGATATGCATTTTGTTTGTTCTTTTACTGTTGATATATCTGTAAAGTAACTGTAAAGTTTATTTTTTCCCTTTGTATTTAGTTAAGTATTTTGAGTAGTTTCATACTGTAGATTTCTTGTGCTTTACCAAATTTCCAATGTATTCTTTTATATATATATATATATATATATATATATATATATATATATATATATCAGTATGACTCATGATTACCTATTATATTTAAAGGATTATAATCTGTTATCACTGTTATTTGTTTTTGTTCTCTAGTTGTCTCCAGTTTGAGCAGTGGAAGCACTGTGAAACTGGTTTCTGTGTCCTTTTTTATATCCCCATCATTCTTGGAACACTTTGTTTCTTTCTATCTGAGGAAGACATTCATGCTTACATTGTTCTTTCCTTGGCTCAACCCTGGAATCATGAGCCCATAATTCCTTTTGGTAGAGGATGGTACTTAGAAACCAAGATCTGGGCTCTTGGTTGGGCTCATTGCTGTTGCTCTCTGCTGTTAAGTTATCATTGCTTCTAGAACCTCTGAGTAATAGAAGGAGAGAATATTCCATAAGTGTGTATTTCCACATCTACATTTATCGTAGACCATGAGTTCATGTTGATACTTCCAACTCTAATTCAACACAGCAAGATTCATTTTGGCATTTTATACCTGCTACCTCTTATCTGTTATGTATTTATTTACTCGATCAACCATCTTATATGTAACCATTTGCCCATCCTCATCTCTGTTCCCTTCCCCACAGTGATGCCTTCCTTCCTAGACTCCACCCTGCACCCTCTTTACCCCCTTAGACTGCAACCTACTGTGCAGTGTCACCTTTCTCCGGAGGCCCCCTCGTCAGCCTGCTGCCTCTCCCGTTCCCCATGCCAGGCCGTGTCTTTCACAGACACCCTCTGAGAAAAAAATAACTGAAAAATCTGTCCAACAAAGTGATCTTTCAATAGCCAGGGCAAAATAGAGACCTTTTCAGATAAACAAAACTGAGAGAGCTTATTACCAGTAGATTTATCTAAAAGCACACTAAACTAAGGTATTCAGCATATAGAGAAGATGATTCTGGGACACCTGGGTGGCTCAGTCATTAAGCGTCTGCCTTTGGCTCAGGTCATGGTCCCAGCGTTCTGGGATCGAGCCCCGCATCGGGCTCCCTGCTCAGTGGGAAGCCTGCTTCTCCCTCTCCCACTCCCCCTGCTGTGTTCCCTCTCTTGCTGGCTGTCACTCTGTCAAATAAATAAAATCTTTAAAAAAAAAAAAAGATTCTGGAAAGGAAGGTGTGGTATCAAAGAAAGAATGGAGAACAAAGAAAATAGTAAGCGTGTGGGTAAATGTAAACAAACATTAACTAAATAAAAGTGATGATGAAAAATCTGTGGGTTTAAAAAAAATAGAAGTAAAATACTGGCCAACTGTAGCATGTAAGTGCAGGTAAGTTGTTGTGATTGGTGTTAAATTGTTTGCCCTTGATTGTTCAAAAAAAAGATAAGTATGTCTACTTACTTTAGACTTTATTAAGTTTATACATGTTGATTAAAATTCAAGGGAATTCCCATACTAAAAGAATGGGGGAAAACGTTCATAATTTCCAAACCAGCAGAGGGGGAAATGGAATAGGAACGGAAGGGATGAACTCAGTTCACAATTATTAAAACAGATTTAAATGTTTACAGTATTTATGAAGAAACTAAGCGGAACTCTGTATTTCTGTAGATAAAAATCCTTACAACCCTGAAATTTTATCATTCTCCGCGATCTCACCATTGTGTTGGTGTGTCCTTGGAAAGTGGAATACAATTGAATTTATTAGATCATTTGTAACTCTACTATACTTTACACCAGGCGCTGTCTCATTTAATCCTCACAGTAATTATTATCATTTCCATTTTATGAATGTGAGAACAGAGACTCACACCATGATTAAGTGCTAGAGCTAAGATCCCTACTGAAGTTTGACTAAACAGGCCCTGCTTTTAACCACTGCTTCAACTAATATATTATAGAAGTGTTAAGAGCCTTAAGCAACTTTAGAAATCATTGAGTCCAACCTTTCAATTTAAAAGCAAAACAGCAGAGGCCCAAAGAGGTTGAGGGATTTGCAGTTGTTGACAGAGCCAAATAGCGGCCGGCCTGCCTGCAAGGCCCATCCTGGTCTGGCTTCTGCCTAGTTTCAGGCCTCATCCAAGGCTTTCCCGCCCCTCTTCACCCTGTGGAAGCCTCAGTGGCCTGCCAGCTTCAGAAGGTTCTAGGATGTTTTCCCTCCATCCTCTCCTCACCAGCTCCCACTGCTTCTTTAGATTTTAGCTTATATATTAGCTGGGACTGGATAGATGCCTCCATTCATTGCATACTATCCTGACCTCATGAACATTTATTTATCTATTCCTTTCTTTGTGTTATGAGATTCATGAGAGCGGAGACTATGCGTGACTTAATCATCATTGAATTCTGAGTACTCAACCCAGTGGTTGGCACATATTAGCCACTCAGTAAGTATAGATAGAAAGAAGGAAGGAGTATTATCTAATTTTTTTTTCTTTTTCTCTGTTCTTCAGGTTATCATAGCAACTCCTGGGCGACTTCTGGATATAATAAAACAGAGCTCTGTAGAGCTCCATGGTATGAACATTGTAGTAGTAGATGAGGTAAGTGGTGTGGGTTAGAACGTAAGTCACGTAATTTTATATAATTTATGAAAAGTATATTATAGTTATATAATCTCACCGTGTGTGCAGGCATTTTTCTCTCCCAAGAGAAAAAAATTGAGGGAAATTTTTTTTTTTTTTTTAATTGCAGTAGTCATTCTTTTTTTTTTTTTTTTTTTAAAGATTTTATTTATTTATGTGACAGAGAGACAGCCAGCGAGAGAGGGAACACAGCAGGGGAGAGGGAGAGGAAGAAGCAGGCTCCCAGCCGAGGAGCCCGATGTGGGACTCGATCCCAGAACACCAGGATCACGCCCTGGGCCGAAGGCAGACGCTTAACGACTGCGCTATCCAGGCGCCCCTGCAGTAGTCATTCTTAAGCTGCTTTCTGTGTGGCACTGCAGCTAACCTATAGTGCGACTAATTAAACCACGTTAATAAATACAATCAGCTGTCTTTTCCTAAGTGACAGAAAACACAAATCCAACACCTGTTATATTCTCAGTGATAAGTTTTTTAAACATTTGACACTGGCTATCATTTGTCTACAAAAATAAATGTATCCGTGGCAAGTAACTGTTAAGAGGGATTTTGGAAGTAGCTAATGCTTAGTTGGATGACCTGTATTTTTTTTCTATGTGGACATAGGTGTCTGTGGTTGTGATTTTCAGTGTGACATAGAGCATATAGGCATTTTTATAGTTGCGGTTTGCTTAGTAAGGTGGAATAAGTACGTTATTATCTGATGATATGCCACCATGTGAACAGGCATGAGGACAGAAAGCCGCGTGTCCGCCCAGACTAGGCACAGGCCGGTTCTGCCTGCCGTGCATCGCACGCCCACGTTCACACATACACCACCAGCCGTGACAGAGCAGGGGCTCAGCAGTGATCAGAAATGTGGGGTCCAGGGGCTGACCAGTGATGGCAATGCGGCCCGCGTTCTGTGGGTACCAGAGGATGTGGAAAGGACACACAAGTAAGACCCGTGAGACTAGGATTTGAGCCTTTACTCCGCCCACTGTGGGACCCTGGGCAAGTCATTTAATCTTCCAGAGTTGTGGCAAGGATGAAGTGATGATTGTGAACGTGCCTCATAGACTGAACGGTCCTATATAAATGTAATGTTATTCAGTCCTTTATCAGTTTTTTGTTTTTTTTTCTTATGTATTTACTTTGTGTGTGTGTGAGAGAGAGCATTTAAATTCTACTCCATTAGCAAATTTCAGTTCTACAATACAGTGGTGTCAACTATGGTAACCGTGTTATGATTTCAGACCTTATCTATTCTGTAACTGAAAGTTTTTACCCTTTAACCCCAGACCTCTTCCTCTTGTACCCACTCTGCAGCCCCCGGCAGTAATTTTTCTCCTAATTTCTATGAATTTGACTTTTATTTTCTTATTTTTAACTTTTTTAGATTCCACATACAAGCGATACCATATAGTATTTGTCTTTTTCTGTCTAGCTTACTTCACTGAGTATAATGTCTTCCAGGCCCATCCACCTTACTAAACATGAAGGAATTCTAAGTCTGAATATTTGTACACCTCATTTCCTTTATCTGCTCATCTGCTGATGGACACTTGGGTTGTTCCCATACCTTGGCTATTGTGAACTATTTTTCAGTCCTTTACAAAGGACCGCCGAGTCAGCATTTCCTGGCGTGCCTTTCGTTTCAGCTGATTTTGCATCTGATTATCATCAGACTTACTCCCACCCCTGCAAGTACGGGTGGGCTTCCCGTTGTTGATAAGCCCATGTGTTCCGAAGTTCTCACCATGCCGTGAGCCTGAAAAATGACCCTCATACAGATTTTAAAGTTACGTTCCCTTCCTGCTTGCTCCTCTCCACAATATTCTCACTTTGGCCAATGAACGAACTTTCACAGGGCACCTCGGTGCTGTGCTCAGAATACAGAAGGAGTATTCATTCAGCAAACCTGTTCTGAGTACTTGCTCTGTGCAGCCGCTGTCCCAGCTCCTCAGCATTTAAGGAAATGAGCTGCTAAACAACGTAATTGGTCACGTACTGAAACTGACGTTGGCACAGAAGTGCTGTACAGATTGACCAACCCTGGGTCAGTTGGGGTGGCATCACAAAGAAATTTTAAATATTATTCCAGCCTACAAAGTGCTGAAATCTTACTGGGGAAAAAGACATAACACTTGAAATAAAGGCAAGAACATTATTATCTATACTGAAATACAACAGTACTGAAAGGTGTGATACAGGCCAGGGAGTGGCAAACTCTTTCTGTAAAGGACCACATAGTAAATATTTGAGGCTTTGGGGACCACATGGTCTCTGTTGCAACTGCTCAGTACGACCATAGATAGTAGGTGAATAATTGGGTGTGACTCCTTTCCCGTGAAGCTCTGTTTACAAAAACACATGAAGGTCTGCGTTTGTCCCAAGAGCCTTAGTCTGCTGACTCCTGATATAAGCTGTTAGTAAAGTAATGGGACTGTGTATGATATGCTAATTGTTCGGGACAATTAAGGTAAGAAGGAGAAATGAGAGAATGCGTGAATTGGCACCGTAAAAAATGGCTTCTCCGCTGTAATGGGATGTGACCTGGTCATCCACAGATGGAAAAGGATTTAGAAAACTAGAAAACGTATCAAGTATTCCAGGTGAAGAAGCTAACAAGCAGAGCCAGAAAGGCCAAGCACAAGCCCAGAGAGACCAGCCAGCTTGAAACATTCTTCCTGAGAAGTGGTAGGAAGTGCAGTTGGGTAGTTAGGGTGGGGTCAAATTATAGAGGCCTTGGAAGGAAGGCAGAGGATTTTGGACTTGATGTGGGAAACAATGAGGCTTTCTAAATTATTGAGTTGGGGTGTCACATGTGGACAGTGGTGGTTTAGCAAGGTTATTCTGTTGCTCCATGCACGAGAATTTAAAGATGAAAGAAGCTGTGGGACAGAATGGCTGGCAACCCAGGCAAGAGGTGAGCAGGGTCAGGGACAGGGCGGAGGCAGTGGGAGGCATGAGTACATCTGAGAATCGCCGTAAATCATTCATGAATCTTCTGATGACTGAGTATGAGAGAAGATGAAGAAGAAGGTGGTTGAGGGGGCTTCATAGATTCTGGTTGTGCCTTTGATATTAAGTAAAGGACAAGTGGGTATGGGTTGGGGCTTGACAATAATATTTAAGTTTGGTTTTAGAAATGTCGGATTTCTTGTGAATGGTGGATGAAGGGGAGATATTGTATGGATACGAGAAATGGGCATTAACATCCATGAGCCACACTGGTTTCTCCAAGGGAGGAAAGTTAGAGAGGGACAGGGACCGGGGCTAAATGTCTGCTTGTGGAGTTTGAAGATGAGTCTGTAAACAGAGAAGTAGTCTGAGAGACCAGGAAGGAACAGAGAACAAGTAATACCCCTGAAAAGAGAGACCACTGTTTTGAGAGGAGGGTGAAGATACCAGAATGGTCAGTCATGGAGACTAAGGTAATTCCTTTAGGATTAGAAAAATCTGCTCTGTCACTCTTCTGTGTCTTCCGCATATCTGTCCGTTAGCCTAGACTTTTCTCCCATCCCATTTACGTGCTTTTCCTTCTTTATGTGTCCATGGCTCTGAAACCTTCCATCAGCCCCCCAGATAGACTTCAGCCCTTCTTTCCTCTCTGCTCTGTTGACCTGTGTGGAGACTGTATCATTTCTCTTGTATTTTGTTCCCTGCTATATCCCCACAGTCCAGCACAGTGTTGGTCTAGGTTTCCCTGATGGTAAGAATCACCCAGTGTGCTGAGTGAATGCAATAGAAGACCAGATCTCTTACTTGGATATTCCGATTCAGTAGGCCTGAGTTGGAGTCCAGGAATATTTAAAAACTCCTTCTAGGTGATTCTTGTCTTTAGGGAGATTTGGGACCCACTGATTAGCAAGCTGCCTGACAGATAGTGCTTTCTCAGTGCTTAGAATTAATGAATGCTTGTTCGTTCATCAGATGCATTTTTAGGGCTTTTTATGTGCTAGACACTGTCCTTGGTTTTGAGGATACAAGGGAAAGTGAGATAAGCCATGACAGATGTTGGTACACAGGTCGTGTGACAGAGACAACTGAGGAGTTAGGTTCGTATCAGAGGAGAGCTCGCTGAGTGTCGTTTCTGCTGAGACCTGAACAAGAAGGAGCCAGCCAAGCGAAGATCCATCTGGAGGACAGACTGCTTCAGACAGAAGAGCCGATGTGCAAGAGCTAATGTGGGAGCAAGCGTTGGGTAGCTGGGGACAGAAAGAAGGCTGGTGTAGCGGGTGGGGCCTGACATGGAGGAGTGGTAGGCGATGATGAAAACCGTAGGACTTCGGGCTGTGCTTAGCAGTTGGGTTTTGTTTTTTTTTTTAAGATTTTATTTATTGATTTGACAGAGAGAGAGAGACAGCCAGCGAGAGAGGGAACACAAGCAGGGGGAGTGGGAGAGGAAGAAGCAGGCTCATAGCGGAGGAGCCTGATGTGGGGCTCGATCCCATAACGCCGGGATCATGCCCTGAGCCGAAGGCAGACACTTAACCGCTGTGCCACCCAGGCGCCCCAGTTGGGTTTTATTCTATGTGTGATGGGAAATTACTGGAAGGGTTAAGCAGAGGAGTAACAGAGATGTTTTATGTTCTAGAAGATTCGGGATGCTTGGGGTAGATGGCTTCTGGTGTGGGGGTGACAGGATGAGAGGAGTCTCAACTGTGAGCTGGAGAGAAGCAGCTGGATTTGGGGCATTTTAGTGTAAACATTTTAGATGCAGGGAAGCTTGGGTGAGAAGAGAAACTGGGCAGATTTATTTCTGATGGCCTGTTTTCTGAACCAGGAGAAGCAAGGCCATCTCCTGAGATGAGGGGGGCTTTAGTGGGATTATTGAGGAAAAAGCAGGGGTGTTTGCAAGATAGACTACCTTGTGCATGCGCACATGCTCTGTGTCTCAGGTAAATTGAAACATTGAGACTTACATGCTGTGGGCATGTTCCCTAGTGTTTTATGTATTTCATCTCATTAATCCTCATAACAGCCCTATGGGGTAGTTCCTATTATCATTCTCATTTGTAAAAGGAAAAACTGAGGCGTACAGCCATTCATTAGCATGCTTAATTTAAGGTCATAGGTAGAGCCAGGATCAAACCTAGGTCATCATGACTAGATTTTTTAAATGTCATAGAATGAATAATATTAAAACTAGTGTTCAATCTTCCATGTTAGTGGACACTTAAAAATACAATGCTTTAGGGGTGCCTGGCTGGCTCTGTCGGTAGAGCTTCGGACTCTGGATCTCAGAGCCATGAGTTCAAGCCCCACATTGGGCATGGAGCCTACTTAAACAAAAAACAAACAAAAAAAAACAACAAAAATACAATGCTTTAGTCTAAATGCTCTTAGTTTTCAAAATTATAGACACCTGGATTGTATTTAAAAAATCAAGATAGCCTTTATCTTTCATTTTTTTAAAGCAACACTAACTTAAAATTTTTTCTTCTGTTTGCTTAGTAATACATAAATTGTTTTTAAAAACTAGCAGTGCAGAAGTATATACAGAAGCGAAAGCCCTCAATATTAAATTTTTTTAATTTAATATTTTATTATAAATATATGTCCATGGTAGAAAAAAAAGCCCCAAGCTTTGCAAAAAGCTGTAAAATGAAAAATTAAATTGCATTCCCTCCCACAGCCTGCAAGCCTTTTCCCCAGAGTTAGCAATTAAGTTTCTTGAGTGTATATACAAATGGTATCACATTATACACAGTGTTCTGTACTTTGCTTTTTTCCTTCTAGTAATGACTCCTTATCACTTAATAAAGGACTTTCCGCTCATAATTAATGATAGCATAGGGTTGCATTATGTGGATGGATCTACCATATTGTATTTACCAAATCCCCTATTGATGGATATTTCGGGTTTATATATTTGTTGCCACTATTAATAATGCCATAAAAATCTTTGTACATCACTAAAGACATATAATTATACAATATATAATTTTATATAAATACATATTTTCCCAATTCTTTATCTTTGGACATCGTGTGGTATATTCTGTGTAAAAGTTTTTGATTTTTTAGGTTCTTAATCATATCTGTTTTTTCCTTGAGTGGCTCAGGGTTTTTGTGTCAAGTAGGACTAACTTTAAAATGATTTCATTTTAGGCTGATACCATGTTAAAGATGGGCTTTCAACAACAAGTGCTTGACATTTTGGAGAACGTTCCTAATGACTGTCAGACCATTTTAGTTTCAGCTACAATTCCAGCTAGCATAGAGCACCTAGCGAGCCAGCTTCTGCATAATCCCGTGAGAATCGTCACTGGGGAGAAGAACCTGCCCTGTCCCAGCGTGCGCCAGATTATTTTGTGGGTGGAAGAACCAGCCAAAAAGAAGAAATTATTTGAAATCTTAAATGTGAGTAGGAAAGCAGTCAACCCTGTTTTGTAGATTGTGTTTGCATCTTTCTTTCAAGGTTCTTAAGACAGTGATTTTTAGATGCAGCTTTTGGGGAATTTACTATAGATATTTAATAATAAATTGCTTTCCTTTGGGATTCTTTGGGGATCAAATAAATGCTGTGTGGATGCAGGGTTGCTCTTTATTTTCTGTATCATGGAAAGACATTGAAATATCAAGATTATTCCGAAATAACATTTTTTTGTTTCAAAAATTTTTAGTAGTTTTATGTATCAGATAAAGACAGGTTCTTTCTTGGCCATTCTGTCCTTGAGAAATAGAATTTTTTAGCAGTAACTTGTTTATTTTCTGTAAGATTTTATTTATTTATTTGTCAGAGAGAGAGAGCACAAGCAGGGGGAATGGTAGACAAAGGGAGAAGCAGGCTCCCTGCTGAGCAATGAGCCCGATGTGGGGCTCGATCCCAGGACACTAGAATCATGACCTGAGCCGAGGACAGATGCTTAACCGACTGAGCCACCCAGGTGTCCCAGCAGTAACTTGTTTAAACACAAATTTATTAAGTGGGTGATAATGTGTCAGCACAGTTACTTAAAAATAAAGTATAAAGCCTGGGTGGCTCAGTCAGTTAAGCATTTGACTCGATTTCAGATCAGGTTATGATCTCAGGGTTTTGAGATGGAGCCCCATGTTGGGCTCCTCTCTCGCTCAGCGTGAAGCCTGCTTAAGATTCTCTCTCTCCCTCTCCCTCTCCCCCAGCTCGTGCATGTGGTCTCTCTCTCTTAAAAAAATTAATTAAAAATATGAAGTATTAAGTTAAATACAGTTTGTATTTACTTATGAACAGTATTTAAAATTTAAAATTGCACTCAAAGCTTTAAAATTATTTTTGCAGTAATAGTGAAATGATAGAGAAATGTAAGGGCAGTAGACTTTTATGCTTCTGTTCCTGCATATTTTAAAGAAAACACTCATTTTAACACTCATTTTTCCTCTACAAACCTATTGATAACTAGCTTATACTGATGCTTTCAGAAAAACTTCTCATCGTAATTTATGTTCTATGAATAATTTTAAATACATGTTTTTCATTTTTCAGGATAAGAAACTCTTCAAGCCTCCAGTGTTAGTATTTGTGGACTGCAAGCTGGGAGCAGATCTCTTGAGCGAGGCAGTGCAGAAAATCACAGGTCTAAAAAGCGTATCTATACATTCGGAGAAATCACAAACAGAAAGGAAAAACATATTGAAGGTTCGACACTCAGCATTCTCCTTTCCAGGGACCCCATATTACTAGCTGGTTTCTAAAGCAGACATTGTCTTACTGACTGCAAGAACTTCAGGCAGGCAGTGACTTGTGAGCTGGTTGTTCGTCTTGCTCAGAGAGCAATAAGCCTGTTCCCTACGGGATTAATCTACTAAATAGATTCCTAATTCAGAATCCACCATTTCTGAAATTGGGTCAGTTTAGACTGGGGCAGAACAGGAATTCACCCTTGGAAAAGTTTGCCAGAGTATATTAATAGAAAAAAATTGATGCAGGGGATGGGGAGGGGCCAGGCAGAACTTAAACTACATACGTTTCTCAGGTATACTAAGACCGTTGCTTATTGAAAAGATAACGGCAACAACAATATTGAAGAACGATTTGAAAAAAGAAAAGATATCTGAATTATATAAAACCACATAAGATAAATTCTGAATAATGAATTGTGTTGCTTTGTGGGGAAGGGATTACTTGAAGGAGACTATGAAGTTGTGGTGAGCACAGGAGTCCTGGGACGAGGCCTAGACTTGATCAGTGTCAAGCTGGTTGTCAATTTCGATATGCCTTCAAGTATGGATGAGTACGTGCATCAGGTAAAGAGATTTTATATGTTTCCACCGTGAGTTTTCTTGGGCAAGGCATTGTCAATAGAACGGTAACTAAAAAGGAAAAAAAAAGTTTTATCATAGACATAAAAAAAGCTCTTACATCATTTTGTTTTTAAAACATGTATGTATGGGGCGCCCAACTGGCTCATTTGGTAGAGCACGTGACTCTTGATCTCAGGGTTATGGGTTCGAACCCCCTGTTGGGAGCAGAGATTACTTAAAAATAAAATCTTTAAAAATATGTATATATGGATATAAACTAAATTTTGTTTTAAAAAACTATATGCCTAAAATGGGTTAAAAATTATTAGAAATAATAACCTAAAATGTTAGTTTAAAAAATTTTTAAGTAGTTTCTTCGTTTATTTTTACTTCCTTTGTATTTCTTATTCAGTAAGCATATTAAATGGCTTTTATAATCAGGAAAAAAAAAAAGGCTTTGTTTTAAGTTAATATATCTAGCCAAAATAAAATTGATCCGCCAAAGTATTTGGTTTTTTTTTTAGGAATCTTGTCTTCATCTCTTCTTCATATCCTTATTTGTTCTAGACTTTCACCTATTAAAGTTTTGTTTATTTTGCTGCCAGAGATAACAGCAGCTCTTCTTTCCAGCAGAAATAGAGCTTTCTCTTAGCGTCACCTTATCTTTCTGACTGCTACCCGTCTTCCTTCTCCGGCATCACTTACAGACTCTTCAAGTAAAGGCTTTCTGTCGTGTTCTTAGAATTACCTCTGAATGCCACATTTAGTTGGATCACCCACGGAATCGCTTTTAGTGTCTTGAGTGCATTGTCGGTTGTATTTGTACTTAGCAATCTAGCAGTGCCTCTCTTGCTTGGTGCATCAGGGAGTCGATTATCACTCAGGAGGGGATTGCTCAAATCACTGAAGTTTACTTTCTTTCAAACTTTTAATGATTTTGGATGGTAATCTTTCTAAAATGTTAAGATACTTTTTTATAATAACTTTTTATTATGTTATGTAAAATATTAAGATACTTAAGAAGTTTCTTTGCTTCTTAAATAGAATATGCTGATTATAATTATTTAACTTTTTCTTTCTATCCCAAGGTCAGCCCTGTGGCTCTCAGTTACTCACAATGTACCCTGAGCAATGGCCTCAGGGGATGTTGAAGTTTGTAGAGTTTCTACTCAGAATGGCCCCATATCCTGCTTTTCTAGTTCTGTAGCCAGGGTATTGTTTGCTTGCTTGCTTCAGTAATTAAAGTATGAATATACACAATGAGAAATAATGCAAATAACAAAAGATATAAAATGAAAAATAAGTCTTCATTTTATGGGTTTTTTTTTTAAGGTTTATGTATTCTAGGGAGAGAGAACACATGCGCATGTGCGTGCAGGGGGAGGAGCAGAGGGGGAGAGAGAATCTATAACAGATTCCCTGCTGAGCGGAGCCGACATGGGGCTCGATCTCACGACCCTGAGATCATGGCCTGAGCCAAAACTGAGTTGGATGCCCAACTGACTGAGCCACCGAGGCACCCCAAAATGAGAAATAGGTCTTTGTAAGATAGCCCTCCTACCTTTGAGTAGTCATGACAGTTAATGGTGCAGAAAATATAAATGCCTATTTATGCACAAATACACCTGTACGTGCATACCCTGTTACACTTACTACATAAATGGGACCGTATTACACCAACTGTCTATGCCTTGCTTTCTTTATTAAATATTTATTAGGCATCTTTCCTTATTAGCATACATAATAGGTACCATTTTAAAAATATTAATGTATATGAAATGCTTACCATATATATAGCCAGGCACTGTTTTAAACTCTTTAAATGTTTTTACTTGTTTAATTGGGCTTGATTTTTTTTCATTGCTGCATGGTAATCTATTGTATGGATTATCATAATTTATTGAATAAATCCTTTATAGTTTGATGGAAATCAAATGTTTCCAATATTCTGTTATTAAATAATGCTGCATGGGGCACCTGGGTGGCTCAGTCAGTTAAGCGTCTGACTCTTGATCTCAGCTCAGGTCTTGATCTCAGGGTCATGAGTTCAAGCCCCGTGTTGAGCTCCATGCTGGGCATGGAGCCTATTTAGAAAAATAATAATAATGCTGCACTGAACATCCCCCTATATAGTTATGCCTTTCATGCAGTATATTTGTAAGAGAAATGTGTAGGAGACCTGCTAGGTCAAAGGATATGTGTATTTTATTATTTTATTTTATTTATATTTGGTTTTTTTAGGATACATGTATTTTATTTTTTTAAGATTTATTGATTTGTTTATTTTAGATTTTGTTTATTTGAGAGAGAGAGAGAAAGGGAGAGCATGGGTGGGGGGAGGAGCAGAGGGAGACAGACAAGCAGACTCCCCGCTGAGTGCAGAGCCCTACTGGGGGCTCCCTCTCAGGACCCATGAGATCATGATCTGAGCTGAAACCAAGAGTCAGATGCTCAATTGACTGAGCCACCCAGGCACCTAGGATATGTGTATTTTAAATTATAGTAGGTATTCTTATGTGTCTGCTTTTAAAGATTTATTTATTTATTTTAAAGAGAGGGTGCATGCATGAGTGGGGGGAGAGGCGGAAGGAGAGGGAGAGAAGCAGACTCCCCACTGAGCATGGAGCTCGATGACGCGGGGCTTAATCTCAGCCCTGAGATCACGAGTTGGACTCTTCACTGACATAGGCGCCCAGGTGCCCCATGTGTCTGCTTTTAATTTAGGGGCAGGGAGCTTCTGCGAAATAATTTTGAATTTGTTAAATCTTTTAGAGTTTGTAGACTATTGCAGTTATTTTTTTAAAAAGCTTACGTCGCCATATAAAATACCTCAGAATAAATTATGTCTCAATTGATATAATTCATCACTTCAAAGTGTACAATTCAGTGGTTTTTAGTATATTCATATAGTTGTGCAGCTATTACTACAGTCAATTTTAGAACATTTTTATCACAGAAAGAAAACCCCATACCCTCGCATCAGCAATCACTCCCCATTCTTCATCTCTCTCTCACATACACTCGCACACACATACACACACACACACACACACACACACACACCCCACTACTCTTACTTTCTGTCTTTATAGATTTATCTCTTCTAGAAATTTCATATAAATGGAATCATATGGTGTGTAGTCTTCTCTGGCTTTTTTCACCGATCACAGTGTTTTCAGGTTTCACTCATGTGGTAGCATGTATCAGTACGTTTTGTATCGCTACATAATAGTGCATTGAAAAGATATACCACCTTTCTTTGTTCATTGGTTGCTAGACATTTAGCATGTTTCTACTTTTTGTTTACTGTGAATAATGCCACTGTGAGCATTCATGTACAATTTTTTGTGTGTGGACATAGGTTTTCATTTCTTTTTTTTTTAATTCTGGTATAGTTAACATAGTGTTGTATTAGTGTCAGGTGTGCAATATAGTGATTCAGCAATTCAGTGCATTACTCAGTGCTCATCATGACAAATGTACTCTTAATTCCCTTCATGTATTTCACCCCCCCCATAACGTTTGTTCTCTATAGTTAAAAGTCTCTTTTTTGGTTTGTCTCTTTTTTAATTTGTTCATTTGTTTTGTTTTTAATTCCACATATGAGTGGAATCATATGGTATTTGTCTTTCTCTGACTGACTTATTTCAGTTTGCATTATACTGTCTAGAGTCATCCATGTTGTTATGAACGGCAAGATTCCATTCTTTTTTATGACTAATACTCCTATACACACACACACACACACACACACACACACACACACACACCACGTCTTCTTTATCCATTCATCTATGGATGGACACTCATAATTTGGCTATTGTAAATAATGCTGCAGTAAACATAGGAGTGCATATATCTTTTCAAATTAGTGTTTTCTGTTCTTTTGAGTAAATACCCAGTAGTGGAATTACTAGATCATATGGTAATTCCATTTTTAATTTTTTGAGGAAACTCCATGCTGTTTTCCACAGAGGCTGTACCATTCCAACTAACAGAGCACAAGGGTTCCTTTTTCTGTACATCCTTGCCAACATTTGTTCATTTTCATTTCTGTTGGGCATACACCTAGGAATGGAATTGCTGGGTCATAATTCTGTGTATAACATTTTGAGGAACTGATAGACTCTTTTCCAATGTGGCTTCACGATTTTACATTCTCACCAGTGATATATGAGGGTTCCAGTTTCTCCAAATCTTTATCAAACCTATTTATCTTTCTTTTTTTTTTTTTTAAGATTTTATTTATTTATTCGACAGAGACAGAGACAGCCAGCAAGAGAGGGAACACAAGCAGGGGGAGTGGGAGAGGAAGAAGCAGGCTCATAGCGGAGGAGCCTGATGTGGGGCTCGATCCCATAACACTGGGATCACGCCCTGAGCTGAAGGCAGACGCTTAACCACTGTGCCACCCAGGCGCCCCCCTATTTATTTTTCTAATTATAGCCACCCTAATGCGTGTGAAGAGGTATCTCCTTGTGTTTTTTTTTTTTTAAGATTTTATTTTTATTTATTTTAGAGAGAGCATGCAGGGGGTAGGTAGAGGGGAAGGGAGAGGGACAAGCCGACTCTGTGCTGGGTGCTGAGCCCAACGCAGGGCTCTATCTCATGACCCTGAGATCATGACCTGAGCCGAAATCAAGAGTCTGATGCTTAACTGACTGAGCCACCCAGGCCCCCCCCTTTGTGTTGTGATTTGCATTTTCCCTAATGACTAATGAACATCATTTCATGTACATACAGGCCATTTGTGTATCTTCCTTGGAGAAGTGTTTGTTTAAATTATTCGCCCATTTTTAAATTGGGTTGTCCTTTTATTGTTGACTTGTAAAAGTTATTTATATATTCTTAGAAAACCTTTACCAGATACATGGTTTGCAAATATTTTCTTCCCAGTATGTGAGTACAGCTATACTTTGTATTAATTTTTAGTCTTATTGGAAAAATTCAGTAACATAATTAAATAAAACCACATTTCTTCCCTTACTTGTTCCCAGTCTCATTCCCTAGAGGGCCATGTTTTGTTTTGTTTTTTTTTTACTACATTAAAAATGTCCTATATATTGGCAGCAACTAATTTAAATACTCTGAATCTAGACTTTACATTCTACATTTCAGTTAAGGAGCAGAAATTGCCCATGACTGTATATTTACCCCCTTCTTCTGAAGAGTTTCTCAGTATATTTGGAAACAAGTTAATTTTGTTTCTTATCATGTGTTTCCATCACCAATTTGTGTCCATTTAATTTTATCAAAATGCGAAATAAATACGCAAAAATGAACTTGCTTAAATCTCACGTTTCAAAGGCACCGAGGTACTCTAAAGCAAATAGTCCTCTTGCTCTAAAAGCAGTAACTTTTGAAAAATTTTTACCTTAACCTACCCACAGTAAGAAGCATCTTCATGTCATTACCACCCCTACATACACCCACACCCACACACACAATACATAACTGGAACACAAGTTTCACAAACAATACTTGTATTATATGTGGTCACTGTGATATTTTCTGTTTGAGCTATTTCACTAAAAATATGCCGGTGGCAGTCTACTAAATTGATTTCACAAAGTACATTGAGATGTCCAGTTCAAAAACATGCTTTGTGAATGAATGTTAATCTTAGCAAAGCCTCTTTAAATGCTAATCTACATTTTCTTTCAAGAGACATTAAGGTTTTATATGAACATTTTGAAAATGTCCTTTGCATTTCATTTCAGGTTGGAAGAGTGGGGAGATTAGGCCAACATGGAACAGCGATTACTTTCATCAATAACAATTCAAAAAGACTCTTCTGGGATATTGCAAAAAGAGTGAAGCCCACAGGATCCATTCTGCCCCCGCAGTTACTAAATTCCCCCTATCTTCATGACCAGAAAAGAAAGGAACAACAGAAAGATAAACAGACACAGAATGATCTGGTTACAGGAGCTAATCTTATGGACATCATTAGAAAACATGATAAAAGTACTTCTCAAAAATGACTTGTGATACCACGGAACAATTTTTTATTGTGTATTATGAGTGAAATTTCTGTATAACCATATGGTTTGAGTAAATGCGACATGTACGTGAAACAAAAAAATTTAACATAATTTAAATTTTTTAAATTGAATCTCAAATTTATACCACAGTATTGTATTTATTTCCCTTTTAATTCTCATAAATTAAAAAAAATCAGAAAATGAATTGCTAAATAAAATAAGATTTTTTCTGTCTAGACAAAGCCTCAATTTTTCCTCAATAAATATCCTTGGAGCTGCTGTGAGAACCAGGAACCTGCACAGCAAGGAGTCGGACTCAGAATGGTGGTGCTTTTGTTGAGTGTCCCCGCAGTGCTGTAAGCCCAGCGGCGCTTGGATTATTGTTGAATAAATGAATGTTAGGAAGAAAGTAAATGATGGAAGCTGGAAGAAATGGTCGGTACTTCTTTTAAACGATAAATATGAAATATCTCTTTTATTCTTAGTTGTTTTCCCTTCAGCTTGGTAAATAGAAGTTTATGTTATATTTAATATGGTCTTATCAAAATAATGTCAAGTCATGTTAATGTTGCTACTTAGAGTTTTATGTTAATTTCAGTTTGCTAATTCAACTGATAAATACTAGAAGAAAACAATAGATGTTTTGCTTTGATGCATCAATACTTTCATTTCTTTAAAAACCGCTGGTGTCCGTTTGCTTGCAGGATTTAGATAGTATGTTACATAAACATTGACACTTAAGCTTTATATCCAAAACATCCTCCCCAAAAGGGTGTGCCAGAGATTCATATAACTAACTGGAGTCTGTGTAGGTAGTTTCTTTTTTTTTTTTTTTTTTTAAGATTTTACTTATTCGTTTGAGGGGGAGCGGCACATAAGCAGGGGGAGAGGCAGAGGGAGAAGGAGAAGCAGACTCCCCACTGAGCTGGGAGCCCAACGTGGGGCTCCATCCCACGACCTGGAGATCATGACCTGAGCCAAAGGCAGATGCTTAACCATCTGAGCCATCCAGGCACCCCATGTGTAGATAGTTTTTTAATGTTGTCTCCACCCAAAGGAAAGCATGGGGTCAGAAGTTCCCCAAAGAATATGAACCCTCAAGACTCTGGCTCTCTCCACCCTGTTTCTAAGTTTGCTGTCAAGTGATAAGTATGTCCAGTTTCAAGGATGAAAGGCAGCTATGAAGGTCCAGAGTGTTGTAGCAGAGGTACATTGAGAGTTGAAATCAAAGCGTTAGCACGATGCTCAACATATAAAAGAGACCTTAAAAGTGTTCGTAATACTCACTAGAGAAAGGGCACTTTTCCATTAGACTCAAACTGTGTATAAATAAAAGCAGTATAATTATGAGAGATTTGCAATTCAACGTATTTAGAAGACTGCGTATTTTTAAAAATCTTTACTGAATTTTTTTTGAAAGATTTTATTTATTTGTCAAGCAGGGGGAATGGCAGGCAGAGGGAGGAGAAGGCTCCCCACTGAGCAAGGATCCTGACGCAGGACTCGATCCCAGGACCCTGGTATCATGACCTGAGCCAAAGGCAGCCGCTTAACTGACTGAGCCACCCAGGTGCCCCTTTATTGAACTTTTTAAACCATCACCAATGGGCACTACCATTTGTTTTAAGTAACCTCCATGCCAAACATGGGGCTTGACCTCACAACCCCAAGATCAAGAGTTGTGTGCTCTACCAACTGAGCCAGCCAGGCGCCCTAAAAGACTATCTTTAATCAAAAATAAATAGTATTGGGCTATAACGTAACCGCACTGGTCGGCTTAATTTGCTGGCTGGCTGGCTTCTGTTCCCACCACGACTCGTGTCCTTCATTTGCCTTCTTACAACCCGAAGTTCTGCCCGCTCTCATTTTGAACTTTGCTATTGCCTTGGCCATCACTGACCACCCTCTGAAATTCTCTCTTCCTTAAGGCAGCAGGTGAATGAGACAGTGGTGGGGGAGCGAGCCGCAAACGCACAAGCTCATCATGAGGGTTAAATCAGAATTTTTTTTAAAAAGCCAAAGTTTTTTTTTTTTTGGCTTCCTCACATCTTCACAAAGAACATTGCCATGTATTTAAACTCTGACTCACACTGATTAATTTACTTTTATAAATCGAAGTTGGATCGATGAGCTGTCATATTTCCCGATAAAACTATACTTTTTTTTTGGCAGGCTGAATGTTACTCAGCTTGCCCCCTTCTATGGAATTAATATCAACACACCTCTTATTGCCACGTTACATTTTCTGCTCACTACAGTCTACACAAAGCCTGCTCCATAAATGTAGGCAGGCCTGATGCGAGAGGTGACGTGTCATTCAAGGTGACTTTCCTGGCAGCCAAAAGTAAACCGACTCCGGACAGATAGGACTCCTTTGTTGTCTCCCAGGCACACTTAGAGTGACCCCAGAGGCTGTAGGGCCACAGTATGAAAACCAACCAATGATATTAAGTAAACACGGTTCCCTTGTTCTGCGAAGTTAGTGTGAAGATGATGTTAATTTGACAGGATTGCACATAAGGTGAATATAAGACAAATGTTTACTTTTTACAAATACTAATTCATAAAACGTTTACAAACAATAATTTTTAAAAAATTTAAATTTCAGCTTTCTGAAGAATTTACATGTCATCCTTACTTTTCTCATTTCATCTCATAAAGACGAAAACTTAATAAAACTGTTTGCAGGTAACTCGGTTCTAGTTACAGCTCCACAGCTGTTTTTTTTTTTTTTTTAATTACGGGAAATTCATTACTATCTCTAATCTTTAGCTTTGCTCATTTGTAAGATGAGAGGGTTTGCTTTAAAATTCTCTGAGGCCTTCTAAAATCTATATTTTCTGTGCTTCAGACTTTTATTTTTTTTAAAGCTTTTATTTATTTATTTGTCAGAGAGCATAAGCAGAGGGAGAGGCAGAGGGAGAAGCAGGCTCCCCAGCTGAACAAGGAGCCTGATGCGAGACTCCATCCCAGGACCCCGGGATCATGACCTGAGCCAAAGGCAGACGTTCAACCAACTGAGCCACCCAGGTGTCCTAACTTTTCTTTTTTATTAAATAATCTCCACACCCGATGTGGGGCTTGAACCCACAACCCCGAGATCAAGAGTCGCATGCTTCACCGACCGAGCCAGCCAGATGCCCCTGTACTTCATCCTTAAATCTAATGTACATCAATCTCTCTCTCCATGTCTGGAATAAGCTTCAGAATAATACAGGGTGGGGACTCTGGATGAAACAAAGTTGGCTGAGAGCTGATCATTATTGAAGCCAGGCGATGATGGGTACGTGGGAGTTCATTACTGTTGGCCTATGTTTGATGTGTTGGAAATATTCTATAATTAAAGCACATACATATATACACATACAAATATATACAGATCTTGTATTCATATAAAATTCTAATCCTATCCTTTGACTTGTGCCCTAGTTGCATAGCTTCAACTTTCCACCCAACCTTGGCTCAAATTCGGCCTGTCTAGAGCCAAATTCATCAGCTTCCTGACAAAAAAGTCAGATTCCCTCCCGACTTCCCCGCTGCCTGTGGTGCTACCGTGTCCAAGTCATGCTCAGAATCGTGGTGTCATCATTGACTCACCTCGCTCCCCAGTCTCTGTATCTGCTTAGTCACCAAGTCCTACCTGTTTTTCTTTCAAAATTGCGCACGTTTGTGCTGCCACAGAAAGCCAGGGCTCCTTCACCCAAAATCTAAATTTTCCTAGCGCCTCTGCATTGGCCATTCTAATTCCAGGCCCCCCGCCACCCAGCGTTCCCCCAATCCAGAACACGAGCATATTTTTAGAGTAGAATTTCAGAAACCTCCGGCAGTTTCCTGTTGACGGCAGCCTCAAGTCTGAGCTCTTCTGGCAGGTGTCCGAATCCCTCCTTCATCTGAGTCCACTCGACAGCTTTCTTCCTGCTGTTCCCAAGCCCGGACCATCTGCTGCGGCCTTCTCTGCGCACTAGAACAGTACCGAACCCGCTGCTGACAGGTTAAGCAGTTCCTCAGAACCTCTCGAACACGTTCACAGTATGAGAGTGAGCGGCTGGCAGCCTGAACTGTGATGTCACCCCTTGAGCTCTCAATCACCCAGCACAGCTCAAGGGAAGCAAAGCATCTGCTAACAGACGGACCTTTTTAATTAGGGAGGAAATGTCGTGTTTTTTCCTCTATTTTGAATCCTGGTGATATTTTCATTGGAATTCCAGAGAACTTTAAGTGCTTGGAATCAGGTAATAATAGTAAACTGAATTGTGAAATTAGGGCAGCATTTTATTTTTTTATTTTTTTTTAAGATTTTATTTATTTATTTGTCAGAGAGAGAGAGAAAGAGCAGGCACAAGCAAGGGGAGCAGCAGGCAGAGGGAGAAGCTGACTCCCCACTGGGCAGAGGGCCCGATGCGGGACTTGACGCCAGGACCCTGGGATCATGACCTGAGCCAAGGCAGACACAACCAGCTGAGCCACCCAGGTGGTCCTAGGGCAGCATTTTAGAACTGACAGCTGCTCTGATATAGGAGTTAGACGACTGGGTGCATTTCATTAAATGTCATGCTTTAGAGAAAGGAAATTAGGACTTATTTATTTTAAAAGATTTATTTGAGAGAGAGAGAGAGAGAGTGCGCGCGCATGCAACAGGGGGAAGGGGCAGAGGGAATCCGAAGTAGACTCCCTGCTAAGTGTCCCCCCATGTGGGGCTCCATCCCAAGACCCTGAGATCATGACCTGAGCCAAAACCAAGTCGGATGCTTAACCGACAGAGCCACCCAGACGCCCCCAGGACGTTTTTAAACAATTGTTATGATTTTTAAGGCATTTCACACAGAACAGTTTATGACTTCTATGAGTGCAAAAATATGACAGAAAATTCCTAATCAAAGATAGCATTTTATGTAGAATGTACACAGGCACTGGAAGTATCTTCGGAACAATAGTAGGAAAGCAGATGTGGCAGCCCACCAGGAGGAGAGAGCGGGGACTATATCTTTTTAAAATAGAGTGCAGAGGGGGCGCCTGGGGGGCTCAGTCGTTAAACTTCTGCCCTCGGCCCAGGGCGTGATCCCAGGGTCCTAGGATCGAGCCCCATATCGGGGCTCCCCACCTCACTGGGAGCCTGCTTCTCCCTTTCCCACTCCCCCTGCTTGTGTTCCCTCTCTCACTGGCTGTCTCTCTCTCTGTCAAACGGATGAATAAAATCTTAAAAAAAAAAAAAAAAAAAAGTAGATGCAGGGGCCCCTGAGTGGCTCAGTCAGTTAGGCGTCTGCCTTCGGCTCGGGTCCTGATACAGGGTCCTGGGATCCAGTCCCGCTCCCTGCTCAGCAGGGAGCCTGCTTCTCCCTCTCCCTCTGCCTGCTGCTCTGCCTACTTGTGCTCTCTCTCTCTCAGTCAAATAAATAAATAAAAATCTTTTTAAAAAAAATTTTTAAAAATAGACTGCAGATTTCATATTTATTTATAAGTAAATGACTATTCAACTTCCTTTAAATTCTTTTGGATTTGGGGCTGATAGGGAAGTGTGGACTTTGTGTGTATGTGTTTTGTAAATAATACATTTCAGTTTTATTTTATGAGGAAAGATATCATTGTGTTTAAGAAATTAAATAGTTCGTGTACTTAAACTCTCAGTAATAGATATGAAGTCGTACACATAAAATTAGAATTCCTTTCAAACTGCTAGCCAATTAAATAATTTAGCTTAGTGCTGTTGGAGATGGAGAAGTGTTATTGAGTGGGGATACATTTTGGACTTTTTCTTAAAGGTAAGAGATCATTGTAAACGATTCAAGGAAAATTTATATTAGCTTTAAAGAAACACCCAGACTAAAGGTATCCTGGGCACATCAGTCCAGGAACTGAGGGATCCATCCAGACCAAAGGGAAAGGAGAGATAACTTGACTTTTTCTACCATCTTCTCTTGAGTTCAGTGTGTACTGGGGATGATAGTGGGATCTGATTGCTTTGTATATTTACTTTTTAAAAAATCTGTAGAATGGGATTCTCAGGATTTCAATTTTTTTATATGTGATTGAAGCTTCTGTAGCTTTTCTTGATTAATTTTTGATTGTGGTTTCATTCTTGTATACATAGTATTTATTCTCAAATAAGTTATTAATCTTCTTTCTGTTTTGCAAAACTACTGCTTTTTCCAGTTTTATTAAAAAACTGAAGGCCTAGGCAGCCTTTGTGAGACTAATGAACTCAATCGATTTATGTTTTTAAAAAAATGCAAACACAAAATCAGATACCTGCTTATGATAACCATTTTTTCCAATACCAAAATATGGACACAATCTTATAGAAGATTTTTTTCCCTAATGTGTAAATGCATTTATATGGTCAGTCTTGCACAGGTTTAAAATCAATCATATTACTTACACATTTACTAAATTGCCAGAAATTCAAGCCATATTATTGCTGCATAGCACCCTGTTAATAGACTACGATGGTGACATTTTATGATATTCTAGACCTTACCACCCTTCATGCCGAGGATTAACATATGCACATATGCTCAGGTCTTTTACAAAGAGTCAAGCTTCTTTAAAGATCTGAAAGCTTCAGACCCACAGCTTTGAAAGCAGAGACCGTGTCTCTGAGATTTGTGTGAACCTTATTACCCGTTTTTCTAATCTTAAGAAAATGTTGGTAACTAGAGGATTTTAATTGATTGAATTCCTTTTCTTTTCCATTCTCTTTTTTAGTCTTTACAAAAACCAACCAGGACGGACAAATAAAAGCAAATTCATAAGGCTGCTGGGCAGCGTAACTACATGAATGGTGCCCCCTTGAGTTGTGCAAGGAGGGGGATGTGAGTTCTAGAGTGTTTAGGACAACTGGTGAAGTGAATGCTGGGTGAGCAGTTAACCCCTCATCGTTTGGCATGTTCGGCAGCAATGCCCTGGCTAGAAGCTGGGGCAGCTGTAATTTCGCCTCCTCATGGCTTCTCTGAGCTCCTTGGGTACAGTGCTGTATAAGCTTACCATTTAGTATTCACAGTGCATCCTGGCATGCTGAACACAGCACAGAACACTGGTGATTCCCCGCAGTTGGTGGTGGGTGTGGGTGTGTATGGAAGGGCAGACATTAGGAGAACAAGTTTATCATGATTTTATGAGCATCAGGGCTTGGCTTTGGACTCATTGTGTTTCTTTCTTTCTTTCTTTCTTTCTTTCTTTCTTTCTTTCTTTCTTTCTTTCTTTCTTTCTTCCTTCCTTCCTTCCTTCCTTCCTTCCTTCCTTCCTTCCTTCCTTCCCTTTTTTCTCTTTCTTTCTTTCTTTCTTTCTTTTTTCTTTCTTTCTTTTTAAAGATTTTTATTTATTTATTTGACAGAGAGAGTGAGAAAGCACAAGCAGGGGGAACAGGGGGAACAGTAGAGGGAGAGAAAGAAGCAGGCTCCCTGCTGAGCAGGGAACCTGATGGGGGGCTCGATCCCACGACCCTGAGATCATGACCTGAGCTGAAGGCAGATGCTTAATGACTGAGCTACCCAGGTGCCCCTGGACTCGTTATGTTTCTATGTCATGAGAGAGAGCAGAATCCCCAAAAGTAAATACGAAGACAGTGTTTTCTTGGTTGAAAGAGCAAGATAGTAGCCACTGTCAAATTTTATGCTATGATTGAGAAACACTATTTCCCACCCTATTGCATTTAAAATAAACATGGTAGGGGCACCTGGGTGACTCAGTCAGTTGAGCGTCTGACTCTTGATTTCTGCTTGGGTGGTGATCTCAGGGTTGTGGGGTTGAGCCCCACATGGGGCTCTGCAGTCAGCGGGGAGTCTGGTTGGGGTTCTTTCCCTCTGTGCCTCTGGCACCCCCCCATGTGCTCTCTCTCAAGTAAATAAGTAAACCTTTAAAAATAATTAAATAAAAATAAATAAACTAAACACACTAAAAAGAAAAATGATAATTATGAAAATGGATCTGTGAATTTAATAAAATAGTTAATAGTGACCAATAATCATCAATTTTAAGTATTTAGGTGGCCAGTTTCTAAGCTTTTAAAAAGAGGAAATGAAACCAAGGATACAATTACTTTTTGAATGCTGTAGTCAGTGAAAGCAGAGGTGAGTGAGTCAAGACATAATCAAAGGTCAAGGCAGGTAAGAATCAAAAAAGCATTATTAATATTCTTTCTGATTGGTTTTTCTTACTAACACTAGTAGGGAGGGAAAAACAAACATACAACCTAGATGGAGCTGTGGACTGCAGGAGACTGAGGGGGTATTACTCTCTTAAATAGACTCTGGTCCTCGTCCACAACATAGAGCTACTGAACGTGCTAATGATGAAGTTACTTCTAAGGTAATAGAATTCGTTTCTAACTAGATCAGCAGGCACGGTTTCTCTGAGGAATAAAGTGGAACTATTGTAAAGTTATTTAGTGATCCTTTAAGGAACAAAGTAACCACACAAACTTTTAAACTGTTTAACAGAGACAATGAATAACTAATGCTACTCTAGCATTTCCTGGGTATCAGGCAGTATTCTAACTACTTTTGATGATTAGCTCATTCAATCTTCATAAGTGCCCGATGAAGTAAGTACTTAAAAAAAAAAAAAAGGTTTTACTTATTTGAGAGAGAGAGAGAGAAAGTAGGAGCAGAGAGGAGGGGCAGAGGGAGAGGGAGAAGCAGCCTCCTCCCTGAGCAGGGAGCCCAGCATGGAGCTCGATCCCAGGACCCTGGGATCACGACCTGAGCTGAAGGCAGACGCCCAACCGACTGAGCCACCCAGGTGCCTACTTTTTTTTTTTTTTTTAATAGGCTCCATGCCCAGCATGGAGTCCAGGGCAGGGCTCGAACTCACAACCATGAGATCAAGCCCAGAGCCCAGAGCAAGAGTTGGATACTTAATCGACTGAGCCACTGAGGCACCCCAGTACTATTTTTTAAATCAACATATTAAGATGTTCAGAGGGGTTACCTAAAATGCCCAAGGTAAGTGGGGGAGCCAGGACTCAAGCCCAGACAGGCAGGATCCAGCATTTCTGTGTAGAACCAACACCCCTGTGCTGAGTTGTTTTGTTTTGTTTTTAAAGATTTTATTTATTTATTTGACACAGAGTGAGAGAGACAGAGAGACAGAGAGAGAGAGCACAAGCAGGGGGAATGGCAGGCAGGGGAGAAGCAGGCTCCCTGATGAGCAAGGAGCCCAATATATGACTTGATCCCAGCACCCTGGGATCATGACCTGAGCCAAAGGCAGCCACTTAACCGACTGAGCCACCCAGGCCCCCCTGTGCTGAGTTTTGGTACAGATAGAATGACAGCCAAGTTCCTCCTCTATGCCCTGAGTATTCCCATTTCTTCTCAAAGCAGGGACCACAACCTCTATTTAGAAAAGAAGCATTTGGAGACAAAGAGACCACCTCGTTGACAGCTTCTTGTTTCCCTCCCAGTTCCCCCAGGAAGGGAAATTGTGAATATCCATGGCCTGTTGGAGGACTGGGACTAGAGTCCAAGCCTTTTGATTTCTTCCATGACATCATTTCGCAGGCTTAATTAGTCCCCAGAGGCCCTAGAACACTGCTGAGCTATATTCTCAGTGAATGCCCAGACCAGTATGTATATAGCCTATGACTTAAAATAAAACATATAAAATCTATTAATATATTATTAAAACATAAAATAACTCAATAAAAACACTATAAATAATGTATAGTATTTCCACTCCTTTTTAAAAATTTATGGATCTTAAAAGGAAAGCTGAATTCTATCTATAATATTTGGCAATTTATAGAGAGCATATATAAAATTGAATAACTGTCATGAAATAGAAAAATAATACTTTAATATTCATACTGTGCTTTATAGTTTCAAAACTCTTCCTTATATGTTAATGCTTATTAATTTAAAACAAATTGTATTTTTTGTATTTTATATATATATATATATTTATATATATATATATATATTTTTTTTTTTTTTTTAGGGAGAGAGGGGTGAAGGAGGGGCAGAGGGAGAGGGAGAGAGAGAGAGAATCTTAAGCAGGCTCCATGCCCAGTGCGGAGCCAACTTGGGGCTCAATCTCATGACCCTGAGATCATGACCTGAACTGAAATTTAGAGTCGGATGCTTAACTGACTGCACAACCCAGGTGCCTGTATTATATTTTAATGTATATTCTGGGTTGATTTTTTTTTCCTCCTAAAATATCAGGAAAAGAATAGTAGTGGAAACTTCATCTGGGTTCCCTAGTTCTCTTTACTTGCTGGTATATAATTCAGAAACTTATGAAAATTAAATTCTCTGTTGTCGTAGATTAGATTGCTCTTCAGCAAATAGCCATTTCCCTCCCCCTCCGTCTCGCGGGGTGGGGGATATGCCTTTCTGCCCTACCGGCTCTAGGCTTGGCTCTGTGACTTGCTTTATCAATGGAACGAGAACAGACTGGACAAGAACAGAGGTTTTAAATGAGCTTGCTGGATTTTGGCTTGCCCTCTTGTGATCCTGCCCTTGACCATGAGAGACACCCCAGCTAGCCACTGCCCCTTCCACCTGTTCCCAGAAAGAGAGGCACAAAAACTAGACCTGAGTCTCACCAGTAGCCTTAGGTAGAGCCACCCCAACAGCATACAGATCTGTGAGCAGGAAGACGAGTTTTTTAAGCCCCTGAAATTTTGGAGGTGTTCGTTATGCCACATTATTGCCATAAAAACCTGAAATCTGTGGAAACCTTTATGGTGGTAGAAAAAGGAGGTCCCATTTACTAACGACCTACTTATCTGCCAACTGTTTCATATTCACGGACCGTGTGATTATTTTTTTTTAAAGATTTATTTATTTGGGCGAAAGAGCATGCGCAGTAGGAGGGGCAGACGGAGAGGGGGAGAGAGCCCTAAGGAGGCTCCGAGCTGAGCGGGGAGCCCGACATGGGGCTGGATCCCCCAACACTGAAACCAAGAGTCGGACCCAGGCACCCTGACTGACCATGCACTTCTTACAACAACTCCACCTGGTGGGAACTATTATTATCCCATTTTATAGATGAGGAAACGGAGCAGAAAGGGGTTAAGGAACTTCTCCACGATCACACAGCTAGTATATAATAAGGCATGGATTGAAGCCCAGCTCTAGATGATTATGAAACCTGTGCCCTTTGTTCACTACTGCCTCACATGTTATTACATGTTGTGTTTTTTTTTTAAGGTTTTATTTATTTGTTTGAGAGAGTGAGAGTGCGAGAGAGATCACAGAGGGAGAGGGAGAAGCAGACTCACCACCAAGCAGGGAGCCTGACCTGGAGCTCGATCCCAGGACCCTGAGATCATGACCTGAGCCGAAGGCAGCCGCCCGACTGAGCCACCCAGGCTCCCCTATTCCATGGTTTTTAAAATTGCAGGCTCAGAACAAGAATTTTAAAAATGGCTCATGACATAGTGGAACAAGCTAGAATTCAGACAGCAGCAGCGGCATCTGAGGAGATAAAATGTTTGTTCATGGATGTTATTAAAAACCAAACATCTGGAAGGATTGTTTCCAAGCTTCTAAAATGTGAAGCTAAAGATTTATTCTATTCTATAACTACTGTGACAAACTGTACATAATTGTCTTGAAAGTTGTTTATTTTTGTAATTCATCCAGAGAGATCTTGGGCCAGAGCCTGTTCCAGCATTGACGCCTCTGGATGCCGTGGTTGACAAAGTCTATGACCTGTAGTTCCTGCCCCAAAAAGACAAGCAACTTTATTGGGAAGCCTGGAAGTGGGCTGTGGTTATTGTGTTGTTCTTCAGTCTCTTCCTGTTTATTTGTTTATTTATTTGTCAGAGAGAGACAGAAAGGAGAGAGAGCACAGGCCGAACAAGAAGCCCGATGCAGGAACTCGATCCCAGGACCCTGGGATCATGACCTGAGTCAAAAGCAGACGCTTCACCGACTGAGCCACCCAGGCGCCCCTGTTCCTGTTTATTTTTGGTGGAGAAGTGGAAGGCAGGTGGAAGCCATAGCTTATCAGAGATGCTGGCCGCATGGGCCCTTTATTTTATTTTCCCTTAGCTGACACCCTTCTCATTCTCTTTACAGCCAGTGAGAGAAAGACGCCCGGTTACACTCTCCACTGCCCAGTCCTCCGGTGAGAGTAACAGAAGGAGGGGACGCCAGGCGGCAGGGACCCTGGCTTTCCAAGAGCTGTGACCATTTCCCCACACACCGTCTTATACCCTGGCTGGTACATGGGAAGCAAAGGTCACCTTGCAGTGCCACTTCGGACCTCCCTCTGCCTGCAGAGGCTCCTGCTTTCCTGCTGTTGCCTGACTGCCCAACCCCCAAGCCCCTTGCTCATCAGCACCTGTGCCCATCATTCCGGCTTCCTTGTGGTTAAAAGTTGCTCTAGCTCCCATCAGGACTCTAATGAGTTAATTCATACTGTGATTTCAGGAAAATGGCTTACTTTAATTTTTTTTCCTGTTTTTTCCCCCCGAAGGAACAATTAAACATATTTGGATAAACTGTAAATAATGGGATCTCAGCGACCGAGAAACATGCAGAGACAGTATCTGTATTGAATGCTATGTGCCAGGGAAACGTATTTACTCATTCGATCCTTACAACAACCCACTATGGGCGTCCCTATTATTATCACGTCCATTTTACACATGAAAAAACTGAGGCACATAGGAGTTAATTATGGTGCCCAGATCTAAGCAACTTTTGAACTTCACTCCCAACATGTACTATGAAAGAAGCAAGGGGCACTTGGGTGGCTCAGCCGGTTAAGCGTCCGACTCTTAGTTTGGGCTCAGGTCATGATCTCAGGGTCATGGGATTGAGCCACCAGTGCGGCTCTGTGCTCAGTGGGGAGTCTGCTTGAGATTCTCTCTCTCTCTCTGCCCTTCCTCCCGCTTGCATGTGCTCTCTCTCTCAAATAAATAAATCTTTAATCAGAAAGGAAGGAAGGAAGGATGGAAGGAAGAAAAAGAAAGAAAGGTAAGAGATACCTCTAGTGCGAGTGCTTCATGGTAGCCCATGGACCATATCCCTTAAATGATGCTTACACCATTCTGAAGACTGGCCAGTTTCTTGAGAACAAAGCTTACGTGATGGATACTGCTTAATGCTTAGTCCTTGTTGAGGACAGCACAGACGTACAGACCTCTAATAAAGGCAAGGAGCTCTAGCTCTAGCCGGTAACTGAGAGCCAGGTTGTCAAACCCCATCAATTTACCAACGAGGAAACAGAATCCAACAGGTTTAACAGATTTGGTTGGGCCTCCTGGCGTCTCCCGACAACCTGTTCAGTGATCTGAAGGTGTCAGCCATTCACCTCCTCTTTCCCACCTTTCTTTATATAACCCATTCCCAAATTGCTTGATCCTCAACCTCAAGGTGTGTGGCACATCGATGGCCTGGTTTCTGCCCCCGTGTCAACCTGGCTCCTCATGATCTCACACTTGAATGACACGGTGACCTTACCTGGCCCACCTGCCTCAGCCGCCCACCCGGCTCCTGTCCGCAGCTCACAGTCACACACGCTTGTCTGCTCATCTTCCTTGAAGCCTGGTTCTGATCTCGACACAAGCCTGGGGCACAAAGCCCTGGATTCAAATTCCAGGTTTGCTATTCTGTCACCAAACAGACTCAGCCATTGTGGTTGAACACAAAACGGGGGAGGGGGGCGGTGAGACCGGGCCCAAGTGACAGCTCAGCCCCGGAAACTGAGTGGAGCAAAGCATCAGCCCAGAGCGCCCGGGTCAATGGCAAATTCCAACCCCCGAGGCATAACTAGCCAGCATTAAAGCTGGCATTTCTGCCCTCCCTCTGAGTGCATTCAGGGGTGGGGGAAGAGGGAGGGCTGTGGAGGAGCTGGGAGGGACAGTGAAGAGAGAGGGAAGCCCCACACCCACTGTCTCTATTTAATTTCTCAATGAAAACCTCTCCCCTCCCTAGAGATGGAAGGAGAAATGAAAGTGTGGCCAGCGCTGAGGGTTATAGCAGGGCAGGGAGACCGGAATTAAGAGAAAACTCTGCCAAAGGTAAAAAGTGGACCCCCTCCCTCTTTACAACTCCAAGGTGCAGAGTGGGGAGAGGTAGGGAGCACAGCTCAGACGGTCCAGGACCAGGTACCCCACATTCAGACCATATCACCCTCTCCCCTAGAAAAGCAGGGCCTCTGCTGGCAGTGTGGCATTCTAATTACCCCGTGCTAGGTCCCTTTTAACACAAAGGGAGAACTGAGTGCATCGCGTGCTCAGGTAAGAAGGTAAATTTACAGATGGACTTGTGATGAAGGAGTATCAGTTGCTACATTCCAGGAATGGACCAGATTACTAAAGATTCAAACAGTTTAGGGAAATGGGCAGAAATGAGGCTAATGAAATTCAGTCTCGCAAAGCTGGAAGATCATGCATTAAAGTAGAATGCATAATATATTTAAATGAAGCCTTAATGGGTAGAATTGCTGACAATAAAAGAGTCCTAGGGCTGGATAATAAGATCATCAAGAGTCTACTTATAAACAGGGGATTTCCTCATAGAGCAGAGGAAGCAATGGTTCCTCTATGTGAATGAATTTCTCATATCTCATTTAGAATCCTGGGTGCAATCCTGGGCTTGTAGCTGTGCCAAAATTGAATGTTGTGTTAAAAAGAAAAAAAAAGGAAAAAAGGCCGCGTTGAGGGGGCAAGGGAAACAGCGGGAAAGGTTGATGTGGAGCTCAGGAATGTGCCAGAATATTTTTAAAAGGAATGTTTCACCCCTTTCCTGAACTGAGTGCAAAAAGAATCTTTAAACTTTGGCTCAGGGCTTAGGGGGTGCCTGGCCGGCTCAGCTGGTAGAACATGCAACTCTTGATCTCAGATCGTGAGTTCGAGTCCCACGTTGGGCGTAGAGTTTACCCAATAAAAAAATAAAAATAAGAAAATAAACTTTGACCCAGATGTCTGGAGTTTTGGATAGGCATCCCCACAATTCTTTTCATGCTTTGTCCTCACTCTTTTGCTGACTTGGTACTTTGCAGTGTATTTCTGAGATAAGGATTCTAAATTTATTGCAGGGAGAGAGCAGGGGTTTTGAGCTGAGAAAAAGGAAATGGAATAATTTTGAAGTGAGCATGATTTGAGCACAGTCAAGAACACATGAGTGCAGAGTGGGCTGCAACTTCGTGAAACCAGAAAGAGCCTCTAACCACAGACCTGTCGTCAGCAGGGGTCAACGACGTCCCAGGTAGATAAAAAGAGAGAGGCCATGAAGCATGTGGCCAGAGAGATGGGGAGCCATGGCATCCTGTCCCTTTTCATCTGGTTAGAATGCAATTGTCTAACGATTGAATAAATAAAATTTGAATCCACATCCTAAAGCCCTGCTCTCTCATTACTATATGCAATGAGAGAAAGAGAGGTCACTTAGAAGTGCCCTGTCCAATATGGCGGCTGTTGGGCACTTACATGTGGCTGGTCCTATAAGTGGGAAATACACACTGGATGTCAGAAAAGGACTTAATTTTGTTAATAATTTTTATGTGGATTGTGTATTTGAGTGATATTTCTGATATGTTGGGTAAATAAAATATATTATTAAAATGAATTACCCTTTTTACTTTCTTAATATGGCTACTAGAGAATTTAAAATTCACATGTAGCTTATATTATATTGGACAGCCTGCTTTAGATTTTCAAATAGTGCCACGGATTTCTAGGGTAGCTGTTTGCATTCCCCTGTTTAGATTTCTGGAGGGGGGGACCAAGCTAATAAATGAGGAGTCTGTTTTCATCTTCTTTTCTCCGGAATATAATCTCAAAGTGCTCAGGCCAAACTTATCAGTTAGAGTGGATGTTTGGGGCCAATGAAAGCCTCATGGTACAGAAATTTAATTAATAATATTTAAGAAATGCAGCTGGGGAGAAATAAAGGACACAGTGAATAAGACTAATTATTTGGGTATAATTTCATGTGAATTAAACTCATAAAGTCCATCTAAAACCTTCACCATGGCCTGTGAAACACTGTTCCTCATAGAAGACAGCAAAATGTCATCATTTACGCATCTTCGTACGCTAGAGGAAACTGAGAAAATGTTAATCCAAGTGGAACACTAACCTCTCTGTTGTGCCCCAGATCGTTGTGTCGGGGGGAAAAAAAAAACACCCATGTAGAACTCTTTCTGTTGGTGGATTTCTTTTTTCCCTGAGTGAGTCAGAGAACAGACTGTGGTCTATACTAAAAAAAAAATTAAAAATTAAAAAAAAATAAGCCTTATGCAAACGGGTAAAGGCATGTGGATGGGTGTGGAATTATTCATGAAGCTACGAAGCTGGAGAGACACTCCCTTTCCTCCCCTCTGGAAAGGCTGAGGATGTATACGGTTCTTGTAAACCAGGGGCTGCTTACTTGGCAGGTGCTCCTTTAAAACTGCAACCGTGAGAAGCAATCACTTCACACAATCTTTTTTTATGCTTTTTTTTTAAATGAGAAAACTGATTTATATGAACACACAAACTGGAGAGTGATTATAAAAACAATTGAATGCATATCATTCTAGACCATTCTAGGCATTCCGGACAGCACTAGCATTGAAATTTAACCAATAAAAGAAATTAAACCAATATTTTGGGGTTAATATGGACAGCTGAATGATTTCTACACATTCAATATCCTTACTGAGACCATCGAATCTCTTCTTATACTTGTTGAAAGCTAAGTTAGTCTTGTTTTTCATTCCCTTTGGGAAAGCAGCTACAGTTTTGGGGGAGCAAGAATGTCCTGTCCCCTGTTTGGGAAGCAAGAATTCTTGTCCCTCTCATGTTCTTTTTAGCTGGACTAAGAAACAAATTGATATGAGACAGATTAACAGGAGAAAATTGAATTTAATAGCATACTACGGAGAATCTACATCGCCATGGAAATTCCAAGGGCAATCAAGCTAAATGAATGTCACCTTGAGTCAAGGAAAAGGGGCTAAGGGTCTGTGGTTTCAAAGGAAAGGAATGTGGGACACCTGGGTGACTCAGTTGGTTAAGTGGCTGCCTTTGGCTCAGGTCATGATCTCAGGGTCCTGGGATCAAGCCCACATCGCATCAGGCTCTCCGCTCAGCAGGTAGTTTCCTTCCTTCCTCCTCTCACTCTCCTCTCCCCCCCCCCATGCTCTCTCCCTCTCTCAAATAAATAAATAAAATCTTAAAAAAAAAAAGAAAGAAAGAAAGAAAGAAAGAAAGAAAGAAAGAAAGAAAGAAAGAAAGAAAGAAAGAAAGGAATGCAATTCACAGGGTAATAAGGAGAAGAGCCTAGGTTTGGTAATTAGATGTTTGCCCTGCCATATGATGGGTTACTCAGACAAGATTTGTCTCTGGTAATAACCCTCATTCTGGAAAGACCTTCCCCTCCCCCCTCATTTAGATTTTTCTGTGTAGTTAAGGGAAGGGCAAAAGTTTCTATTGAACCAGCAAGGTCTTGATCGCCTTCAACTCAAAATAATCCTCATGTAGGGGGGCCTGGGTGGCTCAGTTGGTTAAGCTTCTGGCTTTTGATTTCCACTCAGGTCATGATCTTGGGGCCTTGAGATCAAGCCTTCCCCCAACCCCTGGCAGGGACTCTGCTTGAAATGCTCTATCCTCTTCCTTTCCCTCTACCCCTCCCCCCTCAAATAAATACATAAATCTTTAAAAAAAAAATCCGCATGCCAAAGTGGGACATTCTGGGAGGTTTATCTTGAACCCCTTCAAATTCTACTTGGAAGAATCAGCAACATTTTCAACACAGTGTAAACAATGACCTTGGGCCGTGTTGGCAAAGCACCATGGGAAGAAGACACTGGACCAAAGATCAAAATTGGCCTTTTTTTATTAAAAAAAAATTTTTTTAGAGACATTTATTTATTTATTTATTTGACAGAGAGAAAGAGCTCAAGCAGGGGTAGCAGCAGAGGGAGAGGGAGAGGGAGAAGCAGACTCCCCACTGAGCAGGGAGCCGGACACAGGGCTCGATCCCAGAACCCTGGGATCATGACCTGAGCCAAAGGCAGACGCTTAACCGACTGAGTCACCCAGGGGCCCCAAAAATGGCCTTTTAAAAAATATTGTTCCTCCTAAGTGAACCCTAGGGCTTCCTTTATATAAAAATTGGTTACCCGGTAGGCTTTGGGCTGTCAATGGTTTTTAAATCTTACTAATCTTCTCTGGAATAAAACCAGCATGATTCAAAGAGAAAAGAGAGGCTGGAACATTTGCTAATCCCTGAGTTCTTTTCTTTTTATATTAAAAAAGGATTACTAGCTTAATGTAATTGTTTCTTTTTAAATTACTGGTAGTATTGCTAAATGTATTTAGAATGTGTCACTGAATGATCGCAGCTGGATTCATACAGATTTCATCAACAGACCATATCAAAAAGTACAAGCATATTATATATATAGTTCCTACTTCCGAGGCTCTTGGTCTAACGTGTATTAGAATTTAGAAAGAAAATACAAAATATGACATTTTAAACTATCTTTATGTTTAATTCTTCATGCTTATCATAAAGTCATAGAAATTTGAGAACCAGAAAGAATCTTTGTAAAGACAGCAGTACAGAGTAGTGGTGTGGCATACAGGCAATGGTGCCCGATTTCCTGAGTCCCGAACCTGGCTTGGGACTTAACAAGTGTATAATATCAGACATGGGATTTAACCTCCTGCAAACTCAGTTTCCCCTTATCTATAAAATAGTGATAGTCACAGTAATAGTACCTACCTTATAGGGTTATGGAGATGAAATGAGATAATGTATGTATCTTGCCCAAAGAAGGGACTCAGTAATCGCTAGCTATGATTATTTAATGCAGTCATTGTGTTTCGCAGGTGAGAAAACTGCAGCAAAGAGACTTGTCTGGTTCTATCATGAACTTGTGACGGAGCCACAGCTGGAATTCAAGGGCTGTCCTCTTTCCACTTTCTTCAACATCCACTTTGTCCTCTGGACTTTGAAATTATTAATTTTGGGGCTCCTGGATGGCTCAGTCAGTTAAGCGTGCCTTCGGCTCAGGTCATGATCTCCGGGTCCTGGGATCAAGCCCCACTTCTCCCTCTGCCCCTCCCTACCGCTCACTCTCTCTCTCTCTCTCTTTCTCTCTCAAATAAATAAATAAAATCTTTAAAAAAATAAAATAATTTTTATAGTCTTTTTGCCCTTCTTTGTTACGGACCCCAAATGCAACTAAATGCAAACACCTACAAAGCAGGAAAATACAGCCCACATTTTAATGATTAAAAAGTTATGAAATTGACTAAATTGTAATAGATTTGTATCCCAAGAGACCATTCATTAGTACGAGTCCATCATTTTTCTTGAAATCTTAATCTAGGAGGTTTCAAATATGCTTGCTTTATTTCTGAATTCTTTCTACATGTTTTCTTTCAGTTTGTCTCCCTCTGGTGGATCTTAAAAAAAATACTTGCTTTTATTTTCAGAGTAACTACTGGATTGTGCTGAAGGTTAAGAACAGCGGTCCAAAGAGAGTGAGGGAGTCTGGGACTTTTCCGTGGACACAGCTATGATGTCCGCAGCTCACTTGCTCTTTCTTTCATTTTCTTTCTTTCATTTTCTTTCTTTCTTTTTCTTTCTTTCTTTCTTTCTTTCTTTCTTTCTTTCTTTCTTTCTTTTTTTGGAGTAGGGGGAGAGATCACTAGTGAGCAAGAGGGAAGGAAAGGGGGGCAGAGAGAGAGAGAATCTGAAGCAGGTTCCACATTCAGTGGGGGACAGACCTTTAGCACTATTCCTGTGTTTACTGGAAACCTGATTATTTGGGGGCGTTAACAGCCCCTCCTTCTTTCTTGGTTTTAATGAGTCTTAACTTCTCAGTATTTTCTTTAGGATACCATCTTGTGTTCTCTTTCTCGCTTCTACCCCTTCCAGCTGCCCTGTCCAACGGCCCTGACTGACGCAGTCCCTTCCACATGAATTCGACGTGCTTCATACCCCTCTATGTCTGCTATGCCCCTTCCTAAGGGAACATTGACATGAAGAGGGATGGAAAGGTAGAAAAAGAGCCAGAGGACAAGAAGAGGTGTGGAGGTGGGGCTTCTTATCTTTTCTTTTTTTTCTTTTCTCTCTTTCTTTCTTTCTTTCTTTCTTTCTTTCTTTCTTTCTTTCTTTCCAGATCAGAGAGGTGTTGAAGATGGAAGGAAGACGGGATATTTGATGTAAAGAGGCCCCTGGTGGTGGAGAAAATGAATCCAGGGTCCAGGTATGGGGCAGGAAGGACACCAAGTTCTCCGAAGTCAGAGCTAAGCAAGGGCCCAAAGGAAGGAAAGCTTGCAACAGGCAACGAATGAGATCGGAAACTTAGAAAAAATAATATCCTGGGGCGCTTGGGTGGGTCAGTTGTTAGGTGTCTGCCTTCGGCTGGGGTGTGATCCCAGGGTCCTGGGATCAAGCCCCACATCGGGCTCCCTGCTTCTCTGGGAGCCTGCGTCTTCCTCTCCCACTCCCCCTGCTTGTGTTCCATCTCTCGCTGGCTGTCTCTCTCTCTGTCAAATAAATAAATAAAATCTTAAAAAAAAAAAAGAAAAAATATTATCCATAGAATTATCTTGGATGACTAAAGATGTAAATGGTTCTGATTTAGTTCACAGTTGTGCAGAACCTATGTTCCATGCAATGTGCTTGCAACTTTCATATACATGGTCTATTTTAGTTCTCCTAAATATTTGACAATTAACTGCATATAGTTGAAACATACCAATTTAAATTTATATACAGTAATGTGTCACGTTTATCAAATTGTTTCACATGCATTACCTAATTTGATTTTCCAGCAATCGTTGATATATATCTCCTCATTTTATAGGTAAAGAAGCCAAAGTTCAAACAGAGGTAAAATAATTTGAGTGACAGCTGGTTTTATGACTTTAGTCTCCCAAAAGAACTATTATTTTAGTGAGTCAAATTTGAAAACAGGTTTGAAAACATAAGGCATTTTTAAGGGCTGCTGTTTTGGCAGTGACAAAACATTCTGCCTGAACTGGAGAACAGGGCTCTGACACGGGCAGATGCTTTCGGGTGTTAGAAAGTGCCTTATGCCCTAAGTCAGGCAGATGCTGGCCACTGACCCAGAAAACTGAGTCTTGAAGTGGAATGAGGTTCATTCATGTTGCTCACCCTATGAACCTTACGCTGGCCGAATCTGCATTTTCTAGATTCCTCTTTCTTTCTTTCTTTCTTTCTTTCTTTCTTTCTTTCTTTCTTTCTTTCTTTCTTTCTTTCTTTCTTTCTTTCTCCTCTTCCTCCCTCCCTTCCTCCGTCCCTCCCTGTCTCCCTTCCTTCTTTCCTTCCTCCCTCCCTCTTTCTTTCTTTCTTTCTTTCTTTCTTTCTTTCTTTCTTTCTTTCTTTCTTTCTTTCTTTCTTTCTTTCAGATTTTATCTTTAAGTAATCTCTATATCCAATGTGGGCCTCAAACTCACAACCTGAGGCCAAGGGTCACATGCTCCTCTGACTGAGCCAGGTAGGTGCCCCTAGCTTCCCTTTTTTCATCTTCTTTCAAAAAGCCTACAAAATCTGCAGTTCTAAAAGAAACTAATCAAACTGGAGCAGAATTGAGATTACTACTGCTCCCCCTTGGAGATAGGTTTTCATTGCTCTTTTGATTTTTACGAGCACAGTGAGTCCATTACAAAACGACTCACTATTTCATCTTGTGGTTATTTCTAGGGATTAATTCATAATCCTCATCCTTCATAAAATAAGATGTGTCATTATTATAAGAGAGCTTCTAAAATGCATGATTTCAGTTTCTCATCACTAGCCTTGAATAGGGCTTTTCAGTGTATAGTTTGGAGAGTTATATTAGACTATGCAATATAGTAGCTTACATTTATTGAGAATTAAAGCTCTGCCAGGCTCTATGCTAAGCACTTTGCATACATTATCTAATTTAATCCTCACTAGAACGCTTTAGGGTAGGTAGGTTCTCATCTGCAATTTCCATATGAGGGACCCGAGGCAACCAGAAGTTAAGTGACTTTCTTTTCTGGTCAGTCGTGGACAGGATTTGGAGAAGTCTATCTCAGTGTACTAAATAAAAGATCCAAATTCCTCTTGTGTAACCTGGAGATGGCTCACAGGTGGCCCTCGATTCTGTGGAGTATCATTCCTGTGGTTGGAATTAAATTGGGAATTTCTAAAAGCAATAAGAGGGAAGTGTGCTTAATGTTAGATGAAGGTCCTCTGACAGTTTAGGGCTGGGCATTTGGGGAGGCAAAAGTGAGACAGACGAGGTCCTGCTCCATTTTGGGCTCACCATCTTGGGGGGCGGATTATGGTTTGGTTTATAGGCTATGCATTGTCTGGTCCTACTTAACTCATAACTTTAACCTTAACGGACACTTAATAGTGGTATGGTTTTGTTTTAGATTTATTTATTTATTTTAGAGAGAGAGCATGAGTGGGAGAAGGGGCAGAGGGAAAGGGAGAGGGCGGGAGAGAAGCAGATGCCCTGCTGAGCAGAGGGCCCAACCAGGCTCCATCTCATATCCCTGAGATGGTGACCTAAGCCGAAATCAAGATTCGGATGCTTGACTGACTGAGCCACCCAGGCACCATGGCACTTAATAGTTTTAATATGATTTATATATTTCTCGTTTTTAACCACTTATTTATTTTTTTTTTAAGATTTTATTAATTTATTTGACAGAGAGAGACAGCCAGCGAGAGAGGGAACACAAGCAGAGGGAGTGGGAGAGGAAGAAGCAGGCTCCCAGTGGAGGAGCCTGATGTGGGGATTGATTTCAGGACTCTGGGATCACACCCTGAGCCGAAGGCAGATGCTTAACAACTGAGCCACCCAGGCGCCCCATCATTTTTAACCACTTAAAGCATTCTCTCAGGGTTGGGCATTGAGAATTTTTCCAGCTTGGGGCCAATATGGATAGACAATTTTCCTGCATATTTTCTGGTTTCTACTGAAATATTTTCTTAGAATAAATTTTTGTAGTATAGTTACTAGGTTAAAGAGTCTGAATATCTTTATGGTTCTGCCAACACATGATCATGTTGCTTTCTAGAAGGATTTGTGATTTGCATAATAAATATTTATTAAGCATCTACTATATACAAGCTTTATATTAAGCATTAGGGATACAATGTGAACAGATATGGGTACTGACTTCAAGAAGCATACCAATTTCTGTCACTAGAAATGTTAACTTCTAATTTTTTTTTTTTAAGATTTTATTTTTGGGGTGTCTGGGTGTCTCAGTTGGTTAAGCGTTTGACTCATGATTTTTGACTCAGGTCATGATTGTGAGATGGAGGGTTGTGAGATCGAGCCCCAAGTTGGGTTCTGTGCTGGGCATGCTAAACATTCTCTCTCTCCAACTGCCTCTCCCCACCGCCAAAAGTTTTTTTAAATAAGGTTTCTATTATTATTTTTTTAAGATTTCATTTATTTGAGAGAGACAAGAGAGAGCACAAGCAGAGGCAGGGGCAGGGGCAGAAGGAGAAGCAGACTCCCCGCTGAGCAGAGAGCCTGCCCTGGGGCTCCATCCCAGGACCCTGGGATCATGACCTGAGCCAAAGACAGACGCTTAAGTGAGTCAGCCTCCCAGGCGCCCCTAGATTTTATTATTTTTTAAAGTAGTCTCTATACCCAACTAGCCAAGGTGGCGCTCAAACTCATGACCCCGAGATGCGAGTTGCATGCTCTACCAACTTTGCCAGCCAGATACCCCTATACATTTAATTTTGTTGCAAAATCACCAGCACCGAAATGTCAAAAAATTTTTATTCTACTTGTTTATTTTTTTTTAACTTTCATTAAATGATTGGGTATTTGCGTTCTATTTTTATATGAATTATTTTTGTGTGTAGGTTGATTCTTTTTGTGTGAAATACCATAGTCCATTTTTATATTATTTATTTTCTTATTCTACTGATAAACTAATTTTCCTTGTACAATTGAGAGAAATGTTTACATCTGTCATATTAAATATATTTTTCTTGTTAGCTTATATTTTATCATTTCATTATCACTTCCAATTACACATGCTTAAAATTTTTATGTATCTGAGATTGTCAGTCTTTTCCTTTACCATATCTTTTGCTTATAAACCGAATGACTATTTTCCCATAGATCTGATAAATATTTTATTCTTTTTTCTGATGGTTTCTCTACAACTTAATTTTAGAATGATTTTTAGAGTGAGTTTTAGAATAAGTGCTTTATCATCCATTCAGTTTTTCTATATAGTTGGAGCCACTCCTGGTTTCCCTTCGTATCCCATTGAATACATTTCCATTACCTGCACTTTTGCCTTTTAAAAAAATGCTGTTGCTCAAAAAAAATTAAAAAAGTAAAAAAGTTAAACAAAAATAAAAAAATAAAAATACTGTTGCCTTATAACATCTGTTTGACTAGAGTTTCTTATTGATATCGTTATATTTCAGAATGCATTTTTTGCGTTTCAAAATCTTATTGGAATATATATTGAAACCGATAAACCTTAAATGACAGTGGCTTCGGAATTCTAATTATACCACCTGCTGGTTGCTTGTTCATAAGTTTAACTCTAAATTTCATCGGGAAACTGGGGATAATATTAATATTTGCCTCATAAAATTTTTAGGATTAAATGAAACAATTCCATGTGAGACATTTTGTACACTTTCTATCTCCAGGCTTTGCATAGGAAATAATAGAATCGTGTTAATTATTATGCTTAGCTTGAGGACAAATAGCCATTTTTACAACTTCATTATAAGGTGGATAGACCATGATTTTTTTATACTGAGGATCGACCAAATTGTCACTGCCACTCTTCTTACTTAAAATTCATCTTAGCGGGCTGCCAGATGCGACTCAGAATTCAGCCCCTTTGGAGAGTCGGATTTAAAGGTGCCTAAACTCCACGCCTCAGCTGGGCCCGGGGAGGGGCGGGCCCCGTTGCCTAGGAGATGGGGGGGCGGGTCTGCTGTTTAGAATCTTAGCAACCCAACGACCGGCACTTCCTGGGGGCGGGAGGAGGCGAGGGCGCGGCGCCCGACGCGACGTCCAGCAGCCAATCAGAAAGCAGGGCGCCCATTCAAATTGCGGCCGCAGAGGGAGCCCGCGGTGAGGGTTGTGAGTGGTGTGGACTTCCTCGAGGAGGTCTTTGAGAGTGGGGAACCCTGCAGAGGGGCGAAGTATCCGTGCTGTGGGGGCGTGCGGTCGCCTTCTCTACCGGCGACCCCTGAGGTGCGAGTGGAGGCCTTAGCGCGGGGTCCCCTACCGACCCCGGAATCCCGGTCGGCGGAGAAGGGGTCCCCGAAGGACGCGTGAGGGCGGCGCCTCTGTGGGGACCGGGAAGCCGGACTTGAGGGCTCCTCGGCCAGCAGCCTCACCCACTGAAGCCTCGCCCAGTCGGTTGGCATTAAGAGGTACACTCGCTGCCCCAGCCCTCGGAGTAACTAGCTGAGAACCCATCCACGGGGATCTTTTGGTTCAGGTTGTGACTTAAGTTTCCCTATTTCTTTTCATTCCACTCCTCTTTAAACTCCGGTGGCGAAAATTCCCAAACAAACAAAAAGCCCTATCTATTTGTGTAAGTAGCAAATAGTTTTTAGCTGCGGTAGAATTTCCAGAATCTTTTCTTGCCTTTAAATGTATTTCCGTAATAGGACATTCTATACTTTTAGTTAAAAGGTTGAAGGAAGGTGCTTATATCCTGACGATTTTTTCCCCCTTTTTTGGTGGGGTGGTAGTGGTAATGATTATTATTTAGAACTTTAAAAGACTTACTTAAAGGTTAACTTCTATTATTTTATTCCTGCATAGCAGTATCTATTTGAGCAAGTGTCATTTTACAAGTTAGAGCCAGGCATGCAAATTTAAAGACTTGTTTACATCAATATTACCGGTTTGGTGCAGAGTTGACTAGAGGCCAGGCCTTTTAGCTGTCACTGCTGTTCTTTTTCTTTTAAACCATTAATGCTGGATAGATATTGTTGACATATTTACATACACACCTGTCTGGCTTGTTGTCTAACTGCTAGAGGGCAAGCTGTCTACTTATCTAATCTTGCATAATTTTTCTCAACAGAAGCAATTAATTTACTTACCGTAGTTATTGTCTATGGTATTTATTTGGGAATACTGTTTTGTGACCCCTCTCAAATTAATCTCCATGAGATATTCCTGTATTTAACATACATTCAACAGGTATTCTCAAAATGCTTTGTTCAGTCTTTGATTTAGGTGCCAGGGTTTCTGGTAGTCCCTCTCCTACTCTGCAAACAGGGAGTACTTAAATAAAAATCTTTGCTGACCTGCACATTCCTCCCCCCATCCTCCTCCCTCTTTTTTTCTTATTGTGTTAAAATGCACATAGCATGCATCCTCTCATCTGCTTTTACGTATACATTTTTAAGTGTATATCCTTAAATACATTCAGATTGCCGTGTAGCCATCACTACCATCCATCCCCATAAACCTTTGTCATCTTGTAAATCTGAAACTCTACCTACTAAACAATAACTCCTCATTTTCCCCTGGCCCCATTATACTTTCTGTCTTTATGATTTTAACTACTCCAAGTACCTCATGTGAGTGGAAGCATACAACATTTGTCTTTTTGTGACTGGCTTATTTCACTTAGCATTAGGTCTTCAAGGTTCATCCATGTCGTAGCATATTGCAGCATTTCTTTTTAAGGCTGTACAATATTTCACTGTATGCATATACCACATCTTGGTAAGCCATTCATCTGTCCACGGACGCTTGGGTTGCTTCTGTATTTTAGCTATCGCGAATAATGCTGCTGTGAACATGGGTGTACAAACATCTCTTCAAGACCCTGCTTTTAATTCTTTTGGTTAGATATCCAGAAGTAGAATTTCTAGGTCATATGGTAATTCTGTTTTTAGTTTTTTGAGGAACTTCAGTACTATTTTCCACAGTGGCTGTGCCATTTTACATTTCCGCCAGTAGTGCGCAAGGGTACCAATTTCTCCACATCCTTGCCAACGCTTGCTTTTCTGTTAGTAGCCATCCTAAAGGGTGCGATGTCGTATCTCATTGTAGTTTCGATTTGCATTTCCCTAATGGTTAGTGATGTTGGGCATCTTCTTATGTGCTTACTGGCCATTCGAATATCTTCTTTGACACGCACTATTTGCATCTTTTTAAGTCACTTGGCACCTGTGTCCTGATGTAAGGGAAATCTGTGTATTTCCTCTAGACCAGGTAAATAGGAGCAGGGTCTTGTTTTTGAAATCCATAGTATCTATCAGAGGGTCTGGCACATAATAGGGACTCAGTAAATATTTGTTGCGTAATGATTATAAGCTCTTTGAAGGCAGAGATTTGTCTGAAGCTACTTGGGAACAGTATCTGAGGAGGAGATTGTGATTTATTCTAACATATTCCTCTGGGGAGTTACTTTTACAATGGAAGGTTCTCATATTTTCTAATGCCTGTTTATACTCTTACAATCTAATTTTTTTTTTGTTAACAGTTTAGCAGATAACTGGAAACTGATACAGAAAATATGGCTGGAAGTCAAATGAACATCTAAAGGAGAGCTTCGGTTCTTCACCAACATTCTTTTTTAAAACAACTTGCTGCCACAATGTCAGTATACACTGCACATAATAGAAATAACAGGGATGTCCTTGGTATACCTTCTTCCCCAAAGAGTTCATCACTGAATGTCCTCACCCATAGTAGCAGACGTAAGCTGCATTTGAATTCGGATATGTCAGAATGTGAAAGTGATGATCCATTATTGAGATCTGCAAGTAAAATCAGAGACATAAATAGTACTTATGTGATTTCTGCCTGTAAAAAAACAGGAGAGGTACCTCTTACCCCTGACCCCGTAGGTAGATTGGCACTTCAGAGAAGAGTGACAAGGAACAAAGAATCATCCTTGTGCGGCAGTGAGCTGGGAGCCTCAACTGAAAAAACTGCAGAGACACGTCTTACATTACAACGTCGTGCTAAAACAGAATCTGTGGAAAAGTGGAAAACAGCTCAAACAGATTCTGTGGAAAAGTGGAAAACAGCTCAAACAGATTGTGTCAAAAAGTGGAAAATAACACAGAATGTGGGAAGCCCAACAGAAAATGATTGTGCTTCCCTGGAAGCGAGGAGAAAGGTAACAATTATAAATAATGATAAAGACTCTTTCGCTGCATCTTTTGTACCTTTAGCCAAAGACCCAAAAGACATTGAAATGATGGCTGATGAAAAACACAAGGAAACATTTTCTGCCCTCCCTGGGGCAAATGAACACGTTGCACTTAAATACTTAAGTAATAGAGCACCCACTGATCCCCAGAGTCAGACTAAAGTTGTTTCCTCTGGACACTTGGCAACAAAGCCTCTTCAGAGCAAGGTGAACTTCAAAGTGCCAGGAACAGCAAACTTACATCATAGAAGTATTGGGAAGGATACGGCAAAAAATTCAAATAAATTTGAAAGCTTAGAGAAAAGAACACCTGCGAAGTACATCGTAGGACACAAATGGACACCGAAGTGTGGCACGTCACAGCTTACGAGCCCAGCTGCATCGACACTGAAAAATAGGGTGCCAGGCCTCCAAGTTAAACAAAAGCCAAGAAGTTCTCTTCTAACAAATGAAAGGGAAAGGTCACAAGAAAATACACTCCCTCTTGAAGAGGAAATGGCAGGTCGGAACACGTCTATAGAAACAGACCCCTTAAAAGTAGAGAACAGTCAAGTGACAGTGGCAGTACGTGTGAGGCCTTTCAGCAAGAGGTATGTTACACTTTTTAAAATCTAAGGCCAAACTAGTGACATGTAATGTGTCTGATTCCTCTCTGACTTTGGAAAATGAGTGCATTCATTCATGCATCTTCAAGCTTGGTGGTGGCATTTCTAGGTAGAGAGAACTTTTAGGTTTAGTTGTAGAAACCCTCAATATTTTTGATGATTGGGTGCAAAATTAAAACATTGAAATCACCATATTTTGCAAATGTAAATTTCTTTAGATTTACTGCTTTGAAAACATCAGAATGACAAGTCTCTAATGCAGTCTGCTTTCAAATCTGCCATATGTGGCGGGCTCTTCTGTGTTTCCCTTAAAAAGAGCACTTGTTAGGTTGCTTATTCCCCAAAGAGGTCCTTCCAAAACCCCATCTGGCGTAGTATCATCCCCATCATCATCTCTGATATGTAGTAGTTAGAAATGCAGTGATTTATGAGATCTGATGTTGATGGTAAAAAAAATCTCTCTCCAAAGTGATTGTGGATGAGATAGTCACAGATTACAGGTAGGGCTGAGAAAGATGGACATGACAAAATGTGAATGTGGCATCTAATTATTTTTGAATGTTTTGTGGGGTGACTGCAAAAAACTTCAGAGTAGTAGTTGTTAACTCTGTTGTATATGTAAGCAAGATGTGAAAGGATATGGTGACTGCTGCCGTGGGGGAAGGAACCCCTAGTTTGAACCAAAAGGGTCAGTGATTAAAGGCAAGTTGTGCAAGTGCTTTAAAGCCTGTTAGTGAAGGTGTGGGGTTAGTGGTAAGTGAGAGAACTGAGGGTGAGTTGGCTGGAGAGAATGGGGACACCTCAAAGACAGGCCTCAAGGATCATGATAGGATGAGAGGCAACAGAAAAAACAAGAGCTGGTAGGAATAAACCCCACAATGGATGACTAACCTGAAGAGAACTAGTAACGAACCGAGTACTTGAGTCTCATCAGATAAGCCATGTAAACTGGGCTGATAGCAAGGGTGATGGGGCACTTGTCACATTGAAGAAGCAAGTAGTTTCCAGGATAAATTCTGATCTAAAGCAGAGTTGGGGGGGCGCCTGGGTGGCACAGCGGTTAAGCGTCTGCCTTTGGCTCAGGGCGTGATCCCAGCGTTATGGGATCGAGCCCCACATCAGGCTCCAACGCTATGAGCCTGCTTCTTCCTCTCCCACTCCCCCTGCTTGTGTTCCCTCTCTCGCTGGCTGTCTCTATCTCTGTCGAATAAATAAATAAAATCTTTAAAAAAAATAAAAAATAAAAAATAAAGCAGAGTTGGGGCAAAAAAGGCTATCTGGGACCAGACAAAGACTGATAATATTTTTCTGCAGATATAGAGTAAGTGAAAGATTTCCACCTAAGTCTCAGATGAAAGAAGGATGCACATGAAAATCCATGATTTTAAGGGAGATAATCTAACAGAGGGAGGGACCTTTGGATTAACAGTAACAATAGGCAGTAGCCCAAAGAGATTTATGATTGAGACTTACATTTAACTGAGCTTGTTGAAATTATATTTGCATTTCAGGTCAGGTTTATATAGATCTGCACATCTGAAACATCTTTATAGTATATTAAAAAGTCTCCAGATTTGGACTGAAGGGTATAGTTAGATTATAGTGGGTGGGATGGGCGAAGGGAGAGCTCGAGAGAAAAAGGAAAAAGATGGAAAATCCTGTAAAAGTAGGGTGATTTTTCAGACAACAGATCTGGGACTCCATTTTCCCTTTAAGCAGTGGCGCTGGAGCTGTAGGAAACATATATTTGGGAACCCACTATATTAGCTGGTCTACATTTTCCACATAAAACTAAAGGATTATTTTATTCTGGAGGAATGTATTTAACTAGTTTTGAGGTTCTTATTATAGTCTATGGAATAATACTCCAAATAATTACAGTAACTTATTATTTTTCTTTGTGCTTCTTTGTAAAGAGAGAAGGTCGAAAAAGCATCCCAGGTGGTCTTCATGAATGGGGAAGAAATAGCTGTGGAACATCCTGACATGAAACAAGTTTATAATTTTCTTTATGATGTTGCGTTCTGGTCTTTTGATGAATGCCATCCCAACTATGCTAGCCAGACAACTGTTTATGAGACGCTAGCAGTACCGCTCCTAGAACGCGCCTTCGAAGGCTACAATACCTGTCTCTTCGCTTATGGTCAGACCGGCTCTGGAAAATCATATACGTAAGTGTTATTCCAGGTACAGTTATTGCGAATGTTTTAATCTTTGGTGAGAAACGGCATGGTTTGATAGAGAGAATGTAGTTTTGAAACCACACAGATCCGGGCTCAGATCTCATCCATTGTATATACTGGTTCTGCAAACTTGGGCATGTTACTTAACCTCTGGGCTTTAGCTTGTGCAGGAGATACTGTTTACTTTGTAAGTGTCATTGGCCCATTTTTCTGTGCATAATACGTCTTGTGTAAACCCAAGCCCAGAGAGGTTATTTTGTAAATATTATTGTGAGAATTAAAAGTAATTATCTAATAAATGGTATTAAAGGTTCTGCTTGTATTTTTTCACAGCTCTCTGAATTAGATAGCTCTTATTTATTCCCATTAGAAGAGGAAGTTGAAATTTACTGGGGTTAAGTATCTTGTTTAAGATCACAGAGCTAATAAGTGGTGAGATCAAGATTTGAATTCAGGAAGATCTGACTTCAGAGCCTAGGTTATTAGATATTAATAATGTGGTTTAATTAGCTTGCTTCCCATTCACTCCCCAACCCATTTCCCCAAAAAGAATTAAAAGAACACTAATTCGTTTTATCCCTCTCCACCCCTGCCATTCATTATGTATTTTCCAGGATGATGGGACTTAGTGAAGAACCAGGAATAATTCCAAGGTTTTGTGAAGATCTTTTTGCTCAAGTAGCCAAAAAACAAACCCAAGAGGTATGTTCTCATCTGTAGGGCTTCATATTAGACTAGAAAACAGTCAAATCAAATTAAAATCAGAGTCATGGGATGCCTGGGTGGCTCAGTCAGCTAAGTGTCTGCCTTTGGATCAGGTCATGATCTCGGAGTGCTGGGATCAAGCCTGACATTGGAATCTCTGCTCAGTGGGGAGTCTGCTTCTCCTTCTGCCCCTCACTCCGCTCTCATGCTCTCTATCACCCTCTCTGTCTCTCAAATAAATAAATAAAATCTTAAAAAATAAAAATAAAATCAGAGTCATCATCCCTAAGGAAATAATGGGAGATGTAATTTTAAGTTCTAGATCGTTCTCCTTTGGAACAGTGGTATGGAGGAGAGAAGTTGGAGATTCAAAATTTCAGAATAAATTCCCCTTGATGGGTAATGACAGAAGGATCATCTCTTCTGTCCTCTCTAGCTTTTCCGACTTTATTACCTTTGTGTATGTGTCGTGGCTTATAATGTGGCCGTTATGTTTGTAGTCAGGCAGGCACACAGACTTCACTCAGGACAGTAGGCATAAACTTTAGAACAACATGAAGCAGAGAGTAGTGATGCTGGAGTTTGAACCCAGATTCAACTTCGAAAGCCATGCTCTTTACACTGCACTACACCTGAAAAATCTGTACTGGCTTCCCCTTTCTCTTATTCATTCGTACATGCAGCCAGTATTTACTGGGCATCAGCTGTTTGCCAAGCAGTCTATTAGATCAATTTTTTCCAGATTTGCTTGATCATTAGAATTACCAGGAACGTGTCAGGGGCAGGTTTTTGTGTGTGTGTTTGACTGTGTGTATGTGTGTTTGTGTATGTATGTGTACACTTGCAAAAAAAATCTCTTCTGGAGATTCTGGTTTAGTTCATCTGGGCTACAGCTGGGAATTTACAGTTTTCCTACTTCCCACTAGTGATTCTTATGATAAGGGAAATTAGGAGAAATACTGTGCAAGATTTGGGAATATGAAGTTTAAAGACCCAGTCCCTGTAGTTAAGAGAGTATAATGGAGAAATGTACCAGTAAATAGCCAAGTACAGGCAACTTAATGATAAATAAATTAAAGTAAATACTATGATAGAGTAAGAACAGTGTGCTGTGAGAATATATAAGATTAAAGGTTTTCTTAGATGAGGGATAACAGCTTATTCTTGAAGGAAACATAGCAGGGCTAGACTAAGGTTGTGACTGTAAGGTTGAATATTAGAGAGATCTTAGTAAGTAGAACTTCTTTGGAGAAATGTCTATTCAAGTCCTTTGCCCGTTTTTAAATTGGGTTGTTTGTCTTTTTGCTGTTGAGTCGTAACAGTCCTTTATATATACCAGATACTAGAACCTTATCAGATATATGATTTGCAAAAAATGCAAGGGTTTTTAAAATAAGTTGCATGCTGTGTTTCTATTCCTCCTACTAGGTCAGCTACCACCTTGAAATGAGCTTTTTTGAAGTATATAATGAAAAAATTCATGATCTTCTGGTTTGTAAAGGCGAAAACGGGCAGAGAAAGCAACCAGTAAGATTGAAACTATTTATGATTTGTTTTTAATTTGTTTTTATAAATGCATATAGTTATACTAGTTCTCAAGATGACCTAGATAGCTTGCATTTTCACTAAAATCGCTATTGTATGATAGCAAATGCTTGGGATCTAGTCTAAATGAGCAAATAAATAGTAAATAAACTGAACATCATTGTTAGTGGAAATTAAGTTAGTTATTAAATTTAGCCTCTTTTAAAGCAAATGTTGTATCAAAATTAAAGATTAAATTTTTGTTTCAAGATTTAGTTGGACCACTTAAATCAAACACCAAATCCCTAAAGCCAAAAAGCAGTAGAAGTTTAAGAATTGTATTGTTATTATAGAATATGTATCTTATTTGATTATTTAGTAAATTGGTATCTCGTACATAATATTTTCTCTGAAATAGGAAGTTCCACAAATACATAATCTTTTAAAAAAACTATCAAAATGTGAAATTTGGGGGGTACATGGGTGGCTCAGTTGCTTAAGCCTCCAACTCTTGATTTTGATTCAGGTCATGATCTCACGGTCGTGGGACTGAGCCCTTCATCGGGCTCTGCGCTCAGCACAGCAGAGAGTCTGCTGGAGATTCTCTCTCTCCCTTTGCACCCACCCCCCTGCATGCTCTCACTCTCAAATAAATAGTCTTTCCTTTAAAAGGATATAAAATTTTTAATTTTGAAAAAGACCTTGGAGAGCAAGAAACTAAAATCTAAAGAGGTCACTTGACTTATTCAAAGTCATATAGCTTATTGTTGGTAACATCAAGAATCTTAAACTTGACATTCTCTTCTTTGACTTACATGTGTTTTAAATTTCTGGTTACAAAGTTTAAAACATATAATGTAAAACTGGAAAAAATTTTAACTGAAATTTACTGAACATATTTTAGAGAGATATTTAAAAGTATAGAGATAATAGCTACTGCAGGTCTTAAGAATAAAGAGCTAGTAAACTTTTGGTGCTACAGCGAACTATGGCATACTGTGAAAAGTTGGTGATACTGAAGCAGTGTCTTATGCCTTACAGATTTGTGTTTGTGAGAACCTTTATATTTTCTCTTGGTCAAGTAAAGGCAAATCTCTTTGCCTTAAACTCCAAATATAGAAGAAAAGATCATTTAAAATTGTGTTTTATGTGAAATATACCATATGAATATGTTTTATATGAATATGAAATACTTGTTATGCCCTTAATAATGCTACTGTTTGCTTCTATTAGCTGAGAGTAAGGGAGCATCCTGTCTCTGGACCGTATGTTGAAGCTCTGTCAATGTAAGTGTTTGGCACAGCAAAAGCAAGGAGGAGAGAAGTAATGAATAGACTGAATGTTGTTTTCATTTGCTTCCCCAACTTTGAAACCCTGAATAACTATTTATCCTTCTACCCTGATGTTGTTCAATTAATTTTTCCTCTCTTTCCAACTAGAGTGTTAACTGTTTGTTTTTGTATTTGTTTATAACTTTCACAGCACCTGTAAAGTGCCTGGCGTGTAGAGTGTTAGTTATACTGTGTGTGAGATACTTGGTTTTTCTCCCTGTTATCCCCTTTCCCCATTCAGTGAAGCCTTCCCTTTTGAGCTGCTTTTTATATCTATTACTTTAAGCTGAAGAGAGGAGAAGGTGCTAAGATGAGTTTAGTGTTGAGAGTGTGAAACATGCTAAGGGTCATTTATTTCACCTTTGAACACTCCAAATGCTTTCTTTAAAGGAAAGGGGAAGTGATTAGGTATGAATTCAGCTCCATTCAATAAATCTGGGATTATGTTGAGACCCATACATACTACCATACCCACCCCCACATATATGTCAAGTATATGTTTTGGTCTCATGATTTAGACTTGACTATTATAGTGTTAAGAGCTAAACTGCTTCATTAATAAAAACCATACTTTTCGGTAAAATTAAAACATTTTCTACCCTTTAAGAATGGAGATAGTGAAAGATTCTGTGAGAGTCAGTATAATAATATCTATGAATTATTCAACTGTGGTCTTAAGATTGAAAGATTATTATTGTTTTATGAGAATAAGAGTGTAATTATCAGTAAAAACAATTTTCTTTTTCCTTTTTAAAAATAGGAATGTTGTCAGTTCTTACTCTGATATCCAGGTAAGATTGCTTGTATTTTATCTTCTTTCCACTAGATAGAAAGATCATACTCATAAGTATTCATAAGAATATTTCTCCTTAATTGCTACTTGCATACGTAAAAGGTTAATCTTGTTAATTCATTATGAGCTGATTTTGTTTGTTAAACTTCAATCAAAGGAATTACTCTTCTGAGGTAAAAATAAAAGTTGACTATCGTAGCAGCTTAGCATTATTGAAATAGTCTTTTAAAGGTGTCATTTCCTGATTCAGATATCTGTGATGGAAGCAAAATTGACAGTGGGAATACAAATTATTAAATGACAAACATTTATTAATTTCATTTTATAAACAGATTATAAAGTGCGTATATGTTGCCAAACATGCTTACTTAACTTTGTTGTTTCTTAATTTGTTCCAATCAATTTTAGTTTGCAGTTCTGACCTCCCTCTCTTCTTTCTTGTAAGAGTTGGCTAGAATTGGGAAATAAACAAAGAGCAACTGCTGCTACTGGTATGAACGATAAAAGCTCTCGCTCTCATTCGGTTTTCACCCTGGTGATGACTCAGACCAAGGTATTCTTTTTGCTGATTATTTTATTCTTTAAATCAAAAGTAAGAGTCTGGTAATATAAATGTATAATATATTTGGATTTTAGTATACACAGTAACTGAATGACTTTTGTATATATGGCAGTATTTTTTTTACTGTTTGAAAAATCAATAATATAGGATTATTAATTTATGATATCATTGATATTAGTATGATAATAATATTAGGGTATGATAATATGTTTTCCATACATGGTAATTGTACAGTATTTGGAAAAACATATCAGAAAGTCAAAGATTTTCAAAAACTCAGCCATAGGTTCCACTGCTCAAATAAAGCCCCTCTAAACATTTTGGTATATAGTATTTTAGTTGTTTTACAATCACACTTAAACAAATTTATAAAATGTGCAATAATTTTAGGCCATTAAAAGTCTTCGCCAAATATTTTTCATAGCTGTATAATATTCCAGTGACTATTCCAGTTCCTCTACTTTTGGACATTTATGTTGCTTTTAAATATCTTGTTCCTTTGGGGCACCTGGCTGGTTCAGTCAGAAGAGCATGTGACTCTTGATCTTGGGGTTGTGAGTTTGAGCCACATGATGGGTATAGAGATTACTTAAATAAATCAAATAAATAAATACCTTGCTCCTTTCATGCTGGGATAAATAATACCTTTGTACATTAAGCCTTTGCTCTATTTATGGTTGTTTCCTTAATATAATTGGGTAGTTGTGAGTTTTTTATCTCTTTAATGTCATTTCCTTTATTTTGGCATAATGCAAGCATTGCTCCACGTATTCTTGAATGTTTATTATAAATTATAAATGATTGCACATTTGTGAAAAGGTAATTTAAAGAATAAATGAGTGGTTTGTAATCTTGTATAACTTTCCCTTTCAAGACTTACATTGATAGCAAGTCATGGAAGAATTTATGACATATTATTTTAACGTCCTTTGCTATAGACAGAATCTGTGGAAGGGGAAGAACATGATCACAGAATAACGAGTCGGATAAACCTGATAGATCTGGCAGGCAGTGAGCGCTGTTCCACAGCTCAAACCAGCGGAGATCGACTGAAGGTATATATGAGGTTTTCTGGGGCGCCTGGCTGCCTCAGTCAGTGGAGCATGTGACTCTTGATCTCGAGGTTGTGAGTTCGAAACCATGCTGGGTATAGAGTTTACTTAAAAGAAATAAAATCTTAAAAAAAAAAAATGAGGCTTTTCTCATTTTAATAAAACTTATTCCCCAGGGCATTATTTTTAGGAGATTGCAAACTAAATATATTTAACAACAACAACAAACAAAAACAAAAACTATCTTTATCTGTAGTTTATAGACTGCACTGCTGTGGTTTAAAGAGAGATCTTTACTTTGGGTTATGATTAATTTTCAAAGAAAATTAGTAATTTTGAGTTATAAGAAAGTTGGTAGTTTATGGAAGAAAATATTTACTTGGTAATTATATGAGGGAAGGAATGTATTTGTGAAATAAATGTATTGCTGAGCAGTTATTTTAAATTAGATGTTTTTATCTTGTATACAGGAAGGTGTGAGTATTAACAAGTCCTTGCTCACATTGGGAAAGGTTATATCTGCACTTTCTGAACAAGCAAACCGAAAGAGAGTTTTTATTCCTTACCGTGAATCTGTTCTTACATGGCAAGTATCTTTTGAAGTACAAAGAACTCTATAAAATATAATGAATATTATGGGGAAGAGAACTGACTTCATATAGCCTTGGAACAGAGAAGAAGTGCTTAGCAGCGTGAATTCTAGAGCCAGACTACGTGGATCTGAACCTTGGCTCTGCATCCTATAAGCTCTGTGACTTCGGGCAAATCACTTCATGTTCTAATCTGTTTCTTCGTCTGTAAAATGAGGAAAATAACAATACCTACCTTTTAGGGTTATAGTGAAGATTAAATAACTGCTATGAAACTCTTAATGCATAGTATGTGCTGTACTAGTATAAACAACTAGTACTATACTTACTATTTCTAGTGCTTAATGTTTGAGCATATATGATACCTCCAGACATGTTGCCATGTGTGTAAAGTGAAATTGTTTTGTGTGGCACCCACTGACTAGCATTTAAGTGTTCAGTAAGAGTTTTTGTTAATGAAAATTTTTCATTAATCAGATACATTACATTCAAATTACATCTGTATAGATTTAACATCCAGTTGTGATAAACATTAATATAATTTTGATAAGGGCTGCATCTCTCCTTGACAGCCCCGATGCGAGGCTCGATCTCAGGACCCTGAGATCATGACCTGAGCCAAAATCAAGAGTTGACGGTTAGCTGACTGAGCCACCCAGGCCCTCCCGACCACTGTGTGTCTTTATAATTGGTTTATAAGAATGTAGTTGTCACCTGAAAACATTTAAGGGAAAATCTGATTTTTTTGGTTCTTTTTGAAAGCTAAGAATAGTGAAATTCATTCTGCATTAACAAAGGTGTTTTAGTCTCATATTATCTTTTCTCCTCTAAAAGGGGGCTTTTGCATATAGTGGAAAACAAAATTTTTGTTTATATGCCCATTCATCATTTTCAATATTTATTGAGCACCTGTTCCTAAAGGTTGTGGTAGCACTGGGAATACAGAGATGACCAACCCACGTAGTTTCTTTCCTGAAGTGGCTCACAGTCTAGTCTGGGGCATGGGGAGTGGTATCTTACTAAATATTTGATGGTTAACCATATTTTAAATCTTTGTACCAGTTACTGTTTCATGAAACAATATAAAAAGTATAAGATAAAACAAAATGTTCATGAGATCTAAAAATAACTACAAATACCATAAAAGTTCTGAATGGTGTTGCTCATGGCCGGCTCAGTCCATAGAGCATGTGACTCCTGATCTCAGGATCATGAGTTCAAGCCCCACATTGGGTGTAGAGCTTACTTAAAAAAAATAAAAGTAAAAAGTCCTGAATGGTATGTGAGTGAACAGTATAATCCTGTATCATATACCCTATTAGTTTGTTTTGTGCTTTCTACATAATTACTGCTATTAGGTTGTTGTAGAAACATAGTCTAATTATAACTTATTTTCCTTGAAGGCTGTTAAAAGAAAGTCTGGGTGGAAATTCAAAAACTGCAATGATTGCTACCATCAGTCCCGCTGCCAACAACATTGAAGAAACATTAAGCACACTGAGATATGCCAGCCAAGCCCGAATGATAGTCAATATCGCCAAAGTAAATGAAGATATGAATGCTAAGTTGATTAGAGGTGAAGATTTTTCTAAACATTTAATTATTTTGTAACAGTTAAATCTCAAATATTAATCTCAGTCATGAAAATACGCAACTTAAGAAAATTAAAGATTTTTCTTTCATACCTACTTATAATAGATACTAGTCATCATTCTACAATGATGCGGGAAGAGAGATGGAAGGATGATGGGAAAGAGAATTAGTAAGGGGAAAACAAGCAGAAAAAGACAGAAAATAGAGAGTGGGTAAAGGGGAAATGGCAAGCATAGAAAAATAATCTTATAGACTGAGTCAGATGTGTGCAGCAGAATAGCAATACTGTGATTTATTACTTTTCCTCTTATGACCTTTCCTCCATTGTCATTCTGTTTATCAGCTCTATTCTGGCTTAGTTCGTTGATGTAAAGGATAGTGATCTGAAGGCTTGAGTTTCTAGCATAGGCCTAACTTCATTTATGCTCAGTACTACTTTCTGTGTATTTCTTGGGGATCACTTGCTTAGGATGGACTTGAGTACCTGTAAGGAACCTTGATTTGTGCAGTTTTCGCTTTGCTTATGTGGAACTACCATCGTTTCATGGTCCTTTGTCCTCTGGCCCTGTGAGCAGCAGAGGGTAAATGTTTACTTCAGAGAAGCAGGCCAGAGAAGAATGAATTTGCTGTATTACAGTCCATCTTCTCCCTTTTGGATTCCCCTCTCTTTCACAAATAGGGCTATTTTCATTAAAAAGAAGTACTCTGAACTCCAGCTTGAAAAATCTTTGATTTTTTATCCAACATGTCTTTATGAGTAAGGTTTGCCTTGGGACAGTTCTGGCTTATGTCTGCTGCATCAACGTGATTAACAGCGCTTCTCAAAAGTGTCCTACTTTGGACAATACATTATATGACCATATTACTTATGAGGGGGGAAATTCATTAAGATGGGAGCACTTTTTCAGGTTAAGGTGAAGTAGAAATGTATAAGTAATGCAAGTAAAGTAAAATTGATTTCTGTAAATAATCTTTAGTAATATTTAAAACTCGAAATAAGATTGGAGGACTGTGCCTACTGTGGTAATTATTATATATCAAATGTTATTAATTGTGCATTTTTTAAAATGAATATTTAGAATTGAAAGCAGAAATTGAAAAGCTAAAAGCTGCTCAAAGAAACAGTCGAAATATTGACCCTGAACGATATAGGCTGTGCCGGCAAGAAATAACATCCTTAAGAATGAAACTGCATCAACAGGAGAGAGACATGGCAGAAATGCAAAGGTGGAATATAGTCAATATTTTAGATGTCAGTGTGTTGCCTGGAATCATTAGACTGTTGGGGCTGGGATTGGTGGAGAGGGAGGAGTTTAGGAGGGATCTGTGGCTCTGTTTTCGTACTTTCTGTATGAATAGAACAGTCCATTCCCAGACTATCATATTATAAATATTCCTAAGTGGTTTCCTAATCTTTATTGATGGTCTTTAATTCTTAATCTTATGCATCTGGATATTTTTAACTCTATTATTTTGTTTGTCTTTGGAAAGAGTGTGGAAAGAAAAATTTGAACAAGCTGAAAGAAGAAAACTTCAAGAAACAAAGGAGTTACAGGTATCATTTCAACTCTCTAAACTAATTTGAAAATTAAATAAAGATGACAGTACATATGTAAATCTAATTTCTCAAATACTCATTGCATACTGACTCTATACCAAGCAATGCCATAAAGAGAAATAGTACAAAGAAGTGTCAAGATCAAGATTCTGATATACTGGGGCGCCTGGGTGGCACAGTGGTTAAGTGTCTGCCTTCGGCTCAGGGCATGATCCTGGCATTATGGGATCGAGCCCCACATCAGGCTCCTCTGCTATGAGCCTGCTTCTTCCTCTCCCAGTCCCCCTGCTTGTGTTCCCTCTCTCGCTGGCTGTCTCTATCTCTGTTGAATAAATAAATAAAATCTTTAAAAAAAAAAAAAAAGATTCTGATATACTTAGGGGCTCCTGGGTGGCTCAGTTGTTAAGCATCTGCCTTCGGCTCAGGGCGTGATCCTGGAGTTCTGGGATCAAGCCCCACATCAGGCTCCTCTGTTGGAAGCCTGCTTCTTCCTCTCCCACTCCCCCTGCTTGTGTTCCCTCTCACACTAGCTGTCTCTATCTCTGTCAAATAAATAAATAAAATCTTTAAAAAAAAAGATTCTGATATACTTAGAGCTCATAGCTATGTTAGAAAGTTAAAATATAAATAAACCATCTAATTCCATTCACTTTGGTTCAATAAATATTAAATGTTTTTTCTGTGCCAGGCATGGGGGGGGGGTGCCAAGACGAATAAAATGTAGTTTTGGCCCTCCAAGAGGGAGGTTTATGTAAAGGGAGGTTTATACTGTAAATAGATGACTGAAATGCAGTGTGACTTGACTAGGTTGAACCATATGATGCTGCCATTTTTTAGGTAAGAAATGGTTGAACACTGGGAGTGTCGTATGGTTCAACCTAAGGCAATGAAAAGCATGTAAAAGGAAGAGAAGCAGAAGATAGGAGGGAGTAATTAACTTTGATGAGGATGGTTATTAAGGAGGACTCCTAAGAGAAAGGGACAGCTAAGCAAGATTTTGTTAGGCTACCAAAGTCAAGACTTCTAAGCAATGAATCCCATGTTCAGAAGCATGGAGGGACAACACAGCTTGGATGTCCACAGAATTCAGAACTTGTATATTAATGGTGGTGACAGAGATTGGACTGGAGAGAGATGCAGGATTCAGATCATGACATGGTGAGGAACTTGAATTTAGGTGACTGGGAGCCACTGAACCTTTGAAATGTAAAGGAAGTGACACGGACAGACTTGGGTTTTAAATAGATTCTTCCGGTAATGGTGGACTTGAGGGAGGAAAGACTGATGCTGGCTGGGAAGGTTACTCATCTAGGAGGCTGTTGCCATGGTGAAGGCAAGAGGTGGTGAGAGCTGGAGTAAGGCAGTGGCAGTGGGGATGGCTAGTGGAGGAGTTGGATTCAAGAGATAGAAAGGAGGTAAAACTGATAGGCTCAGAGGGTGTTTTTGGATATGTGAGGATATTGAGAGAAATGGAAAAGTCAAGAATGATGCCCAGGTTTCTGAAATGTGTGCATTGCATTGTGAAATTATGAAGTCATCATGGTGGTGAAAGAAGTCAGATGACAGTGGGTTGAGGAGTGACTAAGGAAATAGGGCCATACATGTAAACTCTGAAAACCTTGAGTGAAAAGTCAGAGAAAGGGGCTGTGAGATCGTGGGGAAGTTTTGTTTCTTTCATTTTGGTTTTGTTTCTTTAAAGGATGGAAGACACTTAAACTTTCTTATAGGAATCAAACTCCTTAATGGAAGGAGGTTCTGAAAGAGATTGGAGAGCGTGGGTCAAGGGCAAAGGTATTGGCAGTAAAGGAAATATTTCAAATGACTGGTAGGCAAAGTACTAGAAGAATTGAGAGGAGGGGGGAATATTCCTTGGGAGTGGTGAGTCCAGCCTCATAGAAGAGGTGAGATTTGAGTTTTGAAGATTTAGAGCCTGGGTAAAATTTGGATAGGTAGAAAAAAGGAAGAGTGCATTCTAGGAAAGGAAAATTGTATGAGAGCAAAGGTGCAAAAGCGTAAGGTGTCCTCAGAAGAAGGTGTGTGGATCAGTGATTTTGGAGCAGCATTTGTACATGGTCATAAGGAGACGCAGTGGGCAGGATATGTTATGGTTAGTTTATTGATTTTCAGGCTAAGTAATTTGAGTTTTATCTTGTAGGAAGTGGGAAGTGATTGAGAATGTTTGACCGGGGAGTTGACATTTTGGGAATACCCTTTCAGGAGAATTGATTTGGTATAGGATGTAAGATGAACTGAAAACAGGAGAAATTGTTGGCAAGGCAATCAGGCGGCTGCCGCAGTGGTTCAAGTATGAGGTAATAAGGGTCTGAACTAAGGTAAGGGCAGTAAAGATGCAACAAAAGGAGTTGATCCATTCTGAAGACAATCAGTCACTAAGAAAGGGCACAGTTTGAGGTGACGGATGGATGCATGAGGGGGCTCAGGTTGGTGAAGGTCAAAGAAAGGCCAACATAACTCTAAAAGTCTAAGTGTGATGGTAACAGTCCCGGGGAAATCATGAAAGAAATATTCTAAGAAACCTTTATTGAGACTTCACATGCAGTGATTTTAATGTTTAACGTTGACCATTTATTTTAGGTGGATTTAATAATTTGCTGCTCTTTGTTAAGGTTCATTTATTTTCTGACTTCCACTAGAAAGCAGGAATTACATTTCAAATGGACAACCATTTGCCAAACCTCGTCAATCTCAATGAAGATCCTCAGCTATCAGAGATGCTGTTATATATGATAAAAGAGGGAACGACGACAGTCGGAAAGTATAAACCAAACTCCAGCCACGATATTCAATTATCTGGGGTGCTGATTGCTGATGATCATTGGTATGTTATCCTTCTAAAAATAAAAAGGCTCCTGGTCATTTTTTTAGTAGTCTTCCGTATCTTGATCTGTGTGGTTTCCTTCACATGAGGCATTCATGTATACGGTTTCTTTGGTATAATTCTTCAAATGCATTCTTTATCCAGGAAAAAGAGACATTTTGAGTGTTTTGTAAGGAAGTTAGGTTAATTACTGTCGGTATGAGGTACAGCGTAAGCTCTCTATTTCTGTTTTGGTGTATGTGATCTGTTGGTTGAGGGATCATTTCGTTTCTTGGAATTATAATCATTGGCATGAAATTAAACTTCTATCCATCTTATATGGCAGGATTTTTGGTTGGATGGTCAAATTTAAAATTTTTTGTTTCACGTGAATTTTGTTCATATGAATTGAATGATTGTATACATATTGTCGGGATGGTAGTATATGCAAACTGCTTTGGCTCCATGTTGTGTTTTCAAGATTCATTCATTTTGATGTTCTTTTATTTTTACTGCTGTGAAGTATCTTACTGTGTGCATTTATCTACCTTTACTATTATAATAATCTCTCTCTTTTGTTGATAGACATTTAGGTTGTTTCTCATTTTTTGCTATCACAATATTGCTATGCATATTCTTATATATATCTCTTGGTACAAATGTGAAGAGTGTCTCTAGAGTGAATTTCCCAGATGATAAACTGAGATATGAGCTCTGAAGGACTAGCCAGTAGGAACTTGGGAGGCCTAACCTACCAGACTAGTCATGTCTAACTTTCTATTTACCACAATCTGCTCTGTATATATTGTGATTTTCTAATTATGCTATAATAATAATTTTTAAAGTTTGGGAAACACTCTTAAATTATATCTAAAAATACTTGAGATATTAGATTGTAGGGTATGTTCTTATTCAACTTGGTAATTTCGCAGTTTTCCAAAATGGTTATGAATTTTTACTTCCACTGGCATTGAGAGTATATATTACGCCACATCCTTGTCAACACTTGGTACTGGCAGACTTCAATTTATGCCCATCTAGTGGACATGATATGGTATCTCATTGTGGATTCATTTTGCATTTCTCTGACTAATAATCTCTTCATGTATTTATTGGTTATTTAGTTTGCTCTTCTATGACTTCCTGTTCAGGTCTTTTGTCCATGTTTCAGTTGGATTGTTTTTTCTTAGTAATTTATAAGAATTCTCTATATATTCTGATTGCCAACCCTATGTTTTATGTGTTGCAGGTATCTTTTTTCCAGTGTGTGGCTTATCTTTTCACTCTCTTTTGGTGCCTTATGATGGATCAAAGCTCTTTGTTTTATTGTTGTTGTAGATAGCATCAATCTTTTTCCCTTACAACAACTGTGGTCTTGTTTAAGAAATCCTTTCCACATTGAGGTCATAGAGGTGTTCTTCTAACTTTTCTTCTAGATGTTTTGAAGTTTTGTTTTCACCTTTAAGCCCTTAAGTTGTCTGGAATTTTTTGTTTGGTGCAAAGTAGAGGTCTGAATTCGTTTATTTCTCATGTGAATAACCAATTCTGCCAGTATCATATATTAAATAGTATATTGCTTCTTTTGTGATCTGAAGTGTTCATATAAAAAATTTCCAAAAACAAAGTCTTTTTCTTCTCACTAATACTCCATAGTCTTAATTATTTGAGCTTTATAATGTCTTTATATCTGGTATGCTCATCTCCTTTTCTTCAGGTCCTTTTGTTATTCTATTAGTTAACTGTTTTCTGTAACAAATAAGTGTAGTATTATTTACACCAGTGGCAAAGATACATAACATAATCCCAAAGTGTTAGGAGTCCAGTAGGGGATTAGGAAGTCCCCTGCTTGCCTGGCACTCTATTTCCTGTTTTAGTACACTCATCACTGTTGCCTTACTCACTATACCATGAACTTCGTGAGCATTGATTTCATGTCTGTCTTCATTGACGAGACCTGTCTAGCACACAGGGGCTTAATGAATAAAAGAGCTCCGGTACATATCAGTGTATATTAATGTTACATGGGACTTGCATTCTTAATACTTAGAAGTAAAATCCACTTCTAGCTTGAGCCCAAAAGATAAGCTTCTAGCATTTAAGTTGGGCCTTGAAGGATGAGAAAGATAACATCCTTCCTATTTTGGAGAAATGACTCAAAAGAGAGAAGCTGATGTCAAGGCAAACTCAGGGTACTGATGTAGGTGATTAAGAGTAAGATGTGGTTCTTATGGGGAGATAGTGGTGGATAAAGAATGTTGGTGGTGAAGCCAGATTGTGTAGGTTTCAGAATGACAGGCCAAGGAATGTTGACAGACCTAGGAGAGAGAAGGAATCAGAACAAGTCGATCTTGTTGAAACCTTTACCTGGTTAAGACACTAGACTGGTGGGAGGGACATACTGCCGAGGGGTAGCTATTCCTTCCAGATTCTTTTCTCTAGGTGCTATAACTAAACTGTTACTCTTTAATTATAGATCTTGGAGCCTAATCAACAGTTAGAGGTTTTGGGTTGGGACTCAGCTTTTGCTGCAGGTTTTCCCTCTCTGTCAAGTTAATCTAAAGATGAATTGGACTTTGGAGTGTCTTTCCTATTCTCTAAATAAAAAGACTCAAAGGAATATGTAGCATTTATAGCTGATTTTCCATAGTGTCAGGGTCTAGTTAGTTAGATGACTAAGGAGTGTGTTTTTATCTCCATGCTTTTCCTTCTGTATTACCCTACTTTTCATGACAGGAAAATGTTTGTTATTCTCTTCATCATTAAAACTCATACATAAAACCAGTAACTAAAAAATAAAACACTTAACAGTGTTTCATTCATATGTAACCATTGTCAGTTTTCTAATGTTTTTTCCTTGCATTTATTTCATTTTATTTTATTTTTGGGGAGAGGGTTGGTATTTTTTTTAAGTAGTTATAGTTAAAATACATACAATGAAAATTCTTCCCACTACTGATGGATGGAATTGCTCAGGTTTTTTTTTGCCAAAACTTCAAAATGTAGTTGGAGGAAAATAAAAGAATTTTACATTATTTTTGTCACAAATTGATATGAATCTTAACACCAAAGGAATAACCCAGGCAGGATTATCTTGTATTGCCTTTTTGTTTTTCCTCTATCCTGTAATTATAACAATATACTTCTTATCTTAACAGTACGATAAAAAATTTTGATGGGATTGTGAGTATCATCCCAGTTGGAGAAGCAAAAACATATATAAATGGAAAGCACATTTTGGAATCCACAGTACTACATCATGTAAGTCAGTTAGTGCTAAAATCTAATAAGTGGTTTGACTTTGGGCAAGTTGTTCAATTTATGTGAGTCCCAGTTTTCTCCTCTGTAAGATAAGGTTGTGAACTAGATTGAGGACTTTCCAGTTCTAAAATTCACTTTTCTATTAATTCATTAATTGCCTTCATTTGTGCAAAGATAAAAGTTATATCACTCTAAACCAGTACCTGAAGAGCTCCCCACTGACAGCACCATTATGTGTCCAGTAAAGAGCTGGGCTTTGGAAGTAAGCCCTGGTTATTTGCTATGTGACTTTTGGAAAAAGTTATTTAATTAGGGTGATTGTATATCACCAAAGTCGGGACACTGTTGAGAGCATTTTTATTTTTATTTATTTATTTTTAAAGATTTTATTTATTTATTTATTTATTTATTTATTTATTAAAGAGAGAGCATGAGAGGGGGGAAGGCAGGGAGCCCAATGCAGGACTCGATCCTGGGACTCCAGGATCATGACCTGAGCTGAAGGCAGTCACTTAACCAACTGAGCCACCCAGGTGCCCGAGAGCATTTTTAATAATTATGTTGGGAGACAGGCACCTGGGTGGCTCAGTTGGAAGAGCATGCGAAGCATACCACTCTTGATCTTGGGGTCCTGAGTTTGAGCCCCACGTTGGGTGTAGAGTTTACTTAAATAAATAAAACTTAAAAAAAAATTGCATTGGGAGAATAAGCGTAAACCAGTCTGTTGCAGGCAAACCGAGACAGTTGGTCACTTCATATATATCCTACCTTTCAGGGGCAGGGGAGGGTTAAGTGAAATAATTCATCTATAGTTCTTAACACAATGTCTGCAAATTGTAAGCTCAGTGAATGCTTATTGTTTTTATTAAACTCTGTGCTCTTTAACTTTCTTGTTCCTCAAGTTGAGACAATAGTATTATCTCACTGGGTTGTTGTGAGATCACGTATATGTAAATTGTTTAACACAGTGATTGGCATATAGAAAGTATTTAATAAATGTTAGTTGCTATGATTTTTATGTTTATTATTACTAATCTTAGACTATATTGAATTGCTGAGCTTAATTATTTGTCCTATGTAAGTTTTTGGTTAGACTCACCTCAAGTAGTAAATTTTTTGTGTGTTTTAGGGTGATCGGGTGATTCTAGGTGGAGATCATTATTTTAGATTTAATCATCCGGTAGAAGTCCAGAAAGGAAAAAGACCATCTGGTAGAGATACCCTTACAAGTGAGGGTCCAAAAGACTTTGAATTTGCAAAAAATGAGTTGCTCATGGCACAGAGGTCACAGTAAGTATTCTTGTTGATATAAATAGTAAGAGTATGAGAGAGGTCTGCAAGAGAGAGTTAATCATATTGTGCTAGTCTCTGGCAGTTAATTCTTTGGGTGCTAGTTTCTAGTGACCTGATCTTTTCTCTTGGTACATTCATTCATTTAGCAGACATTTATTGAGCAGATATTATGTATCTGTCACTCTACTAGAAATACAAAGAATAACTGAAATTTAGCTACTATACCAGAGGAATTTATCATCTCATGGGGCTGACACATGGTTGCGACAGAGTGCCATGACAGAGTTCTGCACTGTGTGCCGTTTATGGAGTGAGGGGTGACTCCTAGTCCTGACCAGGAATCAGCAAAGTTTTCTAGAGGACGAGAAGACATCCCTTGGAATGGAGTCCCAAGAGGCCATTAGAAGTTAGCCAGTGAAACAGGGGAGTGTAACCTTTTTGTTTTCTTTGCCCCATTTTTAGCTCATGCCATATCGTAGGATTTCTGATTTAAGCAATATCTTTGTAAACTAACTGATAAAGTATACATACATAAAATACTAGAGAGTTAGGACTTTATCTTAAAGGATATGGAATCATTAAAAATTTTAGGCGGACAAGAGATAGACCTGACAGAACCACAGCTTTAAAGCTCACCCTGACCCAAGTCTGGAGAATGGACTAGAGGCAGAGCAAGCATAGCTTGCAAGTGCCACTCAGAGATGTTGAAGTAAGAGAAGTACAGTGTGGTTGGGTCGGAGAGAGTTTTAAGGAGAAAGAATCAACCATGTTTGATGACCAACAAGGAGGAAGGGAGGAGGAATCAGAATGACTACTATGGATTGGGCTAATCCTACTTTATCTTTTAAAAAGTCTGAACTTGCTTTTGCTCTTTTTTAAAAAATTGTGGTACAATGTATGTAGTATAAATTCACCATTTTAACCATTTTAAAATATACATTTCAATGGCATTGAGTGTATTGACAGTGTGTACAACCATCAAACTATTCATCTCCAGAACTTTTTTCATCATCCCAAATTGAAACTCTGTCCCCATTAAACTGTGACTCCCCATTCTACCTCTTCTTGTTGTCCTCCCCCCGCCCCCCCCATCAACACTAGCCTTCTTTCTTTTGATATTCTTTTTTCAGTGAAATTAGGGATGGAGATTTCTATACAGTGTAGTTGCTAAAGCATTGATTTTATTTTTATTTTTATTAAAGATTTTATTGAGAGAGAGAAAGACAGAGATAGTGATAGAGATAGCAAGAGAGAGCACAAGCAGGAAGGAAAGGGATCACAGAGGGAGAGGGAGAAGCAGACTCACCACCAAGCAGGGAGCCTGACATGAGGCTCGATCCCAGGACCCGGGGATCATGACCTGAGCAGAAGCAGATGCTTAACTGACTAAGCCACCCAGGCATCCCTAGAGCATTGATTTTATTGAGAAGAAAGAAGCTTTTAGTTTTTTATACTCCTTGATGCTTTTCCCTTATATATTGAAAGATGACAAAGCTAATTTAATGTTTTGACTTAACAAAATGTCAAATTATTATAGGTGGTTGAAAATATACAATCTATTTTATCAGCTCTCATTACATTTTTAGAGTTATTTCAATATTTTCCCTAACCTATGACCTAAACATGAATTAAAAGTTACTGATACATGAAATACAATTTTGGTTCTAACCATTGTTAAACATAAAATACCCTTATTTTGGTGGGTATTGGGTGGCTTAATTGGTTAAGCGTCCAACTCTTGATTTCAGCTCAGGTCATGACCTCAAGGTTATAAGATTGAGCCCCGCGTTAGGCTCTGGCTCAGTTGGAGTCTACCTGACATTCTCTCACCCTCTCCCTCAGCCCCTACCTGTGTGCCTGCATGTGCACACACATGTGCGGGCATCTGTATGCTTTGTGTTTTCTGTAATGTTAACGGTAATGTTTACCGCAATGTTCACTATGACATCGTGATTTTATATAACTTATTTTCTTTAAGATTAGAAAATATAGGGGCGCCTGGATGGCTCAGTTGGTTGAGCATCTGCCTTTCGTTCAGGTCAGGATTTCATGGTCCTAGGATCGGGCCTCCCATTGGTCTTCCTGCTCTGAGGGGAGCCTGCTTCTCCCTCTCTCTGCCCCTCTGCCCTGCTTGCCTCTTTCTTTGCTCTATCTCAAATAAATAGATACAATCTTAAAAAAAAAAAAGATTAGAAAAATACATTTACTTAAATATCAGGTATCTGCTATAGTAACTAAGAAATAAGCAAATTTTCATCCTTTTATATTTTGCATAAACCATGCTAAAAGCAATAAAAATTTAAGAACACTGTTGACAGAGTGTCAGAAATTAAATGTTGAGTTTTAAATTTTTGTTTAATGAAAACATATTAATGTGATTAAGAACTACTATAGTATATAAAGGATTCTTGACAATGTATCCTGTAAATATTTTGCTACTTTGTAGACTTGAAGCAGAAATAAAAGAGGCACAATTGAAAGCAAAGGAAGAAATGATGCAAGGAATCCAAATTGCAAAAGAAATGGCTCAGCAAGAGCTTTCTTCTCAAAAAGCTGCGTATGAAAGCAAAATAAAAGCACTAGAAGCAGAACTGGTAAAAGGCAGAATTGTTTTTTTTCCTTCCCTGCTCGTGCACCCTAAGTAATGTATTGCCTGTAAAACTGAGTATATCCCTAGAAGGAAACTGGGGGAATATCAAAGATCAGAGAGTCAAAGCCAAGTGAGTCTTGGCCTCCTTTAATTTCACTTTAGAAAGCAAGTGAGTTGTAGACAAATAGCTGTTGGAAGAAGAAGAAAAATAGAGAAGCTTCTGTCATCCACCTACTTGAGCCCTTGGCTCTGTCTGTGGTTTCCTGGTCATCTTGCATTCCCACAACCCATTTTAGAGGAGAGTGCTCTAGAAGGTTTGACTAGTGATGCTTATTTTGAGTTAGATTAGTCAAGCTTAATGAGGTAAAAAAACTACAGGGCAACTTTTCTATTGATGAGTCTATTTCTTATACATTGATTAAAGAAATGAACTCTTGTACATTTTTAATATTGTTTTTGAAAAAACATTGTGCGTTTTTACCCGTTATTTTTTATTATTGTTCTTTAAAGAAAGAAGAAGCTCAAAGGAAGAAAATGCAGGAAATAAATAACCAAAAGGCTAATGACAAAATTGAGGAATTAGAAAAGGCAAAACAGCGGCTTGAACAGGAAATCTATGTCAACAAAAAGCGATTAGAAATGGAGACTTTGGCTACAAAACAGGTAATTTCATTTTGTAAATAGTTGGCTCTATTCTGAGCAACAGCTGGATTTTTCTTTTTCTTTCTTTCTTTTTTTTTTGTAAGAACTTAAGAGGAGAAAGCTGGCTGAATCTGGGTCTCCTGATGAGAAGGGCCCTACTTCTTCTTGTTTTGTTTTTTTTTTTTTCTTCTTTTGGGTGGGTTGAGATCATTTGATTTGATTTGATTTTTTTTTTTTTTTTTTTTTAATGAGAAGGGCTCTTCTTGCCTGAAAGCCTACAACCTGGTAATGCTCACAGCTCTACTCGGACATCATCACACAAACATTTTGAAAGGGACAGAGCTCTTATTTTGAGCTGGCTCCATTACAGTTTTCCCTTTTTATGCCTCCACAACTATCCTGTGATCCTTCAGGCCAAATAATGTAAATGAATGAAATCATGCTAGAGCATAATTGTAGAAGGAAGAAAGGCACAGCTCTCGTACTGGGTCTCATCCTCATGTCAGAATGAAGCATTATCCATTCATAGAAAGTGTGGCCAGCAGGCTACTTGCCTGAGTGACTCCTAAGAGAACTTAAAATAGGGCGTTCATTACCCCAGTCATATGAGCTCAGGCCCTGAAACTTTTGTCATCTCAGTGAGGGCAGAGACATCTTTCAGGATCTGACTCACATTAATCAAGTTCCAAAGACTGAACTGTCAGTATTTTAATATCTTCAGTTACCTTTTTATCAACATTTTTGGGTATTCATTCTCCTTATATTAGCGGTCGTTAAAGTATGGTCTTTAGTCCAGCAACACCAGCATTACTGTCAGAAGTGCGGTTTTAGGCCCCAGAACTCCTAAATCAGAAACTCTGGAAGTAGGGCCCAGATCTATTTAACAAGTCTTGCATGGGATTTTGATAAATACTAAAGTTTGAGCAGCACTGTTTTCATCTCCTCTTTGATTCCTTGTATCTTAACCTCAAAGTTTTATCCTCGAGTAACAATTTCATTTTTCTTTTTTCCAAGTTTTATAGTGAGAGCGTGGGTAGAAGAAAATTCCTCTAGTAACCCCAAAGTTCTGATACTATAATATGGTCATAATATGTAGCTAGTCAATTCTAGGACACAAAGTAGCTAGTGGACCACCTGAGGGAGTTTTAGAAGAAAAAACAGAGCTGTTTAAATCTTGAAAACAGTAGTAATTAATGGGTTGTTATAAGGTCTATTTGTGGCAAATAAGGTTTTTGTGGTATCTTTTAAACTTTATTTGGTCAACAAATGTTCTTGAATGTGGGCTCTTTTGAGCAGTTTTTTCTCTCTCTCCTTTTTTTTTTCATAAAGGTCTTTTTTTTTTTTTTTTTTTTTACTTCCTATCAAGGGGAAGAATAAGATTGATTTATGTCATCAAAAATTCCTGATGACTTTGTTATGGGATCAAATTTAATAAAGATATTTTATAAATTGATTTTTAAAGAAAGGCTTTTTATACTTAGTGAAACATGTAAAATTTGTATGCTTAATAAAATGCATACTATGAAATGAGGTTTAATTATACTGTGTTACCATTATCAATTATAATTTCTCTCTTTGTATATTTTCATGTATGGGTCTCTGTGAATGAATATCAATTAGGCTTTAGAAGACCACAGCATCCGCCATGCAAGAATTCTAGAAGCTTTAGAAACTGAGAAGCAGAAAATAGCTAAAGAAGTACAAATACTGCAGCAAAATCAAAATAATAGAGATAAAACTTTTTTAAGTGAGTATATGATGATTTTAGCAGAAATTTGCTAAAGTTATATATGTTATTTCATATGATACAATTACTAAAATGTTAGAGTTGGTTGCCTTTGTATATTAAAAATGGTTTATTCTGGATGTTGCTGACCTTTTTGCATCTAAATAAATTTGTATGCATGATTGTTTCAGAATATTCAGTTTTTAGAATATTTTAGTTACATAAGCAAATAATAAAATTTCAAGTGTTGCTTTAATGTGTAACATGTTTTTTAAAATGCAATCTTATGCTCATTTTTTTAGGTCTTACGTCTAGGTTGGACTAAGTCATTAGGTACTTCATCTTCTTTTTCTCTTGGATGCTATTTTCTACATTGCTGTATAGAACATGACATGTATTTATTTATTTATTTATAGATTTTATTAATTTATTTGACAGAGAGAGAGACAGCCAGCGAGAGAGGGAACACAAGCAGGGGGAGCGGGAGAGGAAGAAGCAGGCTCCCGGCAGAGCAGGGAACCCCATGTGGGGCTCGATCCCAGGACCCTGGGATCACACTTGATTCGAAGGCAGACGCTTAACGACTGAGCCACCCAGGCACCCCTAGAACATGACATGTTTTTAATGACTTTTTCTTATGGAAAATTTCAAATAAACTATAAAAGTAGAGAGATTAGTACAACAGACTCTTATATACTTATCATCCAACTTCAGCCATTTCTAACGCATGTTCCGTCTTGTTCTGGCTGTACTCAGCCCCCTTGCCTCCCTGGACTGCTGTGAAGTAACTCCGAGACATCGAGACATCGTATCATTTGATCTGTAAATACTTCACTATGTATCTCTGTATTAGATAAGGACTCTCTTTTTCTCTCTCTGCCACTCTTTAAGCATAACCATGATATTGTTATCAAACCTAAAAATATTAATAATAATTTCTTACACTCATCAGATTTTTAGTCTACATTCATATTTCCTGAATTGTGTCAAATTTTTTTTCTATCTTATTTGTTTGAATCAGGGTAACAACATGATTCGCACATTGTGTTTGGTAGATATGCCTTGTTAAGTCTTATTTTATTTTAATTATTATTATTTTTAAAGATTTATTTATTTTTTTTAGAGAGAGAGGGAGAGAGAGTGCCCGTGTGAGTGGGGGCAGGGGGTGGGGTAGACAGAGAGAGAGAATCTCAAGCAGACTCCGAGCTGAACACAGAGCCTGACCTATGACTAGATCTCAGGACCCTGAGATCACAACCTGAGTTGAAATCAAGAGTCAGACATGCTCAATTGACTGAGTCACCCAGGGGCCCCTAAGTCTCTTTTATTTATATTTATTTTTCATTTTTATTAAGTAGACTGCATGTCCAATGTGGGGCTTGAACTCACAACCCTGAGATTGAGAGTCACATGCTCTACCTACTGAGACAGCAAGGTGCCCCCATTTAAAAAAAAAAAAAAGATTGATTGATTGATTGATTGATTTTAGAGCAAGAGCACACGTGGGTGGGGGGAGGGGCAGGGGGAGAAAATGCCCAGGCTGACTCCCTGCTGAGAGCAGAGCCCAAAGCACAGATCCCATGACCCATGAGATCACAACCTGAGGCAAAACCAAGAGTGGGATCCTTAACGGACTGAGCCACCCAGGTGCCTCTTTTTAAGTCTCTTAATCTGTAAATTTTCTTTTCTTTTCTCTCTCTTTCCTCTTGTAATATGCTTATTAAAGAAATCAGATTATTTATCCTGTGGTTTCCCAAATTCTGGATCTTGCTTTTGTATCTCCATGGTGTTGCTCAACAGATTCCTCGGCCCCTATATTCCCCCAAGATGGCAGCCATTTCTTCAGGCCTGTCAGATTCAGATTCAATTTTTTAGCAAGGATACTTGGTAGTTGCATTGTATACTTTCTATAACTTCTCTTTTCAAATAAATCTGAAACTATTAATGCTTGTTATATCTGTTATAAGAGGTAAATAAATACATTTATTAATACATCTTTTTATTCTTCTTAGAGCCTAAAAAGGGGACCAAACAATGAATACTTGATTTTTTTACCGTGTGTATAATGAATTTTTCCCTTTCAAAAAAGTGTTCTAATGGATGATTGGTGATAAGTTTGATATAGAAAATATTTATGATAAAATAATAAAATCTTAATTTTAAATTAGGAAAATGGAATTATGGCCTAAATTATTTCCCTTTTTTGTTTTGATATTCTGAAATATATGTTTGTTTGTTTGTTTGATTTTTCAGGCAAAATAAAAAAGGATTGTGGTTCTATATAAGTAAGGCTGTAGTATGCTTTACCCAATACTTTAAACAAATTAGATATTAAGAAAAATTAAAAAATTTTTTAAAATTAAATTAAATTAAGAAAAATTAAATTAAATTAAGAAAAAATAAATCAGAAAAAGACTTTAAAGATTTTAGAAGACAAAGCATTTTCTTTGGCATTTCCTCTCTTACAAAATCCTTTATCAACTTTCTATATCATTTTCAGTCTTTTGCTGTGCCTCCACAGGTGAAAGACATCATTTTCTATGAAGAATATTTTATTTCAGGCTTGAGGAAAAGTTACTCAAATATTGCCCTTACTTTCTGCAATAGTTAAAACCACTTATTTAAAATCAGTATTTTTTTTTTTCAGGAGTTGTTCTGCCTAGTGATATAAGTCAGGGCTCATATATGTTTTTTGAATCTTCTCTGTGTGTTTTCTACTAGTTCAGACCAATTGGAGCTCCATGAAGCTCTCAATGATGATTCAAGAAGCCAATGCCATCAGCAGCAAATTTAAAAAATGTTATGTTTTTGGCAGGTGAGCAATTTTTTAGCCTAATTATAAAGTAATTCTTTGTTTTAAACTAACTGACCTTCATATGATTACTTTCTAAATTTAGTTTCTGCAAAGACATAGTATCTATATCGCCTGTCTAGGAGAGAATAGTATCAGAATTCCCAGTGTCACATTTGGACTCCCCTTTCACAGCTCACTCTGGAGTAAAAGACTTTCAACAATTAACATACCATACTAACTATATTAAGGATGTTTATAAAATGTACTTATTTTATAAGCAGAATAATTTTAGGTGTTTTAGGAATTTACTAATCTTTTGAGTTGCAAACTTACTAGTATTACATGTTCGGAAAGAAATATACCTAATTAGAATTTGATTTTTAAAATTTTATATAAGAAGCTATTTTTATATAGTATATATTAGACATGATTTTTTACTGTAATAAAAATGCTTAACATTGGAAAGAATTAGTGGACCGAATTTTTATGAAAGTTATTCTAATTCAGAAAACTCTTATAAATGGGTATGTGTGTTTTAGGATAAGCATTTTTCTTTGGTTTTTCTTTCAGACATGATGTATCAGATAAAGGAAGTAGTTCTGAAACTTCTGTTCGGGTTCGTAACCTACAACTAGGGATCTCAACTTTCTGGAGTCTGGAAAAGTTTGAATCTAAGCTTGCAGCAATGAAAGAACTTTACGAGGTTTGGAATATTATTAAAATCTATAAACGTTTTGAAATAAAAAAATGTGCAAGTGATGTGTTCTTAGTAAAGAAAATTTGGCAAATAAAGGAAAAGGCGATTTATATTATCCAAACCAACCAATATTAACAATTATGTATGTTAACTTTACTTTTGCCTGTAGATGGGGTTTTATCAATTTATTTTAATATAGTTATACGTGTAATAGAGAAACTTAGTGCTAAATCTGTTCCCAGTTATAATTGTGTGTTTTCAAAATTTTACATTTAAGCTTAAGAGAAGAAGAAATTTGATAGACATAAAGCACTTTACATCATTTGTAATTATCTTCAATACCTATACTGTACATTTTTACCTAATTACATTTCCCAAAAAGCTGTGCTTTTTGGTGTTACCAATTGTTTTCTATTTTAATAGAACTAAAAATATCCCTGCACATATTGGTTTTTAATATCTAATTTCCTTGTTTTCTCTTTTCTAAAATGGTACCCCAAAATATAATTTTTTAATTACATTTTGATGCTCAATAACAATCACTTGTCAGAAATATTGCCATTTACCAATGCTACCAGTTTGTTTTAATTTATGTTATTAATACTTAGTGAATCTGAGGATTTGACTCTTTGTTTCCTTATAGGTAAAGTATGTGCTCATGTTCTTTGAATTTTACTCACACATTTGAAATATGGGTAATGAACTAATATGTCTATAAAAGTTCTAACATATCTTGATAGTAAACCTTTATTTTATATTTATAATAATTTTTTTCCCAATTACATTGACTTTTTTCTTGGTTTTATTTTGTTATATAGACATTTTAAATCTGGTGTATTTGAATCTATCTATTAATCTGGAGATGCTGCTACTGAAATATTGTCCGTTTCTCTGTTTACTTTTAATTTTTTGTAAACATTTGTTATAGTATATTGTGAGAGGTATGGATGTAAAGGTAATTTTTCTCCATATGATTATCTTAGTATCCCTAAAGCATTTAATAAATAGGTGCAATAGGTATTAAATTGTTGCTACCATTTGTTAAATATCTCACCTTTAAATAATGTGACTCTATATGGAATTATATTCTGTACTACTTAGATAATAACAGTAATGGAGATATTATATGTAAAAACTTACAGGATGCTGCCAAATTATATCCATAATGTTTGATTCGTGTAATGGAAAAATGAAAAAAAACTGAATCGTTAATCTAGAAAATAACAAAATAAAACAAAGGAAAGCAAATGAAGGAATGATTACAAATTAAAGCAATAATTAATAAATTAGAAATTAAACTCAAGCTCTGGTTCTTTAAAAAGATGAAACATATGATTTTCAGAATGGGCAATGGCATTTATACAAAGATAACAAGAGCATTTAAAAATTATTTTACATGTAAAACTTTACACTAATAAATTTGATAATTTTCTAGAGAAAAAAGACTTTCTAGAAAAAGATCAATTATGAAAGTTAACCTAATGGGTGAATAACCATGCGATAAATTGAAAAGTTTGTCAACAAATTGGTCTTAACAAGAAAAAAAAAAAACTGTAAAGGAAAGGTGCCTGGTCCTAATCAGTTTTATGGGGAAACTTTTTTAAACCACCAAAGAACAGAGGTGCCTGGCTGGCTCAGTCGGTAGAGCATGAGACGATTGATCTCAGGGTCGAGTTCAAGCCCCATGTTGGGTGTAGAACTTACTTAAAATAAATAAATAAATAAAAAAGAACAGATAAATATGATTGTGTTTCAACTCTTCTGGCACATAGCAAAGGATAGAAAGTGTCACAGTTATGATGCTAGAATAACTGATTAAAATTAAACCAAACAAAACCACAAAAACTGAAAAGATGATTCAGAAGAAAATTACAAACTAATAACCTTCATATGAACATAGCTATAAAAATCCTGAAAAAAATGTCAGTAAATCGGGGTGCCTGGGTGGTACAGTTGGTGAAGCATCCAACTCTCTGTTTTGGCTCAGGTCCTGATCTCAAGGTTGTGAGATCAAGCTCTGCTCTCAGCACAGAGTCTGCTTAGGATTCTCTCTCCCTCTCTCTTTGCCCCTCCCCCCTGCATGTTCTCTCTCTCTCTCTTTCTCTCTCTCTCACCAATAAATACATAAATCTTTAAAAAAAAAAGTTAGTAAATCAAACCCAAAGGTATACTCAAAGAATACTTATACCATGATCAAGTAGGGTTAATTCCAAGAATGCAAGGTATATTATTCATAACAGGAAATCCAAAAAGACTGAAAGGAACTCACATTGTTTATCTCTAAATGATGGGTTTGTCAGTGATTATATTTTTGTATGTTTATACATATTAATAATTTCCAAATTTCCTACAATGAATGTGGATTGCTTTTGTAATTAGAGCACAAAAAAACTGTATTGAAGTCATTTGATCATTCTTGCCTTGTCATATACATTAAAATGTATATTTCAACTGTTGATGAAATAGTCTTTGATTATTTTTCTATATAATTATACTATTTCTGGATCAAGCTCTCTCTATATATAGTATTTTGCTTGAACTTTAATTAATATTACTTTAAATACTTAAAAATTCAGATTATTATCATGATTAATATATTCAACCAGGGAATGATTGAATCTTAATGTTGTCAGATTATTCTTTTATTTTTCTACTGAGGATTTATCTTTTTTTTTTTTAAAGATTTTATTTATTTATTTGACAGAGAGAGAGACAGCTAGCGAGAGAGGGAACACAAGCAGGGGGAGTGGGAGTGGAAGAAGCAGGCTCCCAGTGGAGCAGAGAGCCCAATGCGGGGCTCTATCCCAGGACCCTGGGATCAGGCCCTGAGCTGAAGGCAGATACTTAATGACTAAGCCACCCAGGCACCCCAGGATTTATCTTTTTGGTTTTTACTGTCTTCTAAATCCCAAGTTTATGTTTTTGAATCATTTAATGATGTCTGTGCTTCCATTAGTAGAGCTCTTTTAATACAATTTCTAGCATCATGTGCTTGATTTTTTGTTTTGTCAGGAATGCAGTATTTTTAAGATTTATTTATTAGCGTGCAAGTGGGGGGACGGGCACAGGGAGAAGGAGAGAGAGAATCCTCAAGCAGACTCCCTGCTGAACACAGAGCCCAGTGCAGGGCTCAATCCCAGGCCCCTGAGATCATGACCTGACCTGAAATGAAGAGTTGGACGCCTAACCGACTGAACCACCCAGGCACCCCAGTTGCTAAACATTTTTTAACCCAAATTAATAGAAACCATATATTTTATTTTTCTTAGAGCAATAACAGTAACAAGAGTGAAGATGTCTTTTGTGATCCTGAAGATGAATGGGAACCTGACATTACAAATGCACCAGTTTCTTCCTTTTCTAGAAGGAGGTAAAGACATTTTGTTATTGTTTTTTTTTTTTATGGGTATATGTATATGTATCATTTCCTTATTTTAAAAGAACTATCTATTGTCATAATGGATATGTCTGTGCAGGGAACCCAGTAATATAAGAGAAATAGTATGTTACTGATTAAATTACAGCACTTGGGGCATTAAATTGTTTATCAGTCAGTTAGAATAGGAACAAAAATGGTCAGCATCTCACCAGATAAGTCTTAAGAGCGACTTAGAATAGCATAAATCTAATTTCCTATAAAAATGAATAGTGTTTATTACTTTTAAATTACCTTTTTCAAGAACTTGGCATATTCTATGATATTTTATTGCAAGTTATAGAACTTTAAATGCTGTCAAGTTAGTTTGAGCACCACAGAAGAATAAATCAGGGTGATTGAGAACTTCTGTATATAATGCTGCTTATTAACTAAAAGCAGAAAAGACTTCCACGGTGAATAGATGCTTTTCAAGGAAAGACTAGTTCTGTTTAGACGTCAGATGCTTAGATAACAGAGGGGCAGAATGGTATAATAGAAAGGCCTTGATCTTGGAACCAATTTAGCTGCTTAGTTTGGTTTTTAAACAAAGACTTCTTTTTAAATAAATACTTCTTCATTTGGTTTTGAAACAAGGCTACTGTCTGCTATGTCTTGAGGATACAAAGATGAATAAAAAATACTCTCTGTCCTCAAATACCAGGAATTGAAGAAACTAGAAGAACAGTTGATAGAGACCCAAAATTGGGTCAGGCAGAAGGACTGGAGAGGGAAGTCCGATTTTATACATATTCAAGAAGAAGAATCAATAAGGACTTGGTTAGCTGTGGGGTTGAGGGTGATAAAGGACTTGGGGGGGGGTGAATCCCAGTCTAACAAGGGTGAGTGGCTGAAGGAAGGTGGTGTTCCCTGAGGCGGAGGGTCAGATGAGTTTATTTTTGAACACGATGAGTTTGAGATACCCAGGGAGCATCCAAGTGTATATGTTCACGTCTAGAACTTGGGAGGAGGGATTTGGGAATTTTCAGGATGTAAGAGTCGGTGGCATTCGTCCATCCAACAGAACCATCATCATTGTCAAGAACACTGACCGAGTGCTTGCTAAGTATTATTTCATGTAGTTCTTACAGAACTATGAGGTTAGTGCTGTCGTTACCCACCTTTTACAGATGAAGAGGCTGGGGATTTAAAGAGGTTAAGTTGTCCAAACTCACAGAGCTGATAAAGGAAGAGCTGGCACTCAAATCCAGGTTTGAGTGACTCTAAAGGTCCTGATTTTCTTGACCGCTGTGCCATATTGCCTCTCTGTTGCATATGAAAGAACAGAATCTTCCTGGTTAAATCATTTTTTTTTCCACTTTATCATCTTCAGCTGCAGCTCAGAATCCATTTGGGTTTCCAGACCTTTTCAGGCCCTTCTTGATTTTGAACATGCTTATTTTAAACTCATTTATAAAATTTCAAAGAGATGGAACTACTTTAAAGAGACTTCTCCCTCCTATTACTTCTGTTCTATTTGCTACATGGTAACTCAGCTACAGTAAGAAACAGCCAAGAACTAATAACCAATACATGTTATCTTATATGTTATATACATAACAGCTGGGTATTTCAAGCTGAAAGAAATACAAAACATGTCCTTTAAACAAATTCTGAGTTCCTTGAGCATAGGATACATATCTGTATCCCCTACAATGTACTGTAATAAAAAAGTCACAGGCTCATGTCAGAGTCCTGGGTTCTAACTTTTTTCATTAAGTTTTTTATTTTAATTCCAGTATAGTTACCATACAGTATTGCATTAGTTTCCAATGTATAATAGAGTGAGTTATGCCGAGTGTAGCCATGGGCAAGTGACATCACATCTTTAGGCTTCAGTTTTCTATAAGATGGAGACAGTAATACATACCTATTCTAAAGAGCCTGTTGCTAAGTTTAAGGGAGGTCATATATAAAAACAATTGCTTCTCCTGCTACTTCTACTATGACCACCATGGGATGATGATGATGTTGTGAAGTAATTGTAAAGATTAGAGATCAAGTATGTAGAACTCCAGGGGCGCCTGGGTGGCGCAGTTGTTAAGCGTCTGCCTACGGCTCAGGGCGTGATCCCGGCGTTATGGGATCGAGCCCCACATCAGGCTCCTCCACTATGAGCCTGCTTCTTCCTCTCCCACTCCCCCTGCTTGTGTTCCCTCTCTAGCTGGCTGTCTCTATCTCTGTCAAATAAATAAATAAAATATTAAAAAAAAAAAAAGTATGTAGAACTCCCACTACAGTGGATAGGTGTTGAATAAATGGCAACTCGTATTATTGGGTGCTTCTATATACTAAGTAAGATTAAATCTTGGAATATAGAGATAATAATATTTCCGATTTAATACCAATTAACAGATAGTGATATCTTCAGGTGATTTTTCTTGAGGACTTCAAAACAGTGTTGGGTTCTCCAAAATGAGTTAAAGATGGCCCTTGGGGGAAATTGGACAGAAGGGTTTGGGGTACTTAAGCTAACCTGGAGTAACATAAGCCTCCCAAAAATTCAGACCAGAACTGCAAATTCATCAGAGGGTGATTTATAAATCCCTTTAGATTTTATAATACTGGTTTCTTATTATATTTTATTATAAACAGATACAAATTTGGTGTACTTAGAATTATGGGTCACAGTATTAGCGTTAATAATTAATGAATATTAGTGAGTGATGGGATGAGTTATTTCACTCATGAAGGGGATTAAGAGTACACTTATCGTGATAAGCACTGAGCAATATATAGAATTGTTGAATCACTATATTGTACACCTGAAACTAATATAACACACTATATGTTAATTATACTTGGATTTTAAAAATTAATTAAAAATAAATAAATAATGAGCATAAAAATGTTAGCTTATTAAAAGTTGTTGATTTACATCTTATTTTCTGCTAACTTCTAGGTTAATAACTAGGGGACCAACAGAAGTTTAAATTATTACCAAAAAATTAAAACTTCTTTTGCTATTTTTTAGTATGTTAAAATTAGATGTTTTCATTTGGTAGAGTTTTTTTTTTGAGAACTTCTATAATTTGAAAGTATATAGATATTTTTTAAATGAATTGCTCTTGGTCAGAGACATTGTATATGAAGTTTCAGCCTTGTAAGAATGTTTATGACAGAATTGCAAACTCTAAGAATGCCCGCAGGTAATGGAAACACTGACAGATTCTTAGTTATGGAACCGCTACCGGGCAACGACACGCCCTAGCCGCTCTGCGATGAACTAGACTGGTTTGGCTGCCTATAAATTTTGAAACGTCCTGTGGACAGTTAAAAGTAAAATTTCCCCAGAGGTTAAGTAAAAATTCTTTGAAAGGAATGTGACAAGCATTTTACTTGAGTTTAAACATTGTTTAACTGTGATAGTGTTAGAAGAATAAGGTTTCCTAGTTTAGACTTACTGTAATAATATACCCTTCCCTTTCATTCCTAAGTACAAAAACCTGTTAGCTTTGACAATTGATATTTCTTCTTCCTATTATCAGTCCTATTGAGAGTTGATATTTCCTCTCCCTGTTATCAGTCATATTTCTGTGTTTTTCTTGTAGGAATTCATGGGGAAAAATATGTTTGAAACATTTAGATGACTACAGATGGAGTACATTTGGGTTTAACGATCTTTTCAACAAGTAGTATTTTTCTTTGAACGGCCAACAGTATTAGAGTTCCGTTAGGAAAAAGACTTCAAAGGATCCCCTAGATCCAGATCCGGGTCACAGCTCGAGGAGCTTCTCCATACAATAAGGGCTGGAGTTGGAGTTTAGAAAATTGTCGATGAATGGCATTCTGGAAGTAGGCTGCTTTTTCCAGTAGCAGTTAGGAAGAACGAGTAACAGCTAGACAGCCAGTGACACTCCAGGCAGAGATCTGAGTGGTTTTATAGGCTGGGGGAAAAGAGGCCCCAGAAAGGGCGAGTGAAGATAGAGTCATTCCCTCCATTTGTGTTGCCACTACACTTCACGGGTGTCCTACTTTTCACACTGTGTAGCAAGTGTTTACTTGAGTGTTTATTTACCTAGATCATTTCCTTGTTTAGAATCCTTCCCAGGATATTCTCAGGATAAATACAAGCTTCCTTAATTGGCATCCAGGGTCAGCCTCAGGCTGGAGCCTGCACACCCCCCAGCTTCCCCCCTTGCTCCTCTCCCCCATCATAGACCGCAGTCCTTCTGAACCTTGCTCAGTCCTTGCATGCGCCATACTCTTATCACCGGGTCTTCCCACATCCTGGAGGTGTTTCTGAACCACTGTTCCCTCCTTCCCAAGCCTGCCTCCCCGTTTGGCTAACTCCTGTGCATCCTTTACTGTCGTTGTTCCAGGAGGCCCTCCCAACTCCTTGGGCCAGGTCAAGTTTCCTCTCCAGCAAAGCATGCTCTGCTTTCGTGACACATCACTTTATTGTAATTATTTGCCTAATTTCTCTCTTTTCCTATGGACCTTAAGTTCAGTGAGCCCAGAGACCATGTTTCCTGTGTTTGACACACACCTGCATACCAATTTTCTTTAGAGAATTGAGAATATTCTATTTTTTTAAGATTTTATTTATTTATTTGAGAGAGAGCAGGAGAGAGAGCACAAGCAGTAGGGAGGGGCAGAGGGAGAGGGAGAAGCAGGCTAACCGCTGAGCAGGGAACCCGATGAGGGACTCAAACCCAGAACCCTGGGATCATGACCTGGGCCGAAGGCAGATGCTTAACTGACTGAGCCATGGGTGCCCCAAGAATATTCTTTTTTTTTTTTTTAAAGATTTATTTATTTATTTATTTATTTATTAGAGAGAGAGAGAGTGCATGAGTTGGGGGAAGGGCAGAGAGAGAGGGAGAAACAGACTCTTCGCTGAGCAGGGAGCCCGATACAAGGCTCGATCCTAGGATCCTGAGATCATGACCTGAGCTGAAGGCAGCCAGTTAACAGACTGAGCCACCCAGGTGCCCCAAGAATATTCTTAATATTATTATTCCATGTAGTTTATAACCATTAATCTTATGGTTTATCTTTTTTTAGGAGCAGGAGCTTGATGAAGAATAGAAGAATTTCTGGTTGTTTACATGATATACAAGCCCACCCACTGCAGAATTTGCATTCTTCCCATTCATCAGGTATTTTTTTCCTCAAATTTTCTTATATACTGAGAAAAGCGTCAAGTTCTGGCTCAATTACTACCTTGTTTCATGTTCTTATGCAAATCATTTTCTCTTCTACAAGTTTCCATTTTCCTTATAAAATGAAGGGGGTGGCTGGGTGGCCCTTTCCATGTCTAAAATTTTGTGCTATGTGATTTATTTCAAAGCCTTTTAGTAGAGTAGCTAATTCCAATGTGAAAGAAAACATTTAAAAGAAAAAAAACTATAGAATTTTTCCAGTCATAATTATTTTACATGAATATGGATTACAACATTAATTTTCCTATCGAGGAGGAAATATACACTATATTATATATATATATGTACACACACACTATACACACACACACACGTATATACACCATATATACACACACACACACACACACACACACATATACACCATAAATATATATATATACACATACACACACACACATATACACCATATATATATATATGCACACACACACACACACATACACCATAAATATATATATATACACATACACACACACACATATACACCATATATATATATACACACACACACACACACCATAAATATATGTATATACACATACACACACACACACATATACACCATATATATATACACACACACACACATATACACCATATATATATACACACACACACATACACCATAAATATATATATATATACACATACACACACACATATACACCATATATATATATACACACACACACACACATACACCATAAATATATATATATACACATACACACACACATATACACCATATATATATATACACACACACACACCCCATAAATATATATATATATACACATACACACACACATATACACCATATATATATATATATACACACATACACCCCATAAATATATATATACACATACACACACACACACATACACCATATATATATATACACACACACACACACACATACACCATAAATATATACACACACACACACACACACACACACACACACATATACACCATATATATATATATACACACACACACACCCCATAAATATATATATATACACACACACACACACACACATATACACCATATATATATATACACACACACACACACACACACACATACACCATAAATATATATATATATACACATACACACACACACATATACACCATATATATATATACACACACACACACACATACACCATAAATATATATATACACATACACATATACACCATATATATATATACACACACACACACACCATAAATATATATATATACACACACACACACACATATACACCATAAATATATATATATACACATACACACACACACATATACACCATATATATATACACACACACATACACCATAAATATATATATATACACATACACACACACATATACACCATATATATATATATACACACACACACACCCCATAAATATATATATATACACATACACACACACACACATATACACCATATATATATATACACACACACACACACACACACACCATAAATATACACACACACACACACACACACACACACACCCCGTAATTTTGCATGGGCTGCTAGCTCCCTATAGTAATTTAAATGCCTACCAGGTGGCAGTGGATCACTACACAGCAACAAAGGACAAACGACTGCTTCACTCAACAACCTGGATGAATCCCAAGAACATCATATGGAGTGAAAGCAACCAGATAATAAGTACACACTGTATGATTATATTTCCGTGAAGCTGAAGAACAGGCAAAACTAATGTATGGTGACAGAAGCCAGAGTAGTTCAGAATGGAACAATGCTCAAGGGGAAACCTTTGGAATGCCGTTGAGGACACCTCGTACACGTTGATCTAAGTGGGGACGTACACACGTCAAAACAACAAGCTGTATACTTCAGACGTGCACACTTTACAGACCATATCCCTTAGTAGACGAGAAGTTAAAGTTAATGTGTAATGTAATAATCTATTTGATAGAGACATTAATGGAATACAAGTAGTCCTGAAAGAAATTCTATCTCGTCTTGACTTTAAAATAAAGAAATTAGGTTTCTTTCTTTTTAATCACAAAATTACCTTTTAGGAAGTTAATTACTTGTTTAATTTAAGAGAAAACAAAATAAGCTGTAGGCTTTTTGTTTACCAGCACAATAAAAGGCTATATACCTGTGGTATCAAGTTGTTTATTCAGTATTATTTGAGAGTAAGATGTTTTACAAAAGTAATTTTTCCAGGTAAATTAAAGCTGTCTTTTTAAGGGCCGTATTTAAAAATTAAATAAAATATCAGGGGCCTTTGCTTGTTTGCAGTTTTCAAAGAGGGAAACAGAAACCCACATGTGCCCTTAGTATGAACCTGCCCAGGCAGGCACGGGACCACGGACAGTGCATTTTGCAGCTCGGGGAAGTTGAGCCAGTGTCCTAACTTCTCACCTTAAGTGTTGTATTTTTAAACTAGAGTTTTACAGCTTTTTAAAAGGTTGATGCTGGATTTTAGAATGCATTGACATCATTATCTTCTTAAAGAATATATCATTATCTTCTTAAACAAAGAGTAAACAAAATGGTGACTGGAATATCATCATCATCATCATCCTGATACTATTACCCTACAGTGGTAGAGCTTTTCTTTTTTCTCTTCCCAAATCAAATTCTTATCTTTGGTCTAGACTCTTTTTTAAAAATGCTTTTTATTTTCTTTTGTTTTTTAAGTAAACTCTACCCCGAATATGGGGTTCAAACTCACGACCCCGAGATCAAGAGTCACTTGCTCTACTGACTGAGCCAGCCAAGCTCCCCTGTCTTAGACTCTTAATAGTCCCCACCCTTTGCCTTTATTCTACCTTCCTTTTAGTTTGCTGTTTAATCACCTATGAACTAGACCAAAAAATAAGCTTGTTTATTAAATAAGAATCATTATACTCATGAGTTAGCATTCCAGTATAAAGTTATTTCCAGAGGCTCCAAATGAGCTCTTCAAAGTATTTCCATTTACTTCCGGTTTGGCCAGTGCTTAGAAAATTATGCTGAAAGTCTGTCTCCCAGAGATGTGATATATTAACTGTACATAATCATTGGCTTTAGTCTATTTTGATTAGAGTATGCCTAGAGAAGAAACTAGTATAAAGTAGAGCTACAGAGACATTCCTTTTAATATAGTTTGCTTTAGTATTGCCTACACTTCCAGCTTATGAATTAATTAAATTAACTTTATTTATATTATATTTGTATTTATTATATTTATTCTATTTTTCATGTAACTGCCATTGTTTTCAGAGTTTCTAATTCGGAGTTTCTTAGGTGTCCCCAAAAAGTAAGTAAGGAAGGAGATTAAACCAATGGTTGCTTAATTTATTTGCATTGTCTGTTGTTTGTATTGTGGTTGAGAAACTACCAACCTATGGCTTGATTCCGATGAAAGATTAATTGACTCCTTTACAGAATTGTGTTTTCACTTTGGCTTATAAAAATAAGAATGCATTGAAATAAGAATAGCCTACTTTGAATTTACTGATGAACGAGTCTATAATATGCTTGCATTAATACATTTGTTTGAAAGTATTGTGCCTGAAAAGTCGGCTTACGATGGCTATTTTCTACTGATACAGGCATACTGGAGAAATCAAGCGCTATTTACTCAAGTTCAGCAGAATCTTTTCTTCCTGGAATTTGCAAAGAATTGATTGGGTCATCCTTAGATTTTCTTGGACAGAGTTATGATGAAGAAAAAACCATGGCAGACAGCCTGATTAATAATTTTCTTAAAATTTGTCACGGGCTATTTGCCATTTCCAAAGCTCATGAGGAACAAGATGAAGAAAGTCAAGATAACTGTAAGCAACCTTACTGATTTTATTAACTTATGGGAATGATTATTTTCTGCACATTACGTTTTCTTTTGAATGACTGTCACCTTTCACATGCATTTTCTGACTATGCTAAAATGTTTTAATGGTGATCATATATGAGTTCTTTTATCTGGAGATTATTTCTTCCAGTAATTTTCCTCCTTCTTTCAAAGTGTTCTCTTCTGATCGAGCAACGCAGTCACTGACTATCCAGGTCACATGTGCTTTTGAGCAGCTCGTGGTGCTAATCAAACACTGGCTGAATGATATTGGGCCTTGCGCCAGCACAGCAAGACTTGAAGATGAATTGAGACAAGAGGTTAAAAAACTAGGAGGCTACTTACAGTTATTTTTGCAGGTAACTTGATTTGCTGATCATCATTTGAAGAATTCATTTATTCATAAAGTATTTATTGACCTATTGTCTGCATCTTTCCCAAAATTAGATCTGTAGGATTTTCAGAAGTGATTTCTGTATTGCAATTCTGAAAATCTGGTTTTCTATAATTGTTTATTGTTTTATGGCCTCTGTGCCAGGCACTCAGAGTTCTCAGTGATTTACAAATATTAACTCATTTAATTCTTGTAACAACTTCAGAAGTGAGTACTGTTATTAATCACCATTTTATAAGTGAAGAAAGGGAGGTACAGGATATGTAGCCTATCCAATGTTACATACATAATCAGTAAGCGATAGAGTTAGGACTTGAACCCAGGCAGTCTTGGGCCCAGAGTTCATGCTCTTTACTACGTATTCTGTGCTAGTCCTCAATAATGGCTATGGGGAAGAAGGCAAAGTCTTGCTCTGGTTATGTATTGGGTTTCAGCTTATGCTGAATTAGTCACAAACCTGGTGATGTACAGGGAAGGAAAATAATTTTTTTTTCTGTTTACCTTATATCAAGCGAGATTAGACTTGGCTCTGAAGAAGAAATAAGCTGAAAGCTTACTCTCTGTCATATAAAATCTAGAAATAGGCATGGTGGCTCTGCTCCACTCCTTGAGATCCAAGCACCTTTCAGTACATCCCTTTACCAAGCCTAAAGCATGGCCCTTTATTTCATGGTCCACCATAGTGGTGGAGCTCTGTCTGAGTTCAGTGTGGCAGGATGGAACAAGTGACAAAAAAGAGAAGGGACAAACTTCTTTTAAGCGAAGTTTCTGGAAATTTCCATATGACATTTCTCTCTAAATATTTTTGGCCAGAACTTCATCACATGACCATATCTAGCTACAAGTATTATTGGGAAATGTACTTTTTATTCTGGACAGCTATGTACCTAGTGGAAAGTCAAGGATTCTATTACTTCAGAAGAAGTGGGGAATTTGATATTGGATAATACCTAGTCATCCACCATTTCAGTGAAGTCCTCCGTAAGAATTCTTTGAATAGGGCACCTGGGTGGCTGAGTCGGTTAAGCATCCAGCTCTCGATTTCGGCTCAGGTCATGATCTCAGGGTCACGATGTCAAGCCTTGCGTCAGGCTCTGCGTTTAGTGTGGAGTCTCCTTAGGATTTTCTCTCTCGCTCTCCCTCTGCCCTTCCCCTGCTTGTGCATGCATGCACTCTTTAAATAAATAAAATATATATATATTTTAAAGATTTTATTTATTTATGTGACAGAGAGACAGCCAGCGAGAGAGGGAATATAGCAGGGGAGTGGGAGAGGAAGAAGCAGGCTCCCAGCAGAGGAGCCCGATCGGGGGCTCGATCCCAGAACGCCGGGATCACGCCTGAGCCAAAAGCAGACGCTTAACAACTGAGCCACCCAGGCACCCCTAAATAAATAAAATCTTAAAAAAAAAAAAAGAATTCCTTGAATATATGAGAGGAGCAGATATGAAAATACCAAAAGGGATAGGTCTCGTTTTTTAAAATGGGTGACTTGGTTTCATAACAAAATGTTCCAGAATGTTTGAACAAATCTTATGTTATTGTGCCCACCGAGAGACTTTCTACACTGTATTATTGTAGTAGAGGTTAGTTGTATCAAAACCTCCTGAGTGGGCTATTTACTTGATAGGCTTTGGAAATGTTTGTTTGGTTGAGTAATCTAGTCAAATTGAAATCAAATGTTTATTTTTTATTGTCCCTTATTCTTCCCTAGGAGGTCTTTCTGGGTCTGCCCTGACTCGGTTAGGCATTTCTCTTGTTTTTCTGATAACTCTGTACTTCACCTATCTTTTAATATAACATATTTATAAGCCTACACACCTCAATGGGCAGTAAGCTTTGGGCAGTTAGAGGGGCTTAGGTGTCCTTTTTAACAAGGACTCATCATATGATAGACGCTCGGTTGGATACTTGTTATTGGGTTAATTATAAGTTCATACTGGATGAAGGATCACTTTGGACATAAGCAGTGAGGAAGCAGAATGACCCTAGGACAGAGAGGTGGGCTGCAAACAGGTATGGGCGAAGGGATAGATGAAGGAAATGCTCTGATAGCTTAGAGCCATGAGAATGAGAGGGAAGGCTGACCAGAGAGCAAAGCTGGGGAGCCAAAACTGAGGGTGCGACTTATGCTTGAGCCTCGAGAAGGAAGCTAGTTGAAGGGTTATGGTGGAAAAGAGAATATGAGATATACTTAGTTGGCTCTTAGGTTTCAGAGGCAGTTCAGGAACAGAAAAAACCCCAAAACCCACCGTTGGCATTTAGAAATCCAGTGTTTGAACCCATGCTAAATTAGTTCTATGTCCTTTGGCAAATTGCTTAGCTTTTTAAGTCTCCCCGCTTTCTCACTGGGAAAATAACAATAACAGTGCCTATCTGGCAAGGTTACTATGAGGATCAGATGGGCGGACGTTATAAGAAAGTACCTATTAGTGTAATTGGTATGCAGTTTCTTTCCTTCTTTTCATTCTCTAGGAAGAACACTTTGAACTTAACTTAGGGGTTGCAACCTATAGCGCTATGGGAAATGCTTTATGTAAGGAGTCCAGGATGGAGAGAACAGGTGACTTGAAAGGGAGATTAGACCAAGCACAGGAGAGACTTACGTTAAACTGGCAAAACTGAATTTAGTGACTACACTTCCTACCTAAGTGTGGTTTGAGAATTCTTACCTTTGTAGCAGTATTACAAGCATGGTCCAGAAAGCAAGCGAAGAGACGTGTTCTGAAGAATCACTACAGTTGGCAGGTAACAGAAAGAAAAGCTCGGGGGGCACCTCCACATTCCTCTTGGGTGTGTGTCCTCCGGTGTGAAGCCTTTTGTTTGAAGGGTGGTTTTTCCCCCTTTCGCTTCCCTTTCCTTTTCCTTCTCCCCTAATGAGAGAAAGTATCTTTATCAACCATCTGTCAGATGGCTACTAGGACAGGAAAAGTTCAAAGGCAAAAAAGAACCACCATTTTGTTCCCTTTTTTGGTGTGGGGGGTTTCACTTACCGCTTCTCTCTTCTATCAAGTCAACTGCATATTTGTCTTATGTCTCCTATTAGCGTGTAAGGTCTTTGAGGGTAGAGGCTATATCTTAGTCGTTTTATCATCGCTAGTAGCTAGAGGATTGCGTGTTTTCTGATTCCGACTGAGACTCTTACAAAGCGTAGTCACTATATCAATGAATGCAGAATTTGTTTTCTTCAAATTGCTTTTCTTGTCTTCTCTTTACTTCTGTTTGTAATCTCATGTATCCATTTTTGTTTTATAGGGATGTTGTTCAGATATCTCATCAATGGTAAAAGAGGCTCAAAAGAAAATAATCCAAATTGTACAACAAGCCGTAAAGTATGTGGGACAGTTAGCAATTCTTAAAGGGGGCAAGCTGCATTTTCTGGAAAATAGTAGCAACAAGGCTGCCAGTGTTCAGGTAATTTGGTAGTATTAGTTTTGAAAGACTTCATTTGAGGCAACAGTAGACTTCTGATAATAGTATCATGAAACATGATAAGTTGTTTTTATTTTAAGATAGTTCATACTTTTTATAGTTTAGCAACATGATTTAAAACTGTTTCAATCTAAGTTGGTTAAATGTACTGGATACTTCTGGAATCCTCACTTTGACTTTTGGATCTTTGCTTTGATGATAGGTACCTACTCTGGAGGGTTTGCTCAGCCAATCAACACATGAAGAACTCTATAATTCTAGAAAATTTGTATTTGCTTCCTTTAAGTATTCATGCCATTGAAAATATAGTATTATATTCGAATGTTACTGTGTTCTAGCTACGCAGTGTCTTGTCTAAGATGACATTCTTTTTTTTTTTTAATTTAAATTTTATTTAGTTACCATATGGTGCAATATTGGTTTCTGGAGTAGAACTCAGTGGTTCGTTACTTACCTACAACACCCAGTGTTCATCACAACAAGCACTCTCCTTAATACCCATCACCCATCTAGCCCATCCCCCACCCACCTCCCTCAGACAGACATTCTTTATTATGTGTTATGTGTGGAATGCTAAATTACAGATTTGCTACTTTTCTTATAGACTGTTCTTATTCCAGCTTTAATTGAATTTAATAAACTTGGAACTTACTATAGTCCTAAAATAAGCAGAAAATATAGCTTAATTGTTTTATATTTTTTTAAAATATAAAACCTGAGTTTTCCAGTTAATGCTTAAAAACTTTTTCTAGGAGGATTTCATGGATGCTCTTTGTGATGGTGTAGGCTTAGGAATGAAGATTCTCTTAGATGCTGGACTGGAAAAAGCAAAAGAACTTCGGCATGAACTCTTAAGGCAGTGTACCCAAAATGAGGTAAGAGGAATAAAAGAACATTCTGTATAATACCAGATGTTCTATAAACTTGATTTTTAGAAAATAGTTTAATTCAACTAAATTGGATTCTTATACATTTATGTGTTTTGATTTGTGTTGAATTATTATTTTTTTATTGAAAAGGCTAATGTGATCATTATGTCATGGTGATATTTCCCCAAGTTGCTCTGAGTTAACTGTGGCCTCTGGTGTGTACTTTCGCTAGACCCTGTCAGTTACTGTCTGTGAACGGTCTGTGGGTAAACTCCGGAGCAGAGTGGAGTATGGCAGTGACATCTAGTGTTCACTTTCTGCTTGTCCATTTCTTCCTGATCTTTCTTTAGGTCTCTCTTTTTTCCACTAAAGAATAGAAACTACCATTTATTGATCCGATATTCTAAACTAAATATTTTGCCAGAGGCGTTCGCATCTGTCATTTTATATCAAGATACAGAATCAATGAAGATTTGAGTGACTTCCAAAAATATGCTTCCTCCCCACCTCCTCCAGCTAACTAACATTAAAGCATAAAACCAGTTGCTGTCTTTGAGGTGGCACTGTGATTAACGCCTATCTCTGTCGTTTTTCAGCGATCGTTTATCAAGTCGATGCTCTGTTTCTTCACCTGTCATGTGTAATAATACTTACGTCCTAGGTTGCGAGTCATTTATTTATTAAATAATCTGCCAGTACAATTATGGGACTAGGTGTTCTACGTAGAATAGTGGTGAACCTCACCACTTTGCGAGGGAGGAATTACTTGTGTTCTTACACGTTTCATAAGGAGCTGGAGGACCTTGTCCAGTCGTCCTGAGCCAGGGTTTTATATTCTCCCTACTTGACTCTGAAACTCAGCATGCTACAAAAATAAGGTTTGTAAATCATTGTTCATGCAAATTAAGTTCTTTATTGAGAGTTATTATTAGTAAACTGGGGACTCAGAAGGTAAGTTCCATCTTTATGGCAGCAAGTCTCAGAGCCCTGTCTGTTCTAGAATCTTGTTGTACCAACTTCTTGTTAAAACCGTCTCTGCCCGTTGCCTTTCTTTTTCTGGAGTCCGTCCGCTGGGATGGAGCTACCTGGGATGTTGTTTTTGCGGGGCTCATCCCCACTAGGATGGGTACTTGTTTCCGTACATACCAATTGATCTAGGAAAGTCAGTCCGGTAAAGACTGTTAGTTTCCACCCCTCTGACTTGTTTCCAGGAAGGCATTGAGTAAGTTAGATTTTTTTTTGCTCTTAGAAAAACCTCTCCATTAATGTGTGTCCAGCTTCCTTATCGGGGGGACGTCTTCCATGTAAGCCAGAGGGGACCTCCATCCCTTTCCTCAGACGAAAGGGCTGCATGGGTTAATCTCTACCCAAACTGGCTCAGAACTGGAGAAAACACTGAACATTAAATTGCTCTCCCGCTTCCTGTGTGGCCTTGAGCTGCTTGCCTGGGCCCCCTCGTTGCGTTTAAAAAGCGAGGATGATCACGCGCGCTTTGTAAGATTGTTCCGAGGATTCTGCGAACCTGAGGACAGTGGACCGGAAAATGCTACCACATTGCCTGGCAGATCTTAGCTGCCTCGGCTTGCTTGCTCTTGCTCTCTCTGTATGTTTGCCTTTCTCGCTTTGTGTTATATTGTTTTTAAAATAAAAACGCATTCAAAAGGAGCTCATTTTGTCATTAAATCAAGATACGTGGGTCTAGTCCTGTTCCAGGAGACGGGAGGCTGATTTCAGTTCTGTAATGCCGCTTCGAAGACCGCGGACCCTTCCTGCCCGCTGCTGACATCTCCAGCTTGGTTGTGTCCAGCGGCAGCACCGCTTATGCCTAAACACTCTCTGTCGCTGTTTGCCAAGTAGAATTTCCGCCGGCAGTGAGCGCGAGAGGGGATAGAATCACTTAATGAAAAGGAGGTGAAGTAACGCATGTGAATGCGCTTGGTAAGCAGTAAAGCAGGGTGCAGATGTCAGCCTGGCTGCTGTTTGGAGGAAATAAGCAGCAGAAGGGCCAGGCCCATCTTGCATAAAATTCATATTACTGGCATTTTCATGCAGACCTCTCCCTCCCTTCCTCTCATTTTCTTTCTCTCATTTTCTGTATGCCACAGCTGTATAATCACGGTGGAATTTTTAGCTCATCATATTCATTTAAGTTAAAACTCAAGAACCTATGGAAGGAAAACAAAGAATCTGAAGAAATAGAAAATGGGTTCAAACAGAAGGCATTGGAGTTATAATTGTGAATCTGGAGCCAGGGGAAAAAAAAGAATTTGTGTGTTCCTTTTTTTTTAACCACAGAGAGGAAATTTAAGTTAGACTTAGGAAGAGCTGTGTGGGTAAAGCCAATTCAATTATTTTTTTTTAATGTTTTTTTAGTATGTTAGTCACCATACAGTACATCCCCGGTTTCCTATGTAAAGTTCGAAGATTCATTAGTTGCGTATAACACCCAGTGCACCATGCACACGTGCCCTCCTCACTACCCATCACCAGTCTATGCCAATTCGATTCTTAACACCATCCCCAGGCAGAAATGAAGTGAGAAGATACCTCAGGAGGGCAGCATTGAGCAGTACAAAAGCAAAGGCTTAGCTTGAGACTGGGGTTCCCAGCCCGGTTCTGAGTCTTAGGAGCTTGGAATCAGTTTTCTTATTTGTAAATGGAAGACAATTGCATATGCAACATGGAGTTATAATTGAGAAGCAAATAATAAAACATATAAGTAAAATCACTGGAACGTAAGAAGACAAATACTGTGTGATCTCGCTTATATGTGGAATCTTAAAAAAAAAAAAAAGCTTAACTCACGGAAACAGAACAGCTTAATGGTTTCCAGAGAGAGGGGGGTGTAGGTGAAATGAGTGGAGGTGGTCTGAAAGTCCCAGCTTCCGGCTGTAAGGTAAAGAAGCCCCGGGATGTAACGTACAGCATGGCGATGATAGTTAATAATTCGACTATGTTGTATATTTGAAAGCTGCTAAGAGAGTAGCTCTTCAAAGTTCTCATCACAAGAAAAAAGAATTGTCACTATGTAAGGTAATGGATATTAACTAAACTTATTGCGGTGATCATTTTGCAGTATATCGAATCATTATGTTGTACACTTTTAAACTAATGTGTTAAATATCAAATATATCTCAATAAAACGGGGGGAACTGTATATGTAGTTCTTACAGTGTACTATTTGTTTGATATATTAGTTACATCACCCTCTTCCCAGGGAAGTCTTGGAAATTTCATTCCTATAAATATTTAAATGTGAGACACAATGCTGTTATTATCACAAACATCCGAGTGTATCTATATTTATTTATTTTTTTTTTTAAAGATTTTATTTATTTATTTGACAGAGAGAGAGACAGCCAGCGAGAGAGGGAACACAAGCAGGGGGAGTGGGAGAGGAAGAAACAGGCTCATAGCAGAAGAGCCTGATGTGGGGCTCGATCCCAGATCGCCGGGATCACGCCCTGAGCCGAAGGCAGACGCTTAACCGCTGTGCCACCCAGGCGCCCCTTGAGTGTATCTATATTTAATGCACAATCAATGTGCAATTTATTTTGAAAGAAATTCTGCTTACATGATTTAGATACGCCAGCTCTTTTATTGCAGTCCCAGGAACAGAACTCAAGTCTTTTGACTTCCTAGACTAAAATTCTTCCCTGTCTCTTCCACAGAGTTCTAGGATTTTTAAACTTCCAAATAATTATTTATATAATAAAATATGTTAACGTTCTCTGTAGGTTACTGAACAGATGAAAGCTAAAGCCATGGGATTGATTGGATGTCTTGAAAACCTGTTTGCTGAGTGGAAAACAGTAAGAGAGGCTTTAGTGTTTACTTCTGTTTGGTGTATTTTAGCATTTCGTTTGGTTTAAGTATAGGTATGATATGTTTATTTCCGTTTTTATCCTTAGCCAGATAATTCCTTTGTGCGAGGCTAGTCGAAGCCTGTATCATAGCTCTCTAGCTTCTTCCTCGTGGATGTCATAACTCCATCGTTTTAGTAATAGATAAGATATTGTATAGAAATTGATTAATATTAATGTGTTTTGTCTACTTCTTACTGCTACTGGTTTAGTAACTGTCAGCTTTTCCTGGGATAGTCATTGGCTGAAAAATTGTGTTCAATAATCAGTTTGCTTAAAGATTTTTAAATATAGATGAATTAGACAAATTCTTTTATTTTCATGTCACAAGTAAATAGAAAAATATAAGTATATAATCAACGTGTCAAAAAGGAGAGAAATATCCATGGCTTGACAATTTTTAATTAAATAAAAATAAATGGGAGATTTATAAAGTTGAACACTAAAAAATTAAATAAATTTATCTTTTATGATATTGGATAATAAAGGGTACTGTTGTTTTATTCCCATGTAATATGATGATTGGACTTTGATTTAAAATTAATTTAAAATTCTTGGGGCACCAGGCTGGCTTAGTCAGTAGGGCATGCAACTCTTGATCTCAGGGTTATGAGTTCAAGCCCCACATAGAGCGTAAAGCTTAGTTTAAAAAAATTTTTTTAATTTAAAAAATAAAATTAACTTAAAATTCTTATTTCTTTTGAAAACATTAATTACTAATATTGTATTTTGGTCTTGCTTGTGGAAACAGAACTAAGCACTGGTGAGGAAAGTAAACTCATCTCTTTCCTGAAAATAAGATTCCGGTGATTAAAACTGTATTGACTAAGCCTATTACCTATTTTTAAAAATATTAACTTTATTTACAGAAAAGTTTCAGAACTGAACTACAACAAGAAAATTCTGGATACCAGGATTTGAAGAAGATGGTTAATCTTGCACCAGAATTACTGAAGTTAAAACATTGCTTGGAGCAAACTATTCAAATTATTATTTCTGCACTGAGAGGTATATGTTCCAGACAGAATTTGTCAGTAATCAAAATTTTATAGTTTAAGAACTCTCAGACATCTTTTCATTTCTAGTCTAATGCATTAACTAAAGTCTGATGCTACTTCCTAGACATTAATTACCAACATAGGAACTCGTGTGGTCGTATTCTCACTTAATATATATAAGTACTTTGCCTAAATAATTAGATCCTGAAAACCCAGGTGTTTATTTAGCAGATAAACCGAGTCATCTTAAGTAGTTTAGATTTTATCTTGACAGGGTTACTTTGACCTAAAAGATATGTTGAGTCATATAATAGTAATAAATACCTCATGAAAAATGAAAATAGTAATGAACTTTTTCTTCTCCTTGCATAGGATGCCACAGTGACAAAACTCTTCTCAAGAATTGTGTTGAAAGTCTTTGCAACTTGGCCGAGGATTTTCACAATGACTTGAGCATGCGCTCTACTTCTCTTGACAGCTGTGAGAAGAGAATACCTCAGGTTGGCCACGGGGAACTAGAACTTCTAGTCAAGTCACTCCTCTTATGTTTTGAATCTGAAGAAAGACCTGATTTGTTGAATCCCTGGGAACCTTGTAACCAAAATACTAGAGAAGAAGGACAACAACCTAAATCAAGCAGGACCGACTCCGTTAGGAGTAAAGGTGTACCAAAGCGTGTCTATGAACTCCATGGCTCGCTGCCAGCAGTGACCTCAGAGGACAGCACACCCAGTAGGATTCAGTGGGTGTGAATTCTGACATGGAGGCGCTTTATGACCATCCATGTAAGAGAGAGAGAACACTGGGTAGGCAATTTTCCTTACGTAGGAGAACAAAAAAAAGCAGGAAATCAACATAAATGTTTCGAAGAAGTCCATATCTGTTTGGCGGCCTTCCATGGGGAATGGAAAGTATAAGCATTATGGAATCCCGATTTCAGAATACGCATTCAGAAGTTTCTCGGCAGACGATTTTAAATAGGCATTCACGGTATTGGGACGTGGTGGCAAGAGAATGAAATTAGGAGTTCGAAAACAAGTGAATGGTCATTTCTCCAGTTTCTCGTTGCCTTGAATTTTAAATGTTTATTTTTCACATTGATATACTATCTCTGGTTGGTTCTTTAGTTTGTAAATGGTTACTATAGTTATTATAAGTTATTATAAGTTATTTTCTCATGAGTGGAAACACATGAATAATCAGTTACGTTTATGCCTGTGCCTTCTCTCCTCTGCAAATAGCTACAATGAGGTTTATGGTGAAATTGCCAATGTAGGTTGAACTAGGGCAGCTTAACTTGCATTGTTATATCCAAAACTGTTTTTCTTGCAAGGTTAACTGGTTGCCATTTTGAATAGTGTGTTCAAGAGTAGTTTCCTTTTCTTCCCAAATAGAAGTAGTTACCTAAATACAGGAAAATTATATGTTAATAAAATGGCTTGCTGGTGTAATAGGTCACTATGTTCTCTGTGTTCCATAACAGGGACTGTCTGAATATAATTTAAAACCAATTAAATATGGTCAGAATCACACTCACCTTCTGAATGGGGTTAGGAAATCAGAGGCTGGACCTTTTCTTGATAAAGCTTGTTTTGTTAAAGGTGTAATGAAAGAATTTGTACGTGATTTGGTAAAGATTAAAGAGCCTTATTATATCTCACAGTTTTAAAAAACCTTGGTTTGCAATTAAGTAATATAGAGAATATTCTCCTTTGGGGATCTTTTATTAAGGAAACAATTTGACATTTTTGCCCACAAGCATATGTGTGATTTGGAAGACACTTAGTGATTCTGCTTGGGTGATATCGAGCAGTTCCTGGAGAATAATTCTTTTAAATAAACTGATCCTTTCATGTGCCCTTTTCACTTGCAGACATCACTTGTACATTTGGCCTGACAAGTGAAAATTGGATATTAGTACCAGGAAGGAGTAAGTTCAGTCATTTTCTTGCTGGGACGAGACTGTAAATAATACCGGTCACTATAGCCAGAGCAATGTTAATAAACCATGTGCTGTGCTGCCCCGTGCTTTAAAATGGTGCAGCGTAGCAAATTTGCTTTAATTTTCTTTCTTTCTTTTTTTTCTTTTTTCTTTTCTTTCTGGCATTTGAGCTTGTATTTCTGAAGTTCTAAACATAGTTCTAATAGTCAGTGCTCTGCCAAGTGGCACTTTTGCTATCAAGTTTTATGAAGTGTCGATGTACATGTAAGAACTCTGCCTGACCGTTGTACTTCTTTGAAGAACTTTCTAAAGTATCAATACAGCAGTTTTCATCTTAATGTTTGGTACTTAATCTTTACTTCCTGCTTTCTAAACTCATGACTTCATTGGTCAGAAACCTATTAGTGTCTTTGTAAAATTTTGTGTATATATATACATATATTTATACTTTTAAGTAAATTGTTATACAGTATTCAAATGAATGGTGAAAATATATTTGCTATTAGAATCATGTGCACTGATAAGAAATGTTATAAAGAGAATGCCTTTAATAAATCTTACTGGCTTCAGAATTATCTCTTGGTCTCAGGCTTTTTTATTTTATTGATTTTCTTCATTTACTTTATTTCTGACTCAAAATTGCCATAATAGCTCTGCTTTGATAATAGTTATACAAGTTACACTGGTATTGCATGGTTATACTGGTTATACTGGTATTGCAAATCAAATAATTAGAATTCTAAACAGTAACAATATTATGACAACTACATAGATTTTCTTTCGACATCGCTCTGCCTCTTTGCAGCCGGCTGTCTGGAAGAGCTTTACCCCCATGTGCTATAGTGGAAAGAACGGGAGCTTTGGAGTTTGATGCATTTTTCACACATTTGGACTATGAATCCCAGCGAGGCTAGTTAGTGACTGTATGATCTTAGACAAGTTGCTTGCTGTCTTCCTGCCCATTTCCTCCTCTGAGAAAGAAAAGTAATACCCACCGCATGGACTCCCTGAGCATTAAATGGGAAAAATGTAGGAATAGGTCCTGGCAAGTAGTGAATTGTTAGTAAATGTTAGTGTCTATCCTTTCCCATTTGTGGCAACTGAACCCTCGTTATCACGCGTGCAGGGTCACACTGGGTGCAGGCCTGTGCTGTGGACGACAGTCCGCCAGGGAGCCAAGTTGTATCACAACCCTGTTAACACGGCACACTGAAAATGTGTCTGCTACCATTAGGTTCCGTGATAAAGGAAGTGAACAGTACCCCACCGGCCTTAAGGAAGGTTTGGTGTGATGTAGGTGTGTCCTGCGTGAGGCTCCTCTGAAATTTTTGGCAAAATATTATTTAGTTAACTAATTAGCATTTTCAAATTTGCAGTGCCTAACTATGTGCCAGCAACGGTTTTGAGGTTTTATCTGAATACGGAAAGTAAGAATTCGTCTATCACAGAGGAGGGGGAAGGTGTCCGTTTGGTTCAGTTAAAAGAAGGTTGCTCTGTTCATCTTTTGTGCATGATTCATCAGGGCAGCTTGTGCCCTGGATTTAGCACGTTACAGTCATTGCAGGATATAATCAAGACCGAATTTTTTCGTCTTTCTCGTTTTAACCATTATTGGCTTTATGGGCTTTTTAGAAGTGGAGTATGGGCATTTAGTTTAACACCATCCGATTGCTAGGTTCATTCCACTTATTTCAATAATTATTTAGTTAGTGCCAGGCATACTTTTCGTGCAAAGTCATAGAAACATGAAAAAAAAAAAAAAAAAAAAAAAAGCTTAGATTGCCTCAAATCCCGGACTTGTGAAGGGCCCAATTTGTTGGCTCCCCCGTTGTTCATAACATCGTACCTTCTCAGTGAAGAAGACCTCTGCCCACTCGGAAGTTGAACCACATGAGTACCACCAGAGCCTAGTTAGGGGCTGGTTCAAGAGAGAATTCAGGAGGACGCCGTTTTGATTAAGCACGTGGCTGTTCACATTTCCCATCGCCAAATGGCCCGGAGTTCAGATGCTGATAGATTTTTTTAAGAATTTAAGAGGAAATTCACAGCCTTTTCTAAGAAGGAATCATGCTTTGTTTCTCTGGCTAATTTGGGGGTAAACATCTGAATTTGTCTACGTCATCAAGCATCTGCCCTTTGGGGCCTCATTTTCAAGATGAACGGATTGAGCTGTCCACTAAAAAGATGAGGAATCTCTGACATTTTGAAAATAGGTATCACTTCTTATGACCCTTCTCCTTTTCTGCCTTTCAAGCCTCACCCCCCCCCCCCCCCCCGTTTTAACTGCTGTGCTGTGCGGTCACCGTTGACTTTCCTTCTCTTCCAGCAACTCCATCGCTGGCTGCCCCCACCCACCTCCTGAAACCGCTCTGGCTAAGGTTGTTGGCAATCTTCTAACTGCAAAATCCAAAGCAATTCTTCAGTCTTCATCTTACTTGATTGCTTCCCCTCTTTAGAAATTCTTTCCTCCCCCGGGGGCGCCTGGGTGGCTCAGTTAGTTAAGTGCTGGACTCTTGGTTTCTGCTCAGGTCATGATCTCAGGGTCCTGAGATCCTGCCCTGCCTCAGGCTCTGCGCTCAGCATGGAGTCTGCTTGCGAGTCTCTCTCCCTTTGCCCCTCCCCCCAAATAAATAAATAAAATCTTAAAAAAAAAAATCTTTCCCCCCATGTCCCCCATAACAGAAAATTCTGGCTGCTTCTACCTCCCTGATTGGTTTTTTATTTTTTTCAACTCCACGTATTCCTCATCCTCCACCAATTCTTTTAAATACTAGTGTTCCCGAGGATTCTGTGCCCAGTGACCTCCACTTTGAAGGACAGCTGAATAGTGTGGCTGTTGAAGATGCAGTTTCTAGAGGCTCTGCCAGTCACTCCCCTGCGCCCTGGCAGCTTCCTTACCAGAGGTAGAAGGTACATGGTGAGCTTAAGACCTTCGTCCTAGGTGACTTGGCGGATGGTGGCACTTTCAACCACGATGCGGGATACAGGCAGAACTAGATTTTAAGTGGTGTGGGGGATGAGGTAATTTTTTAGGTACACTTCAATTTAAGGTAGCTGTAGTTCCACCAGGTAGACAAGCTGAATAAGAGCACTCAAGAGAGGGGCCCCTGGGCGGCTCAGTCAGTTAAGTGTCTGCCTTCAGCTCAGGTCATGATGTCAGGGTCCTGGGATCGAGCCCCAGGTCGAGCTCAGCAGGGGAGCCTGCTTCTCCCTCTCCCTCTGCCCCTCTCCCCATGCTCATGCTCTCTCTCAAATAAATAATTTTTTTTTTAAAGAGTGCTCAAGAGAAAGAAATGTGAATTTGGGAGTATCCGCTCATACATGGTGGTTAAAACTGCTCAAGTGGGAATCAATCCATAATGGTGGCTGACTTCCATTGAGTTACCCTTCACCAGGTTTTCCAGGCTAAGTGCGGTCTGTACTATACGTTCACTCTCACAGCCATAACTCTATTAGGTAAGTACTGTTATTATCATTTTAGAAAGGAGACGCTGATTTCTATCCCAACAAATTAGTCTTCCTTGTCCTTGGACTTCATATAAATGGAATTATACAGTGTGTGCGCACGTGTCTGGTTTCTTCCACTCAACACCATGTTTTGGGTCCCTCCAGGCTGGTATGTGCATCCATGCTCCAGCCCTTGCTACTGCTCAGGAGATTGAGTGTTCCTGTATTCTACCCCCAATGGTTTAGCCCTTCATCTGTTGATGGACATGGGACTTCCTTCCAGTTTGGCCCTTTGCCCACGTGGATCCCATGTTTTCCTATATTTCAGTGTGGGACTTTGCTCAAGCTCAGCTTTTAGGATTGGAAAGGGCTCTTCTTGCATTTTTTCCAGGTTTTAAGTCATTTCTGTGAATGTCTCCCTTAGGCCTCCTGGGTCAGCAGGATCAAGGCTCCCCACGGGTGTGTAATGTTTTCTACTCCTCCCTGCACACAGCCCCTTCCTTCTGTGCCCCTTCTAGGCCCCCTGGCTTGCTGCCCAGAACCCACTGCTCCTGCAAGCATTCAGAGCATATCTTCTGTACCTTCCAGGCTACCTCCCCAGCGGGCAAACCCTAAGGGGTCTTAGATAACCCTCACCTATTTACCACTCAAGAACAGAAAAGGAAGAAGGACTTCTTCAAGCTCCTAGACTTGAGTTCATATTCTTTCCCTACTTCTCTGAACGAAGCCCCCTCCCCACCACAACATCGAGGACACAGGTTGGTTGAAGTGGATAAGGAAGTCACTGAAGGCTGGAAAAAGAAAGCTATCTCAAACCTTGTCTCGGGCATGGCTTTTTCCATGCTGTAATTCACAAGCTCTTTCTGGGAAGGAATTAGCATTCCTGATAAAATGCTTAAGGAATGTTCTGCTAGAACAAAATGAGATTATAAATTTCTGGGAAGCCAGGGTTACTCACTCAGCTGACTGATTAACCGAATCCTCTCTAACCAGACTTTTTTTTTTTTAATCCAGCGATTCTTTATTCTCTTTCCTACAAAATCTCTTCACTAAAAAGATCTCTTAGAACTGACTTGCTCACAAAGGCCTCTTTCCTGGCAGCAACTTTGAAATCGAACTCTGGCATGTGCCTATAATCAATGTGAGATGTCGCTTTGCCATTCTGAGAGGATTCTGGGTGAAAATTTAGGTAAAGTTGAAGTTAACATAAGTCACTTTTCAGAGATTTCAGCATTTAACCATTTGTTTCAAGGACTTCCTTGTCTTCACTCCTTAGTTTATTTTTTTAAAGATTTTATTCATTCATTCATTCATTCATTCATTCATTCATTCATGTATTTATTTGAGAGAGAGAGCATAGGGGGGAGGTGAGGAGCAGAGGGAGAGGGTCAAGCAGACTCTTGAGCTGAGCGAGGAGCCCGGCGTGGGGCTCAATCTCATGACCCCGAGATCATGACCTAAGCAGAAATCAAATGCTTAAGTGACTGAGCCACCCAGGAATCCCCGTTTTCACTGTTTCAAAGGCGAGCGTGTAAGTTTGGGGAGAAGCTAAGAAAGAATACGAGAAGCCGGAGCAGAACACAGCGCCAGGGCCGCAGCTAGGAGGAAAGACAGAAAAGCGGTGGAGGGTAAAAGCAAACACCCCAATCATAAAAACACCCCCAGGGACAGGGCTGGGGAGGCGGCACCAAGCAGCAAGCACAGGGAACTTCAGGTCTGCCAGACCTGGGCTCGAGCTCCTGCCCTGCCCTTTACTGTGTGACTCTGGGCAAGTCACACCCTCCCTGTACCTCAGCTTCCTCATCACATCCAGAGATAATCACACACCCCCGGGGGCCTGCGGTGAGACTAGTAATTGTTAGGCCCTGCGCCTTGCTCAGGACAGGGACTGGCACGCGGGCTTCAGCGAGAAGCAGTTATTATTACGGTGTCAGTATTATGAATGTATTAATGTTATCTACCCAAGGGCCGCCTGGGTGGCTCAGTTGGTTAAGCATCTGACTCTTGATTTCAGCTCAAGCCATAATCTCAGGGTGTCTGGTTGGGATGATCTCTGCTGGGGAGTCTCTCTCCCTCTGCCTCTGCCCCTCCCTCTGGCTCTCTCTCTGGCTCGCTCTCGCTCTCAAATAAATAAATAGATAAAATCTTTAAAAAATTATGTATTATCTACCCAATCCCCACCCCCAGGACTGGGATGGACCGTTTGCCTGCCTGCTGGCACCTCTTCACAGTGACCTATCAGTCTGGCTTTGTCTGCAATGTGCTATGGTCATTGTTTCCTCTTCTTAGAAGTTCCTGGACCAACAAGTTAGACATTTAGCTTCTGGCCATCGATCAGATTCGAACAAATGGAATCACAGCTAACACCTCCTGTGACCTTGCTCTCAAACCTTGCTGAGCACAGACATCGCACCCTGCTACACACGCATGATCTTAAGTTCACGTTCACAACAACAAATAATGTACTGTTGTTGCTGCCACTTCACAGATAACAAAATTAAGGTTCAGAGATGTTAAGTAACCAATACAAGATCACACAGCTGGAGGAGGCACAAGCACTGGGATTCTGGATTGCTGATTACAAAGCCTGTATTCTTTGCCACTACCTTATGCTGCTATCGTGAACCATTTGTGTTCATGTCCAAGTCTGGCTCCTGCTCCATTACTCCTGTGCCAATTACATGGTAGAGGAGGAGGGTAGAGTTTTGCAGCATCCTTAAGATAATGCAAGAGTCTAGTACTAGTTTGAAGTTTTTGCACATAAAGAGATCTCTGTTTTTTCATTTCCCTCAGTTTCTCTATCCCCCCTAACCACTTAGGTATCACATCCCCAGTTTATCGTCGGGCTAGGGGATGGAGAAATAGAAAGAATGCATCCTCACTGCCAAGTTCACATCGGTCTGGAATACGGGACATGAAACTTGTCAAGAGCTTAAGCACTCAGGCCATATCCACACAGCCCAGATTTCGGGGAAATTCCACCTGAAGTAAAATAAAATGTACTCGACATCAAGGGAACTTTATATCAGAGCAACCCAAGCTCTTAATAACCCATGTGTGAATCAGCAAGGAGTTTCAGAGTTATTTGCAGTGCAGTGCCTTTAGTAAGGTCTTCTCAAGAAAAGCGAATAACCTCTGAGCCTTGTGATTCTCCTTGATCTTTCTGAGCATTAAATGCTTACATTATCCCCTGCCTCCCTTCCAGAAGGCCCCCGGCTTCCATTCCCTGAACACTGTTCGGTCCCTTCCTACTTCTGTCCCGTGTGGTCTCTGTCAGTCTTTCTCTTGCAGTCCCCGAAACTCAGAGCTTAGTCTCTCTCTCTCTCTCTCACCCCCTCTCTCTCCCCTGCCTCCACACGTTTCCCTCAGGATTGCAAGCACTTTCCTATGTGGGTTTTCCATATCTCTCAGCCCAACAGGCTCCCACATTCCAACTTTACATCCCCACCTGACTCCTCAAACACATTTTTTTCTTCCACAAACTTCTTTTGCACCTGACCTCCTGCTTGTCACTGTCTCACAATTCCTGAATCTTAGTCTTCACTCTGTCTCCCTGTGTCTCCCATCATCCAAAACTGGATACCCATTCTATTGACTCTTTCTCAAACAAAGTATCTCATCTGCCCCTTTCTTTCTTTTGAAATTAAAGAAAACTTGTTTTTAATTAAGTAGGCTCCATGCCCAATGTCGGGCTTGAACTCACAACCTTGCCGTCAAATTCATATGCTCTATGACCGATCCAGCCAAGTGCCCCTGCCCCTTTCTTAGTGTTCTCACAGATAAAACTCCACGTCTCTCTTACCTTGTGCCCAGAGGCTGCTAGTGACTGATCTTACTTCTATATTCTCCAGTTCCATTCTCCTGGAACTGCCTTAGTCTTCTTAAATCTCTGAATTTACTTTCTCATCTCCTTCTACTCAAGAACTTTCAACATTGGCTTCTGCTAACGGATTGATACCCAAATACAGAGCTTTGTATCTTACTCCTTCTACAGCGATACTCTTCCAAACTGTGAACTACTCTGTGTCTCCCGGATGAACCTTGCACATTCTGGCCCCAAGTTTTGGCTGACATGAGAAATACCCTCTCTCTTTCTGTCCACCTCATCGGGGCCTACCCATCCCTGAAATCCTACCTCCTCTATGAAAATCTCTCACTCAAATATTAATTGAATGCTGGTGCTGTGGCAGGCAGGGCACTGAGGCATTGAGAATAGAATGGCAGAGAAGACAGCCCAGGACCTCCTTCCACAGAGCTCCCATTCTAGGGGAGGACAGACAGGCCTGCCACAGTGACAATATGGTGTGACCGGTGCTCTGACAGGGGAGGTATAGGAAGCACTAACTCACAGGTTAAGATGGAATATTCAAGACCTGGAAAATGAGAGGAAGTTAGCGAGTGAGGAGGTGGGAAGCTGGATCTCTCAGGCGGAAAGAACAGCCTGTGCAAAGACCTGGAGGGGAGACAGAGCTTGATGTGTGGCCAGCTGGGCCAGGGCTGATGGGGACAAGGCTGAGTGGAGAGACAGAGACAGCAGATGTCCTCAGAAGGACTTTAGGGAGAGACTTGAAAGTGGCATCAAGGAGTTTAGCCATTGAAGTGTTTTTTTTTTTTTAAGATTTTATTTATTTATTTGACAGAGAGAGAGACAGCCAGCGAGAGAGGGAACACAAGCAGGGGGAGTGGGAGAGGAAGAAGCAGGCTCCCAGCGGAGGAGCCTGATGTGGGGCTCGATCCCAGAACACTGGGATCACACCCTGAGCTGAAGGCAGACGCTTAACGACTGTGCCACCCACATGCCCCTAGCCATTGAAGCATTTTAAGCCAGGAAGTGATTTTGAATTTGGATTCTAGAAAGACCCCTCTGTAGCATAGAGAATAGATTGGAGAGAGAGAGAGAGACTGGTGAGAAAGTGATCTCTGGGAGGCCTGAATGAAGGCATGGATGCAGTGTATGGGTTCTAGAAACATCCAGGAGGGAAAACGGGCAAGACTGGCTGACAGGGGAGGACGAAGACAGATGAAAGGTAAAGCCTGATGCCCAGGTATGTGGCTGGAGCAGTCAGTCAGGCAGAGGTTGGTACAACTCACTCCAGCAGGAAAGGCCAGAGGAAGATGGGAGGGAGCGAGGTGTTTGTGCCACGACTGACACTAGTCCTACACACTAGGTGTCCTAAACAGCAGAAGTTTGTTCTCTCGCTGCTCTGGAGGCCAGAAGTCCAAAATCGAGGCGTTGGTTCCTTTTAGGGGAGGATCTGTTCCAGGCCTCTCTCCCTGGCTTGGGGATGGCCTTCCTCTCCCTGTCTCCTCATATTGTCTTCCGTCTGTGCATGTCAGTATCCAGAACTCTCTCTTTTATAAGGCTAGCTGTCATACTGGATTCGGGTCCACCTTGATCTCATTTTAACTTGATTAACTCTGCCAAGACTCTGTCTCCAAATAAGATCACATTCTGAGGTACGGGAGGTTAGGACCTCATATCTGAATTCGGTCGTGGTGGGAGGTTAGGACCCCATATCTGAATTCGGTCGTGGTGGGAGGTTAGGACCCCATATCTGAATTCGGTCGTGGTGGGAGGTTAGGACCCCATATCTGAATTCGGTCGTGGTGGAAGGTTAGGACTCCATATCTGAATTCGGTCGTGGTGGTTGGGGGGGTGAGGAGGGGGGAACACAATTCAACCCGTAACAGGAGACATAATCAGATCAGTTTTAGATCTGTTGATTTGAGGGATCTTGGCACATTCAATGTACAATATCCAGCAAAAAGTTGAGAATAGGAGCCTGAAGTGGGGGAGGGTGCTGCTTTATAGATCTTTTATATTTTCATACTTTCTGTATCTTTCCCTTTTTCATGTCGGTGTTGCCACCCCAGTACCTAGATGTGTTGCCTGAGGGGAGTTTAAGAAATCATTTTGTTCTTACAGTAGTTCACTAAGGTAAGGATAAGTGCTTTCTCCCATTCTATGGAAAAATAAACAAAAAATTTAGAAAACTATTTGCCCAAGATCACACAGGGAGAAATGGTTAGAATTAGGCCTCAAATACAGGTCTATAAACTCCTGTTATCACACTTTTTTGCAAATCTTGATGGTGGAGGGGTAGAGAGAGGAAGAGAGGGTTGGGTGATGAATGGGGGAATGGGTGGGTGAAGAGGCGTGTGGATAGAAGGATGGGTGGTTAGAGGGATGTCTGTCTGTCTATCTGTCTGGATAATGGGTGGGAGAAGAGATGGGTAATGCCAAGAGCTCACATTCATAAGCACTTCCTATCGGACAATTCTCCAACTAAGTAGAGTTTATGCAACTGTGCGTTTAATCATCAAACAATTCCATGAGGGTGATGATATTGTTATCCTTGCAAGCCTAGCTGAAGAGACTGAGGCTTGGGGGGGGGGCACCTGGGTGGCTCAGTCAGTTGTGTCTGACTTTTGATTTCCGCTCAGGTCATGATCTCAGGGTGGTTGGATTGAGCTCTGTGTCAGGCTCCTCGCTCAGCAGGGAGTCTGCTGGAGATTCCCTCTGTCTCCCTCTGCCCCTCCCCGCCCCCACATGCTCTCTCTCTCTCTCCCTCAAACACATAAATCTTACAAAAAAGAAAGAAGAAAGAAGAAAGAAAGAAAGAGAAAGAAAGAAAGAAAGAAAGAAAGAAAGAAAGAAAGAAAGAAAGAAAGGAAGGAAGGAAGGAAGGAAGGAAGGAAAAAAGAAAGAAGAAAGAAAGAAAGAAAGAAAGAAAGAAAGAAAGAAAGAAAGAAAGAAAGAAAGAAAGAAAGAAAGAAGAGAAAGAAAGAAAGAAACTGAGGCTTGGGGTGGTGAGTAATTCTAGGGCTCTAGGGTTAGGAAATGGATGGAGACCATATTAGAGCCCAGATCTGTTTGAAAATTTTGAGCCTCTATGCTAATTAGTACACTGCTGTACAAATGTAAATGCCACTCCCAGACTCAGAAGCTCCCTGGTTTCATCTGAGTCCGTAATTAGTCAGCAAGCACTCTTCAAGACTGTATGTGGGCAGGACTACACCAACTTCCTATGGGAAGTCCCTTCCTTTCTTTGCTTCTCTGAAGAGCTGTCTCGTCATTCTGCATGCCATCGTGAAATCATGAACTTCGAGGCATTCATGTTTTAATGTCTTCTTATTCCTAAACATCTTTTAATTTTTTTTTTTTTTTACCTGCCCTGGGCATGACATGCTACCTAGCACGCACAGTTTTCTTTAAAGGAGCTTTTCAATCGATGTGAAACAAATAGATAAAATGCACAAATCATGTGTCCTGCGAGAATTTTCCCCATGTGAACACATCAATATGGCCACTACAAGATAAAGAAGCAACAGTGCAAACACTAGAAGCCCTCCTCATGCCTGCCCCTCGTCATCGGCCCCAACAGGTGACCTCCACCCTGACTTCTAACAGCATGATTTGCTGTGCCCGTTTTTGAGCTTTTATGGAAGTAGGATTGTATCTGTGAATTACTTGGCGTCTAACTTTTGCTCAGAGGATTTGGGAGACTCACGATGCAGTGTGGCTCATTCACCATTGCCAGATAGTATGTCATTGTATTACAATTACTATCTTACAATTTATGCATCCACCAGTGGGTAATTAGCATATTGCCCACCCTCCCTGGATCCATACACCTCGGTCATGTTGTTTGCCTGTGCCTTCACACTTGCCTGTGAGCCAGGCGTGGTCCCTGCTGTGAGTTTGGCCATGCCACTCTCTTTGCCTAAGAGGATCTTAGCAGGAGTGACGCAAACAGTCTTAAAAAAAGTGCTTTGAAGATTGGGCTTGTTAGCTCTTCTATCTCTGTTACTGCCATGGGACAAGCATGTGCAGGCTGGTCCTAGGAGGAGAATTAGAGACGCGTGAAGCAGCGCCTCGCCTCCAGTCTCTCAGAGCCCCGCCTGGATCAGCTGACCATGGAGTCAGGAGCCGAGAAAACGCAGTTGCTGTCCGCCATGGAGATGGCGTGTCACTCTCTTCTACCACGTCACGCCATGTCTAGGTGATGTACATTTGTTTTTTTCTGTTTTCTGTTATTACAGTGAAGCTGACGTGAGCATTCTTGAAAATGTCTTTTTGGTGCACACATCTACAGTTCCCCAAAGGGCTCAAAATTTTAAAAAAATTAATAGAATTGCCTTTAACCATTATATTGTAAAATATCTACCCCCAATATCTATCCAGGTCCATCTATCTGCCTCTGTTTTCGTTCAAGCCTCTAGAGGGATTAATATTAACTGCAAACAAACAAACAATTCTGAGACCAACGTAGTTAAGAACTGGCTCTTTAACTGTGTGTGCGGCTGCTGACCTTCCTACGGATGGGAGACCTTGTAGGGCCAGTGGGAACCTGGCCTGGTGGAATCCAAATGGTACTTCTCCAAGCCTCTACGAGCTAAACCAAACCCGCTTTGAACTTGTTCTCTCCCAGCTGGTGCCCTTGTTAGGGCCATACACCACCAGCACGCTTCCCGCAGACGACTGTTTCCGCCACACATCGTTCAAGTGAGCGGGGACTTCTGAACGCACTGCTCCTATGTATCTACACAGTGAGCCACAGCTCCGGGAATCTATTAGCGTGATACACCATCGGGGGGAGGCATACTGATAGAGCAGAGCTGGCCGGTCTGTGAATTGTGGATGCCTAGAAGTTCAGGTCAGGAGACTAATGCAGATTCAGGTTGGATTGATGCGGCTATGAATGCTATTTTATGATATAAACTTTACCTCTGATTTAGAAAGTAATTTAATGTGGGTGACAGCTGAGGTTCAGGCTAAGAGAGGTTGACACGGCAGATATCTGTAGCTCTTGGAAGATATATTGTCGGAATAAATTACCGTTCTTGATACTATTATTTCATTTTGCGATATGTCATCGGGGCACCAGAAAATTGGCCCAGGAGGAAAGTTTTGCACATAAAGCAAAAACGGGCTCATTCTGCTGCCTGCCAGGTAAATAAATATGAGATGAGTGTGGCCTCTGCAAGGTTCAGTCGCCATCTGTTTTAGTTGGTTGGAGCTGCAAGAGGGTCTTGCTCTTGACCTAATGCTTCGATAACAAAGCAGCAGTTGCAGCACATACGTTGTTAACAACTTCTACAAGACTGTGGTGATAAGAAGACCTGTAGTGATTAGGCAGAGGAAAAGGGCTACAGAAGGTACAATGACCAGTTGCTAATATGCGGTTCAAATCAATTAGGACCCGAATCAGGGGACACATGGCTATCTTTGTTGTTCAGGAAATAAGAGGTTCTGTTCTGTCCCGTAGATATTCCTGACGGCTTCTGACTAGACATGGAAAAAATTTTCTGGTGACTCTCAAGACTTGTCTACTACTTTATTAAATATAAATACAATGATAGGCAATACTTATTCAATACTTATCCATTATTTCACTTAATCCTCACAACAGCCTTATGAGTTAGGTACTATTATTAGCTTTATCTTTTTTTGTTTTTAAAGATTTTATTTATTTATTTGAGAGAGAGTGTGAGAGAGAGAGAGAGATCACAAGCAGGGGGGAGGGGTAGAGGGAGAAGCAGACTCCCTGCTGAGCAGGGAGCCTGATGTGGGACTCGATCCCAGGACTCCAGGATCATGACCTGAGCCGAAGGCAGACACTTAACTGACTGAGCCACCCAGGCACCCTTATTATCCCTACCTTAAAGTTGAGAAAAGTGAACCACAGGAAGGTTGAGTGATTTCCCCAAGGTCACACTGCTGGTAGATGCTGAAGATGGGATGGATAAAAGTATTTGGGTCTAGACATTTTGCTCTTGACCATCAGGAGAAGAGAATCTCAAACCTGGCTGCCCATCAGCGTCACCTGGGAAGGTTGTGGGTTTTTTTTTTTTTTTTAAGAATTTTTTATTTAACAGAAAGAGACAGAGCAAGAGAGGGAACACCAGCAGGGGGAGTGGGAGAGGGAGAAGCAGGCTTCCTGCTGAGCAAGGAGCCCGATGCGGGGCCTGATCCCAGGACCCTGGGATCATGACCTGAGCTGAAGGCAGACGCTTAACAACTGAGTCACCCAGGCACCCCACCTGGGAAGGTTTTTAAAAATATCAACACCTGGTCCCTGACTCCCAGATTTTGTTTTAATTGGTGTGAGGTGAGTTGATCCATGTTTTAATGCTTCCTAGATATTTTCTATTGTACATGCAAAGAGGAGAATCACTAACTCGGTACCTTTCAATAAATGGTACTTATTTTTATTGTGATATTTTAATGCGACTGCACCAAAGAGCTGCAGAAGTCACTTTTCAATCAGCAATAGAGGAGCAAAGCATTTAGAGAACCTTGGGCTACAGGTGCCACCTGAGGAGTGGGCTGCTAGCAAAGAAGACAAGTGCAGGGTCTCTTGCCGAAGGGCGCGTATTGTTATGTTAAGACATCAGCCAGCGGGCGACCACACAGTGCTTTATATAACTCACAAGCCCAGCCCCTTCTTAAAGTAGAAAAGGTTTACTTTTAAACCTAGCATCAATTTTTAGAAAGATTTTAAAAATTACTCCTTATCTCAAAAGCAATGAGTATTTTGTTCCAACTGAGATGCCTTTCCTAGTTCATTCTAGTCATGACAAATAGAGCTTTGCTCTGTCCTTTCACGCCGCTGAGACCGAATCGTGTGCTGTTTGTGTGAGGGCTCCCTTCCCTCTGGTGTGCCTGCCAGGCTCTGTGCAGGGACTCTTAATGCTGTCTCTGTTCTCTTTCTCACTGGCGGAGGGCTGGAATCCACACTGCAGGCCAAATGGAAAATGGCACAAGACCAGCTCATTAGCACATCCATTGGGCATTTGCAGTGAGAACTAGGAAACAGTCATTCTTCCAAGGGTTTTCTTTTTAATGAAGGCAGGACACAGATAGCAATTAACATCCTAATGTAGCAAAATTTTTTGAATAATATATATCTATATTTTATATTCATCCAAATATATTTTTAATTGAAGTATAGTTGACATACAATATTATATTGGTCTCGGATGTACTATATACTGATTCGAAATTCTATACATTATGAAATGCTTAACATGGTAAGTGTAGCTACCATCTGTCATTACAGAAAGTTATTACAATATTATTAGCTGTATTCACTATCCTATACTTTACATCCCTGTGACTTATATATTTTATAACTGAAAGTTTGTATCTCTTAATCCCTTTCACCTAGTTCACCCATTTGCCCCACCAGCCTCCCTTCTGGGAACCACCATTTTGTTCTCTGTATTTAAGAATCTATTTCTGTGTTGTTTCATTTGTTTGGTTGGTTTGTTTTTCAGATTTCACATGTAAGTAAAATCATATGGAATTTGTCTCTCTCTGTCTGACTTATTTCGCTCAGCATAATATCTTTTAGGTCCATCCATGTTGTTGCAAATGGGAAGATCTCATTCTTTTTTATGGCCGAGTAATATTCCATTATATATAAGTACCATATCTTCTTTATTTTTGATGCAATTATAAATAGGGTTTTTTCTTTTTTTTTTTTTTAAAGAATTTATTTATTTATTTGACAGAGATAGAGACGGCCAGCGAGAGAGGGAACACAGCAGGGGGAATGGGAGAGGAAGAAGCAGGCTCATAGCGGAGGAGCCTGATGTGGGGCTTGATCCCATAATGCCGGGATCATGCCCTGAGCCAAAGGCAGGCGCTTAACCGCTGTGCCACCCAGGCGCCCCTAAATAGGGTTTTTTCTTAATTTCTTTCTCCTAGTTTGTTACTAGCGTATAGAGATATAACAGATTTTTGAATATTAATTTTGTATCCTGAAATTTTACTGTATTTATTAGTCCTAACAGTTTTTTGATGGAGTCTTTAGATTTTTTTAATATATATAGTATCATGTCATTTGCAAAAAGTGACAGTTTTACTTCTTTCTTAAAATTTGGATGCCCTTTATTTTATTTTTTGTTTGATTGCTGTGCCTAGGACTTCCAGTACTATGTTAATAAACTGAGTATGATGTGAGTTGTGGCTTTTTCGTCTATGGCCTTTATTTTTTTTTTAAAGATTTTATTTATTTATTCAACAGAGATAGAGACAGCCAGCGAGAGAGGGAACACAAGCAGGGTGAGTGGGAGAGGAAGAAGCAGGCTCATAGCGGAAGAGCCTGATGTGGGGCTCGATCCCATAATGCTGGGATCACGCCCTGAGCTGAAGGCAGACGCTTAAACGCTGTGCCACCCAGGCGCCCCTGACGTCTATGGCCTTTATTATGTTAAGGTATGTTCCATCTCTACTCATGTTGTTGAGAGTTTTTATCATGAGTGGATATTGAATATCGTCAAATGCTTTTTCTGCATCTGTTGAGATGATCTTGTGATTTTGCTTTTTATTTCGTTAATGCTGTGTATCTTGTTGATTGGTTTGCAGATATTGAACCATCCTTGCATCCCTGCAACAAATCCCACTGCTCATGGTGAATGATCCTTTTTGAATTTGGTTTGCTGATACTTTGTTGAGGACTTTGCATATATACTTGTCAGTATACTGGCCTGTAATTTTCTTTTTTGGTACTGTCTTTGTCTGGTTTTGGCATCAAGGTAATGCTGGCCTTGTAGAATGAATTTGGAAGCATTCCTTCCTCTTCAATTTTTTGGGAATATTTTGAGAAGGATAGGCATTTACTCTTCTTTAAATATTTTATAAAATTCAATTGTGAAGCCACCTGGTCCTGAACTTTCATTTGTCTGAAGTTTTTTGACTACTAATGCAATTTCATTTCTAGTAATTGGTCTCTTCAGGTTTTCTATCTCTTTCTGATCAAGTCTTGGAAGATTGAATATTTCTGGAAATTTATCCAGTTCTTCTAGGTTGTCCAATGAGTGTCTTATAATCTTTTGAGCAATATGTTAATGTTTCTAATGTAGTATAAGCATGTGAAATCATCTGAAACTGACCATTAACCTTTTCAACACTAATACAGAGTGTGTATTGTTCTGAATAACACTTGATTTTGCCTAAAGCTTTTGACCCCATTCACACTTACATGATGAATATAAAATTCACATGTATAATTTTGGAAACTGAAACTCAGAAACTTTTAAAAATATAATTGAATAAATCTAAAAGTCTAAATTTCATACAGGACATTACAGATTTAGTCAATTATATTTTTATATTATATATGGAATATATATTTTTGTTATATATTATATTTTATATGCTTATATTTATATTATATATATTATATCAGAAAATGACAAGCACTAGAAAGAAAACCAGTAGATTAAAGGAAGGGGATAGAGAGTGCTAGGATACTAAGAGGGAGGGTTGCTATTCTATGTATGGTGATACAGTGACGTGGGAGCAGAGACCTACAAGAAGAGGAGACTGTGGTAAGAAAGAGGAAAAGGCAGAGCAGGTAGGGCCTCATAGACGTTTGTAATGACTTTGGATTTCACTCCGAGTAGAGAAGCACTGGAGGGTTTTAAGTGGTGGAATTACACGATCTGATTTAAATTTCGAAAAGTCCATTCTTTCTGACGTTTTGGGGAATAGGCTGTTGGGGACTAAGGTTGGAAGTACGAAGACCAAGAGGAGACCATGGAAATGATCCTGGGGAGATGATGGTGGCCATCACGTGTTGTCCTTTTACAGATTTGATCAGAGTGTACTCCAGTCAGATAGGAGCTCACAGGGTCAGTAAAAATGAAAATATTGGCAGGGGTTCTATCGCAGCATTTGAAGCAGTTCATAGACAGCTCTGTGGTCAGGAAAGCTTCCCCTGGTGCTCTAGCTGGACTGAGCTTGGTGAGCAACCACGGCATCTGAGGAAGCGGCACCTGGACCAAGTCAGGGAGCAGCTTGGGATCCACGGTGTGTGGCACCGTGGACCTTGGTTTGTAAAGCTGAGAAAGGAATCCATGTTAGTGTCAACAGGAAAATCATCGTGGGGTAACTGAGAGGATTCTGGAGCCTCAGATCAATACAAATTCCTCACTACCACCTTTAAAGAAAGTTTTGAGTAAGATAAATGCACATAAGAAAAATTGAAGGATTGATTATACCTTAGATATCTTTTCAAGGTAATGAGATTGTGTGGAGAGGACTACCCGGCAGGAGCCCCTTTGGCCAGGGACCCAGCCACCCGACATGCCCCCATGCTGGGGAAGTTAACTGCCACCTACCTACTCTCCTGCCTCCCTCTGAGCTCCTACAGGGGCTCCCCATCAGCAAATCCACTAAGAAATCAGAGGGCAACAGAACCCCTAAGGGTCTTCACTGGGGGTCTGCTTCCTTAGTATGGTGCAGAGTGGAAGAGAATTTAGCTTAGACCCTGAAAGGCAAATACCTTGTGGGATGGTTGACAGCGTGAAGGAAATGCCCTTCAAGAACTAGGAACAAGGGACTAAACAGAATCAGGCTTTGTAAGAAATGCAAGGTGGAGAAGGAATCAATACTCTTTTAGCGTAAAAAAGTCCAAGTCAGGGGTGTCTGGGTGGCTCAATTGGTTAACGTCCCACTTTTGATTTCAGCTCAGGTCATGATCTCAGGGTCCTGGGATCGAGCCCCCCACAGGGCTCCCCGCTCAGCGGGGAGTCTGCTTGAGATTCTCTCCCTCTCTCCCTCTGCCCCCTCTCCACTCTCTCTCTCACTCTCTCTAAAAATAAATAAATAAAATCTTAAAAAAAAAAAGGCCAAGTTATGTTAACGGAGGAAGAGATCTTGAATGTAGACTTGATTTATTAATAGGACTTTTGTAGGTTCTAAGGGATAATCAGAGCAGATAAAACAAAACACCAAACTGCAACAAAAGAAAGGGAATCGCCCCACACCCTTCCTTCGGGCCTCTCTCACCCTCCTTGGGGCTAGAAGCCCCCCCACCTGCAGTGGCTGGAACTGGCAGAGGGAAGAGACTGGGCTCACCCTCTATCCAGAGGCTGTTGTGTAATACCTTGAAGAGGCTCAAAGCCCGTTCACCTCCCCCCGCCCCGAGGCAAGGAACTCTGCAGAGAAAGGAAGGAGACAAGACTTGGGGAAGGAGGGCTCTCGTGTAGGCTGACGCGTAACAGGAAGACCCTTTTGTCTGGCTGCACGAGGAGGGAGAAGACATGTGAAAGACACTTAGCACTGGCCTGAGCACTGAATAAATGTGAACTGTTGCCACTTATGCTTTCTCTCTACTGTCCTTCACACACCTGCCCGCCCCTGCCCGCACCTGCCGGCACCTGCCCGCACGGCAAGGGTGCAGACTCTACTGCAGATGCCCGGCTTCAGCTGCTGGAGCCTGCTCTCCGCTCTCACCTCAGGACTGTGAAAGAATCTTCTCTGGAAGGCCCTGCTCCCTCCCAGAAAAGTCCTTACTAGGCAGTGTGCAGTCTCCTGCCAAAGGCTGTGGGAGAGGGGTGGGGGAGTGTGGGTTTCAAACTTGACTTCCAGGCCTTCATCCCTTCTTGCACGAGTAGTGGACTATCGGGTACCGGAATTGGTCTGTTGTCACTCCTGGGCTCACAGAGGGTGGAATTTACAAATTAGGCATAAGATCTGTGGTGTTCGATCTGTGAATTTCTAGACCCCATCTCAGTCCGAGGGGCCTCGGACAGTTCTGAAACCAGAGGCCTGAGGGGTCGGCCTGGAGGGGGGCTCGTGGGCTATTGAGGTGAGTTTTCATCTTACAGACACTCCGCAAGGGGGCAACACCCTTGAGGAGCCTTCCTCTCACCCCTCCCCGCTTGTATCTATTTCTCCCTCCCCCAGATCACTTTGCTTTCCCTGCCTTCCTCTGAATGGGGCCTGGGCACAGCTGACTGGAGCTTAGGGTGGGGAGCGGAGGGGGAGAAGCAAGCCCGACTCTCTTTTCTCTGTGTCTTCTTTCTGCTCCCACAACCCTGGAGCCCCTATAGACAGGTCCTGTCTGTTGGCTCTTTGTCTCCCTGTGCGGTGCAGCACAGGTCTGGATTGTGACATTTGCAGGGCCTCCCTGCCCTGGGGGCTCAGACTCCTCCGAGCAGGGGGAAGTGACTGTGGCTGAGATGTAGAAACGTTAGCACCCTCTTTTGGTTCCCGGGGCACAGTAGGCAGCAGGGATGCCATCCCCAGGCATTGCAAAGTGTGTATTTCTCTTCACTGGGGAGCTTTGGCTTAAGGCAGGCTTGGGGAGAGGCAGGGCAATGGGCTTTGGACATGGTCCAGATGCTTCGGGCTGGCCTAAAAAAGTGAGCCGAGAGCCCCAACCATGGGTCACAGCTGCACTGTGGCTGCTCAGCGGGATGGTGGGAGTGGCTGCGACAGCCTGCAGAGGTCCTCAGTTTCAGGGTCTCTACCCAAATTAAATACGGCTTGCTGACAGCGGAGAGAACACACCTTACTTCCCCCATAAACCAACACTGACATGTTATTTTGTTTCTGTACGGTTTGCAGTCACCTAACGGGGTTGCGTTTGCAGGGTAAGCCTTCAGTCCCTGCTGGTTTTTCCCCTCTCAAGTCAAGAAGCCTGAATTTCCGGTTGCAAACAGCAAAGGCTCTCGGGTTACCAGGTCTAGGAGATAAAGAGGTGACCTAGAGCACAGGAGACCGCCACGCGATGCTGTCCATGAAAATAAGTGTGTATTCTTAACCACCCAGAGCACCTGATAGGTGCGCTTAAACGATGGCCACACACTCAGGGCTTCAAACGTGCCAGATGCTCTCCATTAATCTTCTAAAAGCCCCATTAATCTTACCACTTTTTTACATGAAGAAAAGGTGAAGTGACTTGCCCAAGGTCACACAGCTAACGCTCGGGTAGGGCTGGGACAGGAACCCAGGGCACTCTGGTGGGAAGCATCATGCTTAACCACTGTATTCTTGTGCCTGGGTGCCAGAGGGGGCCACGCCCCAGGGTTTGAAAGAAATACTACGTTTAAGTAAAACACAAGTGCTTTCTGCTTCTCTCCAACTCTTACCAGTCATTGCTTAGTTTCTACCTGTTTTTATGACAGGTTAAAACGGTAACTGCCTTCTTTCATAATGAGTCCTGTTCTCCAGTGAGGGCTTTAGTAACTTATTCTGATTCTGATTCTGATTCTGCAGATAAAATGAAAAAGAATCGTTTTCATCTTTGAAATTGTGTTTAATGTAAGACCATATAGGCAGCTTTGAACAAATTATAATGTCTTTTTTTTGAAGATCTAATTGGCTTTATTAAAGGATTCGTGAATCGGGAAGTGTCCCATCTAGCAAGTGGAGCGGGGGGCAAGGAATGCATTATTTAGGCAAGGTTGCTCTTCTAAGGGGAGCCTATCAGTAAATTCTTTTTTTTTAATCTTATCAATTTTTTAAAATTTAATTAATTAACATATGATGTATTATTGGTTTCAGAGGTAGAGGTCAGTGATTCATTAGTCTTATATAACACCCCATCGCCCCACCTCTCTCCCCTCCAGCAACCCAAATTTTAATGTCTTTAAAGCTTCTTCCCCGCCGTATAATTACTCAAGAAATTAGGACACCTCACTCTTCTGATCTTTCAGGACAAACATGAAAACACCCATAAATCTGGTCTGCTTTACAACTAGCTGCCCTGATGACAAGCTGTCCATCCCTCCTTCTGCTGCCTCTTTAAGGTTTTGTGGTAACGGGAGAGCTACACAGGGAGTCACTTTGGGTGCTTCACGCTAGAAGTTCGTTTTTTAGAATCTGATTTTCTGCCGACGCTTACTGTGTGTTAAAGGGGTTTTGCACGTCTCTTCTTTTGAACTTGAGGTGTGGTGGGAACTGTGAGGCAGCCAGTCCTCTGCTCTGGACTTGGTAGGTTTGGTACGAATGGTGCTTGGCAGTTCCCAGGGCCAAGGACAGAGCACGGGCGGTCCTGTCCCGAGGCAACTACCCGCGGCCGCGTGACTCCTGCACGCAGTCTTTCTGGGCAGAGCCCGGCCGCTGTGATTTTCATCCTAAACTCATTTCTTAAACCCAGTTTAAGTATGGATACCTGGAGGACTCTTTTAACCCCAGCTCTGGTGGAGGCCACCAAAGAAGAAGGTAAGAACTGAACCTGTAAGTAATGGTAGAATTAATGGAAGTAATGGCAGAGTTAACTCCGCAACTCTTGAAAGCATGCGTGCAACTTGAATAGAGAGTTACTAAACACAGGTCCCACTTCCTGTAGAAAACACGGGGCTGGCAGACACCATGTGACGTCTAGGACTGATAAATCATAGCAGAGCAGAGCTTGAAAAGACTTGAGAGTTCATGAGCTCCACCCCTTTCTTTTATCTTATTTATTTTTAAAGATTTTATTTACTTATTTGAGAGAGAGAGCATGAGCGGAGGGGAGAGGCAGAGAGAGAGGGACAAGCAGACTCCCCGCTGAGCAGGGAGCCCGACGCAGGGCTTGATCCCAGGCCCGGGGATCATGACCTAAAGTGAAGGCAGACGCTTAACTGACTGAGCCACCCGAGTGCCCCTCTACCCCTTTATTCTAAAGGGCTCAGTCAGTGACACAGCCAGTTGGAGGCCAAACCTGGCATAGAATTCTCTCGTGATTTGGCTGTGAGTGTCACGTCTCTAAGAAGTGGCGTGCGAAGTCGTGGAGATGCCTTCGAGGGGAGCCGTAGAAGGCACTGAATACACTCTTGAACCTCAGGAGGCCGGGCCTCATCATGTCTGGCTGGCAACTGGTCGAACCGCTTTGACGTGTCCGTGTCTCCATACGTCTGGCATGCTCTGGAGGACGTCTTCTCACAGAGATTGATGACGGATGGTGAGCGTGGCTAAACCAGTAGATTCCTCAGTCTTGTAGTGAGAGCTATTTTTTTTTCTGTCCGTCCAATGTCCCCGATGTGTTTGGTGAGCTGATTCTTCCCTATTCTAAATCATGTGATTCTAGTGAGGTGGCCGATTATAGTGTTCCTTTCTTGGCCATAAAGATGGCCATGTGACCTAGGCCTGACCAAGGAGAGTCGGAGGGGAAAAAGAGGAGAGGCCTGATGACTTCAATTGAGTTCTTGGGTCCAGCGGTGTTGGAAGACAGGCTTTGCCGTTCTGGGCTTTTCCAGTTACATGAGGCAATTAAGTTTCCATCACTAAGAACCAGAAGAGCTGTAAGGAATGTCGGGCTGGAGGAGGGTAGGCTGCCGAAGGGGCTCAACCTGACATGTGCGGTCATCAGACTGTTCTATAAGAGAACAGAGTCCACCCAACCCGGTGCCTGGGTGTCTGGCAGGCTGGGGGGAGGGGGGTCTCTTCTCTGAACTCTGTCACCTATTCCCAGAGCCAGTCATCCCAGGAAGGAGAGGGCTATGGACCGGGGCAAGTGCCTTCAGCTGGTCCAGGAAACAAACATGGTGACCAGCGTAGGGACAGAATAGGGCACAACTCTCCTGCCATCTTGTCTAAAGAAAGGTATTAGGTTAGGGAGCGCTCTGTGGCGGAAAGGTGAGGGCCCTTCTGATCTCTAGTGCTACCTCGGTCCCTTGACCTCTCCAGGCCTTGCTTCCAGAATGGAGTAGAGGCAGCGTGGTCAGAGCTGCAGGGGTAGGGAACCTCCCTGAGCCCCCCAGGCTGATTCATACTTGCACCGCCTCTACCAACTTCCAGCACGTGGCCAACTGATGGGTCGTGTGCCAGGTGCAACAAGTACAGCCCAACCTCTCAGGCTCTTGGGTGGACAGAGGAATGTTTCCATTGCTCCCGCGGTTGCAAAACACCTTCAATTCCTACCCCTCGGCATCTGCTGCAGGTGTGGAATGTGTGCCTTGGCTCTTTATTGTTGCCTTACAACGGGACTGAGCCTTCTGCAGCCCATTGTCACGAGCAATGCTTTTTCAATTACTTGCTCTAGATCTTTATGAGGAAATTCTGACATTTCTAGGAATTGCCCTTAGGCAGGTCTGATTGATTACGTGACTCTTGCAAGTGCAGATGCTCCGTCGGCCTGAGGAGCTGTCGGAGTTTCGGGTTTTACACCTGTGGCACAATATTCAGAAAACACTGCTGGGAAATACCTACGAAATGTCAAGTTTAATTAAAGTCCATGCTGAAATTTCCAAGAATGCTGTCGGTGGGCAAAGCTACCATATTTCTGGTGACACCTAGATGAATTTGGACCTTGTTGGTCATGTGAGCAGCCAACCGGGAGAGTCCTGAACACATGGGCACTTCCCAGAGGTTCATGCCCTATTTTACATATGCTTAGAATTTTCCAGTTTATCCCCTTTGCCTCTGAAGTATACATGCAATTATCAGAAAGTTCACTGGTTTCTAGAAACAGTTCATGTTTCTGTGGTCCTTTTTTTTTTTTTTTGCTTTGCATTGCACCACAGAAGGATTTAGAATCAGCACAACAACATGAACGCAGTTGACTCAGCAGATAGGATGCTGACTTCTCGGGGACTGGTTTTCTTGCCTTATTCTTTAGGAGAAGTTGAAGTATTGAGGGTGACACTTTTTAATCTACCAGCCCCCAAACATAATCCTGGTAATGATGGTTGGAAAGGGAACACACCGTGACGTAATAGATTTTTTACTTGCTAGGTATTTTCTAAATCCTCAGAGCAGGAATGGTCTCCTTTAAAGTTCCTAGTGATTTATGCAAAGAGACTTGGCTCCTGGATGTCCCTCGAGCACTAAGCACACCTATTAAAAAAGCATCTGGGGAAGAAGTCTAGGGAAATGATGTTTGCTTGCGGGGATTCTTGGCACTATAGAAAAGCTCTTTACTTAAAAGAGCACACAATGGGAACCCGAGAACTCCAGAGGATTCCCTTTCCCTTTTTGTCTCACAAGCTAACTTCAGAATAGGTTTGTGTAGAGAAAAGGCAGGGTCCTGGTGAATGAGGCACGACTTCTAGATAACCGGCGCTGTTCCTGGTGAAGGCCTGGAATGTTCTGCCAGTCCCTTCCCTGGCAAAGGCTCTTGTCCCTACTGCTGTCACTTCCTTGCTCCCGAAGTTGTTCTTCAAGAATTCTCACCTCCAGCTTCCCAAGTTCAAAACGACAGCTTCTTGGCTGGTGTGTCCCATTGCAGCTAAGTGCAGGCTTCTAGAGAGAGGCTGTGTTCCCTTGTGGTGTGACTGCAGGGGTATTGCAATGGTCTCCCTGTTTCCCAAATCTCTCTCTAAGTGGCCTCCCCTCATTTCCACACTGGTCTGGCTCTCAGGTCAAAAATTCAGTTCTGCAGGAGAGGTTGCTGCCAGTGGAGCACAAAGTGAGGAGAGAGACTTCTGCAAGCAGAATGGGGTTTCATTGGATTTTATCTTATTTCATAGAATCCAAGTGCTTTCCAAATCGTCACGTTTTGTCCGGAATTAAAGGTGAATAAGCAGATGTGAGACTCCAGAGGAAAATCGAAGGTTTTTTCAATTTTGCTCTATTCCTTCCCTCTCCATCCCTTCCCAAACTTTGGCTTCTCAAAGGCAACCCTTGCCCCCCGCCCCAAGCCGCACCTCCCATGGCACCTGCAATAGCCCCCCCCCCCCCCGCAGCCAGCAAGCTTTCAAACGTTTCTTTGAGCCCTAGGCGTCTGTTGTCCTTCCTCAAGGGAGCTGGAAACCGTCATGCTGTGGGTAGGATGTCACGGAGCAGTCAGAGTTAGAGCCTGGAAAGTTCTGCTGAGAGTGTGTATCTGCTACATTGTTCCCATCCGGAGAAGCAGAGTGACTTGCCGCTCCCCACACTCTGGTTGCCCGTGGCTGGGGCAAAGGGAGAGGCAGGTCGGGACAACGGGAATCCAGAACCGGTGTAAGGAGAGTCGTAACCCGGGCTCTGGTTCCAGCTGCGTATCTTTCTGCGTCATCTTGGGCCGATCGTCTGTCCTCCTGGTTGTGGACACCTCGAGCTTTGGTGTCGGGGTCGTCCGAGATGAGTTTGCAAAAGTGTTCTGGAGGCGACTTTACGAGATCTGAGGGTTGGTGCCTCCCACCCTGCAGGTGAATCCCCTGGGGGTCTGGCTAGAATCAGATCGGCTTTTCTCACAAGCTCCCCGGTGAAGGCAGCGCCGCGGGTCTGCGGACCAGTAAGGAGCCAGGAACCTCCCGAAGGTGTGTCACGGGCCAAGCACGCAGTCGGGGCTTCGGGGGTGACAACTGCTATGAGTTGTAATATTCCAGATAGGTTTGCTCTCATTTTGGTCTAGGGAATGGCTTCCAGATTAACCCCACCACCACCACTAATCTAGATGGCGGTGTATTTTGCAGCCCTGAGGAAAATTCAGACCGTGAGCTCTTTTCCCTGCAGAACTCTCCCTATAGGCGCCCCTTCAAAGCAAGGACTTTCCTGATGATGTTTCTGGAAGGATTTTTCCTTATCCCTTTCCATTGTCTCTGCTCTGTGGTTGGGTTAAGATGCATTGTATCTAATTTTATGTAAAAACCGAGAGGTTGGGATAAGCCTGTATCACATCAAAGGAGGGGCACGGGCCCACCACGTCTACCAGTTGCGTAACAGGAGGCCGGCCTATCGGACAGGAGAACATGTGAATTTTCTTACATCCTCCTTAAATTTCCATAGGCCAGTCCATCCAGTTCTGACGTAAAATAACAAGGACACGTGCAGAAGCCGGTGGCCCCAAGGAGCTCAAGGAAGTTTCATTTCCTCATTCACTTTTACTGAGTTTTTAAAAATAATATTCCATAGTCACACTGAACTCGAGAAACGCGTGAGAATTTGTAACAGGTGAAGAGAGAAGGAGCTCTTGTCCCTTGGCTGTCCCCCTCCACAGGCGCTGTGTCAGGCGCTGTCCCCACTTGATCGTATTGAATCTGTACAGCCTCATTCCTTTTTATTTTTTTTTTAAGATTTTTTTTATTTTTGAAGTAATCTCTACACCCAACGTGGGGCTCGAACTCACCACCCCAAGATCAAGAGCCGCACACGCTACCGACTGAGCCAGCCAGGAGCCCCCTTACAGCCTAATTCTTATTATCACCATCCTCAGTTCACAGATGGGGAAACTGAGGCACATTCCCAACAACGGCTCATGCTCACCTGTGGACCAAAAAGGTACATTCCTTGACCACAGCACTGAGTAAATGGTAGAGTGGCGTGGGAGGGGATTCTGGTTCTTTTGGAAGAAAATTCTTTCCATTCCTTCGGTTTGCTAAGGACTCGATGGCTTTTCCCTCAACTGTCCAGGGACGAGTTGTTTTCCATCTGTATTCCTCTGGTAAAAATTAACTTAAAAGTGGACTGGGCTTCCGGTGCACTTGGCCTGCGAGGCACTTAACAACGGTCACTTTTCACCCTAGGAGGGGCCGCAGTGGTGGGAGAGGGTGGGTTCCCAACATGTAATTTATCTGTTTGCTTAGAGCACTTTGAAGTCTTTCGGGATCGCGGGGCTGTGTCTATGTGCTATTTATTATTCATCAACTTTATCCTCGTAATGGTCCCCCTTGACGGGTCCGAGGCAGTCGAGAAGGGTCAGGCTGCCAGGAACGCCACCCCACCTCCCTTCTCGGTGAGGGGGGGGCCCCTGGCTCACACCGCCACGGGATAGGTCCTGTCGGGGTCCGCGGCTGCCCCGCGGTGCTTATGAAAGCCCCACAGTCACCTGCGCCCTTGCAAGAATGTCGTTCAAAACACAGGGACCCTCGGTTCGTGGGTGAGTAGGGAGAGCAATAATCTGGCAGACTGAGCATTTTCGTTTCGGCTCTTTGGAGTTGCTGGAAGTCTTGCTAAACGGGATGGCTCCTACTTCACGCCTTACTTAGTGGACCATACGGAACGCAAATACTTTTTTCTAAAAGTCAGACTTTTTTGTCTGATTGTGAGAATATTCAAATGCACATTTGTAAAAAAAATATAAGAAAAAAAGAGAAATTAAAGAAGAAAATAAATATCGCCAGTAGTCCTTGCTGCCCAGAAATAATAACTTCTCTGAACTTTTCATTTTAATTCCTTTTGTCATTTTCATGCACACACACACAGACACACACACACAGACACACAGACACACACACAGACACACACACAGACACACACACAGACACACACACACACAGACACACACACACAGACACACACACACACAGAGGTTCTTCAGGCTGCATGTGCTTCTGTCATTTAAAATTTTGTTTTATGAATACTTTCTTGTTCATCGAGTATTTTAAAAAATATGATTTAATTGTCTTCACGTACACGTACGCAAGCTGGTCTTCCTTTTCTGGTTTAGGCCTCGCATGGTTTTAGAGCGATCACCCAGAATATTATTTTCATTGGTGAGGAAAGGGAGAGGTGACCTGACTGAAAATGTGGTGACAGTGGAACTCAAACAAAGGCGAGTATATTTTAAGGAACCTCTACTCCTGACATGGGGCTCAAACTCACAACCCCAGATCGAGTCACATGCTCTACGGACTGAGCCAGCCAGGCGCCCCTACGTCGAGTGTATTTTAATATATCATTTAAAAATAAACCATTTCTTATACTAATGAGCTTCTTTTCACCCTGTTACTAGACTAGAATAAAAATCCTACTTCATTTAGGCCTTTCCTGAAGTTCGAGGACGGTGGAATCATTGGGCGCGTACTGGGAAGAAGCAAGGGATGATACTGAGACCACGATGCGTTCCTCGAGCAGACGTCACACGTTCACAGACTCTCCCAGCGTCGGTGCCTTTGCTTGTACGCTCTCTACGTTTAGTGACTCCGGACGTGAGAGCTCAGACGGGAGGTCTGCTCTGAGGTATTTCCCTGCTCTTCTTATTCCTGTTGGGAGCAGTCGGCTTCATGCTTACAGACCCACACACTACATTCCTTTCAGAAGTACGAACTGGAACAGATCAAGCTGTAAGTGAAAGAAAATAAATCTGAAATAATACCCACGAACACCTAAGAGCCCAGCGGGAGAGGCAAGGCTGAGCAAAGTTTAACCTCTGGGTAGTGAGCGCCAGATGTTTTGAGGGTACCACCCTGACCCTGTTGTGTGTGTCCATCACTGGCTCCTCTAAATGGGGTTCTTTTTTTTTTTAAGATTATATTTATTTATTTTATTTGAGAGAGAGAGTGTGTGTGCCCACATGTGCACATGTGTACCCACGAGCAAGGGGAAGGGGCAGAGGGGGAGGGAGAGAATCTCAAGCAGACTCCTTGCTGAGTGGGGAGTCCGATGTGGGGCTCAATCCCGTGATCCAAGATCATGACCTGAGCTGAAACTGAGTTGGTTGCCCAACCAACGGAGCCACCCTGGCGCCCATAATACGGTTCTTTTGGAACCTCTCCTCTTACTAAGATTTGATTCTGACCTGGCAGGCCAGGGCCATATCTTTGTACAGAGATTGTCCCTTTGTACAGTATGTAGCCCAAACCTACTCACAATGTCACCTAATAAGAGGCTTTAACTTAGGGGCGCCTGGGTGGCTCAGTCGTTAAGCGTCTGCCTTCGGCTCAGGGTGTGATCCCAGTGTTATGGGATCGAGCCCCACATCAGGCTCCTCCGCTGGGAGCCTGCTTCTTCCTCTTCCACTCCCCCTGCTTGTGTTCCCTCTCATGCTGGCTGTCTCTATCTCTGTCAAATAAATAAATAAATAAAATCTTTAAAAAAAAAAAAGGGGCTTTAACTTAGTTATTTCCTGACGAGGTAATACATGGACCTGGTTCAAATTTCAAAAGGCACAAAAAAGTGTCCAGTCATAAAAAGCCTTCTTCCCAGCCCTTGTCCCCAGGTGCCCAGCTTTTCAGTTTCTTATATCTTCTTCCATTGATACTTTATGCATTTTACACAAATACCTACATAGTTTTATTTTTCTTCTTTTTAATCTAATAGTACCAAGTAAACACATTCTTCTCTACCTTGCTTTGTTCACATAACAATATCCTGGGAATCATTTCAAAATCAGTTCATGGAGAGCTTCCTTGTTCTATTTTCCAGCTGCATAGTATCCCACTGTTTGAGCCATAATTTAATCAATCTTTTTTTTTTTTTTTGAGAGAGAGAGAGAGAGAAAGTGAGTACAAACCGGGGGAGTGGCAGAGAAAGAGGGAGACAGAATCCCAAGCAGACTCCCCATTGAGCACGGAGCCAGATGCAGGGCTCAAACTCACGACCCTGAGATCATGACCTGAGCCAAAATCAAGAGTTGGACGCTTAACCGACTAAGCCCCCCAGGTGCCCCTTAATCAATCCCTTATTAGTTGACATTTAGATTTTTTCAGCCTTTTACTATCACAAATAGTGCCTCGGTGAACACAGACAGATAAGTCATTTTATCCGTATGAGGGAACAATGTACACCTTGGAGTCCTACTGAGTGGAACTGAAAACCTGAAAGGAACGGGGTGAGCTGGGGCCAGTATCGTTTCACGTTGACCCGAGTAGGAAGCCAGTGTGTTTAGTTCTTTTTCTAGTAAAAACAAAATGAACCTGAGTAAGGACCTGGTCCGGTACTGGCACGCGGTAGGGATGACTGCTCTCTCTCTGCTCACCTCAGGTCGCTGAGCAGCAGTTGGGTTTCGGTACGCTCATTCTCCAAGAACTTCTCTTTTATTCCTACCCAATCCCATTTTCTTGCATTTTTAAAGAATCACGAATAGATCTCAAGCCTCCCAAACACGGGAATTTCAAGCGCCATCCATCCTCTGTCTTTAGCCCCAAAAGAAAACTGAGCCTCCTGTCATATTTCCTTCCCTTTCCTTCCTCCCTTCTTTCCCCCTTACCTGTTTCCTTCCCTCTTTTCCTTCTTTTCTTCCATCGACAACCAATGACCAGACTTTACTAAATGCCTGGCGTATGCCAGGGCTGTGCCCCAACCTCTGCCCTCAGGGGTTTACCACCTAACAGGAGACGAAGAGAGGGCAATCGCTTTGGTTGGGCAGTTTGGGGTGGACTTCCTGGACGGAAGTGGGCCTGGAGGCGTGAAGAAGACCTCACAGGCAGGATGGAGGTTAGGGAACCCCAGGCACTGTTCCCTCCAGTTGGAATGAACAGAACAAGTGAGGCCCAGAGGGGGAAGGTGTGTGACCCAGCCACAAAGAGCATCCAACTAGTATAGGGGGGCATAGCAGGCACGGTTGGGGAGGTAAATTGGGGCACACCTGTAGGTCTTCCAGGAGCTAGGAGTCCGATGTGTGAGCAGAGCAGTGAAAAGTCAGAGCTGGAATCAAGTCAGTGCCGCGCTGGGCAGATTGACCTCTGGTGCGGCTTGAGGGGAGGGGAGGCTGGCATCTTGGGACCAGGTAGGAGGCCATCGCAGACGTCCAACTTAGAAGGAAGAGTCTGAGCCGTGGTGATTGTGGGAATCCATAGCAGATGGGTGGGGAGGCATCGGGGGGCTGTATGTGGAGGGATCTGATGATTATGACACTAAGCCTTTGAGCCAGGGTGACGGAGCGGTTGATGATTTTTTTTTTTTAAAGATTTTATTTATTTATTCATTCGACAGAGATAGAGACAGCCAGCGAGAGAGGGAACACAAGCAGGGGGAGTGGGAGAGGAAGAAGCAGGCTTCCAGCGGAGGAGCCTGATGTGGGGCTCGATCCCATAACGCTAGGATCACACCCTGAACCGAAGGCAGACGCTTAACCACTGTGCCACCCAGGCGCCCCAGTTGATGATGTTTTTAATAGAAATAGGGGCATCATGAAGTAACGTTACTTTTGCAAGAATATTAAAAATTGCACTTTCCCAGGGCACCTGGGCAGCTCCGTCGGTTAAGCATCCGACTCTTGGTTTTGGCTCAGGTCATGACCTCAGGGTCATGAGATTGAGCCTTGCGTCTGGCTCCATGCTCAGTAGGCAGTCTGCTTGTCCCTCTCCTTGTGCTCTTCTCCCCCCACCCAACACCACCCACTCTCTCAAATCAGTAAGTAAAAATCTTAATAAAAAAATAAAAATAAAAATTCCGTTTTCCCAGGTGAAGCTGGAGTAGTAGGAGAATCTCCAGGTGGAACGCAGATGGACAGATGGAGCTGGAGGTCAGGACAGAGGACGGGTGAAGGTTCTGCATCCTGCCCACTCGAGTTTGTGTCCACACGACCTACTACATGTGTGGCCTTTGGCTTGTGTGACTTCTCTATGGCTCAGTTTCCTTTTCTGTAACATGAGGGTAGGAACCTTTTTCAGAAGGTGGTTGTGAGGATTAAATGGGCTGATGTTAATATTAAACTTTCAGTCCCGACTCCGCTTTCTCATTCATAAAAGGAAAGCAGGTAATACTTGCTTCATGAAGTTCCAAGTACTGATGGAGATGAAAGTCGCTAACCTGGAGGTGCTAGGCACATCTCCTGGTGCTCCGTAAATACCTCCTCACAGGTAAAGGCCATTCCTACCTTGCAATTCCTTAGAACCTCCCTCAGGGGCAGAGAGAGAGAGTCCCAAGCAGACTCTGAGCTGAGCGAAGAGCCTGACGTGGGGCTCGATCCTACGACCCTGAGATCACGACCTGAGCCGAAACCAAGAGTCGGTGGCTCAACCTACTGTACCACCTAGGCACCCCTGGGGTATTTTTAAATAAGAATTATCTGAAAAAGAATTTCTGGAAGTTTGAACTCAACATCTCAAATATATTAAGATCACTTCAAATGAATGTTGAAGGAATGCTAGCCACCCAGATACCAATCTTTTTTTTAATGTGTATTTTTCTATTTTTAATAATCAAATTAAATTATTAATCTAATTGAGGGGCACCTGGGTGGCTCAGTCGTTAAGCGTCTGCCTTCGGCTGAGGGCGTGGTCCCGGTGTTCTGGGATCGAGCCCCACATCAGGCTCCTCCACTGGGAGCCTGCTTCTTCCTCTCCCACTCCCCCTGCTTGTGTTCCCTCTCTCGCTGGCTGTCTCTCTCTCCATCAAATAAATAAATAAAAATCTTTTTAAAAAATTATTAATCTAATTGAAAAGGTAGCAAAGTAAAAAGAATATGACAATAATACACAATTCTACTTCCTAGGGAAATTATATTAACATTTAGAAATCTTGTTTGATTTTGGGGCTGTTAAATAAATATATGTATACATATACATATGATATATACCCTGCTTTTCTTTACTTTTTATATTATCAGTATTTTCTCAGAACAGTCAATATTCTTTTACACCATTACTTTCAATGATTGCATAAATCCATTCTATAGATGCACCATAACCATTCTTCTAGAACGGGAGATTTGTGTTTTTTACAATTTCATACTATCACAGATAATGCTTCAGCAAGCATTCTGGTGCATAAACACTTTCATCTCTGATTATTTCTTTAGGATGTGTTCATAGAAGTGGGATTACAATATCCAAGGGAATGGAATTTGTAAAGGGGTTTGATAGGTATTGACAAATGTAAACTCCCACCGCCAGTAAACGAAAGTGGCTGTCTCACCATAAGCTCACTCACAATGAGTATTACTATTTTAAAAAAAATTTTTAGGCCATTTCAAAGGTGAAAAATGACACCTTGCTTTTGATTTAATTTAATGTTTCAGTTAGTAGTGAAGTTGAACATTTTTTTTTCCATACATTAATTGACCATTAACATCAACCAATGTTTTTTCTTTTATGAAGAAATTGTTTATACTTTTTGCTCATGTTTCTATTAAGGCATTAGCGGGTTTTTGTTTTGGTTTGGCTTTTATTTTAGTTTGGGTTTTATGTTAGTCTCCCATGGATTTATAAGGATATTACACTTTTGTCATATACATTGCAAATATTTTTCCATTTCCAGTTTTCCTTTTAATTTTGCTTGTTATATTTTTGAAATTCAGGAACTTAAAATTTTATGGGGTCAAAACTGATTAGTATTTTATTCCATTGTTTCTTTTCATACATTTTATTTTATTTTTTAAAGATTTTATTTATTCATTTGAGAGAGAGAGAGCACGAGAGAGAGAGAGCACAAGCGGGGAGGAGAAGGAGAGGGAGAAGCAAGCTCCTCTCTCAGGAGGGACCCTCATGCGGGGCTCAATCCAGGACCCTGAGATCATGACCTGAGCCAAAAGCAGGCCACTTAACCAACTGAGCCACCCAGGTGCTCCTCTTTTCATACATTTTATGCCTAGAAAATCTTTTCCTATCTTCAGTGTGTATAAATAGTCACCATTATATTCTTCTAGCTCCTGTAATGCTTTCACTTTGAATTCTCTAATGCATTTGGGATTTATTTAAGAGGTAAGGAGGGTTTAAGAGGTAAGGGGGTTTACCTCTTAAGGGTTTAAGAGGTAAGGAGGATTTTCTCCCAAATAATTAGCCGTTTTTATTAAAACTATTTGTCACACGCTCCATCCCTTTCTCATTGATCTGTGATTTAAAAAACAAATATAAGAAAATAAAAAATAAATATGATACCCAACTGTCTCAAATATTCTAAGGCTCATTATATAATCATTTTGTCTATTCCATTGATCTGTTTATATATTCTCATGTCAGTACCACAGTGTTTTAAGTAATATATCTTTAAATTGGTTTTGATATCTGGTAAGGCAAATCCTTCCTCATTACTCTTTTCTGTCAGAATGTCCTAACTATTCTCAACTGTCTATTATTTCAGAGAAATGTTGAAATAATCTTGTCCAACTTTAAAGGATGGTATTTTTAATTTCCTAAGCCCATATGTTAATTGAAATAAAGTATTCCTCCATGAATTTTCCTACCTCTCTTCTCGCTTGCGTTGCGGATTCTAATCCAGCGTAAGAATGCCCCTAAAAGTCCCTGGCAGATGACAGAGGAAAATTAGAAGCAGATAATAGCTCTCTTGGGTGAATTGTATTGAACATTACGTATTTCCTTGTCAGAACAATTAGAAAGGGGAAAAAATCAGTAGATGCCTTAAAACCTACTAGAGAGTTAAGTGGGCAATTTCAGAAGTAGAAGTTCCATGCACACGGATGTTACAAGAGTCAAAGTGGCTTTAATTGCAAATGTATGGCATACACTCAGGAGAACCGCCACGCACGGTGTGCCTGTGTTTCCGTAATAATCCGGAGTGCTCCCTCGGTCAGGTGGTGAAGCGCTCACATCAGTCTAAACGCAGCCAACAGCAGCCATTGTGTTTTGCCCCCCCCCCTTGTCCCCGCCCCCACTCCGGGGGTGGGGGGGTTGGTGTGTCATCAGGAGTCAAGCATGATTCACTCGGCTGAGTCAGGGTCAGACGCCGGCGATCTTAAAAATAGATGCGCTGGAGAGCAGATTTAGCTTGATTTCGTGAGACATGCCATCTTACAGGCAATGGTAAACCCTGCCGGAAACGTCAGTATTTTAAGGCGCTTTGAAGAAACTTCTCCTTTGGGCTCCGTTTCAGTGGAAGCCTACGAAAAAGAAAGAATAAACTACACCCTTTAAGTTCTGATTTTTATAAAGACTCTCTCGTGACGGTATGAACTAGTTATAAAAGTAAAGCTAAAGTTCTTTATTCAATGGTGCAGAGCCTTACCTTAAAAGGACAGCGACGGGAGAGGTCTTTCCTGTACAGAAAAAGCAGCGTTTACCATTTCAAAAGGACTGCCTTGGAGTTTTATTAGTTTGGGTGGACTGATTGTTGTAACAAACAACCCTCCTAGTGAGGGGCTTAACACAATAACGCTTTATTTCTCACCCGTGGTACAATCGAATGAGGGTCAGTAGGGCAGCGGACTGTGCTCCAGGCATTATTTCAGGGATGCGAGCTCCTTGCACCTTGCACTTTGCGCGGACTCCCCCCTCCTTTTAGGTGATTGGAGTCCCTGCTGACAGATGGGAAAAGGAGAGGAGGATCCCATACAGGCAGTTTTAACAAGCCAGGCCTGGGCTTAATACTTCCAACGGGCATTCTTCAGTCCCGTGGCCAGACCTCCCTGCTGGGGAGATTGGAAAGTGCCTTCTAGGAGTGCGCTGGGGAAGAAGAGAGGAGGAGCAAAGACACTGGGGAGTGCTAGTGGCTTCTGCCACAGGACTCCTGTATTTATTCATGATATTTATTGAGCACCTATGGCGTGCCAGACATTATCTGTAGCTAAGACAGCAGTCCACAGGATTGCACGGGTGCCTGCCTCAGGAGAATGTAGTCGGTTCTGAATCCTCGCTGTGTGAGTTTCAGCTGTCTGAGCTGCCAGGTGGGGATGAACAGAGCTTGCAGTGCTGTTTAAGGACTGCCCGAGATCTTGTAGGGAAAGCCCCTATGACGCTGTGCATAATGTAGTAAAGGACCTGTTAGGTGTTGATCACATCATTTGTCTTTAACATTGATTGTTAGCTCTCAGTGTTAAGGCACAGAATTCACACAATATGCGCTTTCCTCTCAAATCTCAGAATTGTGGATTTGTTTTCAACCTATATCAATGTTTTTCAACATTTACAAATTAAATGACTGGATTTTCTTTCTACCCAAACATCATTTATCCAAAAAATAAATAACAAAACGAAAAAAAACAAAACCCACCTTAATCCTTCAACCCAAATAGTTTATGAGTTTTATTATGGCCCATTTGTACTCTTACTACTGAGGAAATAAAAACATACATTTGAGGACCCAGACACCATAGTCAGTATAAATAGAGAATTGGTGAAAGGAAGCTCATAGTATTGCAAATTAAAACCTGGACGTTGGAGGGAACGCGTCATCCCCTGCAGTGCTCACATTGGCCACGAGATGGCAGTGTCTCACAGGAATATGGTGAACGCTCTGGGGGGGACTGGTTGGTCTACTTGTCTCGGACTTCAAGTCCTAACTTCAAAATGAACTAAAGAGAATTGAAAGGAGCAGTAAAACATGTCAAAAATGTTTTTGTTCTTAATATTGTAAAAATAAATATCTCTAAACACTCTCAAGAAGTTCTCTTGTGACATTTTATATCTATTTTTTATATACCTAGAGGCCAACAGAAATAATACAGTTATTATATTTTTATGAACGCTGAAAATTATATGCAACTTGTGGGGTTTTCTGAGTCATTTGCTGAGTGCCCTTTGGGGTTGATTTCTATTCTTGGCTTTCTATGCACATCTGGGAGCCGGTCTTAATTGAGGCTGCTGTTGTAAATTCTCATTTTTTCCTGGTAAAAAAAAGAATGAGGCATTCATGTGGAGACATCCAGAGACACTAAAAGTGAATGGGGAGTTCTAGTGGGTTTTATCTTTAAGGTGATCCTAAGACTGTCCAGCCTGGAATGGAAACCAGGTAATGTTTTGTTGTTTTAGTTATAATCTGTATCTATGGTTTTTCCAGAGAACTAAATACTGAGTGGCACTCAACAGATAGGGATGGTGAGGTGCCTTACCAAAAAACCACATTAATCACCATCATCATCATCATCACAGAAGCTATCATTTATTGAGATATCACTGTGTGTCAGGCACTGTTCTAAGGGCTTTACATGTATCATCTCATTTAATTCTCACTCAAGCCAGGTATGTGCAGAAGATACTGATGTTGTTGGGTGTCTGGGTGGCTCAGCTGGTTAAGCATCTGACTTCGGCTCAGGTCATGATTTCCGGGTCCTGGGATCGGAACCCCCACCCCCTAGCCCTGCACTCAGCAGGGAGTCTGCTTATCCCTCACCCTCTTTCTCTGCCCCTCCCCCACCACATGCTCTTTGTCTCTCTCTCTCAAATATATAAATAAAATCTTTTTTAAAAATTATAGTTTATTTACAGTGGGGAAACTGAGGCAAAGAAAGGTTACGCAACATGCCCATGGTCACAGAGCTAGTAAGCAGTAGATTCAGGACTTGATCGTTCGAAAAAGAAAAAATGAGCCCTTGTTTTTCTTATATGTCACATACTTCTCCTCTTTTAAATTCTAGGCTTTGTCCATATATTAGCATTTCCCTCATCAGGTGCTTGCTTTCACAGGACAGTCCTCATTAATTCCATATTAAAACCTTACCACTCCTCCCCCAAATCAAACTTCATTTCTAGAATGAGTCCAGAAAAAATCTGGCCAATATTTTTAAAAACTTTGCTCCACAGCCTGAAGGAAGAAATTGAAGGAATAATGAAAGTAAAGGAGTCTTCCAGCTGTGGGGTGGTAGCTCCTTTGCTTTTTCTGGGGACTGCCCGGCAGAGAGACCCTGGTCTGAGATGGAGCGCTCCCATCACCGTCATCAGCCCTGACTGCCTAATACCTTCCCATGGCTTCCTGTTGCGGCTGACACCCCAGACCAAGCAAGGACAGCGAACGGGTTGCCGGGGTGATGTGGTGCCCCCCCTCACCCCCAACCTCAGCTCTGACCGCCACTTAGGTCATGTTTCCCTGCTTCACACAGAATGCACCGTGTCCCTTCCGACCTTCATAGAACGTAGTTCAGTTGGTAAGGTCACAGTTGTTTTGTTACTTACTTGTCCCCCCAAAAAGACAGCGAACCCCATCAGAGCAGCGCTGATGGTTTCTGCTTTGTTCATCCCATCCAGAAAGGTGCCTGGTACACAGCACGCGCTCCAGCGTGATGAGTTAAATGAAGAAACTTACCGTGATCGTATTTGCAGAATAAAAACAAAAGTCACAGGATCTGGAAAAGGATATTTTTCCTGATTTGTTCATTTATTTATATGAAGTCATGTAAATATATTTCATCACGTTTTTTATTACTCTTAAAAACCAACATGGTCAAGATCATTCGGTAATTTATGCTGGAATCAGGACTGCAGGGAAGGCGGGGCGTGGTCCTGAAAGGGCTGGGGTGGGGTGGGGGGCTGGGGGTTGGTGCGCAACCCCGCGGACGGCCCGCCCAGGCCGCGGGGCCCTACGGGAAACCAACAAAACCTACTCCCCTACTTGGGAGAAGAGCGTGGGCCTTGCAGGGTGGAGCGGTTGGGGAAGGCCTCAGGGTGGGGGGCAGAGGCTAGGTGGGTGCGGGTGTGAAGGGTGGGTGCTGCCACCGACACCCCCCCCCCCCGTGGCTCACCGCTCCACTCTGTCTGGGGTAGAAATGAGCCCCACAAAGCTTTCAGCATCTACCCTTTCTTACAAGTTCTCCGTAGAAACTTTTGCACTAAATCTGGGCTTTAGTGAGAAGCCGCTTTCGGCGGTTCAGCAATAGTTCCGAGGCTTCCCTCCCCCGCTGTCAGGTTTGCGGGTTTTATTTGTGTGTGTAATTGGAAAATTCCCCTGTGAGGCCGGACAATAGCATCCATGTCGCTACACAGATCGGCTCGTGGTTGCACCGAGAGGATTGGGCAAGCTTTTGAAAGTGAGGCCCATCACAGAGGTGAGGGTCAGGCTGGTCATTTCGCTGCTGGCTGCAGTCGGACATTGGTCTTTGCGTTGGACTATTAGGAGGTGGCAACAGCCTGGGGAAGATGGGGCTGCGGGAGCAACAGGACACATAAAACACATTTACGATGCCTCCGGTGGCAGATGGTGTTGGCTGCTCGAAGATCCTGGAACAGCGGCAGTTTTGTGCTCTACCTGGGGCCCTCCCTGCAAGTCTCCGCAGGGCTGTGGGTGTCCCTAGAAGGATCTCCCTCAGTGCAAACGCTCACTGGCTGGGTGTCTCTCGTTCCACTCCTTCTTCCCTCTGTGCCTTCTTTCACCAAAGACAAGCAGACAGCATCGCCAAGTGTATGCTCGCTCTTTTTTTTTTTTTTTTTGGTCCACCAAAACCAAAATCTCTCTTCTCCCTGATCCTTGATAGTTTGGAGATGTTCACTAGAGGACATTTACTTTGCATTTGAATGTTTCCATTGTTGAGGGTCGTGTGTGAGAGATGAGCACGGCCACATGCGCTGATAAATAATCGAGAAAGATTTGCTTATGAAGCAAGGACGCGGTTCAGTTTACAATGGCATCTTTCCCGTTGCTTGCTTCTCGGTCAAGTCCCCTTTGGCTGCTGAGCCCCGGCCAGCACCACCTGTAGAAAAATTGCCCTCTTGCCTCTTGCTGTGGGACTCGCTTCATCGCCAACCTCTGATTTTCATGTCTCTGAATTCCCCAAATCTTTTGGGTTTATATTTAATAGACCTGTGTTTGCGTAAATCAATGCCTATAAACCATTCACTGGGGAACCCGGAGCTGGTATTTTTATGACTCAAAGGACAGGAAAAGCAGCCTCCGCGTAGGCCAGCCACGAGTTTCGTGATTGAGTTATTAAGTTCTTGTTAGATCCCTGTCCTGATGTACCCATCTCCTGCAGCCTATAATGTCTCTAGTAAGAAAGGGGCTAAGAGGCAAGCACGCTCCACCCCGAAATCCTCTGGAATCTCAAATATACTTGCAGTTTGAGAAATAATTCCAGTTTGGGTTTCCTGTGAAGGCAAGAATTAAGTAGGGGGTGAGTGAAATCATTTCTACCCAAATATATCTTTAGCTGCATCAATATATTTCTTAGCAGTGCTTACTTGTTCCTCTATTTGTTTTTAATACATTCTTTCAGAGCAGGGGTTAACCAGAAAGGACCCACAGGCCAAATCTCACCCCTCTGCTTGTCTCTGCATGACCCCCACACTAAGAATGGTTTTTTACATTTTTAAATTGTTGGGGGAAAAAATCAAGAGACTAGTATCTTGTGATATGACATTACATGAAATTCAAATTGTTGTATCCATAAACAGAGTTCTGTTGGAACGCAGTCACACTTACTGTACTGTCTCTGGCTGCCCTCGTGCGACAGTCCCAGAGCTGAGTAGATACCACTGAGTGGATGGCTTGTAGAGCCTAGAATATTTACTATCTGGCCCTTTGCAGAAAATGTTTGTGGGCTCCTGTTCTAAAAACCATAAACGATGCCTCTTTTGTTTGCCAGGAATTTCTCAGAATGCAAGTTCCCAAATGGCTTTGCAATCCTTTCACGTTCAGAAGCACCTTTTCACAACAGTCCTTGCCGAGCGACGTCCCGTGTCATCTTCACAGTCCTTCAGATTAGGTGGTTGTCCCCTTGAAGACGTCTGTTCAATGAGTATTTTTTTCCCTGGATGTAACCTTTCAACGGGAACAGAAACCCTTCACTTGAGACACCCAGCAATCAGGCTTCTCATCCCTGGCTGTACGTTCGAGCTTTAAAAAATCCCAATAGCCAACTGGCACCCCAGGCCCATTAAATTAGAGTCTCTGCATTTGGGGACCAGGCACTGGTAGTTCTTAAAGGTTCCCAGGTGATTCTAATGTGGGTCAAGTTTGACTACCACTGTGCAGATTTACAAAGGGAGAGCCCTCTGTTCTTTTGAAATTAAGGTTTTAATTGTTATAGACAATTCCATTGGGAATTCAGTTCCTTTCCACACATATTTGTTGAATGCCCATAAAAGGGTAATTGCTCTGGAAGCCGTATCTCAAAAAAGAAATGAAATGGCTCTCTGCCCTCAGTAGTCTAGCAAGAGGAGCACCGACACCAAAGGAGGCGGCCCCCTCGTTCCCAGACAGACCAGTATCCAAGTCATCATTTCTGGGAACTCGTTAAATAGGCAGAATTGGGTATGTAGATATATGGAAGCCAAAAAGTATTAATAAATAAAGTGCTGGCTTTAGAGCCAACTAATGATCATTTTGGAAATGACTACATCTATATTAACTATAATCTGTACGTGGGGAGCCTTCAGTTTTATCATAGAAGCAGTATCATCATAATACAGAACTCTCACTTCCTCCCACGTACCGGCAAAGCAGCCTTGAGTGTGTGCCCTAATTTATTTTAGATTTGTTTTCCTCTTGTGTGAAGTGAGGGTAATATAATACCTACATCCCAGGGTTGGTGGAAAGATTGGATAATATACACAGAAGCTCTTTTATGACTATAGAGTTCTATTCAACATAGTTTCATTGGGGCTTACACTGTAGTGGGAAAGACAGAAATAAACAAGGAAACAAATACGAATGAATGCCCATGCTGGTGAGTGCCATACAGAAAAGTTTAGCAGGAGAGGGCGTAGGAGTGCTTGAGGGAGGGCATGAGGGTGTTGTTTCAAATAGGATGGTCAGAAAAGACTCACTGAAGGGACCCCAACAGCTGTTAGTTATTACAGTTTGGTTGGGGGGGAGGGGCAAAGGGAGAGGGAGAGAGAGAATCCCAAGCAGGCTTCCTGCTCAGTGTGGAGCTTGATCTCACAACCCTGAGATCACGACCGGAGCCGAAATTAAGAGTCAGATGCCCATTTATATAGTAAGTCTGCTTTTTTTGGTTCTCATGAAGTTGCAACAATTAAAGTGTATTAGGTATTGTAAGTATGAAGTCATTGTAAACATGAATGCAAATGAATGAGTGAAATTTTGGTTTTGAGCTGATGTGAATGATCAAAAATGCTTTATGGTAAGTTTTAAAATTGGGAATGAAGCCAAAAATTAAAAAAAGAGAGAGAGAGAGAGAGTCAGATACTTAACCAACTGCGCCACCCAGGCGCCCCTCATTACAGTTTGATGAGAAATAATGAGCTACCTGATAGGACTGCTAGGAAAGTCTGAGAGAAGGCAGTGACCAACTTACCCAGATCTTTCGTCTCCTGTCTCCTTTGACTCCAAAATTGTTGGGGCACTAACTCGGGCAGGGAGAAACTTTGCCATATCTGCATGTGACTCTTGTTCTAATAAGAAAATCAGGGATGGGTAAAATAACTCCCCATTTTTCAGAAGCCTAATAGTGTACCTTGTGTGGTGTATACTTAGGTCAGTGCTAACCATAGGCTCTTGACTTCATGTGTTATGTGGACGTACGAAATGCCTCCAGACCAACTTGTAATTGGTAAGATTAGGGACCACTTAAAACTCCTTCTAGAAAAATGGGTCAAAACATGAAAAGATCTTCACAAAAAAAATTCATAGAACTGGCTAAAAAACATGTGGGGAAAAGTTTATCTTTGCTAGTGACCAGGGAAAGACAAATTAGACCAAGATAACATTTTTTACCTGTCACATTGGGAAACTGGCTTGGTCATAATATGGTGGTGGGGGTATGAACTGATACCTCCTTTTTTGGAGGGCAATTTGTCGGTACCTGTCAAAATTTTGAATGCATGCTCATTGACCCAGAAATTCCATTTTTGGGGAATCTATTCTCTAGAAGTAATCACACACAGCATATAAGAATGTATGTATAAAGATATTTATGATAATAGTAAAAAATTATAGACAATTATTATATCATAGGTACTTGATACACATTTGTGAAATGAATGCATGGTTAGATGGAGTAATATAAGACAATCGTAAATGAGGGAGATCTGTATGAACAGAAAGGAAAGGATTACTATTTCAGTGAGTGAGAAACCACATTGGAGAACAACGTTAATTTGTGCCACATATACACACAAACACACACAACACATTAGGAAAAGGTCTGAAAAGCAGCTAATCGGACTGTAGAAATCTGTGCTAACAATAGCAAAGGGCATTTAATTACCTCTTTTCTTCATATGCTTCCGAGTGAGAGGTAAGGAGGTAGTGAGGGAAGATTTCCACTTTCATTTTACACGTCAGCATTGGTACAAATGCTTTCAATGATCACATACCACTCAGGTTCGTTTTTACCATTAAAATAATGTATATTTTTAAAGCTTTTTAGAAATATATGTATTTTCAAGAGGGAAAAAGCACAATATTCCTCATTAGTTAACTAGCACTCATTTTGTAACTGTTGTGACTAATTGTGGAAAGCATCTACTAAGTGCCAGACACTTTGCATATGTTTTTTCATTTAATCTTGCTAGATGGGGAAATGAAAGCTTCTAGAAGTCAAGTAATTTGCTAAAACTCCCACATCTGCATGTTGTCAGGCTCATCCGGTTTCAAAGATCATGAGTCCTCTTGTTGCTGACCAGTGGTCATGGAGGAGGGCAGGGAGGACACAGACTACCAGGTAGAAATGAGGACTCTTGAGGTCATATCAGGGCACCCTCACGGACCCAAGAGCAATACTGGAGGCAGGGACATAAGGGATAAACTTTGCCTTTCTCGCATTTTGCCTAGGGTCCATCTATGTGCAACTAAAAACTAAGACATTGCTCTAGAAAATTTTGAATTATATTTGGACACTTTGAGGCCAGACACAGGCACCGAGCTCGGCGTTCACATCTCGCCGAGTTGTATCTCAGCCACGGAGCCATGGTCACCAGAGAAAGTCATGGGAAAACCAGTTCTCGTTTGCTATAAAGCTGTTTTCTAGAAAATTGAACATTATATTCCTCAAGGTCCTGAGTATAGGACTCTAGGGAGACATTTGTAGCATCAAGTGCTAGAACTCCATTGGTCGCCCCAAGAAATGGCTGCACTTTCTCCTTTCAAATACCTTTCAGACAACTAGAACCCTGTAACCTACATAACCCTTTTGGCTCTGGTTGTTAGAAAGCAAATTTGAAGCTCAATGATTACATCTGTTGGGCCTTAGAGGAAGCAGATCTGTTGACTCTGGATATTCTCTTCCCAGATTTTCTAATTTTGCTTATATTACATTGCCATGTCTTTTGCCCACCGAGTCAAAGCCAAAGTCTTAACAATGTCCTATCTGGCTCTCCGTGGCCTGGCTCCTGACCAACTTTCCAGCCTCACAGCTTACCATGTACCCTGACTGCGACCCGCTTTCTACAAGCACACACCAAACTCAGAACTGCTTAGGGCTTTTGTCCTCTCTCAGTTCATTTCTGTACTCCTCTTGCAGCTCTTCATGTGGTTGGTTCCCTTCAGGTCTCAGTGGACGGCCTCGGGGAGGCTCTCGGTGACCTTTCCCCATTCAGTGTCAGTTACTCTGCGCCGGGTCACCATGTCCATTTCCTTCAGAGCATTTAGTGTGGTCCGTATCGATCTTGTTTACTTACTGACCGTCTCTCACCATCGAAATGACTAGAGCTCAGGACCTGGTCTGTGTGAGTCACTTCTGTATTCCTAGAGCCTTAGAAGACGGGCACATAGGGGGCACCCATTAAGTATTGGTTGAACGCTTACTGAATACATTTGTTTTAGGCTGCTTCAAATTCTTTTTGGTTCTACAAGAAAGGTAAGTTATAAACATTCAGATCAGTACAAACATCAGACATAACCAGAACTGGGGTACATTTCTCTCCTCTTTGCCTGTGGAGCACATACCCAGGATTTTAGCTTATTGTACTAAGCACTGTGCTGACTGTAATTCCTGTAGACAGGTCTCTGGCAAGGTAGAAAGTGCTTTATATAATCCTTACACCAACTAGCAAAACTTATTCCTTAGTCTACCTCTCATGGACCCATCGAACACATTTATTGAGGGGTCAAATGCTCCCCCTTGCCCTGCAGACTGTTCTCATTTGTCCCTTCTCTGTAATATTGGGCATCACACAACTGGTTCACCCCTGCCTGTGTGCTATGTCCCATTGGCTACTCTTTCACAGGTGCTGATCTCGTCTCAAAGAGATGTCTGGCCGTCAGGGAGAGCTTGTATTTTCCTATATGACTCTTCTCTCACTGTCTGGGACCCCGTGCAGTGTAGATACTAAATATGCATTTGATGATTGAATGATTGATGGACATGTCATGTACCAATCAACAGGAAAGAGTGTTTATTTTATATTTCATCCAAGCTGTGCCTTGACAACATACCATTTAGTAACGCACTTGATGAAGCCACAGAGCACATTCGCCAAGAATAGAACAGTCCTAGGCATTCTGGAGGAGGTTGGGTGAATAACACAGTCTCTGCCTGCAAGGAGCTTGTGGTCTGACTTGGGAAATGGGAAATATAAAATGTTAACTAACTTAAAAGTTAACATATATATATATATATACACACACACACACACACATATACATATAATTGTGTATGAAGATAATATATAGTAAGGTAATGGAATTTTAGTGTTGGAAAATATAATAAGGATCTAGACTAGATATTAGCAACCTCTCTCTGTAAAAAGCCAGACAGAAAATACGCTAGGTTTTGCAGGCCATGTGGTCTCTGTTACAAGTGTTCAACCCTGGGGGTCACCAGCAGCCACAAGCAGTATTTGGCCACAAGCCAGAGCTTGCGGACCCCTAGCCACAGGATTTCAGTAAGTGTCTTTGGGTAAGAAGAATGCTGGGCTCCTGTGGTCCGGAAGGCAGTGCTGAGGTAGGAGGTGGGAGTTGACCTGGTCTTTAAGGGCATCGTTAGGTTTGGAAAGCAGGCAAGAGGAAAAGAGATGGTTGAAGTTAGATGACCATCACTAGAAAGGCAGCAAAGCTGGGTATCTGGGGAAAATGGTGAGAAGGTATTTGGCAGGAAAAGAATCCGCGTTCAGGAATAAAGGGAGGGAGCTAAGACAGAAAAGGTGGTGGGAGCTTTGGGCTGATCCTGTAGACTAGAGCTTCCAGAACCACCCTACCCAAACACCTGAAATGATGCTGTTTCCATGAGTTTATCTTTAAAAATCATGTAATTTATCGTTCTCTATTATGTGTGTTTTAGTGAAAACAACAAATCTCGTAAACTACTTCCCATTGCATGAAATGAATGCTCAGGAAAATGTGCTCTATTCATCCAGTGGTTTCGAGGACTTCACCGCACTCCTGGAGGGGCTGTTATTTTAGTTGGAGAAGGATGGTCGTAGGCAAGGAGAAGGATTTGGAGGAGGACAAGGGCTGGGGAAGGAAGGCCCTTTATAAAGGTCAGTATCACATGCTCGGCTGGCTGGGCGACATGCAGAGGGACTGAAATTGGAGGGCTTGGGGACCGATGAGAAAGCTGTTTTCATCGACAGCTTTGACATAGCTCTGACATAGACAGGTGAGAGATTGCGAGGGTCTGCTGCGGAGGGACTGGAAAGGCAGGAGACAAATGCATCCAGAGGCAAGGATGCCAGGGCTTGATGACGACCAGCTGGGCAAGTAGATATTTGCATCCAGTAATTTCAAACTTCAAGTTACGACGGAAGACTCATCATTATTTTGTGCTCTCAGTTTAGAGATACCCTTTTATTGGTTCTGAGATGCATGCATCATAACATCTTAACATATCGGGAGGCAGAATGCATCCAACAGTTGAGAAAACAACCCAGTTTAATTGTCAAGGTTTGTTCTTTCTTAGGGGTACATAAAATTATGGGATGTTTTACTGTGGCATCTAAGATTTGTTGAAATACAGTATTTGTAAGATTTTAATGAAAGATTACTAGCTAATAATTTCTCTGTTCAACACATTACTAAAAGCTGCCCCCACACGCAGGAGGAGGTTGGAAGGTTTTCTGAGCCCACCATGGGGTTTTTTGATCTGATTCTCAAAAAAGGGCAGTTCTCATTGTCCCGTTAATATATGGAGGCAGCACAGACTAAGATCCAGGATTTTTATTTTTGTCCTGGAACTGCTCAAAACAATGGAGTTTTGTGTGTGATCTTAATTTTTCACCTACGACCCAGCAGAGACTACATTGTATACAAAACGTAAATAAATCGCATTACATCCTTCTATGACCTTTGAGAGGATGCAGATTTTGTCAAACTATGTGAGGAGTTTTCTTTAAACGATGTCCTACTTATTTAAAATAGGCAGTTAACTTCCAGTCAATGTCAGTTTCACTGTTTTCTGAGCAAAATATTAGACGGTTTGCAACATTCTAAAATTTTGGAAGCTGAAAAATAAAAAATAAAAATAGATAAAATTTTGGAAGCTGTCCTTCCATGGGCGGGGGGGCTCGGAGTGAAGTGTAAGGAGCTTCCCCTTGCATCACCACTCACCCAGCCTCACCCACTTCCAGACCTCCACTTATCTCTTGCTTTCTTCGGAGTCAGCTTCCCTTCTCTATTCCCTACTAGATAAAGACAGAATTTCATTCATACATAAATAAGAGTCAGATAAAAAGACTCACGTTCTTCCCCCCAGAGGCTTTGGCATTTTCAATTATGAGCTCATCCCTTTAGTCAAATTGTTAAATATGAGGGACCTGAAATTGCACTTAGAAATGCGCCAGAGGTGGGCGTCTGGGTGGCTCAGTTGGTTAAGCATCTGACTCTTGATTTTGGCTCAGGTCATAATCTCAGGGTTATGAGAATGTGATCAAGCCCCACGTTGGGCTCTGGGCTGGGCTGGGCCAGGAGCCTGCTTAAGAGTCTCTTCTCTCCCCTCTGCCTCTGCCCCTCCCCACCACATGCGTGTGCGCACTCTCTAAAGAAAAGAAAGCACTGCAAAATGTCATCAATGCATGAAATAATAATAGTAATACAGTAATAGTAATAATAGTAATAGTAATAATAGTAATTAATAGTAATATAGTTTTACAGGGTGATTGTCAACGAGTTTTTTTTTTTTTTAAGTGTGTCACAGAGTGCACACTCACTAAATGGTGACTTAGCACTACAGCTACTTCACAAATCCCTGTGAACTGATTTAGGCAATGAGCTTCAATAGCTTCAAATTTCAGAATATATTTCTAGTGAGCATTTTTTAATTTGAAAAATGCATGCATTTCCCACCATGGTTAGGTTTAGCCGGTAGTAGTTTTCAGTGAGCAGTGGCAAATTTCTAGGGCAAGGACCTAATTCAAACGTCTTAGCAAATGCTAGAGGACCTATGTGTGATGGGACTTTAGAGGAGGTCTGCTAACATCATATGCTTCCTTCCTTGAATTCTGCCCACCCCTCTCCATCTAAATATTTTTAATAAAGTGAATTTGGGAAGGCACCTTGAGATGTCCTTCACCGGACACAGTTTCCTGGATATTCCCAGCTGACAGTCAGGTTCTGAGTTGTGGAGTGAGGTTGGTTGGACCCTGCTGGGATCGGGGTTGATTAATGACATTGTGATAAGTAGGGAAACAGATCAGTGGCAGCTTCTGCTCCCAGCTGTCACAGCTGTGCCTCTTCACTCTTCCAGCCCCATCATGCTCCCAGGGAGCCTTTAAAGCACCTCCTTTCTATGGCATTTCTGTAAATTATTTGCTCAGACGCCAAGATGCCATCGAAGCAGCTGACGCTGAGAATTTGGTCAGATGCGTGTATTACCTAAGCAATTCCTCCTCCTGGCTTCCCCGAGAGTGAAGGGGAAGACGCGTACTCTAACTTAGGAGAGAAAGAAGAAGCGAGCCAAGTGGCAAAAGCCAAGTGCATGGTTAGTAGGGGAACGCTGTACATCATTTCGTTTCCTGAAATGTTTTATAAAGGTGACTGACAGGTGAGCCATAACGTGCTCCTGAGACTCTCACACAGAGAGAATTGCCAAGTGTGACTTGGTATCTGAGTTAATTCATCCATTGCAGCAATGTGGCATGATGTCCACAGGTAATGGAATAATAATTATCGGGTGACCTATTACACAGCAACAGGCACTCAAATCACCCTCAACACAGGGATTCGGAGGCATGCTTTCATTTTCAATAGTCTCAAAAGGGTCACTCCATTACCTCCTGAAGAATGATTTAGGCTGGCTGAGGGAGACGCCAAAGGCAAGCCACAGGAGCCGTGCTCTGCTCTGACCCCAATATACCACGCACGGGTAGGGTTTCAAGGACCCTAGAGACAACAGCAACACATGGCATGTTTACTGTGTTGGCTGGACCGCTATTGCAATTTCCATTTTTAAGAGGGGAAAACTGAGACTCACCGAGGTTGATGAACTCAGAATTCTGAGTCTCATGCTGTTTTCTTTCTATCACATCCTATCAATACAATTTTTCCTTAAAAAAGACAAAAAAGAGGGAATACACTAGACCACCAGTAAGGTGTCTTCTAGCTCCTGTGTTCTGCAAGTCTCTGATCTGAAATATGAAAGCTGGCTTTTCAGACTTGGGTGACCATCTGTGGTCAGCATTGTTTCAAAGGCTGCATCCCGCAATGCAGACTTGTTCATTCTGAAAAGGTAAGTTGTACCCGTGAAGTCAGAATCAGAATGAGATGATGTAGCAATATTGGTTAGTATGGCATCTAAATAAGTAGTCTCCAGTAAATAATGAGAACGGGACAATGAGCATTGAAAGGCATTTAGAATTTGTGATCCTTCTTAGAGCAGTTTCAGAGATATGAGCAAAAACTAAGAAATCAAAACATTTTCAAAGAAACTCTTGTCGGTTGAGTTTCATGCTGTTAAAATAGGACATTACTAAAGGTACCTCAAACCTCTACACCCCTCCTGAGGCTCCTCTACATAAAATTAGCAGACAATTTTTCTGAGAGACATTGGAAGACCCGTAAACCAACCCTCTCATTAAAATAGGATTATAGAAATGTGTTTTCCATGGGAGAAAGTTAATTTTTAAACATACATTTTTCAATTTCTAAACATGGAATTAAAAGTTTCTCTTTATTTTTAGATATAAAATGCATATTCCTGTAAGCAACATGACTGAAGAGCTTTTGTCTTAAACTTCCACTATTTATTTATTTTGCCATTATCTGGGATGTCAGCAGCGTCTTGTAATGCCTCGTGTCATTACACAAAAGCAAACACAGTCACGTTACATTAATGACTAGGCTAAGATCATATAACTGACTGGCTATAATTCTATGCCCCCTTGCTATAAAAAACATGACCCTAAATCCTAACCAGCTTTGGAATAAAAGGCCCCACAATTATGATATAGTAACAAAGTTCAGGTTATATACAATTTGATTGTTTCAATGCTCTTTGTCTATTCATTTTCATTTCACCTACTATTTATACGTGGTAGTAAACAGTCAAGCGGAAAATCCACGCTGGTATTTTAGGTACAACATTCATCTACCCAACATGTTTGGCAGGATAAAACTAAATATAGTGGAACCCTCTTTCATAATCCCAGTGTTTGAAGTTAGAACAGTGTAATTGTAATCACAGACCTTTTCCATATGTATTCATGTTTTCCAAACGAGACCTGAGTAATGATCTACATCTAAATACATGATCAATCATCCCCAATACCACCTGATTTTTAGCTAGATTTGTCTTTACCAGATAGTAGGCATTCAGCAAGTGCTAACTATGTGAAGCAGAAATAAACTCTCTGTTTGGGCTGTTACTTATCCAATGGTTTCAGTAGAGATTTTTTTAGTTAAAGCAGTGATACATGCACAATGCATTAGGCAAAACAGCACTAAACGGCGGTCAGTGTGATCCCGTCTTCCTTGCAGGCACCACCCATTGCAAGAGGTCTCATGCGTTCTTGCCCTTCCTGTGAGTCCTGCAGGGTTATTTTTTGGAGGCTAGGCAGAGAAAGCTTCACCATCGTATCATTTCCTTCAGTGCCAGCAGCTTTTATCCTTTTCAGCAAGTGTTTAGAGGAAAGTGTTGGTGCTTATTAATCTGTTTCTTGTCTTACAAATGTGCTGATGCATGATTGGTGGCAAAACTACCCATCTGACAGCGCTCAATGTAATCTACATGGCAGGACGAGATTGTTACACTGAACAGATCTGTTTGGAGTTGTTATTCTTTGTAATTACCTTCATTAAGTGAAAGCATGTGTCAATCAACTTTGAACTTTAAACATACCAGTAATTTGCAAGAAAAATGCATTTCTATTTCCCATAGGCACATGTGTGCTTGAAGATGAGTATATTATGTAGGCAGGTATATACGTGGTATTAGAAACATATTTCTGTAATTTTCTGAGTACTTAATTACCCCCTGGTTTGCATCTGATAACTTACATAAATAAAGCCTACAACTACTCCAGAGAATTGTTGACAACGTCAGTTTAATAAATAGCTAACTTACGTACTAGTGTGAACAGATCATTTTTAAATAAGAACACTCTTCCCTGAATTCCAGCTATAAGACTATATATTCACGTTAATTTTAACAACCGCTGCTCACTAGGGATATCGGTTTGAAAACACATTTACTCTGTTGTTCTACCATATTGTAAACGGACCATGGTGTTACAACTTTCTTGATTTGATCAGACTGACCTGGGTCAGAAATCTGCAAGTACAGAACATTCCACAAAAGTATCCTGAACTTTAAAAGGGTCGGTCCAGAAGCGATACTCATTCTACCCTTCACTGACAGTTATTAACCGATACCTCTCCCGGCTCCTGTAACTTATGCCCCCACGCGTTTATTCCTTTATTCATTCCTTCAGCCAGCCCGCATTTATGGAATCGCCCTGATGTGCACAGCACCGTGAAGGATTATAGAATGAATAAGATGCTCAACCGGGGCTCTAGGAAAGGTTAGAGGAGAGAAGCTGCCGAATTAGCCGCGTGGCGTCCTCGCATGGCTTTCTCAGCCCGTGCATTAAGCAAATTCCTTTTCTGCTTCCTTCGAGTAGCCATTTACCTCCACCAGGGGGTGATCAGGGATAGAAAGTAAAGATGAAATCCCGTCCCTTCTCAGGGCTGGCCTTGCTGGGGGAAGGGAGGTTCCCAGACGACCTGTTGACTTCGGTTTACGCTCCATCCTGGCATCCCTGGAGATGGTCAGTCCCGGGTCTACAACCTGCCAGCAGCTTCCCAGCTCCCAAAGTGAAACTTGAGCCGCAGTTACCTCCTTTGTACCCCTCCCCGTAATCCCACACCATGTCCCCCACTACTCGCCCCATCTCGCAGGTCACTGCAGCCCCACGGCCCCCACGTCCACCCCCACGTCAGCCTTCGCGCTGGCTGTCCTCTCTGCCTGGACCGCTCCTCCCCGGATGTGCTCCCGGGTGTCCTCCTTAAGCTGTCAAATGTCACCTTCTCCCTGAGACCCATTCTGGCTGTGCTTTCAAAAACGGCAGCCCCACCCCCTACCTGCGCTGGCATGACACCCCCCACTTTAAAAGAGCACTTAAGCCTTCTAATATACCACATCCCTTACTGAAGAGCTTTATTGGCTGCCTCACCTCACGAGGAGACGAAGTCGATGAGGACAAGGGTTCTTACTTGTTTCATTGTTTGTGTTGTACGGACGCCCAGTTCCTAGAGCAATAGACATAGTGTCTATGAAACACGCCACACCTCAGTGACTATTTCCACATCCCCGTGACCCAGCACAGGCTGGCTTTGTTCGGCTGTCTCCTTCCCTGAAGCTTCGCTCTTGCCAACTGGAACGTCTGAGGGGAGTGTCGTCAGTGCGGGTCAAGCCCTCAGAACGGTGCCCGGCGCGTGGTAGGCTCTCCCCGCACAGGAGACCCTGATGCGAGGCGTGGGGTTAGAGTGTGTGCTCTGAGTCGCTCCTCCAGCTCTCCCACGTGTGCAGCCTGGGGAAGCGCCTTCATCTCCAGGTGCGGCCATGCGCGTGGCGTAAGGGAGGCGGGAGTGAGACGAACTGCCTCAGGGCTGTGCTGGAAGCTCCAGCGACGCCATCCGTGTGAGGCGCTTGGCTCCTCCCAGCCTCCGAGGGAGAGGGTGCTGGGGGTCCGGCAGGAAAGACATCGGAGAGACACGGAGGGCTCGTCTACAAACTCGCGGTTCCGGGAGTACTTGAACCAGGGCGACTGAGGTTGATCATGAAGCTTTTGGAACCATTTGAGAACACTTGACTCTGGGGAGCTGACCCGGGGGGTCATTTAGGGCAAGAAGTCCTGCAAAGCTGGGGAGTCTCTTCAGGACTGCGTGGGGGAACTCACAGAATCCCTCCCCGCCTTTGGGTGGCGCTGAGTGCGTGACCTTGGGTAGATATGGGGTGGCGATGTCATTTTGGCTGAGAGTTAATCCCGTTCAGTGCAGTGCATGCATTTAAAACATGAAATCCTAATCTGCTCCATGAGAAAGGCTATAACTTCCGTGAGTTCCTGGGAGTGGAGGTTGTGAAAATTAGAGAGACAAGCAGAGAAAACCATTCATTATTGAGAAGGAAGAGGTGCCACTAAATGGGAGGAGGGGAGGATGGGGAAGAGTTTATAAGACGCCCAAACAGCACGTGCAAAGGTCACTGAAGTTTCCATAATTAAGGAAAACAGTTTTGGAAGTGATGGGTCGTATCTCTCTGGGTTATATGCTGACTGCTCTGACTGTAATATTCCGATTAACACACTCTCTTGAGGTTTACATGATTTTTTTTTAAAATGGTCATTTCAGCATTCACAGTTTTCTGTTGTTGAAGTACACCTTTTATTTCTAACAGCTTTATTGAGATACAATTCACATAGCATATAATTCACCCATTTAAATTACACAAATCACACTTTTTTTTTTAAGATTTTGTTTATTTATTTGACAGAGAGAGACAGCCAGCGAGAGAGGGAACACAAGCAGGGGGAGTGGGAGAGGAAGAAGCAGGCTTCCAGCGGAGGAGCCTGACATGGGGCTCGATACGAGAACGCTGGGATCACGCCCTGAGCCGAAGGCAGACGCTTAACAACTGCGCCACCCAGGTGCCCCACAAATCACTCTTTTTTAAAGTGTATTTGCAGAGCTGTGCAACCATCACCACAGATGATTCTAGAACATTTTCATCACCCCAAAAGAACCATCCCCATGAGACGTCACTTCCCCTTCCTCCCTCCCCCAGGCCCTAGCAATCGCTAGTCTTCTTTTAGTCTCTATGGATTTGCCTCTTCTGGACATTTCGTGTAAGTGGAACATGCAATAGGTGGAGTTTTGTTCCTGACTTCTTTTCGCTCAGTGTATGTCTTTAATTTTCATCCAAATTGTAGCATGTGTCAGTACTTCATTCTTTTTAGGGATGAATGATATTCCACTGTATGGTTAGACTGCATTTTGTTTATTTTGTTTATTCATCTGCTGATGGACATTTGAATTGTTTCCACTTTTTTGGCTCTTATGACTATTGCTGCTATGTGTATTGGTATACACGTTTCTGTGTGGGTATATTTTTATTTCATATATATATATATATATACACACACACACACTACTCCTGTAAATATATGAGTAGAATTGCTGGGCCATATGATAACTCCATGTTTAACCTTTTAAAGAACTGCCAGGCTCATTTTCAAAGCAGTGAAGCCCATATTCAGCAGCAAAGCAAGGATTTTATATATGCTATGGCCTTTCAAGAATCTCTACTTTTTATCGAGACTTTCTCCTAAGATCTGATCTCTGCAGCCTGAAGCCTCCAGGGTAGCTGACCTGCAGACAGGGTCTCGGGCAGGTGTCTGGGAGTCTGGGAGGTGTGATGGAATAGAGTAGGAAGACAACCAGGACAAGGAGAAGAGAAAGAGCAGGAAGAAAGAGAAAGAAGGAAGGAAAGAAAGGAAGGGAGGGAGGGGGAGAGATAAAGAGAGAAAGGCAGGCAGGCAGGAAGGAAAGGAGAAAGGAAGGAAGGAAGGAAGGAAGGAAGGAAGGAAGGAAGGAAGGAAGGAAAGAAAAGGGAAGTGAAGGCAAGGAGGGAGGAAAGAAGGAAAGAAGGGGGAAGGAGGGAAAGAAGGAGGGAGGGAGGGGTCAGCAGAGGCAGGAATCATAGGGTGTTGGGCTGCTTGTCGAGGCTGCCCACTCCTAAGCCTAAAGTTGATCAATATATTTGTATCTAAGCTTTGTGAGTAATTTCTGCAAATGCTCAAGAAGGAGTGTGTGTGTCTCAACTCCATGAAGGAGGCTGAACATTGTGTCATCAGCTGTAGCCTGTACACGGATTGCTCATGTCCTGTGGTGAAGGGCAGATAGGAAAGTGACTCACTTCACGTAGGGCAGTGCTTCTGACGCACATGAGAATCACCTGGGAGCTTTTAAAAACTATGTCTGCCAGGGCCTCACGCCGGAGATTGTGATGCGATCTGTCTGGGGTGGGGCCTAGGTGCAAGTATATTTTAAAAGCTCCCCAGGAGCTTATATGCAGCCAGTGTTGAGAACCACTGATGCAAACATACAGTTTTTATATTTCAACAAACATTTTTAAGACAACTACTGTGATGATCTTTAAATGCATCATAGGACTTTTTCAGAAGAACATCAGAGCCCCAATTACTGCTACTTCTAAAGGATGCTAGTGAATAGGGGGTTTTGACTGTGATATCAATTTGCCTCCTTAGTGCTCTCCTTTGGCCAGAAGTCATTCTGTTTTGGAACCATGAAGCACATCTGTTGGGACCCCTGGAAAATCTCGAGGTGGAAGAAAAGAGTGTCAGGTGGAGCTGAACTGGGTAAGTCTAAAATCAATATGGCCTCTCGGGGACCCTGGAGCCCAGAATGAGTTTCCTGATCTCCGAGTTGGGAGGTAGTCTAGGGAGTGATTCTCTTCATGTAGCCGTACATTCATTCAATACATATTTACGGGGTCCCTTCTGAGTGCCTCATAATAATCCAGGGCACCATTGTAGGGTTAACAGCATGGTTCTCTGGGCTCTGTGACTTCTGTCTCCGTGAGTCTCCATGCCCTTCCTGCTTCCATCCTAGTCCAGGTCACCATCTTCTCCAGCCTCTGCCTCTGCAGACATAACTGGTCTCCTTGCTTCTGCTCTTAGCCCCCCTGCGACCTAGCCTCCTCAGAGCTGGAGGGATCATTAGAAAAGAAAGTCAGATGTCATCATTCCTTTGTTCAAATGGCTTCTCATCATACTCGGGATAACATTCAAGCCCCTCGATCTTACAAGACCTCACCTGCGCCCACATCTCCATTCTCATCTCTCCTCTCCTCTTTCTAGCACTTTTGGCCTTCATGCTCATTTCTTCCTCAGGGTCTTTCCACTTGTCCGTCCCTTGGTTTGGGATGTCCTTCCCCCAGCTGCCATATCCCCAGTGAGCTGACAAGCCTCTCTGTCCCAAGGTGTCCTTGTGCCAGCTGTCTGTGTGTCCCGCACAGCATCTAGTAAGGTCAACTGCATTTAGGAGGTACTCAGTAAGACACTTGAGGATACGAGTGGACAAAAATATAAAGAAAGCAACATGCTGGAAAAACCCCAGCCCAGAGTTCTCTGAAACAGGTAACTCAAAACAGCCAGCTCAGCATATCAAAGTCTGATGTGGTTCTCTTGCTGCTCCGAGAGCTGCAAAGATTTTACGCTTGTGCAAGCAGATCCTCTAAAAGAAGTAATTTTCTCTTTAGGAGAGTAGCAGTACACAGGCTCAGCAGTAAATTCACAGCATTTTACAAGAAGATGAAAAGTGAAAATCATATGAAAAGTAGCAATCGTGCCATAGCAGCACCTACCTGCACGTTAACGGTATGATGCCATAATTCGACCATAATTTCTCTCTCTGTGTGTGTCTGGCTCTCTCAACTATGGAAAATGCTTAGTGGTCTACACAACATGATATAAACCAGTGGGAGTATAGACAGATGCATTTTGACATAACAGTCTTTGTTTCCCATATTTCTTCTACCATTTCACTAACAGTAGGCTTTGCATCTGTATAAATGATGCCGACAATAGTGTGGGACTTTAAAGACACGGTCCATGATAGCTGGAGTCCATGGGTCACCAACCACAGATGAAAGTGCAGACTGGTGGGAGAGGTAGGCACCATTTCCATCTGGTTTCTCTATCTTTGATTTTTTTTTAAGATTTTATTTATTTATGTGACAGAGAGAGAGACAGCCAGCAAGAGAGGGAACACAGCAGGGGGAGTGGGAGAGGAAGCAGCAGGCTCCCAGTGGAAGAGCCTGATGTGGGACTCGATCCCGAAACGCCGGGATCACGCCCTGAGCCGAAGGCAGACGCTTAACGGCTGCGCCACCCAGGCACCCCATCTCTATCTTTGATTTTTAATGGGGTTTCCAAAAATGCTTTCACCCTATGAGCATTCATTCTGCTTACCTGTTTAGAGCTGCTCCTCATGACTCAAAAATTGTCTAGGACTGATCTGTGTACAAGTCCAAAAGCAATATATATGAATTCTAATGGAATAAAAAAACCAGTTACCCATAGTTCTACCACTCAGAGAAAACTCTTAATAATTCTATATTCCTATGTGGGAACACTTGGACATTTTTTCCTGTGATTTTGAAAGTTATATATCATCATAGAAATTTTGGGAAATGCAGAAAACTGTAAAAGGAGCAGAGGGATAAACAGCCCATAATGTAGAAAGGCTTTCTGATAATGAGTATTTTACCATGACACACACGGAAATCAAAAGCATCAGGCTTACTGGTTGAAAAACACCAAATTAAAAAAAAAACAAAAGTATTCCCCTCGGTCTGAAATGAACAATACTTGTAGCCTCTCGACATTGGAAGTGCCTTCTAGTTTCTGGAAATGCTGGGGTAACTCCTGACCCTGAGGATGACCGTGGAGTGGCTCAGAATCACTAGAAGAGATGGGAAGCTGGGTGAAGGCTAAGTGTGTGTGTGTGTGTGTGTGTGTGTGTGTGTGTGTGTGTGTGTGTTTGCGGAGGGAATGGGGAAGCAAAGTGGGTTTGCTTGCACAAGCATCCAGGGTGGGGAAGGCCAAGGGGAAAAGAGAGCAGGCAGGCCGAAGCTCCAAATGGCTCTGCACAGGGGTCTGAGCTGGTGGGAAGCTCGGTTTGCAGGCTGCCCTCTGGGGGGGTCTTGCAGACGCTGAGATCCTAGATCTGGCCTGGGGTCCTTCAGGTGCAGGGTCAGCTTCTCTGTGGCCTGGCAGGACTATTTGGCTGCAAATCAGCTCGTCTGCAGCAACTAGGCTGCCATCGAGCCAAGTAGACCAAGATGATGGGAAAGTGGGCTCCAGAGTGTGGAGGCGGACCCTCATCCCTGTTTGTTCGTTTGAAGATTTTATTTATTTATTTGAGAGACAGAGAGAGAGAGCGAGCAGGCACATGTGTGAGTGGAGGGAGGGGCAGAGGGAGAGGGAGAGAGAGAACCTCAAGCGGACTCCATACTGAGTGCAGAACGACACAGGGCTCCATCCCATGACCCCAAGATCATGACCTGAGCCGAAACCAAAAGTCGGATGCTCATCCGACTGAGCCACCCACGTGCCCCCTCCCTGTTTTTTTTTTTTTTTTTAAGATTTTATTTATTCATTTGACAGAGATAGAGACAGCCAGTGAGAGAGGGAACACAAGCAGGGGGAGTGGGAGAGGAAGAAGCAGGCTCATAGCGGAGGAACCTGATGTGGGGCTCGATCCCACAACGCTGGGATCACGCCCTGAGCTGAAGGCAGACGCTTAATGACTGAGCCACCCAGGCGCCCCCCCCCCCCCCCCCCCGCCTGTTGTTTTGAGTGGGAAGTCGCTCCAGCTCTCCAGGTGCTTTAGGAGAACGTCGACTTGTAGAAAGAACACTCTCCTGGGAGCTCATCATGCATCTGGCTTTCCACCCAGCTCTACGACTGGCCAGCCTGAAGCCTTTTCCTCTGTTTCGCCTGGATTTTGTTTTGTTTTGTTCTGAAGTGAAATCAATGCCTTCCCTGCTTACCTCTCAGGAGAATTATTATGAGAATAAAATGAGGTGATAAACATGAAGGACTATTCCTACTATTTAGGGTAATATTCTGTGACTGAGTCCCATGCACCCTTCAGATCTGTTAGTTTAGCGCTCCCTCCAGGGGGCCTCACTGGACCCCCAGCTTGGGTTAGGTGCCCCCACTTCCCTAGCAGTTGATTGCTGGCAGATTGATGGTGGTCAGTTTACTTCTCTGCCTAAGCTAGTGCTTGAGGCTAGCTGGTTGGTCCTTGTGTCCTTACCCCACACCTAGCACAGCTGGGGGTGCCGTACATCTTTGCGGGCTGCGTGAGTTTCCACTGAGTCATTGCAGAGTATAATGCAATAGTTACTGGTTGACTTTTTATATAACACAGCCAGAAACTGAGACTCCAGCTGCTTGACATGTTGGCACCCTGGACTTGCCAGCTTCCACTCTAAAACTGCCCCACGAAGCTTTCTCTGGGTGAGAAGGAAATTTGCTAAAACTTCATGACTGCCACTTTCCACCCAGGCCAGCTCCTCAAGGCCAGAGGTAACGAAAAGAAGAGTGGGTAAGGGGTGCCTGGGTGGCTCAGTGGGTTAAGGCATCTGCCTTCAGCTCAGGTCATGATCTCAAGGTCCTGGGATCAAGCCCCACATCAGGCACCCTGCTTAGCGGGGAGTCTGCTTCTCCTTTTCCCTCTACCCCTCTCCCCTGCTCATGCTCTCACTTGCTCTCTCTTTCAAATGAATAAATAAAAAACCTTTATTAAAAAAAAAAAAGAGGAAGAGTGGGTGAAGCAGGAAGCAGTACAAAGCCCTGGATTCCAGACCAGCCTTGCCCCTGGCCAGCTTGGTGGTGCTGGGCACAGGTCACAGCTCTGGAACTTTGCTTGCCTGTCTGCAAAATGAGTTGGTAGGGCTGTCTCGAACACCCTCTGACTTGTATTGTCCTGAAACACAAAAACAGGGGGACCCAACAAGCCAAGCTTAGTCAGCACCCCAAAGAGCTGGGTTTTGTTTGCTGGCTAAGAGGAGGCAGCAAATAACGTTTTTGTCACAATGTCTGGCAAGGATGAAAACATTTCAGCCAAAGACGTGAAATGGAAGAATCTGTACTGGGTGTGTGGTTAAGTCTGCACGCCAGTGTGTGCACAGAGGGCTAGACCCAGGGGGAGAGCCACGCTGCTAGTTCCCGAAGCTGGTTAAGCATGTGTGCCATGCTGTGTGTGTGTGTGTGTGTGTGTGTGTGTGTGTGTGTGTGTGTGTGGCAGAGAGAGCAGAGTGGAGGGCTATAGGGAAAAACCATTCATAGAATCATAGGTACTTTTTCATTTGCTATTTTTGGCAAATTTCTGAGGGTGTGATATATTTTTCATTACAACATATTTATAGCATGACTGACTGACCATTGCTGCCATCTCCCGCTGTGTCACAATTATTGCTAACTCAAGGACATTCTCTATGAAAATGGTAAAGTTATCTCTAAGAACACTGTGTTATTTTGTTGCTAAGCTCTTGGCCTTATTTCATTTAAATGACTAATGGAGTACCTGATAGGTTTATTATCCTGATATTATAGTTAATGTATACTTCATATGTGCTAAAAGCATATAATACAAAATGTATCCAACCTTACATTATAACATTAATGACTCCACATTCTAAAATTAGCAGTGTGCTTGTTGAATCATAGAAGACATATTTTCCAGAAAGAAAGAAATTATTTAAGATTCGGATGAATGAAAAAAGTAGTTTGTAGTTTCTTTAATATTTTTCATTAAACGCAATTTTCGTTTGTATGTAGCTATTCCTGAATGAACTTGTTGGTTATTCTTGGTAATGTTCTTATTCCCTCCGGCCCCACTTCATCGTTGTGTATTTATTTAATAGCTGAAAGTATAGTCCTCAATTGATTGGAGGATGTTTCAGACCAAGGCACTGGTTATCTAATAATCTTTCCTCCTGTGCTCTTCCAAAAAAACAGGGCATATTTCGAGATTAGAGTGATCCATCACGCATAGAAACTCTTCATTATTACTCTACAAACTTTAAAAAAAAAAAAAGAGATGTTCCAGATCAGGAAAGAAATGTGTTGTAAACTAAGAATTTCATCAGAGTATAAAAGAAAAAAATAAATCTATTCTCTTATAACCGTGTTTAAGATTTATATAGAAATAAGCTTTTTCCTTTGTTTGAAGAGAACAATAGCACAACCCTCTGTTGAGGATGATTTATCTCTTGCTAAACCGCCCTAACTGTTTATGACAGCAAAAAGACAGGTATCATTAACCTTAGGTGTTGACAATTTAGAATTCATGAGAATGAGTTGGAAACGGGTCCCACCCCTGAGTTTGCGGAGAGCAGATGAACCCTGTGAACCATCGCCACTGATCCCTTCTGTTACCAGAAAAGAGTTCCCCTGGAATTTTCATAGAGGGGGATTGGCTTTTAAGGTCCCTTTTCTCTGAAGTTGAAGTGAAAATTGTTTTTAGGAAAAATGGATCTCTATTCCAGTCAAAGTATTTTCCAAGGTCCTAGAATCCAGTTTATTTGTAAATCCATAATTTACTGAACCGTTTTACCTTCCTTGTGATTCATGTATAAATTAGTGATGAATTCCTGATTAATTTATTTTTGCTGCTGTTCTTGGATTTTAAAAGCTTGCACTCCTCGGGATCACCCTTCTTCATAAGCACCTTCAATAAATTTCAGCACAGAACGACGGCTCACATTCTTTTCTCCTTTACAGGACGATATAATCGGGCATTCTAAAGCAAATAAGAATTCGGTGACCCCAAAAATGTACCAGATTAAAAACTACCAATAAAAAATGAAGTGTTGCTGGAGAAAAGAGTCTGTAGCTCTTCTTTGCTTTAGAGACACATCACGACAGCATGAATTTGGGATAAGATCTGGTCTTAGCGTGGCATGCAGTAATTCACATTTTTAAATCTTTTACATATATTTAGCTTCTTGTGAGCATATTCTTATACCACATTAGATCTACTTAAAATCTATTGCGAGTATTGATTTTTTTCTTCAGAAAAATCAACGTAGAGAGATGGTCTCTCTCCTCTTATAAAGCCCATTAGAGAAAACCAGAATTGTGTTGACATAAAGGAGAATGCTTCCTAACGTACAGGACATACGGCCGTGGTTCAGAGGACTCAACTCTCGTTCAAATCTAATTAACTGATTTTGTCAAGCTTGGGCTCTAGTCTCTGCACAGTGATCACACCTCTATCAACATAAGCTCCCCTACTTAGTAACCAGAAGTGGCTAAAGGGAACTGCTAAAAATGCTAGTTTACCCAAGTGGTAACAGTACATCCAATAATTACATGAACTGTTTGGATTTCATTGGGGCAGCCTTTTTTTTTTTTAAGATAATTTTCAATTACTATGAGACTGGAATTTAAGAGTGTATGATTTACCTGAAATGTTTTAGTAAAACGTGGCAAGTAAATCACATACCCTGAATTCCCTTAATAGCTGTTATGACTTTGACATCTTCTTATTTTAAAGAAATTGGTGAAAATTTGACAAAACGAATGTGGATGGCTAAAATTGAACTTGACATTATCTATACGGGGGAAGAGGAGAAATCACTATATTTAGAAAGGAACGCTCCTATCCCGCCCCAACTACATATCCAGGTTAAATGTGTGCACATCCCGGTAGCTGGAACATCTGCTTCTAGCTTGTTGTTCCTCTTGGCTGCTTTTCAATTGGATTTCCTCGAGCAGGTCCCAGGCTTGTCACTGCAGCTAGGGTCTGTTAACCATCACCACTGGTCCTACATTAAGGAGGAGGTTCAGGGCTAAGCTAATAACTCGCCTGCCTTTCTGACTGATCACAGTGATGCTCTCCGCGGCCACTTATCATCAGGCTCCTCTGGGAGGGTGCTCTTCTTTGTCTGTACCTCTGGGGGGAATTGGTTTTGTTTCTCCTTGTTCCTGGAGTCACGTGTGAAAAGGCAGAGCTCATTGTGGCTTCTATGGAATGGCTGTGCGGTGTTCCCTGTCTGAGAGTCAAAGGAACCGAGGCTCAAACATGAAACTCGCTGTGCCCCTTCCCAGGAACTCTGTTATATGTATGTGATGGTTCTCTTCTCCTCTTCCTCCACTCTGTAAAACAGAAAAGAAACTGTCACTGAATGTGGGTTAAAGGAAGCGAGGTGACTTCTAAAATGAAACAGAGTACTTTAGTGTTCCAAACCGTGGTTATGATTTGGCGTAAAATCACAAGTGGAAAATGCTTGATGTTTATAGGGTAGCAAGCAGTAGTCCACATCCCAGGGGGTGAGCTGGGGGGTGGGGTTGGAAGGAGATAGGCAACTGTAAGGATGCTTATAAAGGCTTTTATACAATTCGGTGGCTTCCTCTTTATAAATGTTCCAGGCCGACTATAAAGGAGGATGGTCACATTCAAAGATAGATGAGAAGCACTCAGAAAGTTTGCTAACAGGCAAGGGGCGGGGGGGGGGGGGGCGTGCTGAGTTTGCTTCCCGTTCCCACTTTCTAGGTGGCTTCTGAGACAGCAGAGAAACGTGGATTCAATCCTGCCTTTGTATCCTGAGATTGACACCATCCTGGTGTGACTTCCACAGCTGAGCTCAGATAGATATCAGCTCGCTCTGCCAACCCCTGCGCTGACTTTAAACTGGACAAGTAGTTCCTTCCCTAGGGCAGGCATTTCACAGGGAATTCACCTTTGCCAGACCTTGCCCTGGTCCCTTGTATGGATCTATTGCAAGGTAAGAGACAGATACTGGTTGCGCAACCTCGGGTAATAATAACAGGAGAGGGATCAGGTACGGTTATTGAAGCACAGGAAATAAGATCGGGATGCAGTACTATTCTGATGCACATGGTGTTCCTTCTTTTGAAGGGCGTTGGGGGAGGGAGGTGGCTATTATCCAGATTTCTGACTACCAAAGTCCTGAGTAAACCTAGCACTGGGTCTTACTATATATGATAATAACAGAAACTTTGTTCTGATGTGATCTATCGCCTTTGCTTACCCATTTTATAAATACTTCTGGAAAAGGATCCAACCTTTGGGAATTGTAGTGGTTAAAATCTGCTTGTTAGCCTGCTTTTAAGGCACAGAATTCCACTGTTAAAGTAGTTTGAACTTAAAAAGAAAATAAATTGATGACATAAAGAATCGGTGAAAACTCTAGCATTTGGGGATGAGCCAGTGATTGCCTTTTTGATCCTCCCGGAAAAAAAAAAAATTGCAGCTGCTGCCTCTAACTAGTGATTGTGCAGAAGATGCTGGCTGAAACTTACTGAGCATTTACTAGGTAGCCCGTCTCCTCCTGAGTTCTTTACCTATGTTACTTCCCTGAATCTTCACAAGAATCCCACGAGGTCTCCGTTACCTTCGTATTAACTGAGCCCAAAAGGTGCAATTGTTCTCAAAGTTCATCAGAACAGCAAGCATCTGCTTCTCCTGTTTAAGGAAACTTTGAGAGGTGGGCGAGGGGATGGGGGAAAGAGAGGATGAAGATTAAGGGGTGCACTTGTCTTAATGAGCACTCGGTGATGTATGGAAGTGCTGAATCACCATATTGTACAACTGAAACTAATATAACACTGTACGTTAACTATACTGGACTTAAAATAAAACATAAATTAAATAAATAAACAAACAAGCAAATAAATCAATAAAACTGCCCCCTACCAAAAGAAAAAAAAAAAAGAAAGAAAGAAAAGAAAAAGAAAGTAAACCTGAGAAAACCTGGATCCTTCCTTCCCTTCAGCCCCCACTCTGTCCGTTCCCTTTTAAGCTGAGGGAAACTTTTATCGTACTTAAGAATGGGGTGAACCTGAGAAAAGCCTTGAAGAAAGATGACGTATGTTGAAAAATCATGTGGAACTGCAGTTCCAGCCCTGAGCTTTGCAGAAGAAATGCAAAGGATCTGGAGGGAAGAAAAAGGCAGCAGAGAGTGGAGGTCGAAAAGGAAGAACCAAATGGGCAATAAATGTGGTCTTGCCAATTTCAAGGCAGTTGAGATGATCCTTATTATGATGTCTTTCTAACTAATCCATCATCCTCTGTATTAGAGTGACTTTCTTTCGTTTTGGGACAAATGCAGTTATGTATAATAGTAATGAAAGAATTCCCCCCAAGGACCGTAACATGTAAACACCCTGACGAAATCCAGACTATTTCCAAATACTGGGGAAGTAGAAAGGAGATACGTATTATTAACTAGCAGTATTAATTCAAACTCCTTACTTAATTTTATTTTATTATTATTATTATTATTTTTTTGAGAAAGAGAGTGAGCAAGCACGTAACACGTGTGCACGAGCATGGGGGTGGGGTGGAGAACAGAGGGAGAGGGAGAGAAAGAATCCCAAGCGGGCTCATGACCCTGAGATCATGACCTGAGCCAAAATCAAGAGTCCAACACTTCATGAACTGAGCCACGCAGCTACCCCAAACTCCTTACTTCATTAAAAATAGATTATTTTGTTTTAAAGGATTTCATATACTACATACATTATCTCATTGACACTAAATAAAAGTAACTGCTCATACTTTCTGCCTGTTCTGTAGCTTTCTTCTTATTTAGGATTTTGTTTTACTTTGACATAGTTCTCCTCAGGCACCATATCCAATTTTGCATCCTACCTTCCCCTCCCCCTTAGCATTCTGTTTTAAGCATAGCATTTGCTGTGGTTTTAAATATGATATGGAGACAAGGTTTTGTTTGTTTGTTCGTTTAAAGCTTTTATTTCTTTTTTTTTTTTTTTAAGATTTTATTTATTTATTCGACAGAGATAGAGACAGCCAGCGAGAGAGGGAACACAAGCAGGGGTAGTGGGAGAGGAAGAGGCAGGCTCATAGTGGAAGAGCCTGATGTGGGGCTCGATCCCATAACGCCAGGATCACGCCCTGAGCCAAAGGCAGACGCTTAACCGCTGTGCCACCCAGGCGCCCCTAAAGCTTTTATTTCTAAGTAATCTCTACACCCAGTATGGAGCTCGAACTCACAACCCCGAGATCAAGAGTCGCACGCTCTACCGACTGAGCCAGCCAGGCACCTCCAGAGACACTGTTTTTAATGGCTATATAATATTCTGTCCAGTAGGTGGTCCAGAGTTGCCCCATAGCTCATATTTTGGGGTTGTTGCCAATGTTTTACTGGCAAATATGTTTATATGTATAAACATTTTAATAACTAGGGTTTCCTCAATGTTATAGTCCCAGAATCACTGAGTTACATGGTGTGCATAGTTGAAGAAATCTGCAGTCCTTTAATTTTTCAATAACGGAAAGAAAGCCCCTTTTCCAGGCTTTAGTTTAGCAGAGGAGCTGAAACTTCTACTACAGGGAATTTGCTTATCTAACCTATGTCTTATTAATATATGCAGTGGTTCCTGCCTTGTTCAGAAACACTAAGGTGATAACCATAAAATCTAAAATGAAAAAGAACCGCATCCTACTCTATGGTCAATACAGACCTATTTTCCAGAGGGGGAAAAATTCTGATTTATCTTCACATATTTATAAATTCGGCTTGCAAATATATCTTAGGGAAGGTAGTAGATGGAATTAGGAGGATGCAAAAACAGAGAGGGTGTATTAATAGGTCTGTAATGATATAAAATTTATTCTGGGGGTAAGGTAAAACTTAATGGTTCATAAATAGCAAATTCATTATATTTTTAATACTCGGGTTATATTAACACCATATAACATCTTTATGGTACCATTAGTAGCATTTAAATCCTTGACTCAACTTGAAAAACAAACATTTCCAAATCTTGACCATGAAATGATCAGCCAAATAAAATGTTTTAATAAATATTATTGGATTAGAACATGGTTGGTTGGGTCATAAACTGTCTTATAAATGTTTTATGTCATCTGTTACACTGCATTTTTAAATGTTAACAAATTAATTTATTTTAAAGGCCACATCAAGGTGAAAACACCTTGTTTTCACTGGGGCATTAGGCAGCGGGACAATTCATCATGTGGCCGTTTCTCATTCAGTCATATCCAGTGGCAGAAGAGATGTTAGGACATAAAATGTGGTATGGTTTGTTAAATATTCATTTATAATTTGCATTCATTATTAAATTATGTGTTGGGCTAATCTTTAATCTTAAAAATACATACAGTGTCATAAAGCTCTCAGAAGACATGATAAATATTTAATAATTTAGTGTTACTTTAAGTGTTGACTAGAATGCACACAAATGTTTGTCAGTAATGATACTTAATTATTCCGAGGAGATTTGATCTGCATCGGTATTGAGTTCAATAATTCATTCCAGCCTTCAGGTCACTAAGAGAAATATCAGTTTGGGGATCCCATCTCTTCATGATTAATGGTGATTCAGCTACTTGCTCCTTTGGTCATACTGTCATTCATTGCCTTAAACCATTTCGACAGAGTGGTGACTTTGAGGGGCTTTTTTTTAGTGGTCTCCATGACTATCATGATAAATTTCACTTTTGGTTTGGAAGCTTGGGAGTTGAAATCCTCTCCTCAAAGGAGATTCAGTCCTTTGAGCGACTATCCCAGAATACAGCAAATTCCAGGCTGAGAATTTCTCATGCTCGAATAGTCAAGTATTTGATTAAGCTCCATAGCCATGATATTCAATTTGCATTTGGTAAACTGAAGAAGTACAACCATCATGAGAAAGCTCGATGTGGCGGAGTGGTGATTTGTATTATAGTAGCCTGGTAGCTGCCCAATGAACCATGTAAAAACAGTTCATTAAAATGTTTATGTGCTTGGTTGGTTAATGCAAAGAAAGCTTTATTGCAGCCTTATAAAACCTTAGTAACTTCGGGTCGGAGTCAGATCAATGCATTGTAATAACTCAGGCATATGCTTCAACTCTTCTGGAGTGGAAAGAAGAACCCAGAAACTTCCTTTTCTTCCTTGTTTCTATGACCACATATCTTCAGGTTTTCAAAGTGAATCTAGACTTTATTACTTTTAGCTCTCTTTTAAACCAGATAAAATATTCCAAGTTCATTTGTAGGCAATTTGTAAGACGTTTTTTGCATAGAACCCTGGCGTACTATTTGTAATAAAATCTAATCAATGAATACGTGACTACTACATTTTGTTTGGAGGTTAAATTTTTATGAAATCTCAGCTATATTGAACATCAAAAAAAAAATCGGTTTTAAACTGGAAAGCAGACATGTTAATTTATTTGTGAGCTGGTTTCTCCCATTTACTTCAACATTTTGGGGGATGTACAGACAAATTTCAAGCCCATGAGGACATTACTGGAAGATTATAACTATGTGAGAGTATTAGACTCTTCTATGTTGACATTTAAAAATATTTAAAAACATTTGGATCTATAACAAAAAATGATTTTTTAAAACCCCCTTTAACAAAACACCCATTTTTAATAGAAAATTGATCTATGCGGGCATTTATCTTCATAGGATATACACAATTAGACTTACGGATAGCAAGTAGTACTTCCAATTCATCAATATAAAGTCCTCTAATAAAAATGGTTTATTCATTAGATTAGTATGTTGAAAAGAAGCATGAGAAGAAAATATGCTTTCAGGAGCAAAGCCAAAGGTGCTAACATCATAAAAAAGTATGATATTAAGAAAGCTATCTCTATATGTTTCCTCTTCTTCCCTTGCTATACACACCACTATTTATTATAACAAGCTAACACATAGAGGAAGAGGCGAGAGTAGAATGTTACGGTAAAAAATGCGTCAATTAAAAAAGATACTCCTTGCGGGGCGCCTGGGTGGCACAGCGGTTAAGCGTCTGCCTTCGGCTCAGGGTGTGATCCTAGCGTTATGGGATCGAGCCCCACATCAGGCTCTTCCGCTATGAGCCTGCTTCTTCCTCTCCCACTCCCCCTGCTTGTGTTCCCTCTCTCGCTGGCTGTCTCTATCTCTGTCGAATAAATAAATAAAATCTTTAAAAAAAAAAAAAAAGATACTCCTTGCACACAGTGGTCTCCATTCTTAATGTTCTGTGCATCAGCCAAACCATGGCATTTGAAAATTGTACCTTAATATGCTTGTGAACATCAAAATCTACTCCTACCCTCCCCACCCCCTGTAAGCTTGGAGATTGGATGGCTGCCCCTAATTGGCATTTGGAGTTATTTTTTCCTAATTCCTAGAACTGTTCAATCTAAGGCGGAGTTCTTTTAGAATTAGGTACTGTATCATATAGAGATGAATTTGACTCCAACATCCAGTATATATTCAAAAAATATTCGTAATAAATCTAAGCCAGCACCAAGCACCATGTTTTATACATGGGAGACACTCCATAAACATTTGTTAGAATGAAGGAAGGAATGTTGAAGGAGCGTCTTTTAAAATCTGCTTTGAGGGGCGCCTGGGTGGCTCAGTCAGTTAAGTGCCTGCCTTCGGCTCAGGTCATGATCTCAGGGTCCTGGGATCAAGCCCTGCATCGAGCTCTCTGCTCAGGGGGAGTCTGCTTCTCCCTCTCCCTCCCACTCTGTGTTCTCCTTCTCTATCAAATAAATAAATTAAATCTTAAAAAAAAAAAAAGGTCTGCTTTGAAATCCAACGGCTGGTCCTCTTATCTGAGAGTCTGAGGTTGGAGAGAAGGATGGGAAGGGAAGAATTCATGAAGTTAAATGAAAGAAGTCAAACACTGATCTGCTTTGGAGCCTGAGCCCAGTCTTCAGATGTACACAGAACACCATTTAAAATCTCTATTAGCACACTGCTGGACATAAGACAGTTTTCCTTCCGTTCGTGCGTTTTTAACATAAACTCTGAGTTGTTGAGTTGGGTCTGAAGCCATACCAGTTTAAGACCACTTAATTGAGAATCTCTTCTTATCATTTTAGGTTGCACATCCCATCAACTTTCATGTAAGATTAAGAGGAGGTAAGCAGTGATGTGACCTCTGGTGCATTATCCTCTGGTCCGTGATTATAAATGGGGCACTTACGTGTGCTGACCCATATCTTCCACCAGCTCTACAGATATCTGTGGCCTGACTCAGACTTGAATGACTGTTTTGGCTTCAGATGAGACTCAAAGCAAGTCAAGAATCAATTTTTAAATGTGTTTGACTAAAATCTGTGTGTGTGTGTATGTGTATGTGTGTGTGTGTATGTGTATGTGTGTGTGAGAGAGAGAGAGAGACACTGTGGCTATGTGAATACAGTGAGAGAGGGGATAGTACACAACTGGAAAAGAAGGTCCTAGATCTGAAACTCACTATACTTGTGATCATGGCTTTTCAATTCCGAGGATGAGAAAAGACATCTTGGATAAGTTTAACGAAGCTTCCTCATCTCTTGCTGTTTCAAAAAGCCGGAGTGGGGTGGAACAAGGAGGGCTTGCTAACCATGTGGGTCTCCTCAAGCCCTCTCAGATTTAATTGCAAGCATAAATGACCCCCAGTCCTGCAGCATATCAACTTGATGTGTATAATTGATAGCCAAACATTTTTTACAGGCTGTTAAATGGGAAGGCCAGAATGAAATGCATATAATGTTGATTAAAGTGATTTTTTTGGTACAAAAGGGTCAGAGACATTAACAAGTTAAAAGAAAGTGTGAGCTCTGTTCTTATTCCTCTAACCTTTGTTCAGTTTTTTCCCATAATTGACACCACATGTTTACCATTCCTATTTTTGTCAAATCTAAAGCTCTAAGTATTGAATGTATTTAGAAGTGCTCTTGAGATTAAGGCACTCACAGAGTGCTCAGAAAGGTAGATTTCAGATATTATTGTAGCACATGGTAAAGGAGTAAGATTTAAATAAACCCGCTGGTGTGCCTTGTATTAAATTGTCTGGCTCGTAACGGCAGACTAAAGTAACAGTAACTCTGAAAAGGATTCAAATGGACACATCTAAATGATAATTACTGGGTAAGTTTGTTTTGGTTATAATTTGTGGTGTTATTTTTATAACCGACATGAGACATAATATATTTTTCAGGGTTCTGCAATAGCAGGGCAACAAATGGAAGCTGTCAGAAAGTATTTGTAGGAACGGTTATTGAAGAAAGCTGTGAGGTTGTTGAAATGCTGCACAGACTCGATTTTTTTTAGCCCATAGAGCAGTCGAATAGTTTCTTAAAAATGTAATGACTGTGGACATGTGGTGTAGAGCAAGCCCTCTGCCTCGGCTTTTAAAATCCTTCTCATTAATGCGAAACCCAAAGGTACTGTGCGAGGATTTCTTCAGCACGACCCGCGTCGTAAGGGAAACAGCACTGAGCTGTGGAAGCTGCGGGTGCTGTCTTGTCTCACCTCCCATCCTCTGGATCATCACCCCTCTCCCTTTGCTTATCCTCTCCTCTCCTGTCTGTGCTTTGGCTCTGTCTGTGGCACCAAGGACACTGCAGGGTCTTTGGCTCTCGGTCCTTAACTGGCAGCACTCAAATCTACTGAATTTACTGACCTCTGCCCGAGCCATGAACTGAGACCGATGAACAGACCACCCAAACTCCCTGCAACAACCAGATGGCATTTACGCCCGGCACTTCCAATGCGACGTAATTTCGTGGAATTTACCTCACTGCTCATATGGCTCTGATTATTTGCTGACTTGTAATTTTAGTTATTAGCGTGCAAGTCTTATCTTCCTTGCCAGACTGTAAACGGCTAGATGACAAGAGCTAGGCTTGGTGCTTTTTTGTGTGTCTTCGCTCCTTCCCCGGGGTTGGTACGGTGCTCTGCACAGCGGGGAAAGTCAGTAGACACACTCTGCGTGCATCAGTGACCTGAAGCTCCAGACATGGAAGATCCTAGAGATAATCCAGTTATCAATGCCCAGAGATTGGCCACATCCCTGGCTCAATCTGCAGTTATCCAAAGTAAGTTTCCAGTTTCTTATTTCCATAGATATGAAATCAAGAGGATATATATTTTAAGATTTCCACAGTATCTTATTTCCAGAGATTTGAAATCAAGATGTTATATCTTCCTTCATTGAGTAGGAAATAGCTCTCACACGCTGCTGTGGCAGTACAAGGCTAAAGGAGTTATAATGATCCTTGAACTCAAATCTACGGATAACACATTCTATTAACTGGCTGGAGACCAGAGTAAGACTGTGGGTGAAACCAGCGTCTCTGAAGCAATTCTAATTTCCAGGCACAGAAACTGCACTTTTTAGCAGCAGAATTTAATGTGAGAAGTGACTTTACTAGAGGAAGTTCTACCAATCATTTGGGTTCTTTCTTCCCTGAAGTTGTAGGAAAAGGGTAACTCCTAGCCTCAAGCACTCACGTGTTATTGTTATAATATGCAGACACACTTGCCTTGCACTTCGTTTGCATGACGGTAATTGGGAAATACACAAGAGGTTAACTATGTTTCTTTATGAACGTTTCTAACTTTTCCAGTTTGTCCTGCCTCATTTTTGCCACACGGAGATTTAAAATAATAGTATCAGTTATTGAAATAACTAAAACAGGAAGAAATCAATACTTTTCTACATATATCGCCTTTCAGAAAAGAAATTCTTTCATTCCAAATTTTATTTTTTCTCAATTTCTGTTCAGTCCTTGATATTAAATTTTAATAATAGTAATTTAATAATAAGATATTTTTCATATCGTGAGCTCATCGGTGCAGATAAGGTATTTCTAATGTAAGTTATGAAAGTGAAAATTCAAGAAGACTGAAGTTAGAAACATGTTTGTGTCTTTTTTCCACGACGAACCCATGTCTATTCTCTATGAAATTGATGTCAAAAAAGTATTATATATTTTCAGTAGGAAATAGAAGGCTGCCCTCTACTATCCTTGTCAGGATGTCGTATCCCTTTAATCATACTTTTCATTTCAGTACATTGAAATTTCCGTTACCAAGGACAACATCATAAATAAAAGTGTTTGTGAAATTTTACCTGCGGCTTCCTAACTTTGTGCATTAAGCATGAGACTAGCAGAGAGGTGGTCAAATGTGAAAATTTATAATCATTTATTACGTACGGCTGAAGCAAGAAGGGAATAAAAGCGTGAAGGCATACATCTATAAACGGAAGCCGAAAAGCTTAAATGAAAAGTAAAGTGAATTTCTGTGTCTTGTCATAAAGTAATGAGAAGCTAGAGCTTTTATTCATAGCAACCCAAGATGCATTTACTCTCAATCTAGCTTCAGCAGTAAACGCTTCCCTGATGTATTGCTTTGGACTTACAAAGAAATATTTGTGCTCTACATAATAGTATAGTTAGGAGAATTACTGCATGGTTGAGAAGATTCTATAAAGGTTTATAGCTGGTGGTGTTACTGTAATTTAATCACAATGTAGCTAATGTAGTACTTTAATATCACAGGTTACTTTTTTATTTACCATTTATTAGTAACTGACAGAGTCAATCATCTCTACATCATAAACAAATCATGGATGGATTCTGTAGAAACCCTAAAATTCCAGAATAGATGTACTATGGTTGTTTTACACTACCATATTCCCTGTAATGAGCTAACCATCAAATTATTATTTAGATCTGTGAAATGTAAGTCAGGCTCCTTGTTCTCAGTCCATTGGCCAAAGACAACTTGAGAACATTTAATGTTACGTGTACAATTAGCAACGCGGGTTGTTTATGCACAGAAATAAGTCACTGGTCCATTTCGAGTGATGATTAGAAGGGATTTCTGAAGAAACTTAAGGTATTTAGCTGGAGATTCTTCCTGAGTGTCCTGTAATATGTTCATGAACATTACCATAATATTAAGCTTAAACCAATGCTTTCTCATCAGAGTTTTTCATAAAAGTTTGTTTTTGCATTTGAAAAAGAAACGCAATTGTTTCTATACTTTCTGTTTATGGATAGTCCTGTTTCGATAGGTAGATAGAGAGATGGATAGATATGAACAGATAGTACTAATTATTTGATACATAAATCGTCTCGTTATGCAAGGAGTATGAAATCAAGACTAGTCAAAGAAAGGCACTAATGTACAGAAGCTGGGTGATATTGTGGAAAGTAGACTGAGAGCAAATCTAAGTCTAAGCCAAGGTTCAATTCTCTGACCTTGGACAAGTCTCCTGACCTTGGTGAATCTCCGTAGTCCCATCCATAAAATAGGAGTAGTGGGATTTGTCCTATTAATCCCTCTGGATTGTTGTAAGGATCAAATAAGATATTGCATGAGAAATCATTCTACAAACTGAACAGGTCCACAAACAATCAGTGCTTTGGACATAAAAGATATTAAATAAATGTAGAATTCAGTGTTCAGAGCAGGTTCTCTTTATGTCAGATTTCAACAACCTTTATTACAAAGTGAGCACAGAAGTCATATAAAAAAAAAAAGGTCTGGGGGCCCCTGGGTGGTGCAGTCGTTAAGCGTCTGCCTTCGGCTCTGCGTGATCCCGGCATTATGGGATCGAGCCCCACATCAGGCTCCTCTGCTATGAGCCTGCTTTTTCCTCTCCCACTCCCCCTGCTTGTGTTTCCTCTCTCACTGGCTGTCTCTATCTCTGTTAAAATAAATAAATAAAATCTTAAAAAAAAATAAAAAAATAAAAAAGGTCTGTCATCTAGCTAATGTTTTTTTGAGCACCTACTATGTGTCACAGGGACAGAGCCTATTGCATTAAGGATAGTTGATGAAAGTTTTGAAAAGGATAATGAATTGGAACTAGGTTAGGTGTTAGTATACAGCTGGTTGCAATCATCTTTTCTAGAATCTTTGCCCTTGAGACTGTATGCCATCCTGCCTTTCAGTGTGATTAGATTTTTTTAAATTTTATTTGTTTATTTGACAGTGAGAGAGCACAAGCAGGGGGAGCAGCAGAGGGAGAGGGAGAAGCAGGGGCTCAGGGCTCAATCCCAGGACCCTGGGATCATGACCTGAGCCGAAGGCAGATGTTTAACCGACTAAGCCACCCAGTTGCCCCTTGATTAGATTTTCTAAATTGTTTAATTTCTAGGAATTTACAGACTTTTAAATTCTCGGTGGAACTCCAGCTCACGTGAGGCTAGTCCCATGTGAAGTCGTTAGGCTATAATTTGGTGACAGTGACCGATCTCTAGTTTAGGAGGTGATACTTCTGGAAATAAAAATAGCCCCGCTCAAAAGCACAGCCTTAGATTAACAACTCAAAGAAAGAGAAACAGTCTTCAGGTAACTGAAGTGACCATTCAGTTGAGAACAGAAACGTCAACACAGGCATGGGTTTTATTGATTTTTTTCACGATGTTATTTAGTTCCTGGTGCCCGGAATACCCTCCCCTTTGTCTGTCAAAGTCTGGCTAATTCTTCAAGGTCCAGTTGAAAGGTCACACCTTTTGTAAAATTTTCCCATCTCTGCCTTGTATTCCACCATACTAGCTCTCATAATTCTAAAATTCTGCCTCTATTACAGTTATTTCTGTGTCATTATCTATTATACTTTCAATTTTTAAAAGCAAGGGCAAGTAATCTTCATCTTTGAGCTCCTTTTGGCTTCTGGCATCATGCCTTGCACAAGACGCTAATCAAATGGTTGTTGAATTTAATTACTGCTACTTAAAAAAAATCATCTGATATAGGTGTGTATATAACATTAGGATTTTAAAATATTGGTGACTTCAAAAATAAGAGCCAAAGCTCTGTTTCCTATGATAAGACAGTGACATACTGGTTTTATTTTTTCTTTTATGAGATTAATTTTTTAAATTAATGTTAAGTTAAAATTATGTTTTAAACATCACCAAATTTTATACTCTAAATGCAGTATATCCTTATTCTTTCTTCTTTGTAGTTGCTTTTAACTCTTTCTTCTGTACATCTTATGACATACTCTTTAGTACAAAGCAACAACAGTTCTGGCCTGAGTGGTCCTCCTGTGTTTGGAGCACGGCCATGGGTACAAAGGGGGCTTAAGGGAAGAGGATGACATCCCTTCCAGGAGCCTTTGCTGTCTTAGAATTATAACAGATCTAGGGGTCAGCCCTCCATCAAAGCAAAGCATTGTGAGGACCCCTGCTAAGGTGTAGCTGCTGTATGACTTGATGTTGATGGAATATCAAAGAGGGAAAACCGAGGAGAGGATTTACATATCCCACTTTTCCAGCCAGCCTCACTGTAGTGGAGGCACATTATCTCCCTTCTAGAATACTGAACATTTTATCTCAGGGACAGGAGAATAGAAAACTATAGCAAAATTGGACAGATGAAGTATGCCCAAAGCCTTCTTATTTGAGGTAAGTTTTTAAAAGATTTTTTTATTTATTTGAGAGAGCATGCATTCATGCACATGAGCTGGGGGGAGGGGCAGAGGGAGGGAGAGGATCCTGAAGCAGACTCCCCATTGAGCTAAGAGCCTGAGGTGGGGCTTGATTCCAGGACCCTGAGACATGACCTGAGCCCAAATCAAGAGTCAGATGCTTATCCAACTGAGCCACCCAGGCATCCCTATTTGAGGTCATTTTAAATCATTTTCTAAATAATTTATCTTCTTACCACCATAAAGTAAAGCAATAAACAAAAACATTTGTGTTAATGATAATAGAGAATTATGATTTAGTGGAAAAAACAACTGTTTGGGAAGTTCTGCGTATTATATCAGCTCTAACACCCATCTAAGTAATTAGTTTCGCATCTATAGAAACAACAAATTAATTTGTCGTTGTTCATTTCATGTGAAATGTCTAATTGTACCTTTTAGAGTTACAGACTAATTAATGTAGTTTGGCTTTAATAAAATTTGTGCAAGTTTACTCTGTGCCAGGTTCTTTGCTAGGGGTGTGTATGTGTGTGTGCACACAAATGCATGTGTGTGTGCACATATATGTGCCTATGATCTGGAGGATGTTTTGGAAAGAAAGATGAATAAGACATGAAGTCTGCTCTGGTGGGGGATGCAGATCACTTAAACACCAAAGAGCTTACCCTGGACGATAGATAATATGCCTAGCATCTATGAGGGATTTCATTCATAGTAAGTAGGATTTCGCATATAATATTTGAGACATGTTTTCCCAATTCCCCTTCCTGTTAGTTGTTTTAAGTGTTTTAGATGTCTGTTCTCTTTGACTGGAATCTATTACCTTTTGTGACTTTTTTTTTTTGTATTTTCTTCCAAATCTTGGAAAACTATCATGCTTCCAAAGAGTGATAAATATACTTACAATACAAATAGATAACGACACTGGGCTTTTCATGAATAATATTTAACTCTTTAATTCAAGTGTTGTTAAAGATACTTTTAAACCTCACTTTTCTGGATACACACAAAATAGAGGAACTTGTAGGTGTAAAGAGCTGCTTCCAAATTTTTGAAAGGCAATTTAACACATTACAGAAATTAAGCCAAAGAAAACCCTTGCTGGATTTAGAAAGAACCTCCACTCTGGAGGAAATAAAATAGTAGAGAGAAAATAAAATAGTACTGGGAAAAATATTTGCTACTGTGCCTGGTATGTAGAAAATACTTGAATCCTTATTGCATTTGAATCTCTGGGAAGATACTTATGATAACTCTTGAAACCACTTGAACTTCTAGACATGGAGAAGTTCCTAAGTATGATGCTTTTCATGCAAACCTAAGGGGAAAAGTGGGAAAGATACGTAGCCATCAAAATTTATGAGGATGGATGTGAAAAGAAATTATACCTACATTTTTGCATTTCTTGAAATGTTGCTTTAAATTATATAGTTTCGGGACACCTGGCTGGCTCAATCAGAAGAGTGTGCAGCTCTTGATCTCTGGGTCGTGGGTTTGAGCCCCACATTGGGTGTAGAGATTACTAAAAAAATAAATGAACTTTAAAAACATATATATAGTTTCTACTTAAGTGTAATTATTTAACTTATTTAACATAATTACTTAAATGCGGTGTTAGTATTACTGATATTTATTTATTTTATTTTTTAAAAGATTTTATTTATTTATTTGAGAGAGAGAACACGAGTGGGGAGGTGGGGTGGGGAGGAGGGACAGAGGGAGAGGGAGAAGCAGGCTCCCCCCTGAGCAGGGAGCTCAACACAGGGCTCGATCCCAGGACTCCGAGATCAAGACCTGAGCTGAAGGCAGATGCTTAACCGACTGAGCTACCCAGGCACTCAGAGTATTAGTAATATTTAACAATAGTATTTAATGTATAGCAATGATCAAATTTAATGAAATTATTTAGCTGCCTAGAGAAAAGCATAACCAAGTGGGAAAGTCTGCCAGATTGTTACCTCAGTTAATTATATTCATTCATTCAATGTTATTTATTGAGTTTCTTTGTGCCTGGCACTGTGGATGTAATGGACGACCAGCTGTAGGGCTTAATTGTGGGAGAGATGGACATTAAACAACTAATTACAAAATAAGCATTTAAATGCAATTGTGGGGAGTACTTCAAAGAAGAAGTACAGGAGGCTTAGTCCATGTTAGATGTCCCAGATGGAAAGCTGGTTGGTGGGATATTTTGGAGATGAGGTCATAACTGAGGTCATAACCATAAGCTCATCATCTGCTAGACCCAACATTTCTTAAAGTGGTACAGCACCTTCCTAAAGAAGGACGAAACAGTCTATGGTGAAGACAGCTCCTGTAGGCTCATTGTCACCTCTGGTTGACGGTTGATACAATTGCCAGTGGGGTGGGGGTAGAAGAGGGAGCAAGAGAAAAATTCACTCAGTATGAGAAACACAAAGGAGAACTCCTGGATCTTCCCATAGACTCAGGAATACTCGGAGAATGGTTTAAAGGTAGTATTGGACTTCCCTTAAATGTTATCAAATAAAGTCTTTGATAACAGAGGATAAGAGGCAAACGCCAGAAGATTTAAAAGAGGTTGAGGGCGTGAGAAAATATAAAAGGGGTTTAAGGAAAATTTGAAAAAGGACTGAAAGGAGAGAGGGGGAATATATGACAACATTTCAAGTTATTATGGGACAACTTATGGTTATTTAAATCAATATACTATGTCCTTTTGTGGTGAATATCCAATTGCCTTAAGTGTGCTAGGGAATGTGGTAGGTGCTAGGAAAGCAAGGGTGAACGAAACCGACCTTATTCCTGTTTTCTTTTTTTTTTTTTTTTTAAGATTTTATTTATTTATTTGACAGAGATAGAGACAGCCAGCGAGAGAGGGAACACAAGCAGGGGGAGTGGGAGAGGAAGAAGCAGGCTCATAGCAGAGGAGCCTGATGTGGGGCTCGATCCCATAACGCCGGGATCACGCCCTGAGCCGAAGGCAGACGCTTAACCGCTGTGCCACCCAGGCGCCCCTATTCCTGTTTTCATGAAGTTTGCAGTCCAGTCAATCACTAAGTAAAATAAATTATAGGGAGAAATGTATAACTAGAATTGGATTCAACTGGATTCCACTGGCAAAGTGCTATGAAAGAAAGGTATCCATAGCTCCACGAGAGAATGCAACAGGGGAACCCAACCTGGTCCAGGCCCTAGGGCATTAGGCAAGTGATAGCTGGGTTGGAAGGAGAAGAAAAAGTATAGGGTTTACTAGTGGAAGTGGAGTGGTCCGGGGAGAGGGAATACCACGTGCAGAGGCCCTGTGGCTGAAAAGAGCGTAATGTGTTGAAGACATTCGGTATGGCTACAGCCGAAAGCAAAGAAGAAGTGTAGTCAATGAGACTGGAGAATACAGAGGGGTCAGGCGGGACAGGGCTTAGTAGACCATGTTTAGGATTTGAGTATTTGTCCCAAGAGCAGCAGGATCTGTTAAAGAGCTTTAAATAACCAGTGCTATAATCTGAATTGTGTAAAGATCTTTACTGTGTGAGAAGAACATACTGGAATAGGGCTGAAATGGATTCAGGAAGACTGGTTGGGACGCAGCTGCTGTAGCCTAAGGGAGTGATCATGGAAGTGTGAGCTAGGGTGCTGATGCTGGGGGTGCCGAGCATGGACAGGAACAGACAGACCAGGCATAGATTTAAGAGGTACAGTTGTCAGGAGTGGGAGAATGGTTCTGGTCCATGGAACTGGCTGTTATTTCACGGTAGGGTCATTTCCTGACAGAGAAACCTGGAAAAGGACCAGACGTTCCTTTGAGACAAGCAAGCGGAGCTGTCGAGCAGGCAGCTGCGTATTTGTGTCTGAAGCTGAAGTAAGTGATCAAAGTTAGAGATAAAAACGTGGGTGCACTGGGCTGTGGTCACAACTAAGATGGCCTCCGGGGGGTTTAGTGTGAGCAAAGTAGAGCATTGGACTAGCCTTGAAAAAGTCTAGCCTTTAGAGTTTGGGGAGGGGGGAATGAGGCTAAGAAGGAGCCAGAAAATAGAGTCTAGATTGCAAGGCCAGCTTTCTGAATTCTGATATTTCAGTGTACTGCATATTGCAGTATATTCCACTCTTTATGGAAAACAAAATACCATTATCTCATATTCTGCAAACCCTGGTCTGAGTCATGTAGGTCTTGAGACAAATCTAGATGGTTACGCACAGTTTCACAATCTTTAATTGAACAAAGATACGTTGATTTGCAAAGCATGTAGATCGTATCTCTCTCCTGTTCAAAATCCTTCCAAGGGTTAAAATATTGCTATTTTAATTCCTATTTCCGGAGTTACAGTGAGCCTGCACACCTTTTCCTTTTCTCATATCAATAGGTAGATGGCAGCCACCTTAAAATTTAGGGGGAAAGGGTGGAAGGGAGGACAGGAGGAAAGTTAACAGGCCTAATTCCTAGCCTCAAAATTTCTCTTCTCTCGGCTCCCATCTTCTGGGACCTGGCCATGGTTTACCTAAAATAATTCTATCATCTCACCTGGGAAGAGACTCAAGTTGCAAGGACAGCCTGGACCCTGGCCTTTCAGGATGGAAGAGCATCTGAGGTTGAAGAGTGGAAGGGGATGGTGACCACTTCCTCCCTCTCCAGGGTATGGAAAGAAACACCCCAAGATCACTAGTGCTGGTTTGATTCTGCACTGCAGTCACCGAGAAGAAAGAAAATGAGGAGACTGTGGGGTCACCAAAGCCAAGGAAGATATTTCAAGGAGCAGGTCAAGTGATATATGGCCTCAGATATGTCCATAAAGTTCAGGAGATCAGGGGCGCCTGGGTGGTGCAGTTGGTTAAGCGTCCAACTCTTGGTTTTGGCTCAGGTTGTGATCTAAGGGTCGTGAGATCGAGCTCTGAGTCAAGCTCCACACTCAGCATGGAGCCTGTTTGAAACGCGCTCTCCCTCTTCCCGTCCCTCTTCCCTGTGCTTGTATTCTCTCTCTCAAATAAATAAATAAATAAATAAATAAATAAATAAATAAATCTTTAAAAAAAAAGTTGAGGAGATCATTTTTAGTGGGAGCTGTTTGGGGGTGAAGAGATGGAAACTGTTTTATTTTTTAATTTTTTTTTTAAGATTTATTTATTTGTTTGACAGAGAGAGCACAAGCAGGGGGAGTGCCAGGTAGAGGGAGAAGCAGGCACCTGGCTGAGCAGGGAGTCTGATGTGGGGCTCGATCCCAGGACCCTGGCATCATGACCTGAGCTGAAGGTAGACGCTTAACCGACTGAGCCACCAGGCTCCCCTGGAAACTGTTTTAAAGTGAGTTGAGGAGTTAAGTGGGAAGTGAAGAAATATGTTGAAAGTACAGATGACTCTAGAAATTTGATTGTAAAGAGGAAGAGTACGCCGGAGAAGGATATAAGGTTTAAGGAAGGATTTGGGGTTTTTTTGTTTAGTTTTTATTGAGACGGGAGAATCTTGAGTGCATCTAAAGTTCTTTGGCAAGGATCCAGTTGAGAGAGTGAGGTGAATATGTCTAGAGAGAAGAGGGATAATTAAGAGTAACTGAAACTAATATTCCTAAGAAGGAAGGAGAGAATGGGATCCAAAGCTCCTGGGGCACTGGTCTTAGGGAGCAGAAGGGGAGGGAGAAGCAAGGGAGCTCAGGAAATGGGCAAAGATGCTCTTGAAGTAAGAACTGCGTCTTGCCATCTTGAAAATGAGGAAAATGAAGTCGTTTTTAAATTGGGTAAAAAATTCTCCCATTGGATTGTGAGTTCATGGAGGTTAAAGACTCCATCCTGATTATTTTTGCTCTAATAAAACCCACTCAATAAATGTGTGTCGAACTGAATTGATAAAAGCCCTACTATTTCTTAAATCTCTAGCAAATGAGTGTTAAAATCCAAATTCAAATCCTATGGGCTATTGATTATGATGTAACATATAAAACATACAGATCTTTCTTAGCCTGGTGAGAGGCTATATTTTAAAAAGCATGGAGGTGGATATAACAAAGGCTCACTATATTTATAAACAGCATTATCATTGATAAAGTTTATTTTAATCCATGAGAATTTAAGAATGTGTGTCTTACCTGAATGTGAAATTTAATTTTAGTTGTCCATTTGCCTGATTTAATGTTTGAGCTAGTGCTTCAAGAAAGCCTGACTGGTATGTTTGCATTCTACAGAGTCTTAAAACTAACATTATTTTATGGTATTCAAGGTAAGTAGACCCATAAATTAGGAAGAATTATACATTAGAACACTTGTAATATCAAACCAATAAAAGTCCAGCCCGTTGGCAACCACAATGACAAACGGCGAGAGTATTGTATTAGAAGAGAACACTGGACTGTGACTTCTGGTTTCAAAATAAATGATTATCATAAATGATTGAATCAGCAGTAAGTCTGGCAAATTTCTAATTCCTTTATTAAACTAGATTTTTGTAGATAGGGAATAAGTTTCCCTTCCTATTTTTAAATAAAGTTCGTCTGCCCCTGACTTAATGTAACCTGACACCTGCTACGTATCGAACAGGACAGTTGCCTTAGATATTTGCTTGAGTCACTATTGAATGACATTAGAATATTCATTCATGGGCACCTGGGTGGCTCAGTTGGTGAAGCATCTGCCTTTGGCTCGGGTCATGAGCCCGGGGTGCCTGCTTCCTCTCCCTCTCCCTGCCACTCCCCCTGTTGTGTACCATCTCTCTCTCTCTCTCTGTCAAATAAATAAATAAAATCTTTTAAAAAAGAATATTCATTCATATTTATTTATATTGATATTAATTTGTTATCCAATATCAAGTTCCAAAGGGGCCCTGTCTCTTCTGCACTCATATAATTTTTGTATTCACATTTTTATGCACATGTATCAATGCTGAGCATGGATCCTGGCTTATCCGTCGGTGATTGTCATCTGAACAAATTAATGCTTCCCAGTGGTACGTGGAGATGTCATGTACGTATCTTCTCCATTCAACGATAAACGTAGGGCAGGAGCTGTATCCTCCTCATCCTTCCATCTCTTACATTCCCAGGCATGCAGTAGATACTCCGCAGACATTGGTGGAATAAATGCATAATGTGCATTATTTAGGAAATTGCAATTAGCACCGAGTCTGCCTTTAATTAGTAGTAACTCCGTTCATTCATTTTCTTTCTTTAACTTTGGTTCTTTTATCTCCCTGCTCTTTTTCTCCCCGTATATTGGTCAATTTCTCTTTCTTTGCCTTTTCAAGTATATTGTGGTATTAATCCCTTTATATTTTGCTGAATGGCTAAACTGGGCAGATGAGGTCAGGCAACCTCTTCTGTTGTGAAGACCCCACAGTATCAAGGATATGATTAGTAAAGTATAGTCAGGACAATGACGACTCAACATGACACTGAAACACTTGGATGTCCTTCAGAATTTGTCAGCCGAGGTGACTTCAGAGTGTGTGTGTGTGCACGTGTGCACGCATGCACAAGTGTGTGCACGAGTGTGTGTGACAATGTGTATAAAGGTGTATGTATGTTCCATTCATCACCCCATCCCTATTGTAACAGAGATAAAGACCACTATTTTCTCCTCTGTTTGTGGTTTATTGACTCTTCCTTGTCATGTATTAATAATAATGCTTTTGGCATTAGTAGGTACTCATGATCGTTAAATTGGTCGATCTCAGCCTCACTGGGATGATGCTGAATCACCCACAAAAGCAGCTCATTGTGTTTATACTCCACAGCCGTGAACATGATTTCTTAAATATACTTTGATTTAGCTCAATGGGATTCATTTATTTTTTAAAAATAAAGTGACAATTATGATACATTTTTTGATATGGCGAGTCCAATACTCATGATCATTCTTGTTTGCACATTCAGACACTATTTTTTTAGTGCGGGGGGGGGGGGGTCGAAGAAGTAACATTAAGCTGTGGTTTGAGTCTGTTTTGCATCTCAACAAACTGTATCCCTCTGAATAATAATAATTATTGTCCTTGATTGATTGCTCACCAGGTGACACTTGTGCTCACTAAGATGGGGAAACTCCTAATTTAGGGTAACAGCCAAGAGATCTGGCAGGTGGGGGTGGGAGATGGGTGCTAGGACAGGAAATCATAACGGAAAGATACTATAATATTTCCAGCTCCGTCTTCAAAACTGACTTGCAGTGCCTGCTCTGCAAGCACATATACTAAAAATAATTAACAAGCAAAGAAAAAAACCAAAAAAACCAAAAAACCAAAGAAATAAAATTACTTATAGTTTAGTGGGATTATTTTTAGAAAAAAATAGGGAATTTAGGAAAATATAAAGAAGACAATAAAAATAACAGAAAATTCCACAACTAGAAAAAAATCCCCATTACTATTCTGACCATTTCCCATCAGTCTTTTTCAGTATCCAAATCTCAATATATTTATATAATTGGGGTCACACTCTTTATACTCTTTTCCCTCAACATTCTATCTGTCATGAGCCATTTTCAAGCTGCTGAAGATTCTTTGAAAAATTGACTGCACAATATTTTATCATTTAAATGAAACAATTCAATGATTTTTTCATCATTGGACATGCTTTCATTTTTTTCCCTATTATATTCAGTACATCCAATATAGTTTTTATTATTTAAAAATCAGCTCTACTGAGTTAACTAATCTCTTTCTTATGTCTCTCAGAAAGTTCAAGGAAGGTTCTGAAAGATATGTGTTTCACGTATTTTTTTTAGTATTTTGCATTCTGAGATGCCTGTCCATCTAGCTGGGGCCCAAGGGAATGGATATCTCCGGGTACACAACAGGGACTGGGTAATGAGTTTGGCTTAGAAGCGTATTATCAGAAAGAATGAATGAATGAAACAGTTATCTTAATAAAATCAAAACCAGGGGATTTTGCCGAAGCTGCTTTCAAAACATGAATGACCTCTGCTGACATAAGGAAAGAAGAAAGATTACAAGGTTTGGTTTCTATATGATTGTTTTGGGGGTTTTCCAGTTAAAAAGTGTTATTTACTAGTACTATAAAAGTATGCCAAAAATATGTCTTCAAATGCAGAAGAGATAATTGGGTTGAACTGTCCCAAGTCAAAAGAAAAAGAATGATTTTCTGTCCAATCTCTAAAACTTTGGCCACCTGCCTGGTATTTCTCTTCAATTTCACACTTCGCAGTGGCCTCTGGGCAGACACCGTTCAGGATCAGTACCAAAGAACAAAGCTGCCAAAGTAACCTTTCCACCCATTTTTCAAAGCAAACCAGCCATATTAAATCTATAGAGAGAGGGATTGCTAAAATTAACCTTTGCTTATGGAAATTATTGTTTTTGTGTCATATTTCTTATAGGATGGCTATCCCTGATTATAAGCCAACAAAATTCATGGAATTTATAATAAATATAAGCTATCTCACCTGAATCTTCAAGCTTGTAAAATTTTAACTAGATTGTGCTCATTTCCCCACAAAACTAACCCTCAGCAAATTTTTGAAAAAGACAAAGTATGTCGTTGGAATTCTTGCACTGATGTTTTTGGGGTCCTTACCTATTCTTTCTTTTCTCTACATGCAAATCATTCACACCAAGTTACAAAGCACCAATAACCACTTAAAATGTTACCCCTCCCAGATGTTATCACCTCTATGCAATATTTCTCAAAGTTTGCAGTGCAGAAAGTCCTTGTTAAAATGCAGTTCCTGGTCTCCCTTCCTGGGTGAGGCCCAGGAATCTACATTATTAGTAAACATGTCAGGTAATTCTGATGCAGGTGACAGAGAGCCACACGTGCAAGGGGGGAAAGCTCCGATGGATGGGATTGTGAATATTATCCAGTGGGTAGCTGACTTATATAGAATACTGGACTTTTTTCTGTGGTTCCTAAAATGGGTGCAGGGAAAGACTTTTTAAAAAAAATTGTGAAGTATAACTCACATGCAACATTGTATTAGTTTCAGGTGTACAACACAAAGATGATTGGACATTTGTATACATTGTGAAATGATCACTACCATAGTCTAGTTACTATCTGTCACCATACAAAGTTACAAAATCTGTTTTTCTTGCGACGGGAAACTTTTAAGATGTACTTTTTAAGCTTTACTTTCTGAGCATCTTTCAAATTTGCGATCCATTATTGATTAGAGTCACCATGCTGTACGTGACAGCCCCATGCCTTGTTTTATAACTGGAAGTTTATATCTTTTGATCCCCTTCACCCCTTTGACGCACCTGCAACCCTCCTTCCGGGTTTCCAGAGGGCAACTTAGTGTTTATAAGCTTTGTTTTGTTTTGTTTGTTTTGTTTTTTAGATTCCACATATAAGTGAAATCACATGATACCTGTCTTTCTCTAACATTTCACACGGCAGAACACCCTCAAAGTCCCTCCATGTTGCTGAAAACGGGGAAGATTTTATTCTTTTTTAATGGCTGAATAGTATTCTAGTGTGCATGTGTGTGTGGCATGTGTATGCATGTGCCCAGGTGTAGACACCACGTTTTCTTTATCCATTCATCCACTGAGGGACAAAGAACATAGTGGTGCAGATATCTTTTCAAATTCGTGTTTTCATTTTCTTTGGATAAATACCCAGTAGTAGGGTATTGTAGGGTAGTTCATAGGGTAGTTCTATTTTTAACATTTTGGGGTAGTTCTATTTTTAATTTTTTGAGGAAATTCCATACTGTTTTCCACAGTGGCTGTACCAATTTATATTTCCGCCAACAGTGTATGAGGGTTCCCTTTTCTCCACACCCTCGCCAACACTTGTTATTTCTTGTCCTTTTGATAAAAGCCATTCTGACACGTGTGAGGTTACATCTCATTGTGGTTTTGATTTGCATTTCCCTGATAATTAGTGATGCTGAGCACCTTTTCATGTGCCTCTTGCCCATCTATATATTTTCTTTGGAAAAATGTCTATTCAGATCATCTGCTCATTTTTAAAATTGGATTTTTTTTTTTTTGGTGTTGTTATTGAGTTGTAGGAGTTCTTCGTATATTTTGAATATCAACCCTTTATCAGATATAGATTTGCAAATATCTCCTCCCATTCAGTAGGTTGCCTTTTCATTCTGAAACCATTCCTTTGTTTTTTAGTTTGATGTAGTCCCATTTGTTTATTTTGGCTTTTGTTGCCATTGCCTTTGGAGTGAGAGCCAAAAAACATAGCTAAGACCAATGTCAAGAAATTTACTGTCTATGTTTTCTTCTAGGATTTTCATGGTTTCTGGTCTAACGTTCGAGTCTTTAATTACAGTTTATTTTTGTGTATGGTGTAAGATAGTGGTCCAGTTTCATTCTTTTGCATGTGGCTGTCCAGTTTTCCCAAAACCACCTATTGAAGAGACAGACCTTTCCTCACTGCATATTCTTGCCTCCTTTGTCATAAATAAATTGACCATATCAGCATAGGTTTATTTCTGGGCTCTCTATTCTGTTCCATTGATCTAGGTGTCTATTTTTATACCAATACTGTACTGTTTTGATTACTAACACTTTGTAATATAGTTTGAAATCTGGAAGCATGATGCCTCCAACTTTGTTCTTCTTTCTCAAGATTGCTTTGGCTATTTAGGATTTGTTGTGGTTCCATACAAATTTTAGGATTGTTTGTTCCAATTCTGTGAAAAATACCATTGGCATTAAATCTGTAGATTTTTTTGGATAATATGCACATTTTAATAATATTAATTCTTCCAATTCATGAACATAAAATATCTTTCCATTTATGTATGTCTTTTTCAATTTCTTTAATCAGTATCTTATAATTTTCAGTGTACAGGTCTTTTACTTCCTTGGTTAAATTTTGTCCTAGGTATTTTACTCTTTGTGATGCAATTTTAAGTGGAATTGTTTATTTAATTTCTCTCTGATGTTCATTGTCAGTGTATAAAAACAGAACAGCTTCCTGTATATTAATTTGGTACCCTGCAACTGTGCTGAGTTTGTTTATTGGTTCTAACAGTTTTCGGGTAGAGTGTTCCATATATTTTAAAAAAGGGTTTTTTTAATGTATAAAATCATGTTGTATATAAATAGTAACAGTGCTACTTCCTCCTATTCACTTTGGATGCCTTTTATTTATATATTTTTCCTGCCTAATTGCTGTGGCTAGGACTTCCAGTATTATATTGAATATAAGTGGTGAGAGTGGGCATCCTTGTCTTGTTCCTGATCTTAAAAGAAAAGCTATCAGTTTTCACTGCTGAATATGATGTTCGCTGTCGGCTTGTCCTACATGACCTTTATTTTGAAGTATGTTCCATCTCTCCCCACTTTGCTGAGAGATGGAAGATGTTCTTAATCTATCTTCAGTTAGGTAAAATCTATTCATTAACTCTTTGTTTAACCATTCATTCACTCACTCCCTCACTCATTCAATCTCTTGATAAATTTTAAATACATGATCTTTTGGGGGAATTGTTGGGGAGGGAGAGTGCAATAGAAGAGGTGAAAAAAACTTCATATTTGCCCTTGAATTCTACTATGGAATTTGAGTGTGTTAACAAGGAACCATAGTATGAGACAAAATTCAAGATATACCAACTAATATCAATTTTTTGGAAGTTTTTTTTGGATTCAAATTTGGATTCAAAAAATTATCTGGGGTGGCTCCAAGGATACATGTAATACAACAGAATGAAAATAAAACAGATGAGGAAATCAGAAATAAATAAAGGTAGGAAAAGAAGATGAAATCAGAGCCAATACCATACACAAAATGTCCATCTTAAGCATAGGTATAGTAATACATATGAGAGATGGGCAGCACATTTGGGTCTGAGCTTTCTCAGCTGCCGAAGAAAAAAGTGTCTTATACTGTGGCAAATTCACTATATCCATAGATATAAAGACTTCTGGGACGAGTCCTGAGAAAAATCTCTATTGTAGGTCTTCATCTGGGATACTTTTGTGATGTAGTGGACACTGTTACCAACCATATCCCTCAAAAAATGCAAAGTTGTGTTTCACAGAGCAGTTTATTATAATGCTAAAATGCTTCTTGGTAAAAACGATCCTCGGACAGCTGCATGCAAAAGAATGAGTTGGATCTTTACCTCACCCCATAAAAAAAAAAATTAACTCAAAATGAATCAAAGACCTAAAAGCAAAATCTAACATCAGCAAACTCTTAGAAGAAAATGTAAAGGGAGATCTTTGTGGCCTTGCATTTGATAACAGGTTCTCTGATATGACACCAATAGCACAGACAAGTACATGAGACTTCATCAACATTGAATTTTTTTGTACTTCAAAGGACACAACAACAAAGAATGAAAAGACAACCCACAGAATGAAAGAAAATATTTGCAAATATAACTTCTTTCTTGAATATGTAAAGAACTTTTGCAATTCAATAATAAAAAGACAACCCAATCTAAATAATCATTAAAGGATCTGAACAGACATTTCTCCAAAGAAAATACACAAGTAGCCAGTAACCTCAGGAAAAGATGCTCAACATCATTAGTCATCAGAGAAATGCAGATCAAAACTCCAAAACAAGACGCTGCTGCAATCTGACTAGGATGACTGCAATCGAAAATTCAGAAAGGGGCACCTGGCTGGCTCTGTCAGTGGAGCATATGACTCTTGACCTCGGGGTTGTGAGTTTGAACCCTGCCTTGGGTGTAGAGTTTACTTACTAAAAAAAAAAAAAAAAAAAAAAAGGATAATAACGAGCATTAGAGAGGATGTAGAGAAATCAGGACCTCAGAGACTCCTGGTGAGAATATACAGTTACTGAGGAAAAGAGTCTGGCTGTTCCTCAAAAATTTAACCATAAAGATACTATTTGGCTCAGCAATTCCACTCTTAGGCATATACTCAAAAGAAATGAGGACGTAAGTCCACACAAAACCTGTACATGCATACTTCTAACTGCATTATTCATAATATCCAAAAGGTGGAGACAATCCAAATGTCCAACAGCTGAAAAATGGATAAATAAAATGTGGCCTATCCACAGTGGATTATTATTTGGCCATTAAAGAGGGATGGATACTGACACTTGCTACGACATGGCTGAACTTTGAAAATATTAAGTAATGAAGGAAGCCAGGCACAGAAAAGTACATATTATATAATTCCATTTATATGAAATGTCCAGAAAAGGCAATCCTGTAGAGATGTAAAGCAGTTCAGTGGTGTTTAAGACAGGGGGAGACAGACTACAGAGAGGTGCTAACTAATGGGTACTTTTGTTATTGTTGTCATTAGATGATAAAAATGTCCTAAAATTGATTGTGTTGATGGTTATACAACTCTGTGAGTATTCTAAAAATCACTGAATTGGACATTTTAAAAATTTTTATTTATTTATTTGTTTATTTTATTTAGGGAAGAGGAGGGGAAGGGCAGATGGAGAGAAAGACAGACTCTTCAGCAGGCTTCACGCCCAGTGTGCTGCCCACCATGGGACTCGATCTCTCAACTCTGATATCATGACCTGAGGCAAAACCAAGAGTTGTCCAATTGAGCCACACAGGCACCCCTGAATTTTACTTTAATAAGTGAACCATCTATATCTCAATGATGTTACCAAAAAAAAAAAAAAAAAAATCCTAGGAGAGTTCAAAATGTTGCAATCAGGTATATGGCAATCTGATGGTTTGGCTTGGTCCCAGACAAAATCGAGAATATGTAGGAATAGACAGGCTGTATATCTTTCTGGAAATTGTCCATTAATATCATTTCTCATAAGTGGGCTTTGATAAGAAGGGGTAGCAGAGAATTCAAGTTACATTTTCTGGCAGGATCCTAAAATGCAGTTATTTTTTGCTGATTACGGATGAATTCACTTACTTTGGCAAACCAAAATAGAATTCTCTCTACACCTGAAACTAATATAACACTGTATGTTAACTATACTGGAATTAAAATACAATTTTTAAAAATAGAATTCTTTCACAGGGCCTGAAAGTTTAGATACATTCTATTGAAAGCACCTTGAGGTCTTTTGATTGAAGCACTGCTCAGTATTGAAGATAGAGATAAAATGGTCATAGTGATTTTAGTCAATAGTCAGAACAGTTCTCAATGCAGAGTGGACTTTCAACAATTAAACTAGCAGTGGTCCCAAGTACCACAATGAACTAAAACAACATAATAAAAAAAAAGAGTGGTATCTATTGTGGTTTTCTTAAAGTTCCTAAATTAAGAACCACAATAACTTAAAAAAAAAAAAATCTTTTTAAAGGCACGTATTCAGCCAGAACAGTCTTACATTAGCTCCTGGTTAGCAGGGGCTCACCAGCATCTCCAATACTTTTGCTGTGTGATGCTTGTGGACTTTGCTCACGCTCATATTCCCTCTATCACTAGTAATTACGATGTAAAAGGGAATTAAAGCCAAATATCATCTTGCTCCGGGTGCCACAACCTTAGATAACTCTTCCCCTTGAACCATTCTTCCGGTCAGAAGGAGTGCAAGAAGGCAAGACTGTCTCACCCATTCGAAGAACCCATGTTTGCTGCCGTCACTGCTGTCTCCAAGGAAGAGGGCTTTGCCCAGCCCAGGGCCTTCAAGACACCTTCACAGGCTCCCATGCTTTGGGTGTTTTCTGACACCAGGCTTCGTTTTTGTCACCACAGCGCCGGAGGAGACCTTCAGGTCTGACTCTGTCACCTGAAGCTCTGTGTCTCTGCTTCTACACACTGCTGACAGTTTTCTCATCCTGAGTTTGGGCCCTCCCCCCAAATGATTTCTTTCTAAGGCTTTGAGAAGAAGCACAGAAGACGAGACTGCAGACTGCTTGCAGAAGACGTATAAAGTTAACAGATAATAATAGTGAATTTAAGTTTTCAAAATGAGTTGTTCTCAAGGTGATTTTTCCTAAATAAGATGGAGAGTCCTATTATCACAGCATCAGAGCAGAGGCTCTAACCGATGCATCAAGATGGGGGTGAGATGTAGACCCCACCACCATTTACCGGGCCAGCCGCTGAATCTCCCTGGGCCTGAATTTCTTCATCCGTAAAATAAAAAGGCAGGGCTGTTTTATAGTCTTTAGGAGATGGTATTCAAGGCATTTTCTAGCTTTAACATTTATAACGATGTTAATGGATCCTATTCATCAGATGCAGAGAGAAATCCGAACTGTGCTGCTAACCTGTTATTTTGTTTCTATTAAGGCTTATGGCCTTTATACTGGAAAGAGGCTAAGAAGAATTTGATGCCCAGTTTGGATATCAGAGTTTTGGAAAAAGGTTCAGCTTAGAAACCTGATTCTACCCCTCAGGATACAGCTCCTAACAGTGGAAGGAACCCACCCTGACTGGCTAGGACCCTTTAAGACTTATCAGTTCTCTTCCAGGAGTAACACTCCGGTTGTCCATACTTACTGCAGGGTTTTGCTGACGGAACAAGAGCTATCATGTAGCAAATATTTATTGGGCACCTACTGTGTAATAGATCCTGAGACCTTAGCAGTGACCAGATTGACAAGGCCTTTCCTCATGGAGCTTAGGGGAGGTGGGCAAAAAATTAAACAAATAAATATGGTAATTATTGATATGGCAAGAGCTAATAAGGAGGTAAGTAGGATGTCTAGATAAATGCAATGAAGGACAATCATGGGATGTACGGGATGTGGAATGTCCTAGAGAGTCAGGTTAGGAAATGTCCCTCGGTAGAGGTGACATTGAACCTGAGACCTGAAGGCAAGAAAAAGCTGGCTTTGCAAGGACTAAGCAGAAGGAAAGCAACACAAAGTTCCTGATAGGAAAGGGTTTGGGGTATTTTAGACTCCCAGAGCAGGCTAGTGGTGCAAAGGAAGCAGAGCGAAGGGGCAGGCAGGAGGGTGAAGACAGAGCCTGGACCAACTCATCAGGGCCATCAGGATCATAAGAGCAGAGAAGCAGAGTCTGATCATGGCTTTTAAGATTACTCTGGATGTTGGGTGGAAAATAAATTAGAGGGGGAAGGGAGTAGGAGTACAGGGAGAGGAGGGTCACTCAGGACTGATCATAAGGAGTGAGCCAGAGGTTCAGTGCAATTTGCCCTCAAACAGCTAGCCAGTTATATCATAGTATTAATTAATTTAACTTTCTTCGAAGGATTTTAATTCATATTCTACATCCCCCAAGTACATATTGCTCTATTTCTGGGCTCTCTGTCATCCACCCATGCCAGTGTCAAAGTAGCTTTATAATATATCTCGGTATGTGGTAGAGCTAGTCCCCTATTACCTTTCTTTTCATGTCTGGAGTACTCTCATATCAGGGTCTTCAAACTCTGCAGAACTTTGGAGTCACCGCATTGGGATTTCATCTTATGTTTTTTTAAGTAAGCTCTTCGTGCAACCTGGGGCTCAAACTCAAGACCCTGAGGTAAGAGTTGCATACTCTACTGACTGAGCCAGTCAGGCACCCCAGGGCATTGGGATTTTAAAAGCTCCCTAGGTTTTTTTGTTTTTGTTTTTTCTTTTTAAGATTTTATTCATTTATTTGAAGGAGAGAAAGAGCACAAGCTAGAGAGCACAAGTGGGGGAGCAGCATAGAGAGAGGGAGAAGCAGGCTCCTCGCCAAGCAGGGAGCCCGATATGGGGCTTGACCCCAGGATGCCAAGATCGTGACCTGAGCCAAAGGCAGCCATTCAACTGACTGAGCCACCAAGTGCCCCCAAAGCTCCCTAGGTATTTTGATAGGGATTGCATTAAATATATAGATTGCTCTGGGTAGTATAGACATTTTAACAATATTTGTTCTTCCAATCCATGAGCATGGAATGTTTTTCCATTTCTTTGGGTCATCTTCAATTTCTTTCATAAGTGTTTTATAGTTTTCAGAGTACAGATCTTTTACCTCTTTGGTTAGGTTTATTCCTATGTATCTTATGTTTTCTGGTGCAATTGTAAATGGGTTCGATTCCCTAATTTCTCTTTCTGCTGCTTTATTATTGGTGTGTAAATACGCAAGTTTTTCCACAAAGCTAGAACAAACAATCCTAAAATTTGTATGGAACCACAAAAGACCTAAAGAGTCAAAGCAGTCTTGAAAAAGAAAAGCAAAGCTAGAGGCGTCACGATTCTGGACTTCAAGTGACATTACAAATATAGTCATCAGGACAGAATAGTACTGGCACAAAAAACAGACACATAGATTAATGGAACAGAATAGAAAACCCAGAAATAGGGGCGCCTGGGTGGCACAGCGGTTAAGCGTCTGCCTTCGGTTCAGGGCGTGATCCCGGCGTTCTGGGATCGAGCCCCACATCAGGCTCCTCCGCTGTGAGCCTGCTTCTTCCTCTCCCATTCCCCCTGCTTGTGTTCCCTCTCTCGCTGACTGTCTCTATCTCTGTCGAATAAATAAATAAAATCTTTAAAAAAAAAAAAACAAAAACCAGAAATGGACCCGCAACTCTATGGTCAACTAATCTTTGACAAAGCAGGGAAGAATATCCAATTGGAAAAAGTCCCTTCAACAAATGGTGTTGGGAAAACATGCAAAAGAATGAAACTGGACCACTTTCTTATACCATAAACAAACATAAATTCAAAATGGATGAAAGATCTAGGGGTGCCTGGATGGCTCAGTGCGTTAAGTGTCTGCTTTTGGCTCAGGTCATCATCCCAGGTCCTGGGATCAAGCCCTGAGTCAGGCTCCCTGCTCAGCAGGAAGCCTGCTTCTCCCTCTCTCTCTGTTCCTCCCCCCCCTCGTGCTCTGTCTCTTGCTTTCTCTCTCTCAAATAAATAAATAAAACCTTCAAAAAAATAATAAAAATTAAAATTAAAAAAATGGATGACAGATCTAAATGTGAGACAGGAAACCATCAAAGTCCTAGAGGAGAATACAGGCAGCAACCTCTTTGACATCGACCATAGCAACTTCTTATTAGATATGTCTCCTGGGGCAAGGGAAACAAAGGCAAAAATAAACTACTGGGACTTCAAGATAAAAAGCTTCTGCATAGGGAAGGAAACAACAAAACTTGGAATGGGAAAAGATATTTGCAAATGACATATCTGATAAAGGTTAGTATCCAAAACACATAAAGTACTTATAAAACTCAACATCCAAAAAACAAATAATCCAGTTAAAAAATGGGCAGAAGATGAGAATAGACATTTTTCCAAAGAAGACATCCAGATGGCTAACAGACATGAAAAGATGCTCAACGTCACTCAGCATCAGGGAAAGAGAAATCAAAACTACTATGAGATATCACCTCAAACCTGCCAGAATAGCTAAAATCAACAACACAGGAAACGACAGATGTTGGCAAGGATGTTGAGAAAGAGGAACCCTCTTAACACTGTTGGTGGGAATGCAAACTGGTACAGCCGCTCTGGAAAACAGTATGGAGGTTCCTCAAAAAGTTAAAAATAGAACTGCCCTATGATCCAACAACTGCACTACTATTTACCGAAAGGATACAAAAATACTGATTTGAAGATACATGCACCACGATACTTACAGCAACATTATCAACAACAGCTAAATTATGGAAAGAACCCAAATGTCCTCCTTCTGATGAATGGATAAAGAAGATGCAGTACATATACACAATGGAATATTACTCAGCCATAAAAAGAAGGAAATCTGCCATTTGCAACGACATGGATGGAGCCAGAGTATTATGCTAAGCAAAATAAGTCAGAGAAAGACAAAAACCATATGATTTCACTCATATGTGGAATTTAAGAAACAAAACAGATGAACAGAGATGGGAAAAAAAGAGAGAGGCAAACCATAAAAAAAACCCGTAACTATAGAGAACAAACTGAGGGTTGCTGGAAGAGAAGTAGGCAGGGGGTGGGTATTAAGGAGGGCACTTGTGATGAACATTGGATACTGTATGTAAATGATGAATCACTAAATTCTACACCTGTTACTAATATTACATGGTATGTTAACTAACTGGAATTTACATAAAAACTTGAAACTACAAAAAAATAATAAAATGAAAGCTCCTATGTGATTATAAAACACAGCAAAGTTTGGGAATTGCTGTGTCACATGTTTACTTTTTTAAAAAAAATTATTTGTCAGAGAGAGAGCACAAGCAGCGAGAGTGGCAGGTAGAGGCAGAGGGAGAAGCAGGCTTCCCGCTGAGCAAGGAGTCTGATACGGGACTCGATCCCAGGACCCTGGGACCATGACCTGAACCAAAGGCAGACTCTTAACCGACAGAGCCACCCAGGCATCCCACATGTTTACTTTTCCAGATGAATTTTAGTTTGATTTTATGAAGTCTCACCCCTCTTCAAACTCCTACTGTTATTTTGATGGGATTGCATTGCACTTAGAAATTAGAATTGACTTAGGGAGAATTGGCATCGTTACAATGTTTAGTCTTCTTGCCCAAATACAAGACACTTGGCTCTACGTGATTCGTATTTTTCCATGTACTTGAATCCTTTTTATGTTAAATTCTTCAGGACTTTGTCTTATTTGTTACTATTGCATATGGAAGCCTTTCTTATATATTATTTAACTTGTTGTTGAATACATGTTGGAATGCTAGTGGTTTTATTTTTTTAACCTGTTTTTAACCCACTTCTCTCTGCCTTCTTTGGCTTCCCTCACTTTTCCACATGGAAATGCAATTTCCTTTCCCCACTGCTTCATATCATCTACTTCTGCCTCAAAGATCAAAGATGGGGTGTCCCTGGTGGCTCAGTCGGTTAGGCACCCAGCTCTTGATCTCAGCTCAGGTCTTGATCTCAAGGTCATGAGTTCAAGCCCTGCATTGGGCTCCACACTGGGCATGGAGCCTACATAAAATAATAATAATAATAATAATAATAATAATAATAATAATAATAATAATAATTTAAAAGACCAAGTAAAATTTATTTAATTAATCTAATTAAAACTAGAAGAGGAAAACTTTTGGCCTCCCCCCTTCAATTCATCCTCATGAACTCCCACCACATTCATCTCTGCCCAGCAAGGAAACTATCTTTTGCTTCTGTGAATCCTAATGGCATTTTACCTAGACTTCTCTTTTGGCCCCTATTCATGATAGCACTAATAGCTGAGTTTCCCTATAAATTGTATGCGTATTGAGGTTAGGATCCTTTTTGTATTTTCCCATAGCCCTTACCTCAGGAACTTTGCAGCATATTAAACATTCTATAAATTTAGTGAAAAAATGAATAAAGGAATACACCTGTATAGAAGAAACAGATGAAGTCATAAATGAACAAAACGAATGAACCTTTGACATAACTACAATGAAAGTTCTTTGATGACTTGCCTAAAAGTAAACCTAAAAATTAAGATTTAGTAGGGGCACCTGGGTGGCTCAGTCGGTTAAGCACCTGACCCTTGATCTCAGCTCAGGTGTTGATCTGTGGGTGCTGAGTTCAAGCCCAGCATTGGGCTCCATGCTGGGCTTGGAGCCTACTTTAAAAAAAAAATTAGGATTTAGTAGCATGCTGTGGGAATTGTTCCTTGATCCTGTGTTGAATCGTCTGCTGTCATTCATAATGTCCTACTATTTGCCAGGAACTGTGCTCATTCGGGTGGAAGCAGATGAATAAAACTCAGAAGCCTTGGTCTTTGCTGTCTGGTAGACTCTACAGGACAGCGAATAAGTAAATAAAAACAGAAGGGTAGAGTACTATGCTTGGCTAGCAGTCTGAATGGGGTTAACTAGGAACACAAAGGAAAGAGCAGTGGATCTGAGGTGGGAGGAGGGGAGGCACTGGGAAAGGCTTTACAGAGGAGGTAACCCTTGACCTGAGTCTGTGTTTGACCTTTTTATCAAGTACTGAGATTAGGAAAGAAGGTGTGCTTATCACAGTTACACATAATACAAAACTTGGAGAGACATACCAGATGACAAACTCAGGAATTAAAAAAAAAAAAATTGTGATAGCAATACTTCTAGGAACGTATACAAAGCAGATAATCACACCGAAAGACTGTTTAGCATAGTTCTGCTTCTAAGCGTGTAATTTGGAAACCAATTTTTTATTTTTATTTTTTTTAAAGATTTTATTTATTTGAGGGGCGCCTGGGTGGCGCAGTCGTGAAGCGTCTGCCTTCGGCTCAGGGCGTGATCCCGGCGTTCTGGGACTGAGCCCCACATCAGGCTCCTCTGCTATGAGCCTGCTTCTTCCTCTCCCACTCCCCCTGCTTGTGTTCCCTCTCTCGCTGGCTGTCTCTCTCTGTCAAATAAAGAAAATCTTAAAAAAATAAATAAAGATTTTATTTGAGACAGAGAGTGAGTGAATGAGAGAGAGAAAGCACAAGGTGGGGGAGGGAGAGGGAGAAGCAGACTCCCCACTGAGCAGGGAGCCTGACACGGGGCTTGAACTCAGGACCCCGGGATCATGACCTGAGCCAAGGGCAGACGCTTAACTGACTGAGCCACCCAGATGCCCCAAATTATGTGTTTAAATTGTGCTTCACAAATGCAATAGAATACTACACAATCATTAAAAATAATGTTGTAGTTCTATATTTATTACCTGAAAAGATGTATATGTTGAGAGAAAAGAGTAATGTTACAGGATAGAATATAGTGTGATCCTGTTTTAAAAATTGTGCATTCATGGGGGCGCCTGGGCAGCTCAGTCGTTAAGCGTCTGCCTTCGGCTCAGGGCGTGATCCTGGCGTTCTGGGATCGAGCCCCACATCAGGCTCCTCCACTGGGAGCCTGCTTCTTCCTCTCCCACTCCCCCTGCTTGTGTTCCCTCTCTCGCTGGCTGTCTCTCTCTGTCAAATAAATAAATAAAATCTTTAAAAAAACCCTGTGCATTCATATCAATATGCACGGAGTTTCTTTTTTAATTAATAATAATAGAATTATACAGTGTGGCAACTTGCCTTTATATGTATTATGCAATAGGCCTCTTTCTATACTTGAAAATGACAAAATTATCAGTGCAACAGTAAACTTACTATTATAAATGATGTTTTCTTTGATACCACTATAAACATAAACTTGTATGTTGATTTTTTTAAGAATGTAATCACTCCTAGGTAGTAGAATTTGGGATGATTTTACTTTCTTCTTTGTACTTTTACCACTTAAAGTTTTTACAATGAAAAATAATTGTTTAAAGCAGCAAACTACACTTTTAATCATAAAAGGCTAGCTACATATCAAAATACACATGATGAAACAAAAGAGGGATATTTCATATCTTCCAGGTAAAGCAAACAAAATAGGAGAGGGGCAACTTGATAGTTTACATGAATAAGATCTGGAGTTTTATTCGTCTAATTATCTGTGCACTGTGCATAGCCGCATGATACGATGTAGTTGCTAAGTTTGAATGCAGTTTTAGGTTACATTAACAGATTTATAACATGCCAACCATTGGACTGCAAGCTTGTCCACCCACATGTGGATTCACTTCCAGCTTTGCTCTATAGTAAGAGACATTTAAATTAGGGTGTATTGAGTCAGAAGAGAGAGATCAGAAACATGGTCACAGATCAATGCTGAGAAAACTCACAACAATTAGCCTGGAAAAGAGAAGATACAAGAGGGCCCATGTCTGATATTTTCAAATATTTTGAAGATGGGAAACAGCATAGAGTTCTTCTGCGTTGCCCCAAAGAGCAAAACTGGGGCACAGGAATAGGATTTATAGAGGGGCAGGGTTCAGCCCAATATCACAATATAAATCAGAGCTGCCCTCAAACAGACCTGGCTGCCCACAAAACAGTAAGTGTTCAAAGCAAGTAAGTGATCATTTGACAAGGAGGTGATAGTGCTGGGAAATGGTTTCAAATGACATACCAATGAATTAGGTCCCTTCTATTTTTCAGATTTGATAGTTTAATTTTTTTCTCCATAAATATGAATCCTCATTGGCCCCAGATTTTGTTCATTTCTGACAACATCTTCATTGTATCAGTCATTTTAATTTCAATTTCATAGGGGCTGGCTGGCTCAGTTGGTAGAGCATGCAACTCTTGATCTCAGGGTTGTGGGTTTGAGCCCCATGTTGGGTACAGAGATACTTAAAAACGAAATCTTAAAAAAAAAAATGTAGGGGCAGCTGGGTGGCTCATTCGGTTAAGTGTCTGCCTTCGGCTCAGGTCAGTCCCGGGATCGAGCCCCACATCAGGTCTCCTGCTCGGTGGGGAGACTGCTTCTCCCTCTGCCCCTCCCCCAACTTGTGCTAGCTCTTTCTCTCTCTTTCACTCTGTCTCTCAAATAAATAAATAAAATCTTTTTTTTAAATGTTAAGGGGCACCGGGGTGGCTCAGTCAGTTAAGCGTCTGCCTTTAGCTCAAGTCATGATCCCACGGTCCTGAGATCGAGCCCTGCATTGGGCTCTCTGCTTGGTGGGGAGTCTAGTTCTCCCTCTCCTTCTATCTACTGCTCCGCCTACTTGTGCTCTCTCTCTCACTCTGTCAAATAAATAAATAAATAAAATCTTTCAAAAAAATTTTTTTAAAAATTACAATCTTGGGGCACCTGGGTGGCTCAGACGGTTGAGCGTCTGCCTTTGGCTCACATCATGATCTCAGGGTCCTGGGATAGAGCCCCACATCAGGTTCCCTGCTTAGCGGGAGCCTGCTTCCCCCTCTCCCTCTGCCTCTCCCCCTTCGCTCATGTGCTCTCTCTCGCTTTCTCTCAAATGAATAAATAAAATCTTTTTAAAAATTACAATTTCATAATCCTTAGCTGGGAGAGCCCATGGCCCAAAGGTCAGATGATTATTAAGAAGGTATTTCTTGGTATGAGTTCATGCCAAAGAAATTGGGAAATGTTTCTTGCCGAACAACCTCGTGTCTTTTCACTTACAGGATTTGTCTCAATAAAGGAAAGTTCTGTTAATAAAAGATATGCAGTGCTACCTGAAATGGGTAATGATGATTCAAATCCCTTCCCTTGATGACCCATCAAAATCACTCACAGCAGGTTTCCTATTGATTGTACCAGCCTCTCTTGGCAAGGGTACTTTTATGTGAACTACTGATGTCGGCAACAGTTACAATAAGGTTAACAACAGTTAATAAGTTATTAAGAAAGTTATTTTAACACAGCTATTTAAAGATGACCATTTTGACACAGTATTCTGTGCAAGAGAAATTCTAAACATTTAATGCCATCCTTGAACCAATTTTCTCTCCCATCCCTGAATCTTGCCCTATCACACAACCTTACCAATTCCTTTATTCCTACTCCATGACAGAGCCTGAGCTCATCCTCACCCTCCCCCATCTAGGAAAAGAGTGTGATTCCTTGGGAAACTGAACTGAGAAGGCCTGTAGTAGGAGGTAGGTGGGAGAAATAATTTCTCATTTTTCTCTGAAACTGCTTTCTTAGACAAACATCTGGAAGTCAAGATGTCTAATGAAGGCGGGAGTAAGGGGGTGATAAAATAGTGCCCACCATAGAGAAGCAAGCCATCAGCTAGACTGGGATAAAATCTCCAAATTCCAAGGGGAAGATTAATTTTTAAGCAAGATTACTTATTATTATGAATCTGTTTGTTTCCTCTTACATTCTATAATATTAAAGCCTTTATTTAGTCTTGCTTAGAGGCTTTCTTTCCATCTGACAATCATAACTGAACCATTTATTAATTTGTTGATTTGTTCAATCATTCATTCACTGATCCATCAAAGGGTTATTGAACAATGCAGTCAGTAGCAGGAACACGAGAAGGAACAAGATATAGACCTGCCTTCAAGATGCCCATGCTCCAAACTGGATGGGATCTCCATCCTGGATGCTCCCAAATTTAAAAGGTCAAACTTGGGGGAGTGTAATGCCCCAGCTGTGATCTCTACTAGTGAATTCTCTTCCCAAAGGCCAATTTTAACCATGTGGAGTTTTGTAAAGAATGCAGCTCCCCGGGGGATGCCTGGGTGGTTCAGTTCGTTGCACATCTGACTCTTGATTTTTGCTCAGGTCGTAATCTCAGGGTCATTAGATCAAGCCCCATGTTGGGCTCTGCACTCAGCGGGGAGTCTGCTTGAGATTCTCTCTTTCCCTCTCCCTCTACCCTACCCCCGCTCATGTTCTCTCTCTCTAAAATGAATAAATAAATCTTAAAAAAAGAAAAGAATGTAGCTCCCTGGGAAACTCCTATTATCCATCCTTCGAAACTTACGAACATCCTTGGGGTAGGGCCTGGCACTGTATCTAGGAAACCCTCCTTGACTTGCTCTGATACTGAAGTATTATGAATCATCCCCCAGACCATTTTTGTACTTCACTGTTGGTTTTTCTGTCTCCTTTTCCAGATAGTTAATTCCTCAAAAGGAGGGACTGCATTTGACCATGACTATATCCTAATGCCCTGCAGAGCTCCTGGCACGTAGCTGGTATGCAGTCAACTTCCCCAGAAATGAACTGCCCTGACGGCTCCATGGTCTGCTGTTGCCAAGGCAATCGACTTCCTGGTGTTGGGGTCACCTCTCTTTTCAGATGATAACTCTGCCCACACAATCTGGATACCAAGGTTCGTAGATGTGCTGAGTCACCACAGGAGAGAGACTTAGAGGAAACCTTTCTACTTTAAGGAACAGTTATTTTCATTCTCTTAAATGTCAGCATTGTCTCTGCTTCCATTTTAAGATTCCAAATAGGAGCTCTTCTTTGTGGGAAGAGCTGATTGCAGCTCATTTGTTTCTGGACATGTCTATCCTTCATCCACAGTACCACAGGCTGGGATCCTTGTGTTTTCACACAGGGATTCTCTCCTCGGAACCTAATTTAATGTTCTGAGCTATAAGCGGGAGTTATTATCATTAAGCCTGTTATTCGGGATAACCTCTACAGATGCTGACAAGGTTTTGTAAACCAGAAATCAGAGCTCATGTTCAGTTGCAGAGGGAAATAATCACAGGTTGAGGCAGAAATTAGGACTGTCACAAATAACTGGGACATAGTATCACTGGGTCTAGCACTCCCTTCCTCAAATAGAATTCTCCTGAATGTCAAGCATGTGCTCTACTCTTCAAAAAGGATACCACGGTTGTCAATAGATGTACAGTACCTCCCTTGTTCTTCCGCAAGAAGGCTGCGTGGTCTCACAGAGAGAAAATGCACTTGGACCTGGGTTTGAATTCCTGGCTTTGTTACCTACAACTTGTGACTTTGGGCAAGTTAGTTGACTTCTCTGAACTTCTTTTATTATCTACAAAAGGGTTACCTTGGATGAAGTGCATAACATGTCTAGCAGACACGGTAGACACTTGATATATCCTAGACCCTCTTCCGTTTTCTTTAGCTCCTGTGAGATACTGAAATGATCACTTTATATAAAAACAAACCAAACTAAACCAAGACAAGATAAAAATAAATTTTTTTTAAAAAAGTGCCTGGGTGGCTCAATCAGTTAAGCATCTGCTTTCAGCTTAGGTCATGATCCCGAGGTCCTGGGATTGAGCCCCACATTGGGCTCCCTGCTCAGCAGGGAGCCTGCTTCTTCCTCTCCTCTGCCTGCCACTCTGTCTGCTTGTGCTTTCTCTCTCTGTCAAACAAATAAATTTAAAAATCTTAAAAAAAAAAAAAAGACAACAGTTTTAAAATTCTGGCTTCCAAATTCCTGAGTATTTTGCTCCAGAAACTGTGGTCACACACAGAATAACCTGGGTTATGTCTGGATTGAGGTCCCAATGGCTCACTGTGGGCCCTAGAATTGGACATTGTTGGGGGGTTTTTTTGTGTGTGTTTTTTTTAAGATTTATTTTTTTATTTTGGTGGGGAGGGGCAGAGGGAGAGCCTCAAGCAGACTCCACGCTGAGTGCAAGAGCCTGACTCCGGGCTAGATCTCACGACCCTGAGATCAAGACCTCAGCCAAAACCAAGAGTCAGATGCTTAACCAACTGCACCACCCAGGAGCTCCTGGACATGGAGTTTTTCTTTGGGTTGACAGTGGTCAATTTCCCTAGAATCAAAATAATAAGACTTGCCATGTTGATTCAGCTTTTGCCATGTATATTGACAGATGCCATTCAGAACACAATTCAAAATCTTTTCAAAATCATATTCTGCATTCCTTCAAACTCAAGTAGTGAAATTTATGGATCACTATTTTTGGTAGAAACTCAAGTTTTCTGTAGATCTCCAATGCTACATTTCTCAGCAAGTAAAATTGTGAGAGATCATATTTTGTCTAATAAAGGTTCTTTGTTTCAAAATCAGTTTATTAGTTTCCTTAGAAATGTTTTCAAGTTCATTCTTGATGGTTTTTCCCTAAATTTTTCCAAGCTGTTAAAGTGAGGCTGACTAATACATTATGTACAATGTAAACAAAACTCTGAAAGGAAAACAATTGAACTTAAATTTAAGGACAATAGAAATAGGTTTATAATGTTACATGAAAACCGCAGGCTATAAAACACAGAATGAACTTCAACTTCCTTTCAAGCATTTAAGTATGAAAAAGTATACATCTAAGTATGAAAAAAGTCCAGAAAGATAGGTACCAAACTGATGACCATGGTTATCCCTAGATTGCAAAATTATAAATAACTTAAACATTTTTTTCTAGTTTCCCATTTATGAATCAGTTGACAAGTAGTCTAAAGTGAGCATATGCCACTTGTTTAATATAGGGTAAAAAAATCCCCAAATGTTATTTTAGTTTTTAAAAGCTGACTTTCTTTCTTTCTTTCTTTTTTTTTTTTTTTTAAGATTTGATTTATTTATTTGACACAGAGAGAGAAAGCACAAGCAGGGGAAGTGGCAGACAGAGGGAGAGGGAGAAGCAGACTCCCTGCTGAGCCAGGAGCCTGACATGGGACTCGATCCCAGGACCCTGGGATCATGATCTGCACTGAAGGCAGATGCCCAACCAACTGAGCCACCCAGGTGCCCCTAAAATCTGACTTTCAAAATGGTAAGCTGGTTGGACAATTGTGTTACTGTTATTTATATCTCACGCTGTAACATTTTAAGCCACCAAAATAGCCCAGATAACCATTTGTTGAAGCTCCCAATCCCAGGCACAGAGCTTCCAGGCAACTTTTCTTGTGCCCCACTCTTAAATTATAAGAAAAACTTTTTAAAAATACCCCCGAATTCTATTATTAATATCCTTAGTATCCAAGAAATGAGAACAAGATACTGTTAAAAGAAAAAAATTCAGAGAACAAAACAGTTTTTGAAAATTAATGTATGATATGATAAATAAAAAAACACAATAAAAGGGCAGGAAGATAAAGTTGAGAAAATACCCCAGAAAACAAAATAAAATAATAAAGAGAGGGAATATAAGAAAAAAAATTCAGAGATTCTGTTCAGGAAATCCAACATTCAAATAGTGGGGTATTTCAAAGCAGGGGGGTAGGGGACAGAGAAATTAGGAGAAGGGAGAAGAAACTATTGAAGAAACAAGTTAAGAAAATTTCCCAGACACGAGAGGTAAGGGTTTTCCAACTGAAAGAGCCTCCACATGCCCAGCTCAAGGAATGAGACTTCACCCACACCAACAACACTACCAAACACTGGGAATGATGAGAAATAAGCTTCCAGATGGAAAAAAGTAGGCTTCACAAAAAAGATCAAATATAGGATAGTATCCAACTCCTCAATGGCAGCCCTGGAAGCTGGAAGGTAACTGATAAGTGTCTTCAAAATTCTGAGAGAAAATGCTTTCCCAACTAGAATTCAGTACTACTAATTAACGTGAGGAAGAAATAAAGATATTTTAAGAGATGTGGGGTTGCAACTTTGCCCCCCATTTCTGAGAGCATCCTCTCTCAGAAAGCTACAGAAGGATGTTGTCCACCAAGAAGGAGGAGTAAACCCAGAGAAAGGAAAGCAAGGGGTCAATGGAGAGTCAGAGATAGAATGCAAACTTAGGGGCGCTTGGCTGGCTCAGTCAGAGCTGTGAGTTCAAGCCTCACATTGGATGTAGAGATTACTGAAAAAATTTTTTTAAAAATTAAAAAAGAAAAGAAAGAAAGCTGAAATGTAGGAGGTAGCAATAGAAGCATATTATTTAGACATTGAGTTAAGCAAGAAAACAATCCGTGAAAATTAGTGGCCTCTGGGAAGTGGGGAATTGGAGGTAGAGGTCAGTGTTTTCTTATTAAATGTCTTGGAGAACTATTTGATTCTAGAAACTTTGTGCATGCATAACTTTGATAAGAATAAAATTAAATTTAAAAATTAACATAGATAATGTCATTACTCACTGAAGGCGCTTGTGTAGGGGAACAGTGCTGGTGTGATCTTAATATACTGTTTTCTGATAATCTAACTTTATACAGAAATAGCCCTCAAATAATCGGAATCATTGACGTATATCTTAGATGCCATCTCTCAAAATTTCAGATGTCTCAAAAAAGCCTTTGGCAAGTTCTAGGCTACAGTCAATGGATGCCTGAAACCCTATCAAGTACCTGAAGAGCTGATGTTCCATGTTGTTGATGGAAGGGCTTCCAATGAGCTTAGAAGCCAGATAGATAAGTAAGGCAGAACCATCCTTTCCTTGTGTCATACCAAGAACGTCTGCGTACTCTTGCAGATTGTGCGTTAGATACACTTGTACATGGATGTGAGAGGAGAGGTACAGGCACGTAAGCTTTTGAAGACTTTCAGAGCTCTAGAGATGCCCAGAAATTGCAGTAACACAGAGGTGTTATTTTGCCCTGAAGAACTCTTACCTGAAAAATGTAACCTAACAGGGCTTTCAAGATGTCAGCCACAAAAGCATTCCCAAGTATCTGAGTATCATCCTACTGAACAGTCATTTCACAGCTATTTTAGTGTTAAAGGCGTTCCCTTACAACACTCTTACCATCAATATATTTGATGTTGAGTTGTTGCTTCCTACTCCAACAAGATAACTAGATTAGCTGCTTCTGAAGTCAGCACCCAGGTGAGAGACAATTCTCCAGACCATCAGCTAAGAGGTTGGTGCTTATTCAGGTCATAGAATGACTGCTATTTAACTATAAATTAAAATAATGAGGAGCCTACCACAAAGCCTTATTTTATACTCTTTAGGACTGAAAGTTCTTTCTCTGATTTAGCCAGTAATATTCTACAAGTTTTGAAAAAGAATGGCTAATAGTCTAGGATTTAGGAACAATTTACTGTTTATGCAGTCAAGAACTAAAAAATCTCATTATGTCACAGAGATCCACATTGTCCTCAACTACTCATGGTGAACTAAAACAGGATGTAAGCTCTGGTGGACCCACTGTTTTTGCACAGTGCTTAATCTTCTTAGAAGATTTTAATTTGAGGGGCACCTGGGTGCCTCTTTCTGTTGAGCATCTGACTCTTGATTTTGGCTCAGGTCATGATCTCAGGGTCCTGGAATCTAGCCCTGCATTGGGCTCCGTGCTCAGCGGGGAGTCTGCTTCAGGATCCCCTTTCTCTCCCTCTCTCTCTGCCCCTCCCTCCGCTCTCTCTCTCCAAAATAAATAAAAGCATCTTAAAAAAAAAAAAAAAAGGGTTACACCTGAAACTAATATAACACTGTATACTATCCTAGAATTTAACATTTTAAATTAATTAATTAATTAGTTAATTAAATAAAGATGGGTTAGATAAGATTTTAATTTCATCTTAGGAATTTTTATTTATATACTATCTTCTCCAAGAAATTCACCAGTGACTTTTTGGCCTACCATATGAAGAGAGCAAAGATGATTACTGTAAGTATAAAACAAAGAGAAACAAACACGAATAAGACATTTTATTGGTTAAGTGGCATTGTGCGATAGTAGAACAAATGCCAAACTAAGAGCCATGAAATCTGGGTTCTATCTTTGCTCCGCTACTTAATTTTGTAGCATGGGGCGAGTCATTTATTTTCCTCATTTTTTAAAATGGGATTTTCTGAGTCCAAAATGAGACCATGCTCCATAAAAGCAACTTACAAAGCATAAAGTACTATGCAAATGTTTAAAAATGAGCAAATTAAATGTCAGGAACTGGAAAAGGGAACTTGCACGGGGCTAGCTTTAGGAGTTCTGGCTCTTACAAATATTATGACGAGGGTTTTAGACTTCAGGGGAAATTTCCAAACATTTTGGCCTTGTGCCATTTTTATGGTTGATTTTTTTAAATTTTGTGCTTGTTCTATATTTCAAAGTGTGTTTTTTTGATATATGTATAATACACCAAATTTTACACTAGTTGGCGTATGTATAATAGAGGCCCCTGGATTTGATGAAAAGTCTGGAGACAAGAATTCTGAAAGTTGAATATCCAGGTAATTTAAACACTCAGCAATGTATGTTCATAGTAACATAGTAAACACTCAACAATATTTGTTCAATGAATGTAGGTCCTGATGAAGTTCAACCTGAAGGGTACGTCAGGTCAACATAGCACCTTGACATGAGAACTCTATTGGACTACACTCTGAAGTCCAAATGGAACGCGTTCCAAGAACAGTAGTTGGCTTTGGCAAAAGATACAGCTCGGTTTAGCATGCCAAGGCTTTTAGGCTTTCTTTGTTTTTCAAATTTTTCAACAGACCATGGCGATTACTAAGTTAATTTGTTTGCCTGGAACAATTTGCCCAAATTCCCCAAAAAGGCTACTGCAGCCTCTTTTTAGTTCATATCAACAACTTGTCTCCTCTATGTTCTGTCACCAGATGGCAAAGTAGCATAATACCCCTATGTAATTACATCTACTCTATGTGATTATCTCCTAGACACAACAGGAAGTATGGAAGTTGTTGTTAGCTCTGATCTTCTGGAAAGTTCTAGGAAACTTAACAGGTTGTTAGTTTCTGCTAAAATGTTAAGATGCTTTTGTAAAACTCCTTCCTGGAAATGTGTAGTGACCTTTCAAAATGAAAGTAGAGGTTTGAATTTATAACAGATATAGTTCATACATAATTAGCAGAGCAGCTACTCTGGATATTTCAGATTTATTAGGTTTTTATGTTTACAGAGTTCTTTTTGTATTATTTGGAGAGGCAGTTCTGATTATAAAAGAAACATAAACCCATTGGAGAAACAAGAGACAGAAAGGGTAAAAATGCAGGAAAAAGACATTTCCTTAAATTTTACCACATGATAGCAACACAAACATTTTGGTGCATTTTCGTCCATTTTTTAAATTTGTTTTTTTATACAGTTATGATTATATTGTGACACAAATGTGTATGCAGATTTTTCTTATTTAACAGTTTGTAATATTTATTGCCCCATGCTATTAAAAATCTTTTAGTGGCGCCTGGGTGGCTCAGTCATTTGGCTCAGCATGTGATTCCAGAGACCTGGGATCGAGCCCCGCATCGGGCTCCCTGCTCAGCGGGAAGCCTGCTTCTTTCTCTCCCACTTCCCCTGCTTGTGTTCCCTCTCTCGCTGGCTGTCTCTCTCTCTATCAAATAAATAAATAAAATCTTTAAAAAAAATGTTTTAAAATCTGGGGTGCCTGGGTGGCTCAGGTTAAGCATCCAACTTTTGATTTTGTTTTTCTTTTTTTTTAAGATTTTATTTATTTATTTGACAGAAAGAGAGACAGGCAGTGAGAGAGGGAACATAAGCAGGGGGAATGGGAGAGGAAGAAGCAGGCTCCCAGCAGAGGAGCCTGATGCCTAGCTCGATCCCAGAACACTGGGATCATGCCCTGAGCCAAAGGCAGACGCTTAACGACTGAGCCACCCAGGCGCCCCACCAACTTTTGATTTTGACTCAGGTCGTGATCCCAGGGTTGTGAGATCGAGCCCCACATCAGGCTCTGTGCCGGGCATGGAGCCTGCTTAAGATAGTCTCTCTGCCCCTCCCCCTGCCCTTTCTCCCTCTCTAAAAAAATAAAATAATAAAATAAGGGGCACCTGGGTAACCCAGTAGGTTAAGCATCTGCCTTTGGCCCAGGTCATGATCTCAGGGTCCTGGGATACAGACCCATGTCAGGCTCTCTGCTCATTGGAGCGCCTGCTTCTCTCCTTCCCCCTCCCTCTGCTGCTCCCCCTGCTTGTGCTCTCTCTCTCTCTTTCCCTGTGTTAAATAAAATCTCTTCAAAAAATTCAATAAAAAAGTAAAAAATAAAAAATCTTTTAAAATCTATTTTTAGAAAATATTTTTCTGATAATAAGGGATATAGAAAACTTTAGAAATATATAGTGGTATAAGAAAAATAAAAATTATCCGCAATCCTACAACTCAAAGGTAATCATCAATACTTTGGCATTTTACTTCCTTTCTCTTTAAATGCATTTCCTTTTACACAGATAATATTTTTATTTTTGATCCTGTTTTTCTTCACTCATGTATTTTAAGGAGTTTCTCATATGATTAAAAACTTCCCATAAAGCTTATTTTTAATGTCTAATGTTATACATATCCATATACCATAATTTGCTTTACCATTCCTCTCCTTAGGGCTTTTTCTAACAGTTTAATTCTTTCCTTGAATGATCCAGAGGTCTTGAACTTTATATTAATTTTTAATAAATAATAAAATAGTTTGAGAAATTTATATTAATAAGCTATGAAAGAAAAAAATGGGTCATTACAAATATGAAGTCAAGATGTAGTCATTCATAGGGGTGCCTTGGGTGACTCAGCTCGTTGGGCAACCAACTCCAGATTTCTGCTCATATTATGATCTCAAGGTGGTGGGATTGGGCCCCGAGTGGCATCTGACTCTGCCCTCAGTGGGGAGTCTGCTTGGGATTCTCTCTTTCCTTCTCCCTCTGCCCCTCCTCACCCGTGTCTGTTCTCTCTCTCTCTCTCTCTCTCAAATAAATAAATCTTTAAAAAAAAAAAAGTGGTCCTTCAAAGTCTTAGGTACTGTGCTAGACTCTAAATATATGTTGCATGGACATTGATTTCTCACCTTTTCCAAGGAGGATTTGAGATGGTTTATAGAGATACTTGGAAATTAGGACAAAGTAAAAAAGGTACTAATGGCAGGCCACAAATTTAATTCTGAGCATCAGCAGTCAAAGAAATTAATGTTAAGATTCACAATTTCCTTACAATGAAACCCAAGTTCAACAAAGAAGGGGAGCTACCTGGTATTGAAACGTAAGAGCAATCCTTACAAAAGGGTTCAAGATGTCTGTGGATTATGCCTGAGTCTGAGATAGGAGACTGAGTCTGAGAAAGGAGACAGGAGGTCTGAATTCCAGCACTGGCTTTGCCACTGATCAGTGGTTCAAATTGGGTAAGTCACTCAATCACTCGGTAAGGCCCTTATTTCTGTCATTTAATGTTCATTTGTAAGTACCCACTATGCACCACTAGGATTACAAAAGCAAGTAAATTTGTGTCCTTAAGGAGCACGGATTCTCATGGGGAAGACAAGCATATAAGCTGCTTATGTGGATACACAGCAGAAACGTTACAGTAGAGGGGTGCCTGGGTGGCTCAGCTGGTTAAGCGTCTGACTTTGGCTCAGGTCATGATCCCAGGGTCCTGGGATCGAGCCCTGCTTCAGGCTCCACACTCAGAGGGGAGTCTGCTTACGCCTCTTTCTTTGCCCCTCCCCCACTCATGCTTTCTCTCTGTCTCTCTCAAATGAATAAAATCTTTAAAAAAAAAAGAAAGAAAGAAACATTATATTAGAGATATGAACAGGGATGTGAATGTCCCATCTGGCACCCTGTCTTTCAGGTTAATCTACACACCAAATATCACGTTCTGTAAAATTCCATTATGTTAGTTAAAATCAATATTCCCGAACTGAGAAATACTGAAATCTTAATAGGATTGAGTTGCCTGAAGTATCTGTGAAGCAACCCTCACTGGGAATGGTAATCGTGTTAACGTAGAAAGCTGGATACGCACACGATAGACAGAAACGGCTGTCATTTTCCTGCTCGCTTTTCTAATTATAATGTGGGTTGTTTTGCAGAACTGTTCCATCAAAGGATTGTCTTTTTTAATTGTATGCTTTGTCAGAAAACCAACTCTCTCTATTTCTTTCTTCTCCTACATCCTCTCGTGCGCTTCTCCTGGCAAATTGTCTGGCTAAGCTCTCCTTTCAAAATCTCTACCTCGTGCCCCTCCCTGTCTTCCACATTGTTGCTGCAAATCTCTCTTTTCCATTTCACATTCAAGTTTAACGTATTCACATTTCCTGGGCACTTATTTTTCCTTGGCTTCTTGTACCCAGTCAATCAAATTCTACAACTTTTTTCTGAGGAACACGTTCAGATTTTTCATCTGCCTCTGTTGTCACCGTCAAGTCCATGCCTCCATGGGGGTAAACTCTTGTGTGGGATCTTCCGGTATCTTCTTTGTGCGGTTCTCGGGCTTTATTTCCCACACCCCATTCTAATTATTTCCATGCCTCTTTACATCACTGGCCTCTGTGGTGATTTAATTCTTAGAATTCCTTTAATAGCACTGCCACTGTCCAGAGTGAATGACTAATTTGGTCTTCATGGAAAACTACAAAGACTCTGATCAGGGTGTTCCATCCAAGCAAGTTTTACTGCACACACTCTCTCTTTTCACATAATCTTTGCCTCTCAGCTATGAGACCTCTCATTGGTCACTATGATTATTTCTTCTCTCTCTCTCTCTTTTTAAGATTTTATTTATTTATTTGCGAGAGAGAGAAAGAGAGAGAGAGTGAGTGCAAGGGGAAGGGCAGAGGGAGAGGGAGAAGCAGATTTCCCGCTGAGCAGGGAGCCCAATGCAGGACTCGATCCTAGGACCCTGGGATCATGACCTCAGCTGAAGGCAGATGCTTCACTGACTGAGCCACCCAGGCACCCTATTTCTTCTCTTTTAAAACTCAGAATCCCGGGGTGCCTGGGTTAAGCAGCTGCCTTTAGCTCAGGTCATGATCCCAGCTCACGATCCCAGTGTCCTGGGATCAAGCCCTGCATCGGGCTCCCTGGTCAGCAGAAAGCTTATTTCTCCCTCTCCCACTCCCCCTGCTTGTGTTTCCTGTCTGTCAAATAAATAAAATATTTTTAAAAAACCAAAAAACTCAGAATCCCAATTCTCCATGGATCCTTTAATATTTAACTTGGTGTTTTTATAATACCATAGGCCACATGTATAAGCCTTTCTTTATTTCATATATACACATTTCTTTCTTTCACTCCCCCACTAAGCTTTGGGTCCTGAGGATCGTGACTACATCTGCAGTAAACACTAACTGGGGAGCCAACATTCCCCCGGTGACTACTTCTATCCAATCCCTCCCCATCCTCCAGCTTGAGCTAAGTGGTCTGAATGGAAATGGTCATCTTCTTTTAAAATCTTGCTTTTCTGATCACAGGACTGGTTAAGGGGTAGACTTGTAAATCAGTCTGAGCCAACGATAATAGCTTATTCCCTGGACCACAGTGAGTGATTCAGAGGGACAGATGACCTAAATGGGGCCAGAATCCTATCTCAAGAGTTGAGAGAAAGAAGCCAATTTTCCCCTTGTATTAAAAGCTGTAAGAACGAGAGTCTGGATCCTTTGGATGCTACATCTTCTACTAGAGAAAAATGATCTGGGAGAATGGCTGAGAAGCAGAGAATTCTTTGTTCATTCCTCTTCTTGCCAATCTGAGATTTAATTATTCAGCTATTTATTCAATTCTAAGAATTCTCTCAATCAAGTGCTTTTATTTGTTTTACCTGGTTTGAGTTGGGTTTCTGTCATTTGCAACCATGATGGTCCTCATTCATATATTTAAACTATATTTTTAAATCCTTGTAGCATTGATCTGTAAAATGGTGACCTCTATATACGATAGGCCTCATATCTCACCAATCACCTTAACTTTAAGAAAAAGATCTATAGAAGAAAATACCTGTTGTCAAAACTGTCTGAATTCTATCCTGAAATTCTTCCTAATTTATTTACTCCCTAAGCCTTTTGCTTACGATACCTGAAAGTTGATGCAAGATAGAATTTATTTCATCTTCGAATAAAGCAAACTCCGACCTCTCTAAAGTTATGGACTCCTTTATTTGCTGATTATCCCTTAAAACAGTGATTAGCTTATTTTACATAACAAATCATACAGAAGGCTTATTTTGAGCCAGGTGTTGTGCTAAAAATTTACCTCATCAATCCTTCCAACAGTTATTATCTCCATATTCAGTGAGAAAACTGAAGTGCAGAGAGATTGAGTAATTTGCCCTAGGTCACAGAGTACATAGTAGAGTTGAAATTAATTCTTAAATTTAATTATGCATCAGAACAACTCCAGTGTGTGTTAAAAATGGAGATTCCTGGGACCTGCTAATTCAGAATCAGACCAAGAAAAGGCAAGACTACTTTTTAGATTTTTTTACATTTACCACAAAATTCTGATCTCTCATCTGCAGGCTTCAGTTATCTTCAATTTGGTTGAGAATACATTTCATGTGGATCTGATATTTCAATTGTACTGACCTTGCTTCAATAAATAATACCAAATGCCTACCCTTCAGGCATTCTCTGGAGATATTAATCTTGAACTGACTCAGCTCCCTGCAAAGGAATAGTAGAAACAGTTATTTTGAGAAAGACTTGAGCAAAACACGTTCACTACTTGATCCTGTAACGTTCCTTGCTCTATCACCCAAACAAATCCCCCACAAACCCACACGCTTGGACTTTGTCAGTTTGGGTTTCTGTGGAAATGCTTTCAACCTTTCCCAACCTCTCTCTCAATTAACTAGCTCCCGTTCAATGCTCAGTTTACTACAGTCTGGGTATTGTCCTCACCATGCTTCTAAAGCCACTGGTGCTAAGGTCACCAGCGGCCACCTGGAGACAACAGGATTTAGAGGTTAAGGAGGTGTTCTCTGGAGCCGGTCCAGCTCAATTCAAATCATGCCTCCGCCACCTCCCAGCCCCGGCACCTTGTGGAACCCCTCCATGCTGCTCAGTGTTTTTACTTGTAAAATGAGGGTAATTATGGGTAATTGTGAGGAATGAGCAAGGTAGTAATGCTTGTCCCGTGATTAGAATGGTGCACACAGTACAAACTCAATAAATGCTCTGCACCAGAATAGAAGGTCCTCAGGAGCAAGATCAGTATTTTGTCCATGACTATCTCCACAGTCCCTGACAGAGTAGTTACTCAAATATGAACGCAAAGAATTAGTAACTCCCAAATCCAATGGCACTCCCAGGTCCTTTCTTAGTTGATCTTACCGTGACAATCAGTCAAATACTCATACAGCAATTACCCATGCTAGGCACTGCTCCAAGCACTTTACAATCGTGAACTCATTTAGTTCCCATAACAATTGTATGGAACAGGCACGTTCCCGTGAGCATTTTATACATGACGAAAGTGAGGCACAGAGATGTTTAGTAATTGGTCCAAGCTCACACAGCTAGTAAGTGGCAGAGCTAGCACTGGAACCTAGGCAGTTTGATTTCAAGTTTATGCCTTTAATCTATGTTTGCCACTAATCATTACTTCTTTGAAACTCTCTTCCATTGGCTCCCACGAAAACACCCTCTCTCAACCTCTCTGACTCCTTCATTGGTTCTTTTCTCTCCGCTCCACTCTGAAGCAGGGATGACATTTCTAGAAGGCTATCCAAAGCCATTGCCTTTACTTACTTTACACACTCCCTAGTTGAGGGCATCCACTTCTGTCCATGCTCAGATGATTCCCAAACCCGTATCTCTATCCCAGATTTCCTTCCCAAGTCTCAGACTCGTGTCCAATTGCTCACTGGGCCACATTCACATTCAACACATATGACATAATAAATGTATTCTTTTCCCCAGTAAGCATGTAGTTTCCATTTACTTCTCTGTCTTAGGAGATGGTAACACCCCACCCCCCATCACTGAAGCCAAAAATCTAACAATCATCTCTAACCCCACTCTCTGCTTTTGCCACCATGTGAGGTCAGCATCCTGTCCGTTTGCTATTTGACTGTACCTCTTACACGTCTCCGCATTCTCATAACCATTTCCCTGGTTTTGATTCTCTTACCCTGATGATGGCTTCCTAACTGGTTGCCCTGTGCCTCTGTAACCCACCTCCCTCAATGCTACTAGAGTTACTTAAAAAAAAACAAAAACAAAAACAAACCCCAAAACTCATGACACCACTTTCCAGATTACAACTTTTTAATGATGCCCTTTTCCAAGAGAGGAATAACCGCATTCCTTGACATGGTATGCACGGCCTTTTCCAGACTGCTGCTGTCCCTGCTTCTGCTTTCATCAGCTGCCCCTCTCTAGCTTGAAAGCCACTGGCTCTAGCAATTCTGAGCTCCTTGCAGGTCCCCGGGAGAGCTCTGTGCTCTCCGGAAGCTGGGCTGTCTCACAGATCTCTCTTGTAAATGCCTTTTCCCAGCTGTCTCTCTGGTCCCCCTTCCTTCTCCTTCAAGAATCAGATCTTTAGAAAAGTAGCAAACCAAATGCATAATGCAAAACAGGTCATCACTTAATAGATTTCCCTTGCCACCATCCACCCCCTTTCCCTGGAAAAATGAATGATGTATAAACTGCTTATGTTTCTTTTAGTCTACTAATCATGATGAATACACATTTATGTTAAATTATAAACCCATTTAAAAACATAATAAATTCACTTTAAGTAAATTCACTTCCACCTTTTTTCATTCCAATGTATTATACTCTTTATATTAAAAATAATAGGGCACACTTGGCTGGCTCAGTTGGTGGAGCACGTGACTCTTGATCTTGGGTTGTGAGTTTGAGCCCCAGGCTGGGTGCAGAGATGATTTAAAAATAAAATCTTGGGGTGCCTGGGTGGCTCAGTCGTTAAGCGTCTGCCCTCACCTCAGGGCATGATCCCATGGTCGTGGGATCAAGCCCCACGTCAGGCTCCCTGCTCTGCTGTAAATAAAATCTTTAAAAATAAATAAATAATAAAATAAAAATAAAATCTTAAAAAATAATAGTAATGGGGTGCCTGGGTGGCTCAGTCAGTTAAGTGGCTGCCTTCGGCTCAGGTCATGATCCCGGAGTTCCGGGATCGAGCCCCACGTTGGGCTCCCTGCTCAGCAGGAGTCTGCTTTCCCCCTGACCCTCCCCCCTCCCCATGTTCTCTGTCTGTCTCACTCTCTCAAATAAATAAATAAAATCTTTAAAAAAATAATAGTAATAATAGGAATCAAGAAAAAACCCTACAGTATTATAAATCAAATCGATATTTTATTTGTCCATCTTATCTTTAGATCCTTATCCAAGCACAGATTCTGTTTTCATTCATATTTAATATGCTCCAAAGAATTATATATCCCACCTCTTTTGATAAGGTCGTGCATGTTTCTGGTGTGCTTCTGTCATGTTTCACTTGCCTCCTCTCCCTCTCATCCTTTCCAGTGAGAAACTAGTGACAACAGTCTGGTGTGCACCTCTCCACACCTTTCTCTCGTTGAATCAGTTATGTTTGGGGAGGGGGAAGGGAGGGTTTTGTCATTTGTTTTACAAAAATGAGAGTGTATAATACATGTGTCTTTTCCTCTTGCTTTTCTCATTTAACAATGCATGGAAATCACTCCAGGCCAATACACATAGCTCTACCTCATTCTCTCAGCTGCCTAATATCATAAGGGATGAAGATACCACAATCTATTCAGCCATTCCCGTGTTGAAGGGCATTCGGGTTATTTCCAGTTCTTTACCACTACCCACAGCAACAAGCAACCTCCAACGTACCTGTCCTTGCACAGGAATGCTCTTGTTTCTATGGGATTTAGTCCCCCAAATGGGAATTGTTTATAGAACCTAGGTTGGAGCATGATTTGTAAATAAACAAAAGCACACGGCATAGTGCCATACATTCAAAGAAGTTCAGTAAACGATGATTATGATAAAGTATATCTGACTATGTGGTTACCTAGCAGCATTTTGATGGGAAAAGATACGTTTCCCGGCAACTAGCAAGTATACATCACTGAAGGAGAATTTGTAAGGAAAGTACAAAGACAGAACCTGGCACATAGCAACTGAGAATCATTGTTGCAAAGCGTATTTCCTGTTGAACGTGCTAGGGCATCTTAGACTGCTAGGGCACCAGGGTGCTGTAAAGCCCTATTTGTGCATACTGAGCCCCTGACCTTCTGAGCTAATCAAACGGTAATATGCTTTCAAAAAACCTCAGCTTTGAAAGGTCTCCCCATTGTATTACCTGGAAGCTGGTGACTTCAGAGTTACGAAGGTGTCTATTTAAGGCAGTTGTATGTGAAAGTGCATTAGATGAGGAGTCAGAACACTAAGCCTTGCCTCTGCCAACTCGTCAGCATGATGGCATTTTGAGCAAGCCTCAAAATCCTCATATATTCAAAAAAAAAAAAAGCTAATAATACTCATGCTGCCTACTTCACCGTATTGTAGTGAGGAACAAATGGAATTATGTAAATGAAAGTGCTTTGAGAGAGCTATACATATATTAGCATTGTTAATATTATTCTGATTCTTGAGTGGGCAATGTACTGTGTGTGGTGGCACCTTCCTGTTCTTTGTATCACCAGGAAAGAATACATTACCACTGAAAAGGCTGGTTTTGTGGCAGTCATGAACTGCACGACCAAAGTACAGAACAATCAATATAAAAATAACAGACTAGATGTCAGCCATTGAATCTATCGGCCAAAAGCATTCAATGAACATTTTTGACAATGAAGATATTTACAAAGCTGCTTCAATTTTTAAAGTTCCATATATCAATGAAAATAAAATCATAGAGTATGATTTTCCCCTCTCTTCCCTTTAAGTTTCTATTTTTAACTCCTGTACAATATCAGATGTAATACCCTTGTGTTCATTCCCTAGTCCCGGCTCCTACCCATAAAATATACACACGCTACAGGAATCCAGGTATACCTGGATGCTTCCTACCCAATTCCTGTTACTTTTATTGTGATTCAAACTTTGAGAGATTGGTTCCACTATAGATCAATACTCTCTCTATATTATGAATGGATATGTCTCCGGATGGAATAGCAGAAACTACCTAACAGACATGAGGGATCATTCCTTTCAGAAATGTGGCAAACATACAGTATTGGCTCTTCGGTGGGACAGAATGTTCGTATAAGGGGTTCAGAAACCTCAGTGCCAATTGAAAGTTGGCACTTGGTTCTTTTCCAGCTATTCTTAAAGGTATTCTCTCTGCAGGGATTTAAAAGTGGCTCCCAGGGGCGCCTGGGTGGCACAGCGGTTAAGCATCTGCCTTCAGCTCAGGGCGTGATCCCGGCATTACGGGATCGAGCCCCACATCAGGCTCCTCCACTGGGAGCCTGCTTCTTCCTCTCCCATTCCCCCTGCTGTGTTCCCTCTCTCGCTAGCTGTCTCTCTGTCAAATAAATAAATAAAATCTTTAAAAAAAAAAAAAAGTGGCTCCCAGCTATGGCTTAAGATTTTTATGTTTCGCTGTTTCTGTTTTGATTCTTCCCTTTGGAACATAGAGAAAAATGCGACGCGTATCCGGTAGTGCAAGGGTTACGGAGTTCTGTAGAGTTAGATCCAAATGATCCTGACCGGCAGTAGTTGGTAAAACCCGTGGGAGGAAAAGTCATCATGTCTAAAGTATACAATTGAATTAATTATTATTATTAATGTTTTACCTTTTGACTGGTGGTGGTGGCACCCGGTAGACAACCCATGAGAAAGAAAAGCAGAGATTCCTTGGAGTGATTTCAAGTTTCAGGCTTTGTCAGGGTCTTTGAAGTCATCATTCTGGGGATTGCCTGTCATGCTCTTCAGTGTGCATCTGTTGAAGAAAAAGGAGAAAGAGCCAAAAACCCTCTGAGATTGGAGCTGCCTTTACTTAAAATTGTTTTTCAGTCTAAATCCTTTTTTCAAAAGCGAGACTTTTGTTGTTGATTATTTTCTATTCCTTTAACAAGTTAAACGTATTAAAATTTAAAACATGTGACGAGTAACATAAATAAAAATATTAGGACATACTCCATATCCTCCTCACTTTACCAAGGCATGAAGAATAAATGTGATTTTTAAAATTTTCTTTTCTTGGGGCGCCTGGGTGGCTCAGTCGTTAAGCGTCTGCCTTCGGCTCAGGGCATGATCCCAGGGTCTTGGGATTGAGCCCCACATCGGGCTCCTCTGCTGGGAGCCTGCTTCTTCCTCTTCCACTCCCCCTGCTTGTGTTCTCTCTCTCGCTGGCTGTCTCTCTCTCTGTCAAATAAATAAATAAAACCTTTAAAAAAAATAAAATAAATAAAATAAAATTCTCTTTTCTTTTAGAGAAAACTGAATTTACAAAATGGATAAATTACAGGAGTGATGGTACACATTGTAGAAGGATTCTTTGATTTTCAAAGCACCATACAGCCTTCATGGAAACAGCTGAATTTCTTAACATATACAAATCGTAGTGCATACTGTTCAATATCCAAGACATTACAGTGGAGAACTCTATTGCACAAAGCAAAATACTCATATCTCAAAAATAGAAGTAAAATTTGAGTGACCTACCCTTAATTTTATATCTATATAACACAACATGAAATAAAGAATTAGCAATTATGAAAGGAAGGAGGACTGTTAATTATCTTATACTTTTGTTACAAATCAGACAAGAATTTTGTTTCTTGAATTACCTAGAATATAGGTAGACAAGTAGCTTATAAAATGATTACCATCTAAGCAGCTTGAATTCACTCTGCATTACGTAGATCTTGAGAAAGGCTACTTGAAAGATGGACCTGAGTGTTGGTATTGAGCTATGGGACATCACGAATGCACAGTGAAAAACTTTCACTGTGTTTGAATTTTTAATAGTTTATGACCCAATTGACATTTTTGGTTGTTCAAAACTCTTTATCAATTTTTCTTCTTACTACAAATACATATAATGCAAATTTGTTTCTGAAATCATATAGAGAGTAGTACTGAAAACTAGTAAGATTAATTGTAATGAATATACCATACTACTGTAAAATGATCAGAGACACCTGTCTGGCTCAGTCAGTAGAGCATGCAACCCTTGATCCCAGGTGTTGTGAGTTCAAGCTCCACATTGGATGTAAAAATTACCTTAAAAAAATTTTAAAAAGTAAAATGACGAAGGCACCTGGGTGGCACAGTCAGTTAAGGGTCCAACTCTTGGTTTCAGGTCAGGTTATGATCTCAGGGTCATGAAATTGAGCCACGTGTTGGATTCCACACTCAGCATGGAGTCTGCTTAAGACTCTCTCCCTCTCCCTTGGAAATAAATAAATAAATAATCATTTTAAAAAAGTAAAATGATGATAATTGAGGAAACTGGGTGTGGGATACCTGCAAACTCTTGGTACTATCTTCTCAATTTTTTGTAAATCTAAAACTGTTCTTAAAAAATAAAGTCTAGGGGCACCTGGGTGGCTCAGTCGTTAAGTCTGCCTTTGGCTCAGGTCATGATCCCAGGGTCCTGGGATCGAGCCCCACGTCAGGCTCCCTGCTCAGCGGGAAGCCTGCTTCTCCCTCCCCCTCTGCTTGTGTTTCCTCTCTCGCTGTGTCTCTCTCTGTCAAATAAATAAAATCTTTTAAAAAAATAAATAAAGTCTATTACAAAAGAAACTAACAAGAGCAAAACTCTTTTGTTTTATTCAATTTCCTTGTAACAGGATCTTTTCCATTATCTGTAAGATGTTAAGTACTCAGATGTAAAATAAATATTAAGATATTCCTGTAATATTTTCCTTTTGAAAATGTCACATTTCTTAACTATCTGAACCATTTCCAGAAGTTAGTGCAGACTTCTGTTTAGCATTTGGTTTACTAATACCTAATAAGAAGAGGACAATACAGATTTTTATTTCCTCTCAAAGGCAAAAACACATGGAAAATTTCTTGCTCTCTATTATCTCTACTAAGTTTAAACTATATCAATTTTATTTACTTAAAAATTTTAATCTTTTAGATTTAAGAGTGAGATTCATTTTATATTTTACAATTAAGCATTTTCTAAAACTAAGGACTAATAAATAGCAGATCTTTGGAACTTTTTAAATAAAGGTTACAATAAAAATGTGTGCAATTTTACAAGTGATAATGTGAAATTTATCTTAACTTGAACTGGTAAATATTATTTAAAAGCTACTCATATTTATTACCCTAAGTTTATTCTTTTAGCTGTTTTGATTTAAAAAAATTTTTTTTACCCTACTGAAGATGGTAACAAATATATTCTAGTTGCTGTATTATAAAACAGTGCTTAGAAATACTGATGCTGCGTGCTATTTCTGTGATTACTTTGATAACATTTTCTGAGTTTAATTTTTTCATTACCCAGCTATCTTCCAGAGACCGGCATACTGATTTTTCTAATTAATAGTCTATGTACGGGAACGGTATTCTTACTTTCTATTTGTGGAGAATTGAATAGCACAACCACTAAGTGATGTGCTGATATGTTACCTTATAAATGCTCAAGGTACAGCTTCTAATGTTGAAAAATAGAAAAATAAATTGACCTTGATGAAGTGTGTCTTCTTTTGTCTGTTCCCAGCAAAGTTTATTTCAGGTATTTCTACTGCTGAAATGAATAGCGTTAACAGCTTTTTCCCTCCATTTTAGTTTACAGGGTCTCTTCATCTTCCTGATATATGGGGTATACAACACAGAGGTAAGTCTGCTTGGAGTATCTCAAGGCTGACAGAGTGAACGAGAGAAATGACAGGTTTCTTATCTTGATAACTGAGGAACAAAGTTGGCTTTTCATATGAATGTCCTACTGCCCTTCATGCTTGGACTAGCTTATATGCATCCCAGCTTACCATTAAACACTGACACCCTGAATAAAGGGACAGCCTCATTTCTCATAGGCACTGACTAATATTTTACTACTGCCTTAAGTTTTTGAATTTTCAGTCTTTCTTTTAACACTTAACTATACTTGATGGTATTAAAGTTTCACAGTTTAAGTGGCAGAATGCTTATATGTAAATGCATGGAATTAGAAAAATATTATATCTTACCTCAAAATTATCATTAAACATTATCTTTAAGTTTTTAAGCTGGCTATGAGAGGCCCATAAGGAATAATGAATAGTATTTATGGTCTCAATGGTGAAATTTCTCAGAGAAGTCATTTACTATTTAATTATAAGAAGTTATTTAGAAATATTGTTGAGAAAATTGACTTGAAATTTCATTATGAAAATATACTATGTAAGTAAATTATTGTCATAGTTCTAGTTCTTTTATGGAAAAAATTCTGTGATTTATAAATAGTCTTTGTTAGGCAAGCTGCTGGTTTCGATTTCTGCTTAATATGAAAGGGAGCGCTTTGTGTATATTAGACACTGAGTAAAGACTTGTTTGATTTTTGTTGGTCTTTGATTTTAAGATTTAGACTTTGTAATTTTCACTTAAGAAAAAAATTCGTAATTCTGCATGCGTGTCTCGGCATTCTATGCTGAGGGAGGGCAGAGTGAATCCTAGTACGGATCTCAGAAGGGCCTAGTAGTCAGTTTTTCACAAGTAACATAAGGGGCTAAGCAACAATATAACATGGCCAACAGACTCATTAGCCAGACTGAAAAGGTATGTGGGCATTTAAATAACATCTGATGATGATGAAGTATGTGTGTGGGTGTGTTTTACAGGGCGGCTGCACCTGGATTACACGCGGTTTCCTTTTCCAGTAGCCTTCAGGTAGGTTGGCAATAAGACAACTTTTTTTTTTTTTTTTGCAACGGTACCTCTATTGCGGTTTCAAAGCAGGCTCCTCCTATAAAAGCAAAGGATACACGCCCATTATTAAAATGTTTCCAAACTAAGAGGGATAACAGAAGCAATCTGTTTTAATAAATGTTGAACACTTGAAGTTTACTGCTTTTAGGTAGAACCAAAACTGCCCTAAATGATCCACTTCTGGGTTTGGATTTTGATTCAATACCTGGACTGCAAACTGTAAAGCAGAGAAAGCCCCCACATTCGATCCACAGTTTCCCCCACCTTTTCTGCCAGCCTCTTTCTCTGCAGCCCCCGAGCCACGCTGCATTACGGTCCCGCGTAATTCCGCCCCTTGGGTTCCACCTCCTGAGCGTCCTCCCCCAGAAGCCCTCAAACACGTCCATCTCCGTCAGTGCAGCCCACCAATCACGCCAGCTCGCCGGAAAGCCTCTTTCTACAGAGGCTCCAAATCCCCGCCCCTCGAGCCCCGGCCTCCCCTCCGCCCAACCGCCCCAGTGATTGACAGGCAGGCCGGGCGGAAGCTGCGGCGCAGGCGCCGTGGCTCCGCAGAGCTCCCCTCTGGCTGGGTTGAGGAGTTCCCAGCAGACACCGCGCCGCGGCTGCGCAGTACAAGGGAGGCTTTTAATTCCATTGTGGAGAGGACGGCGTTATTTTTATTAACTGGAGGCGACGGCGGCTGCGGCGGCGGCGGTACCCGTAAGTGTTGCCGGTGGGTCGGAGAGGGAGAGGGCGAGGCCTAGCGAGGAGTCGCAGGACCATGCGTACCGGTGCCGGAGGCGACCGGGCTGGGAATTAGCGCTGGGCGCGTTGCGGTCTGGGCGGCGGCGCGGCGGGGTCCTGGGCGCTGCGGTGGTCCCGGCCCGGGGCCCGGTTCCACCCCCTTTCCTCCCTCTTCCCTCTTCCTCCTCCTCTCCTCAGCCAGGCCTCCTCCGGGGTATGAAAATCGGCAGTGGGTTCCTGAGTGGCGGCGGTGGTACCGGCAGTAGCGGTGGTAGCGGCTCCGGCGGCGGTGGTAGTAGCGGCGGCGGCGGCAGCGGCAGCAGCAGGAGGGCAGAGATGGAACCCACCTTTCCCCAGGGTATGGTTATGTTCAACCACCGGCTTCCCCCGGTCACCAGCTTCACCCGGCCGGCGGGGTCGGCCGCCCCTCCCCCGCAGTGCGTGTTATCCTCCTCTACCTCCGCAGCCCCGGCCGCTGAGCCCCCCCCTCCGCCAGCCCCGGACATGACTTTCAAGAAGGAGCCAGCGGCGTCAGCCGCGGCCTTCCCCTCGCAGAGGACCTCCTGGGGATTCTTGCAGTCTTTGGTTAGCATCAAACAGGAGAAACCCGCAGATCCTGAGGAGCAGCAGTCCCACCACCACCATCACCACCACCACTATGGGGGGCTGTTCGCTGGGGCTGAAGAGAGATCTCCAGGCCTAGGAGGTGGGGATGGGGGGAGCCACGGCGTCATCCAGGACCTCAGTATTCTCCACCAGCATGCCCAGCAGCAACCAGCCCAGCACCACCGCGACGTATTGCTCAGCAGCAGTAGCAGGACTGATGACCACCATGGCAGTGAGGAGCCAAAGCAGGACACTAATGTCAAAAAGGCAAAGAGGCCAAAGCCAGAATCTCAGGGAATCAAAGCCAAGAGGAAGCCAAGTGCATCTTCCAAACCTTCTTTGGTTGGAGATGGAGAAGGTGCCATCCTCTCCCCAAGTCAGAAACCTCATATCTGTGATCACTGTAGTGCTGCTTTCAGAAGCTCCTATCACCTGCGGAGACATGTCCTCATTCATACTGGAGAAAGACCTTTCCAGTGCAGCCAGTGTAGTATGGGTTTCATTCAGAAATACCTACTGCAGAGACATGAGAAAATTCATAGTAGAGAGAAGCCATTTGGATGTGATCAGTGCAGCATGAAGTTTATTCAGAAGTACCATATGGAGAGACACAAGAGGACACATAGTGGAGAAAAGCCATATAAATGTGACACTTGCCAACAGTATTTTTCAAGGACTGATAGACTGTTGAAGCACAGGCGCACATGTGGTGAAGCCATAGCTAAAGGAGCCGCTAGTGCAGAACCTGGGTCATCAACCCATAACAATATGGGTAATCTGGCTGTGTTGTCTCAGGGAAATACAAGTTCTTCAAGGAGAAAAACGAAGTCAAAAAGCATAGCTGTTGAAAATAAGGAACATAAGACTGGTAAAACAAATGAATCACAAATTTCAAATAATATAAACATGCAGAGTTACTCAGTAGAAATGCCTACTGTGTCTTCCAGTGGAGGCATAATTGGCACTGGTATTGATGAACTACAGAAAAGGGTGCCAAAATTGATCTTTAAGAAAGGAAGCAGAAAGAATACAGATAAAAACTACCTTAATTTTGTGTCACCATTACCAGACATAGTTGGACAGAAGTCCTTGTCTGGGAAACCAAGTGGCTCACTTGGCATAGTATCGAATAATAGTGTGGAGACCATTAGTCTTCTCCAAAGTACCAGTGGCAAACAAGGTCAAATAAGTAGTAATTATGATGATGCCATGCAGTTTTCAAAGAAAAGAAGATATTTACCAACTGCCAGCAGCAACAGTGCCTTTTCTATAAACGTAGGACACATGGTCTCCCAACAGTCCGTCATTCAGTCTGCAGGTGTCAGTGTTTTGGACAATGAGACCCCATTGTCCCTTATTGACTCCTCAGCTCTAAATGCTGAAATTAAGTCTTGTCATGACAAGTCTGGAATTCCTGATGAGGTTTTACAAAGTATTTTGGATCAATACTCCAACAAATCAGAAAGCCAGAAGGAGGATCCTTTCAATATAACGGAACCACGAGTGGATTTACACACCTCAGGAGAACACTCAGAATTGGTTCAAGAAGAAAATTTGAGCCCAGGCACCCAAACACCTTCAAATGATAAGGCAAGCATGTTGCAAGAATACTCCAAATACCTCCAACAGGCTTTTGAAAAATCCACTAATGCAGGTTTTACTCTTGGACACGGTTTCCAGTTTGTCAGTTTGTCTTCACCTCTCCACAACCACACTTTATTTCCAGAAAAACAAATATACACTACATCTCCTTTGGAGTGTGGTTTCGGCCAATCTGTTACCTCAGTGTTGCCATCTTCATTGCCAAAGCCTCCTTTTGGGATGTTGTTTGGATCTCAACCAGGTCTTTATTTATCTGCTTTGGATGCTACACATCAGCAGTTGACACCTTCCCAGGAGCTGGATGATCTGATAGATTCTCAGAAGAATTTAGAGACTTCATCAGCCTTCCAGTCCTCATCTCAGAAATTGACTAGCCAGAAGGAACAACAGAAAAATTTAGAGTCCTCAACAAGCTTTCAGATTCCATCTCAGGAGTTAGCTAGCCAGATAGATCCTCAGAAAGACATAGAGCCTAGAACAACGTACCAGATTGAGAACTTTGCACAAGCGTTTGGTTCTCAGTTTAAGTCGGGCAGCAGGGTGCCAATGACCTTCATCACTAACTCTAATGGAGAAGTGGACCATAGAGTAAGGACTTCAGTGTCAGATTTCTCAGGGTATACAAATATGATGTCTGATGTAAGTGAGCCATGTAGTACAAGAGTAAAGACACCCACCAGCCAAAGTTACAGGTAAGGTCCCAAAAGTGACCAGGCTGGAGGTCTAATGTAATTTTGTTTTATTTTGAGAACACTGCCATTGGAATGTTTCTACACGATCCTATTAAGAATAATGTAATGCCCTTTCAATGCAACTTTTCATATTTAGTTTATTTTGTTAGCGTGATTTTAGCTGTTTGTATTATGATTTTTAATCAAAATCAATAGATTAAAGATAGTTTGACATTCAAAGTGACAATGTTTAGCAATCAAATTTACATGTATAGATCGTCAGGGAATAGCCCAAAAGTTTTAAATGCAAAAAAAAAACAAAAAAACAAAAAAAACCCAAAAAACAAAAAAAAAACCCTACCAAAAAAAAACAAAACAAAAAACACACAAAAAAAAAACTTTGTTGCTAGGATTAAGGTTATTCTAATTGCTTTACTCTCAGGAAAGTGTAATAACGCATGGGAATTCTGTACGTTATCACTGTAATGGAATATCCAATTTACAGATAGTATGATATACATTTCATCATTTAAGTAAGGGATCGAAAACATTTCAAATTGCTCTATCTGGGCTGATATACATTTCATCATTTTTAAGTAAGGGATCGAAAACATTTCAAATTGCTGTCTCCATCTAGGCTGATCCAAAATTCTGAGATGTTGGCTACCTATATTTTGTTGCAGCTTTTAAATGTACTCTGAACTTCCAAACCGTTCATTCCAGCCTGGTAGAACAAATATTCTTGGATCTTTGATCAAAGCCTGGAATGATAGCTTTAATAAAAGAAGAAAAAAAAAATAGCACCCTCTCCTTATCCCAACTGTAACAAGGCTGTAGTTCCATTAGAAGTTATGATATCTGGCAGTGTTGATGACCGAGTGGTTGGTTGGTACCAGTATTAGAACCCAAGTTGGAATTACATAATTCTTTGAAATCTGGGGTATGCATTATTTATTATACATGGCTTAAAACATTGTTCTATTGTCTGTGTTATTACATGTCGCCCACACTTCTGGTTTTTTGTTGTTGTTGTTGTTCTTGTTCTTGACCTACCCTCTTTCTTAGAGTTCTGAGCCTGCCTTGTTCCCTCCTCTATCTGGACAGTTTCAATTTTAGAATGATTTACATTCCATTAGGTAATTCATTAGGCATTTTATATGCCTTATGGCATTCAAATACTAAACAATAGGATAAACAACCCCCCCATGTACTTTAAAAAAAAAAAAAAACCCATACAGATTTCCATGTATAATAAAGCCCCACATAATCTGAGCTATAGGTATTATTACTAAGGTTGTAATTCCAACTGGTGATGTTGCTAATGTGAGGGATAAGAATGTCTGCATTTAGTAATGACGTCAGAGCCTCTTTGTGAAATTGCAGCCTTTAATGTACAGTTTAAAAGGGTGCATTAGTCAGTATTGTACAGGGGTCTTGTAAAGTCATCAAAACTTGCTATGAACGCTAATTGCCATTTGAAGCTACTGATAAGCAGTAGCTCTGCTCTAAACCACTTTTTAGCAATTGTATTTTTTTCCTGATTATATTTTTTAATGTACTTTGATGTTTATGCTGATGAGTTTTTTATGTACTTTTGGTGATGTTTCAGTCTTATGTACTCTTCTGACGTCAGAAAAGTACCACTGGTTGTTTGCAGTCTTATTGTGTAATCAGCCTACCACAGGCTTCCATGTATAATAAAGTAATTAATATTGTGCAAGTGTAAAACACTTCTGTTATGAAAGCAGTGTTTGGAAAATAAGAAATTATTAAAAATGGTTACAAAATATTAGTTAATTTCCTTTCCCCACTTCCTCCTTTAAGTCTGCTTACCAGCTAAAGGGTCACCTATTTGTCATTGCAAGATTCTTAGAAAATGTGTTTAATCCTCTTAAATACACTCAATACTAAAAAAGTCTGTATTTCTTATTTTGGTAAGTGCGGTAAGTTCTATTGGGTACAGAGTACAAGCTGTAATAAAAGGATGGAGAGGACCTTTACCACTGTATCTCTTAAGCTGTATGATTTTTCTCCAGTGTTTGTTTTATACAGGTTTTGAATTTCTTTAACTTTTATTGTGTGTACTGAATACTGCATATGTATTATTCTGATTGTTTGCTCTAGTTTACTACCAATAAAAGACCTGTTAATCACAAAATTGAAGAAAGGAGATATCACTTAATATCCAGTAACATTTTTCAGGTTTTTTTATTAACTACATTTTCTAAAATAATTCACATTGGTGGTATAACCTGCATTTTAGGGACTTGTATTTTTATTGTGGTGGTATTTTTGGTTTTTTTTTTGAACTTAAGTATTTCGTATTTCTAGGTGTATTTGAAAATTGAGTATTTTCTTTGTGTATGACGTGCACTGTATGGAAGGGTAGAAATTTAATATTATGTAAATCAGAACATATTTTGTTGAAATTGGGTTACCTATCCTAAATGTTATACCAGAGAGACTATTTATTGAGACCTCATTTAAAATCAGATTCCAGTATCTTTTGGTTCTAGATGGATCCTTTTTGTCTCAAAAAGGTTGTAATAAGATAACAGTATGGCCTTGAGCATTTTTAGTAGGAATAAAATATTAGTCATAGTTTAACCATGTTTAAAAAGGTTTAAAGTATAGATAGCAGAAGGAAAGAAGTGAGACATTTAAATATTAGAGATGCAGAAGAGATGTTTGGAAATGTCTTTTAAAGATGGAGACAAAATTGTGTATGTAAAATCATGAGAAAATTGTGTGTTGAAATTCAGTGGCAACAAATGTTGAATTAAGGAATAAAAATATTAAAGGATAGAATAGGTCTTTGAAACTGTGCTTTTTTTGGCATATGATACTGTTGTAGGGAAATGATAAATTATTTATATTAAGCATAAACATGGATTTCTCTGTAGAGAAATATCTGCTCCTGGGCCCACATGATTAGGAAAAGTAAATTAGTTCTTTCTTTGCCAAGGTCATTTCCTAGATTTGGTCATTTTCTTGAACAAGACTGCTAAGCATAATCTCACCGAGTCTGTATTCAAATCCAGCTCTTGATTTCTCTGCACAGATGACTTCTCCGTTCTAGGTTAACACTAACTTTTTTTTTTTTTTTAACCCACCCACCCCTCCCTTTGTTTCTGTCTGCAGAATGTCCTTATCTGAATATGATCTTTTTAAAATTAAGGTTTTTACTTTTAAGATGTTAGGATATGAAGTGGGAAACTGTTGTATTGTTGTACAATCAGGATGAGGAGGACTACCATAATAGAGCAGTTGCTAGTCAGTAATTTGGTAATTCAATTATGAGAACAGAAATATGTGGGAAAAAAATCTGTACTTAAAAAAAATTTTTTTTTAGTAGGCTCTACACCCAACTTGGGCCTCGAATTCACAGCCCATAAATCAAGAGTCAGCCAGGCACCCTTGTACTTAAAATTTTTTAATATTTTAAAATTGTGAACAGTGATACAAATATTTCTACCTCATATTTAGTTTTATGTATTGAATTAATCAGGTAAGAGAGGCAAAACTTTTTGTTCCTTCCTGGTATCTGGCATTTTATAGTTACTTGTAATTAGTAGCATTTAAGCCTGAACTGGGTGACAGTTTGAGCAATATGGCCTCATGAGGGCATATACAGTCCTTAGTTTCCAAATTCATAGGTCTTGTTAAACTGAAGAACTTCCCTCAAAAAAAAAAAAAAAAAAAAGCTTCTGAACTTCAAAGTTATATTTTTAGAGTAAACTACATCTGAAGACTATCATTTTTTTTGAGTTTTATGGTCTTCATGTTTTTCTAATCCATAATGACAGGGTTTTAATTTTTAAAGTGTGATGCAAGATTCCTTTGTTAGTGCTATGATACGATCCATGCATCATGTTGTGTGAGATTATGTCAGTAATGTTCCATGAATATTTTTGTTACGGCATCCATTACCACAGAGGAGGATCTGTGGTGGTTTGCCAATCTTCCTGTAGTTCCTGATAGATTTTGAGGGAAAAAGTTGTGTTAGTTCCACTTGTTATATTATTTACATCCTTAATAATTGATTACTTGACATGAACATTAGCATGAAGACAGCACTAGGAATTCTGTTGCCTTATCCTTGACCAAAAAATTCGAAAATAAATCCTCTGAGATTACAGTGAGTTTAAAAAGAGATTAAGCTATAAAGAGGCGTACACTTTTAAAATTATTTCTACTTTCTTTGTGCCTGTTTTGCATTTTAAAATATTGACTGCATGTGAGTAATAAGTAGATTCTATTTAAATTTTTGATGAGCCTTTGGTTCACTCTAGGGAAAAACTATTCAGTGTTTTTAGGGTTACAGACTCCTTGGGCAGCTGCTGATAGAATTGCTATCTCCCCACCCCCATTCATTAGAAATATATTTGCACATGAAAATTTATAAGCCAATCTGTATGTTCACAAGAACCCCCCCCACACACACACACACAAAAACTCCCAATAAAAAATTCTTAACCTATGGACCTTAGGTTAAGAATCCCTGCCTTGGGGCACCTGGCCGGCTCAATGGGAAAAGCATGCAACTCTTGATCTCAGGGTTGTGAGTTTGAGCCCCACATCGGGTGCAGAGATTACTAAAAAAATAAATAAACTTAAAAAAAAATCCCTGCCTTAGAAGACTGCCTAAATATTGAAATTTTATGTTACAAATAGTCAATACCTAAACTAAAGAAACATCAAATATTAAGAGTACTTAAAAGTTTCTTAATATGTGGGGCACTTGGGTGGCACAGCGGTTAAGCGTCTCTTCGGCTCAGGGCGTGATCCTGGCGTTATGGGATCGAGCCCCACATCAGGCTCCTCTGCTATGAGCCTGCTTCTTCCTCTCCCACTCCCCCTGCTTGTGTTCCCTCTCTCGCTGGCTGTCTCTGTCGAATAAATAAATAAAATCTTTAAAAAAAAAAGTTTCTTAATATGCAATTAGTTACTTAGCATTTATAGAACACATTTAGGTTACATAAGGCCATAAAGTTTTATGATAAGCTGGTCAAGTAATGAGTTGAATATAATTCTTTGCACAGTTTCTCATCTGATAATAAGTGCCATAGAGATGCTAAACTTGACAATAATTCAGTATTTTCCATCAACAAAGACGCATTAACAGTGTAAGATAACTACGGTCAACTACTGTGCTGTTTTAGTGGTACAAGAGTAGCTTCCCCACATAAGCATGTATGTTGACAAAAATGAGCACCCACCACCAACCCATACCTTTTTGCCTAGAAAGAATAATACTGAGTCCTTAATAACATGAGAACTCTGCTTCATATAGCCTGAGTGTGACTAGCTAGGTTGAGATATACTGTGCAAGATAAGCCTCGAAAAGTATGTTGTTACATGTTGAGATAGGTATCTCTTGGGAAATGTAGATAAACAGCTGGAGAAAAATGTAATGATTTGGATCTTATACTCCCAGGGGAAGATTTTGTTTCCTGTGTTTGTAGGGAGTAAAAGAGTAATGGGCAGAGGTTGCATGTTAAGGGAGGTAAGGAATATATTAGAATAGAAGAAGGAATAGGGTTGAAGGAAAAGAGGGAATATAAATTTACTCCAACATGGACAGGGGCCCTGAAGAATTTAAGTGACTAGAAGGGTAAAGGAGATCTTTGAAAACCTGTTCTTATTCTGTGATTCTTTCAGTTCAGACTTCTTTAGGTACTTTGGTTTGGTATGAACTTTAGTACTATTGTGGAACAATTAATAAATAACAGACAACTGTGGTGAACTTCTGTTTACATTCCCAATCTAGGGAAAAAATGGCTAATCTTTGTGTTTATGTATTAAATCTTTTCTTTAGTAACTCATAAAATCACACAGCTTCCATTGGTTGGTGAGAATTGTAAATAACTTTTCTTATCAAAACAATTGCAGTCAAAATTATTGTCGTATGTGATGAAGTGAAAATGCACAGCATTTAGGATTTAAGACAAGATCTCTGAATCTACATCCCCAACCCCCCAAAAGAGAAATGTACAAGTCCAGCATATAAAGGCATATTGTGTTATGACGAAGGAAAAGTGAGTGATTGTAACAAGTTGGAAACTCCCTAATTATTATTTTTTAGGTTTTGCTTTGAAAAGTGTTGTTTAATTTTAACTTGTGACTGACTTATTTGTTCATTCTACTTTCTATAAGGTCTTGTTTTTATAAGCATTATCTATTGGAAACAGAAGTTAGGAGCTGGAGTTTTAATCTTGATTTTTGAGATAAATTCAGCTTTTTAAGTCTGGAAGTGACATTTTTAGATTAATTTTTTAAGAGTGGATTGCAAAATTGAATGACAAGATCAGCAGTGTGACTGTTTTATGTTTGGTTGCACATAAACCAGTCTCTTCCTACAAGGAAGCCAAGTATAAACATTTGAAAGAGAGTTCCTTCTTTTTGGAGAATAATGAGAACTGTAAATGGGTATCATTGTGGATCTCCATGAATAGACAACCCATGACCTTGATCAGTTTAGTAGTGGAACTGGAAATATCCTTTCTGAGGCTGCAGTTTCTTACTTAGTGGCCCCAAATAACAAAAATGCTAAGTAGAGATTAGCAGACTGAGATGGGACCTGGAATTTTCATCTCACAAATGGATCAAGTACAGGAATGAAAGTTACGAGAATGTTTGTATTTAATAGACCCAACATGCAAATTTTACTCTGTCATAACCACAACATTAGAAAACAGAGTTAGGTTCATGGCACTGCTTTCGTGCGTTAAAACGTTTTTAAAAATTGGTCTTGTGTGATCCACTTTTGTTTAAGTAGCCTTTCAATGAACATCTTAAAATTGTGTTAATAGTGTGAAGGATTATGTTGTTTCTAAGGTAAGTTACTGTGGAGTTTTATTTCTTTGAACTTGGGAGACAATGGTGCAGAAGTTCCACACATTTAATTATTTTTTTAATGCAGTCCACGAAAATATCATGTGTTTCTATACTCGATCACATTTGGAATAGTCAGCTGTGTATTTTTTTATGAGTGTTAATGTTAGTGATTTGACTGATCTCTTAAAAGCAAGCGCTTAAGAAAATTGGTAAGAGTAATCTGAAACCATTACAGTCTTTTTTAATTGCCTCATTTTTAGTAAAGACAGAGTTATGACTAGACTTAACATAGTTCAGGATTTATATGAATATAAAATACCTAAGAATGTTGGACATAGTATTACAAAAAGTATTCAAACTGTTGTGACAGATTTGTCTTTGAAAGGGAAGGAAGGACTATTGTGTAAAGGAAAAGTGTAAAGGGACGTAAGGAGATTAATATTAATGGACGTGTTTACCACAGTCATATAGTAAAAGATCTTAAAGATTTGAATGAGGGATATTTGGGAGACTGGTAGTAATGGTAAACTGATAATGGGTTACTGCTGGTGAATCACAATAATGTATTATGAAGGCAAAATTAAAATGCAATTTGGGGAGATTTCTAGAGAAGACTGGTGGAATGAATAGAAAATTACAGTTTTCAGTTTGTTTACTCTTTGATTTTATTAAACCTCTAAAGCAAATTGATATTTGACAAGGAGAGAAAAGGTGTATTAGTGAATGATGTAATGTTATCTTGCTGATAATGCTAGTGTGTGTGACCTATAAAAAGGAGAAAAGTTAGTATTTAGGAAAAGATGGGAGAAAAGGGAGCATCTTGCGTAATCATATGTTTCTAATAACATTTAAATTTCCTGTCTTGCAACTGTTAGATTTTGAATTACTGTAATTTATTATGGGTGAACATCTTAATTTGTTAAAAAGAATGCTATCACAAACAACTAATTGGTTAATCTGAGGTAAAAACACTTTGATTCCTAGCTAAAAATTAAGTAGCAAAGAATTATAAGGGGGAACTTTTTTTTTTTTTTGCTTTTAAATCCTGTCAATTCATCTATGTATGTAGTTGAAATCTTATATAACATGCAAGTAAAATTTTATAGGATTGGATGTATAATTATGAAATTATTTCAAGGCTTCCCATGGTGTTTAATGATAGAAATTATTTTTCTGATTTCCAAACCCAAAATAAATAATATGCATTTTATAATTTAATAAGATATCCTTCTGGATTATATTCAGTCATTCACCCAACTGAACCAATACTCCCATCTGGAGCTAAAATACAAAAACATTTTGAACGGTCTGAAAGTACTGCTTGTTAAAAATGTTCAGTACTGAAATATCAGTTGGAATTTTGGCAGCTGAATATGAGAGCAGAAATTCAAAATATTTGTAGAATTGCCTTTCATACTTCAGTTAGTGATTTTGTTTATAAGCTACATATAAATAATTATTTAGCTGATCAAGTTTATTCTCACTAATGCCCCCTCCCCATGTACTTGCTTTGAAATAAAATATTCAGAACACAAATTACTGGGGCTGAATATATTTTAAAAATTATATTTTCAGATGGAATACTAGCAGGAGCAGATGGTAGGGACATTGCTTGGCAATAAATAAGATTAATGTGTTTAGAGTTATTAAGATTGTAACAAGAAAGGAAAAAAGTTTAGCCTGTCAATAGGAAGCAAACCACTGCTTAAACCTGACTTGACTTGGTTTGAAAAAGTTCATTTCTCATAAACGAGGCTAGAGAATTGAGCTTCACAGAGCAGATATTATTTTTGAAATTCTTTGTTCATATAAGGTTTAAGGTAGATCCGGTTTCTCCCTGTGTTTCAAGAACAGCCCCTTCAGATCTTTTAGGAGGCTTTCAAATGTTGGAGAGCAGCAGTTGTTCTGGTTTATTATAAAATGTGAGTCAAAGATCTTTTCTTTTTTTTTTTTTAAGAAAACTGAAATTTTTCACATGGTTAAATTATAATGCACTTCCAGAAATGTCTATTGAAAGGTAAAATGAAATACTTTATATTTAGTATTTACATTGTGAACATGCGAAATGAATTATTCTTTTAAAATGGTCACTATAGTGTATTTAAGTAGAATAGAACAAAGAAATCATAAATTTAGTTTATACTTTGGAAATGGATGTCTTCAGAATTCTCTTATTCCTCTCTGCCGTTTGTTCTATGAAATCCTTCGGTCGGTTGAAGCCTATTAACTTATTAATTTATAAATAAGTTTTAGTCATATTTTTTCTCAAATATAGCATCACTGGATTTTAAATTAGGAATAGAGAAAAATGTTTTGATAATTTTATAGTTGTGCTTTGGTGATTTGATTTAAAATTGTCTTTGTAATAAAACTAAATTGAGCGTTTTACTGTTACCAGAGGCTCTCATAAGTAAACATAATTTTTAAGTTGGAAACTATGGTGCTGAGTGCTCTTCTTGATTTTGATCCCAATTACATTGTTATCCAAATTGAAACTGGAGGGACAACTGCTTGGTCTTGAGTTTGGAATGTATTCTACTTCTCCACTTAGCTAATTTTTAATCTCATAATCTCTCAACTGCTCATAGTCTACCAACTACAAAATTTAGAGATTGTACTATGTGTTGGAGTGAGCGTTAAATAATGTTGAAGCAGAATGTGGAAAAGAAGGCTTTTGCTAATCAGTGAAATCAGACACATTAGTCATTAGTATTTTGTATTATATGGTAACCAGAAATTAAGCTAAATGTTTTTTAATATCATACATTTCAGCATATTGCATATAGATAGTCATTACATCATGAAAAAGATGCCATGTAAATGTAAGAGATTATTTAGTGCTGGGATTTTCAGATTTTTCATTCCATAAAGTATTCCATGCATCTCTCTCATCAGTCTTAGAAGCTGAAAGGAAGGCAATGCAGACAAGTATGGAATGTACTTTTCACTAGCAAATAACTCATCTGCGTAGTCTTCTGCAGTCCTGATTCTTGTCTCAGTGAAAAGTTGTTTTTAGAATGTTTAAAACATTCATCAATGCTCCAACACTTTCTCTTTGGCTTTTCTTTCTCATCTCTAATCAAAGTCCATCATTTCCACAGATGCTTAATTCCAGTTTTCCTGGTTTCATTTTTGCTTTTTTTTTTTTTTGTTTACTTTTTATTATTGCAATTTAATTGACATGTAACATTATGTTAGTTTTAGGTGTACATCATGATGACTTGATACATGTGTGTTTTGTGAAATGATTGCCACACTAATTTACTTAGCATCCAACACCACACATAGTTACCATCTTTGGTTTAGGGTTTTTTTTGTTTTTTTTTGTTTTTTAAGATTTTGCTTTATTTTATTTTTTTAAATTTTACTTGTTTAAGTAATCTGTTCACCCAACATGGGGCTTGAACTCACAATCTCAAGATCAAGAGTCACATGCTCTTCCAACTGAACCAGCCAGGCACCCCTAAAACTTTATTTTTAAGTAATCTCTACACCCAACATGGGGCTCGAATTTAACAACTCTGAGATCAAGGGTCACACACTCTACCAGCTGAGCCAGCCAGGCACCCCACAGTCTTTGGTTTTTAAAAATCCTCTGAGCAGACATCCGGGTGCCCACTATGGGCCAGGCACTATTCTAGGTGAGTAGAGGTGAAAAGAGAACACAATTAAGTGTCCTTAAAGTCTAGTGGAGCAGGTGGGTGAACAAATGCTTTTCCTGTGGGGTGGGGTAGGCTAAGTGCTAGGAAGAAAAATAAAGGGACCAGAAAGTGAAAGTGAGTTGGGTGCTCTTCCAGATAGGGAAGTCCTGGAAGGGGTAACATTGGAACAAAGACTCAAAGGAGGCAGGAAAGTGAATCTGGGGAAGAGATTTTAGGGTGCTGATAACCAATCATGAGGATAAAAAAAAAATCATTGATAATTTTGCTTGTATGTCATAGTGCACATGGTACTTGTGTGCTATAGGTGGGAGTATTTTCTTTAAAAAAACATTTTTTTTTAATTCCAGGACAATTAACATGCAATTTTATATTAGTTACATGGGTGCAGTACAGTGATTCAACAAGTCTGTGCTCTGTGCGCATCACAATAAGTGTACTCTTAATCCCCTTCATCTGTTTCCCTCATCCCCCCATCCTGGGTGGGAGTATTTTCCTAACACTGGTGAAGAACAGAGATCCAGGGAGGGAAGTGACCTGCTCTCTTCTAAGGTTGGTGAAACCCCTTCATGAATCTAAATCTTGTGGCTTTATTTTGTTTAGTTTTTAACTCTACTCATCCTACTATGCCTTCTTTTTTCAGAGGTCTTTGGCTTTAAGGAAAGATCCATATAAAAAGCATTCTAGTTAGGCCTAATTTAAAATCTTGGCTCTGGCACGGAATAGAAAAAGTTACTTCATCTTCCTGAACCTGAGTTTCTTCATCTGTAAAGTGGTCCTTGTAGCAGCCGCCACATGGGGTTAGGGCTCATAGTTCAGAGGCGTTAACTGTTACTATTAAATCACTATTTAAGTGTCCCAGGCCGTTCATGTGCACGTCAACAAGGATCTTGTGGAAGTAGAGACACCAGAGAAAAGACTGCATTAGTGATTCATTCAGCCAGGAGCAGTGGTATCCCCCAGGGGACAGTGGGCAATACCTGGAGACATTTTTGGAGCCAGGATGTGTGCTACTGGCTTTTAATGGGAAGAGAGTAGAGATGTTGCTTTACATCCCACAATGCCTAGCACAGCCGCCCCCCCCCCCCAACAAAGAATTATTCAGTACAGAATGTCAGTAGTGTTGAAGAAACTGTTCATGGTGTGCCACTATTAGGATAGTTTGGGGACAGAAGGGGAGAGCTTTTGGAAAACTTAGATAATCTGACCAATGGCAGTTTAAGAAATGAGTACAAGGCTCAGGTGTGATTAACGATGGGGCAATTTTTAGTGGGAAACTTTCCTAGAAAAATTCTTCGGGTCTATCTAATTCAATTATTTAATTTTTAAGCTTGTTTAAAGCCCATTACCCTTTTTTCCCCCTAGTCATTGTTTTTATTTGACAGCTATTTTAGTAAACTGAAGGAACTTACTGCTTCTTAAAATCACTGATGGTGGGGTGCCTGGGTGGTTTGGTCCTTTGAGCATCCAGCTCTTGGTTTCAGCTCAGGTCGTGATCTCAGGGTTGTGAGGCTAAGCCCCACATCCAGCTCCGTGCTCAGCAGGGAATCTGCTGGAGAGTCTCTCTCTCCCTCTCCCTCTGACTTTCCCCCTCCACCCTCTCTAAAGATAAATAAGTAAATTTCTTTTTTAAATCAGTGATGGAATATTAGAGATATCTATAGGCTTTACTCAAAGCTCTAATAATTCTTGTGTATTCTGGATAATTTCTGGGTCACTGTAATGATAGATTTAGGATTATTACATGGTATTTAGAGTTTAAGATTAGCCTAATTTCTTTAATGAGAATAAATCTATTTGAAGTTCACTAAAACTCCTTTTTATATTAATTTCATATTTATATAAGTTAACATTTAAAAAATAAATCAGTCAAGGAAGAGATATCTAATCCCTATTTTATTCCAAGACTCCTCTTCTTTAAAAAAGAAATCTCCCTTAAAGACAGGTCTTTGTATGCGTCTTCTGAATACCCTTATGCAGCTCGGGACTGTGGCAGAGGGAGTGAGTAGCAATCACTGCTGTCCATCAGAAGCAGCTACGGAAACAGATGAAGGAAGGAAGACTCCTGTTAAGTTCTTAGGAAAAAGTGGCTTACATGAGACTTGAGACACTAGTCCATCAGTTGGAACGTCTTATTTGGAAGCCAAATAAACCAAAAGAACCCCCTGATTGTTGTGTGCCCTGCCACACCGGGATAGAGTGCACTAATATACCAAGTATACATCCTGAAGAACCCAGTGTTGCTCATGGGAGCTGGCACGGCTGCTTGTGGCTCCGGGGTATTCGTGTTCATTGAACGTCTAGTTCGTAGCCGGAGTCGTTGCATACTTTGCCTCATTCAATTCTCCTCATGAGCCTGAAAGACAAGATAATATTCATCTCGTTTTACAGATGAGCAAAGTCGGTTAGGACACTTGGAACGGAGGAACACTGGAAATAAGGGAGCAAGAATGCAAACGCAGGCTTAGCTTAGGACCCCTGACACTTTTACATGCGCTCCCTATCCAGCCTGGCACCAACTTCCAGTAGAAGTGGATAGAGATCAAGCCTACAAGTCCAGAGGCATGAGTTCTTGGAGCAAGTCCCAGCTCCAGAACTTTTAAGCTCTGTGATTCAGGGAAACTGCTAAACCTTTCTAGATTGCTTCTTCCTGTAAATATAGAAATACTTGCCTGCCTGTTTCTCAGGACTGTGACTATCACAGCAGAGAACAGGAAATTACTCTGCAATAAGTAAGGCCTATGGCCCAAGGAATCCTAACCTGCTGGAGTTACATAAAAGAGGGTGACTGGCAGAACTGGGCTAACAATGTGCAGGAATGAAGGGTTTCTATTTTTATTCATTCTTTTTTACAGAATCTCTCCATGTCCTATTTGTGACTCACTGGGTAGGCACTGTCTATTCTACTGTGCCCAGCTGTTTGTTTGCCATCTTCAATGCGTGCAGTTAACAGGGCTAATATTTGGAATTTACACAGTGGGAAAGTTTTTTTGAGGGAAGCAAATTTTGTAACATAAAGTAGGTTATTTTCTATCTCTGTGATGTTCAGATTATTTTTGGAGTTTCCACTGGAAAGATGAATATAAAGGAAATTTAGTATAAATATTAACCACCTTCCTCATTTTGTTTCCCCAAAATGTAACAATTTATAGAAACACTTGACTCTTCTTGTTATCCTGTTGTAACATTCTTGCTTAATAAATACTAATAAGTGGATGAAAGGAAATAAAATTTTCTCTGAAATAGAAATCATATAATGATGTCAGTGTTGTTTATATACCATATAGTTTGGTTTGTTTTCAGAATAACTACTTCAGAGGAAAAATAGAAAATAAAACGATATATTCAAGAGTAAAGGCTCTAGTGTTATTTAACTGCATTTTGTGAATTATAGTCTACTGAGGAATCTTTGCTGAAGCAGTTTAATGTAAGACTTGCTTAGAGAATGGGCTGAGAAACTGAAGATAATGTGAGAATATTTTAAAGTTTATTAAAAATGCCACATGGTTTTCTACTGCTTGTGTTTATTATCTGATGATGGTTTTTCTGGGACTCCTCATTGTTTAGCCAATTGGCCACTTAATTTTTCCAAAAACTAGGTATAAAGGAAAACAAAACTTTTTCTTGTGTTTGGGATTTGAGTTCAGTATTCTAAGTACATGAATGTCAACCATAAAAGATATAATTTAGGAGAGTATAGGCACTTCTAAATGCAAACCAGTATTTTGTTATTGTTATCTCATTAAGATGCAACTCATACTCTTTCATTTTTAAGGATTTATCTTAATACACTTGGTGATTTTTAGCAAAAAAAAATTTTTTAAGATACCTATGTAAGATTAATGATATCATAGTTATATGTAACAGCTTTTCTTCATTGTTGAGACCTCACATTTGAACACGCTGACATACACTAACCAGTCTTTTCCAGTGGTTTTAATGACATAGACTTTTTAAAAGGTGATCTTCAGGGCATCTGGCTGGCTCTGTTGGAAGAGCATGTGACTCTTGATCTCTGGGTTGTGAGCTTGAGCCCCACGTTAGGTGTAGAGATTACTTAAAAATAAAGTAATTATAAATAAAAGGTGATTTTCAGTATTAGCTTTCCAAAACAAAAAATTGCCAAAAAGGAATAAATGAGCATTTAAAATGGTCCATGTGTCAGGGGGCACCTGGGTGGCTCAGTCTGTTAAGCATCTGACTCTTGATTTCAGCTCAGGTTATGTGATGGAGCCCTGGATCAGGTTCTGTGCTCAGTGGGAGCCTGCTTGAGATTCTCTCTCCCTTTCCTTCTCCCTCTGCCCCTCCCCCTAAGCGCACACGCTCTCTCTCAAATAATAAATCTTAAAATGGTCCATGTTTCAGATATTCTGTGCTGCTCAATAAACCCCAACGTCAGCCAGATATGTTGCAGATTTATGTCATTGGTCACAAGGGAGATCAAAAGGGCTAATCAATGTAAAATCAATCTGTGCTGGTGGCAAGCCAATTTTATATCACTTTCTTAGTGGGGCAGTCTTTACATGCAAAGGATAACAAAGGAGGAAAGTGTGGTGAAAGATCTAATGTTATGGTTTCACTTTTCAACTAGGAAATTACTCTACTTTTAATGTTTCAGTTTTTAAAATATGGTATTACCCCATCACAGTATTAATTGCATGCCAAGGACTGCTAGCTGCTAGCACTACAGTTAAGAATCAGACAGGGTTCTTCCTCTCCTCTCAAGCTTAATTAAGGTCTAGTGAATTAAAAAGGGGGGCCTGAAGTAGAATACAATGAGAGAAATTTGACTGTGGGGTCATGAAAAAAGTTTGAAAGCTTCTATTCTAATGTAATAGAGAAACATTTAGATGTGTATAGTTGGGAATTTAACCTGCTTCAGGAATCATGGAGACCTAAAAGATGAGAAGGAGTTAAGCAAAGAGTAAGTGTAGAGAAAACAAGGGCCAAATTTCGGAAGGACCATGACTGTACAGCTAGTGGTGGCAGTTGGAACGGACAGGCATGGATTTGCCCAGGCAGCAAGACAGGGCCACGATTGGAAATGGAGTGTTGGATTGGGGTGGAATCCAAGCTGGATAGAAGGGGACAGGGAGATGGAAAAGGGGGGAGCCCTCAGAAGTTTAGAAAACAGCTCTGGTGGTATTAGATGAGGCAGCCCGAAGGGGAAGAGGTCCCAGTCAGAGTGGAATGCCAGAATTTATTTCAGAGAGAGAGCAGGTCTGGACCCGACAAGGTCTCGGGTGCAGCCGTGAGAGACGTGATTAAATTGATGGAGGGCATTTTACCTGTTGGAGGTAAAGGTGGTCAAGAACAAGAGGGGAAAAGTAATGGATGGCTGGTTCCCTTGGATCTTGAAGATATTCCAAAAGATGGCAGGACTTGGGGAGGAGAGGAGCCCATTTCCAAAGTGACCCTCTAGGACACGGCTAGGTAGTTAATAAATGTCCGCTAAGAGAGATGGTGCAGAGGGATACAGCCAACTGCCATGAGGTTCAAAGGACTAGCTTTGCAGAAAAGTAAAACTTTTAGGAAGTTTTTAGGAAGGAGGTGTGTGGGAAAGGAGGACACTGACCCCCACCTAGTCCCAAACCCAATCTTCCTTAATTCTCCCCCTTTCGGTCTACTGGTGGATTCTACTGACCAACATCCAGAATGCATTTCCAATCAGTTCTGTTTATTTCCACTGCCACTCTTCAGGTTCAAGCCACCAGCATCTCTTGTCCAGATGGTTTCAACGGCCTACCTCTCCTCCCCATTTTCATTTTTGCCACCACACAATCCATTTCCTCTAGAACTACTCAGATCATGTCATTCCCCCACTCTAAATGCTTCAGCGGCTTCCTACAGCTCTTTGACTATGATCCAAACTTCCTGTGAGGCTCTGCACAGCCGCTCTGCTGTCAGCCCCTTTCAGATTATGCCCTCCTCTCCTGACACACGGGCTTCCTCTCTGTCCCTGCAAGAAGGAGAGCCCAGTGCCAACTCAGAACACTGCGTTTGTCACTCTTCATGGTCACATTCACGGTGCTCTGCACATCGCGGCGCTTGGAAGCTACTCAATATTTGTTAAAACGGTTGAAAGAACTGTCTCCTCTTCAGAAGACTGTGGGAGAGAGAGGTTTAGGTGAATGCCAGGAGGTTAAGGTTGTAGGAGGGTTTGATTATGGAATGCGCTCCAGAGGATACAAAGGAAGGCTTTAGCAACTCTAGTTAAGTGGAAGCACAGAGAATTTTGAGGTTTGTGGTACTAGCAGGCTGTATAATTAGGGTTATAACAGGTAAACTAAGTATTAAGAAATAGACCAGGATTTAATGCAGCCAACCTGCCAACACTTCTCATATGGTTTTGGACAACACAAAACTTCTGAAGGTTTAAGGTTTGGGTTAGGGCATAACTGTAGAACCCTTCCATCTCAATTCTTTTAATACTTTCTAGGAATACTTGATTTGGGGATTTAATTTTTTTTAAGATTTTTCTTTTAAGTTCATTCATTATTTTAATAATCTCCACATCCGATGAGGGGCTCAGACTCGTGACCCCAAGATCAAGAGTCATACACTCTACTGACTGAGCCAGCCAGCCCTGGGGATTTAATTTTTTATTAGGGTGGGGAACAGTAGTTTATTGGTGATTTCATTGTTTCTCTATTACATTAGAATAGAAGCTTTTTTTATGACCTCACAATCAAAAATACATTTCACATCATCTGTTATACAGATCATATAATAGATCCAAGGTTTTCACAAAAAATAATAGCTTTCTTATTGCCCTTTTATAGATTTTATTCTATTTTATTCTTTTCCAGTTTCATTGAGAAACAAATGACATATGTCACGCGTGATGGTTCCATTTACATATACTGTGAAATGATTACTACAGTGGGTTCATCTAGGTCTTTTTTTTTTTAAGATTTATTTATTTCAGAGAGAGAGAGAGAGCGCGCGTGTGGGGGGGGGAGGGAGAGGGATACAAGCAGACTCCCCACTGAGTGTGGAGCTCTATGCGGGTCTCAATGCAGGGCTCAATCCCAGGACCCTGAGTTCATGACCTGATTGAAATCAAGAACAGGGTGCTTAACTGACTGAGCCACCCAGGCACCCCTATTTCATTTTTTAAAAAGTGCTAGATGGGACCCACTAAAAACTAATCTGTAACTTGAAAAACATTATTCTAGAAGATGAGGAGTATCACTTCTCTGATAGAGTGGCTTAGACATCTGTTTTGATTTTGTCCTTTCTAGAGGGAACGAGGGAGAGAGATGGAAAGAGGGGAGCAAAAGGGCTTCTGGGTGCCTGGCTGGCTCAGTGGGAAGAGCATGCGACTCGATCTCAGGGTTGTGAGTTTGAATTCCACAGGGGGTGTAGAGATTACTTAAAAAGGCTTCCATTTTTTGACTCTAGTTTTACATCAATATTGACAAAAGGTTCCGAATATTTTTGGATATATAGACAAATAATTCAAAAGGCCTCTGTCCCATTTCCTTTTTCTTGCTCTGTTTGCAAATGCCCATTGCACAGGGCGGTGAAATGGAGAGGCAGTAACTAATTCTTTTCCTTTGATCCACTTTCTGACAGTCTTAATTGTCTTTATTAATGGGAAACATCTTTGATTGTCACACATGTCATTGGTAGGCCTTGAATTGCAAAGTTACTGTGCTGTTAAAAGCTCGTATAAATTATCCCAAAGAAAGGCAAAATTTAAACACTTTCACAAACTCTCCAGAAATTATAGAACAACACTTAGAAGGAAAAGTATTTTAAATTATAATCCTTAAATGAATAGCATCCATTAACTGTAAGCTAAGATGCCAGAGATAAAAGTCCAGGACTCTCAGAGTACTTGGTAACATTGTTCCCGAAAGAAATGAAGCTCAAGAATGGCATAAGCTTTTATGTTTCTTGTATTTCCTTCTGATTATCATGAGTGTGATGTTGATTGTTACAAAGTTGGAGGATACAAAAAAAGAAAAAGCATCCAGCACTCAAACAACTATTTAAGTGAACTTGTGTTATTTTTTCTTTCAGTTTTCTCTATGAAATGCGTTTTTTTTGTTTTTTTAAGATTTTATTTTTAGGGGTGCCTGGGTGGCTCGGTCATTAGGCATCTGCCTTCGGCTCAGGGCCTGATCCCAGGGTCCTGGGATCGAGGAGGCTACTTCTTCCTCTCCTACTCCCCCTGCTTGTGTTCCCTCTCTCACTAGCTGTCTCTCTCTCTCTGTTAAATAAATAAATAAAATCTTAAAAAAAAAAAAAAAAGATTTTACTTTTAAGTAAACTCTGTACCCAGCATGGGGCTTGAACTCACAACCCTGAGATCAAGAGTAGTATGCTTCGCCAACTGAGCCAGCCAGGTGCCCCATGAAATGGGAGCTTTTAAATCCTACTTTAGTTCATCAGTATCTTATTACTGGTCATTGGTAATTTTTCACTGTTATGATGAAATATATAACACTCTGAATGCCTTTGTGTATAATTCTTTATCCCTGTCTCTGGATTATTTTAATGTGATAAAGTCCATAAGTAGACTAGACTAGGTTAAAGGGTTTGAAAATTCTTAAGGCTTTGATATTGCTAAATGGGCCTCCAAAAAGTTTGTGCCTGTTTGTTTACTTACCTGCAGTGTGAAAGTACCCATCTCATGCTCTTTTCCTCTTGCCAACTCTAGGTATTTCTAAGAAATGTTGCCATTTTGATAGAGGAGAAATGTAATCATTTTAATTTGCATTTTTGTGATTATTTTGAAAGTTGTTTTCTTATGTCTATTGGCCATTTTTCTTTGTTAACTGATATTGCCTACATTTAAGACATCATTTAAGTTAAACAACTGTTAATGTAACATCCCTTTAAAGTGGACTAAACTTTCCATGTTGTAGTTTATATTAGGACTGCTTTCCTGGAGGTTAGTTTATAACAAAAGCTTTAAAATATGCATAGAGCATTTGAGCCACTAATTACAATTCTGGGGACACTTTCTATGAGAATATTGTGAGAGGCGCACCAAAGATAAGCAAAGATGTTCATCCCAGCACTGTTTATAGTAGTGAAAAACTGAAACATTCTAAATGTCCAGACAGGTTAACTAACTTATTCTATTTCTACAGAGTGCAATCATTAAAAATGATTTTGTAAAAATGCTCAATATTTATTCAGTTAGAAAAAAGTTGTTGTAAAATACAAGATGATAACTTTTTTCTTTTTGTAAGAATGTGTACATAGGAAACAGCCTAGAAATATTAACAAAGTATTATATCTGGATGATGGGATTGTGGGTGTTTTTTTCCTAAGTCTTTGCTTCTTTGTATATTCTTATTTGTCTACAGTGATACTTATATGCGTAAAAAGTAAAGCTCTGCAAAAAACAACAAAAAAGAGGTGACCTAAATTTCATAAAGTATCAGTATCATCGGCAGCAAAAAGCATACTCGATGTAAAGTTACAGAGTATATTGATACATGGTTGCTTTCCTTGGAATATTATGTTTTAAAGTTAACTAACGTAGAGTATCTTTAAACTCACTCTCATTATTTACTCAGAATATTATTTGCTCCATTTTCAGTTAATGTGAGATTTAAATTCACTTTCATGATTATTGATAGATCCTTTGTTAATATGCTAATATGAAAACTTCTTACCCCAGCTTGACTCACACTGTCAGACATCTGAGATCTTTCCTTCCTATGCAGAGAAGACACATTAATGCCAGATTATTAGAGTATGTTCAGAGTTTTTCTGAACTCTTAGAATGGTGGCAGGATGGCAATAAGTCCTATATCTCTTTTTCTTTTTGAAGGAAAATTAATTTTTAAAGGGAGACTGAATTGGGTTGTCTCTTTAACCACATGAATATTAAATAATATGATAGAAATTCATTTTAGTTATATATCACCTGTGTCTTTAATAGACTTGATCACTGTTACATTCTTTAAAACTGCCAGCTCTACCCCCTCAGGATGATTGTTTCTTCCACATCTTTGTAGCTTTAAAGGACCAGCATATCTGGAATTTTACTCTAGTTTTTGTCATTGCAGAAGACACAGTATCACATTTATTTATTTTTGATGCAGCTTTTTGCATTCATTAGTTACCAAAGCCACACGTGAATAGTGCATACATAGAGAACGACGCGTGGCTCAAGAAAAGATGTCCGTGCCTTGGTGGAATGTAAGTGGGGTAAGAGAGCTCTGTGGAATTGAGAAAAGTGTAACATTTGCTGAAATTGCTAGAAATCTTTCTAGAAAATCTCAGTGCGCTTTTTAAAGACAGTGTATGTTGAGCTCCGTAGCCACTGCTGACCAACTTCTAGTAAGTAAAAGCTACAACGAGTTGTAAGGCAATTGAATAAAACTTTTTGGTTTTTGTGTAGTCTCTTCTTTGCTGAGTTTTCTTTTCCTCTCTTCTCTGTTCTGATTCCATGGTGATCTTAAGTGCTGTGTGGCTACCTTGAAGGGTCACATTGGGCTCTTAAGTCATTTGTGGTAAGATTTGCCATAAGGTTTTCAAGGATTTGTGGTTTGGCTTTTTCAGTCTTTGACTCCTTCTATTAATTTCCTTGAAAGAGATCTACCTACTACGTTTCTCACTTTATTTCTTCCTAATTAAATTTATTTAGTATCCTCACATAGAGATTGGTCCTTTAGGGAATAGAAAAACATAAAACATTTAACAAAGAGTGTGTCTGTGTATCAGGGTGTTGGACTGTGTAGGACAGATCTTATCAAGTTCATTGTGGCTAGAATGGCCAGTCCGCAGAGAAGAATGAGGATTTGAATCCAGCCCTAAGTGCAGGGGCTCACTAATGTTCTTCTGGTACCTTCCTTCTGTGAAATGGGTTCCAACCAGGAGATTTATAGATTGTAAGCAAATTAAGATTCTATGAACTGAGGGTTGAGGGTGAGGATGAAACCCCGATTTATATCTATGTAATGAGTTCATTTGGTCTTAGCATTCGTTACATGGATTCATTCGACAAATAGTACTTAATACAGTAGCCCCCACCATCTAAAAGTTTATTTTGTATCACTTCGCTTTTACAAAAAACCTACATTAGTACTTGTTTTCACTGACTGAAATAAATCTGAAGAGTATTTGCACTTTTACAAAATGGCACTTGCTTCTCTACTGTAGGCTGTTTGAGTTTAAGAAAAGTTTCATGGGGCACACTGTCTTCGGAGAGCGGGGGAACTTCCACCTTCCTGGCGCTGTTTGAGGCCCTCCACAACGGTGAGCAAGAAGTAATGTCTCTACAAGCAGAGTGTTATAACTAGTATCTTTATTATTTTTTTAAAGATTTTATTTACTTGAGAGAGAGCGAGAGCACGAACGGGGGGGGTCAGAGAGAAGGAGAGAGAGCGAGCTCACAAGCTGGGGGAATGGCAGGCAGAGGGAGAAGTGTCTAGACTGCTGAGCAGGGAGCCCAAAGTCGGGACTTGATCCCACGACCCCGGGATCATAACCTGAGCCAAAACGTTTAACCCACTGAGCCACCCAGGTGCGCTAGCTAGTATCTTTAAACTGGTTTCTGAGAAGGATGTGCATTTAAATAATTTTGTGAACAATTACTCCAAGATGGCGCTAAGGTGTTTTGGGGGCATATCTCATAAGCTGTCAACAGGGGACCACAACTTCCCATAAATTCCTGGGCTGGATGGACCAGTCATTGGGTAGGACTTCTTTCCCACTTTCCAGTGCTTTACTTGATATAAACAAAGCCCATCACATTTTAGTATTCATCATATACTTCCTGGAATACCCATATTACTCATGTTTCTGAGAATAAACTTTTAAATCTGGGTTGAAATGTAATCAAGATGTGAAAATGTTCATATTCTTTGATTTGGTAATCCCAGCCCGAGAATTTGTTTTAGACTTTAGTAAGATGTATCTGTAGTGTTCTTGATAGTGTCCCCCCCAAAAAGAGAAATACCTAATATCCCACAGAAAGAGCATTAAAAAAAAAAATCTCAAAATTTTATCAGGTGGTATATTTACCACTGAAAATTATAAATAGGAAGTGTCTGGTAACATGGAAATATATAAAGCAAAAAGGGCAAAATTCTAAATAGCATGTATACTATGAATGCAATTTAAAATTATGTTCGTGTCGGGGCACCTGGCTGGCTCAGTCAGAGGAGCGTGTGACTGTTGATCTTGGGGTCATGAGTTTGAGCCCCACATTGGGTGTAGAGATAACTTAAATAAAACCTAGAAAAGAGATAAAGTTATGTTCATGTATGGATAAGGAGTGAAGTATCTGATGTGGTGCAATGGCAGTATTATGCCATTAATCCTTTTTTTCTTTATACTGATTTCCATTAATGCTGCTATAATATTTGTACAAACGTAAAACAGCTAAGTTACTAACATCCATGCTATACCTGGTTTGGGAGTGATTACTGATGCAGACAAAAATTCTGTTATATTGAACCCAGTGTAGGGGAAGGTGGTGAAAACAAATACAGCTGCTGAAAGTCAGTGTTGAACTTTTATGCTTTCTTAATTTTTAGCTGGACTTTGAATTACCATAATGATGTCGTGAAATATCAGTCTGTACCATGTCTGAATGCATCTCAAGAAGGTTGATCCTAGTGTGTATTCATCTAGGTTGTTGGGGTCGCATTTTCAACAAATGTGTCGACTGATATCAGTATAATCTTTTAACTCCAAGATTACTCAAAGTAGAGCTTGTAGCATGCACATGATGTACCCAAGGAACCGGACTATATTATTAAACCATGGAATAATCCAGGGAAGGCAAAATAAATGCACTGCAATTAGTTAAACTAGAATTGAGCACCAGTAAAGTTAGAACGGTCTAGATTCAATTTCATACTTACTGCTGATAAGAAAAGTCCTGTTAGGGGCGCCTGGGCGGCACAACAGTTAAGCGTCTGCCTTCGGCTCAGGGCGTGATCCTGGCGCTTTGGGATTGAGCCCCACATCAGGCTCCTCAGCTGGAAGCCTGCTTCTTCCTCTCCCACTCCCCCTGCTTGTGTTCCCTCTCTCGCTGGCTGTCTCTCTCTCTGTCAAATAAATAAATAAAATCTTTAAAAAAAAAAAGAAAAGGTCCTGTTAAGTGAAATCTTTTCCTAAGAATCCAGATATAATGAAAACTAGAGTATCCTGAAATTATAGGTTAAAGCAAGATGAAGAAATTAATATGTCTTTGTCTGGGAGAGCATCTGCAGCTGCATTGTTGAATTAGTGAATTGAGTATTTTTACTATCCACTGATAATTAAGCATGGCGGGAAATTCATAGCTGCTTGTTAAATTGAATGGGCTTGCAGTGTTGTAGCTGGAATCTTGCAGTTTTTAATACCTTAATTCTTAAAAAAATTATTTTTGGGATTATAACCCTCTCCTTAAATTTGAGAGTGGCTTAAACTTTGAACTGTCAAGATCTTTCTTACCATCTGTCTGGAATGGGAAGACTTGTATCATTTATCCATGGGTAATATGTCAATTACTCAGAAAGCCTTTTTACTAAATCTTATGTAAAAACAGAATTCCGTATTATCACGTAGCAGCCTAGCATAGTGGTCTGCTAATACTTTTCCATATGCCTTCCTGTAGCCGGTGATAAGCTATTGACCTCACCCTTGGTCACTCATTCATTCATTCTTAAGAATTTGAATATCTGTTAGGTACCAGGCACCATGTCAGGTGCTGGAATATACTGATAAACTACGAGAGTCAAGGTTCTTGCTCTCCTGGAAGCAACATTCTAGTGAAGCAAGCGGAGGATAGCAAACAAGACGAGTGCACTGCGGTACGTGCTACCAAGGAAGGACACGGGAGGGTGAGTTAGAGTAGAACAGGGGTGGGTGCACTTTAGACTGCATCCCTGGGAAGAGTTAAGATGAATCTTGAACTGTCTTTCATTTCCTTTTTTTTTTTTTTTCGAGATTTTATTTATTTATTTGAGAGAGAGACAGAGGTAGGGAGATAGGGAGAGAGAGAGCAGGAGCTGGGAGAAGAGGGTTCAAAAGCAGGCTCCCTGCTGAGCAGGGAGCCCAACGCAGGTGGGGGGTGGGCTCCATCCCAGGACCCTGGGATCATGACCTGAGCCAGAGGCAGACGCTTAATCTACTAAGCCACCCAGGCGCCCCTGTATTTCATTTCCTAACACTCCTAGGAGCAGCCTCTGAGCCCATTAAGTCAATTTGACCAAGAAACTTCTGAAACTCCAACATGATCAAGCCTACAGAGGCAGTCTGTAGAATAGCTCCAATTTGGTTCTATTAACTCTTATAGCCATGTTTTACATGTAGGATCTGTGCTTAAATTTTAACACCCAGTTTTTACATATGGTATGTAGCAAACACATTCACTTTTAAGCAGGATTCCTTTAATGACTTAAGGCAAGTATGCATGCTTCTATAATTTCACATTACAAATTTTATTTTTATTTTGATGAGCTTAGTTCCTTTTTTTGTTCATTTATTCATTTATTCAACAAGTATTTACTGAGAACCTAGGTCCCAGAGATGCTGCAGTAAACAAAATAAATAGTGATCTCTGCTCTCATTTAGTTATAGTCTCTGGCTATGCCGCTTGATTCCCTTTCTCTTTCTTTCTGATTCTATGCTAATATACTGTTAATATCACTTCTTAACATAAGACCACATTTGGAAGACAATCTTTATGTGATGTAAATAGATCTATTTCATGTTCTGCTGTTCTTAACACTTAAACATTATTATTATCAGTGATTTTTATTCCTTGGGATGTGGGTAATTTAACTTTTATTAAGGTAATTTTGCTATGTTATATACTCAACTCTTTTGGCCATTAGAGTGCTTTTCTTTGTTTAGGAGCATATAACTACTTGTCCCTGACTGATTGTGCAGTCAGGACATAGCTAGAGTCAAGATCCAACTTTAAACACTGTGAGATAAATCATTTCCACATTCTTGCTTAAGTGGCCATTTTAGTGTAGAGAAGCACATTTTCTGTTGAAAGCCAACGCCAGTGTCTCCTTGACCCAAGGTCTCAACAATTTTTGAGCAACATAGGTGTGATGGTTTAGAAAGAGCTTGATAGATAAAAACAAATCCTGTAAAATTTAAATTTTTCCCTTTGAAGAATTACTGACAGAAGCATTCATTTGAAACTATATATATATATATATATATATATATATATATATATATATATATATAATCTCAAAAATGAAAATGGGGTCTATTTTCATTTCTTATTATTTACTGACATACCAAAATGACTGTGTCTGACTTTACTAATCATTAGCTTAGCTATAGCTGTACTTCTCTAGACAGATTTCTGAGTTCGTATGAATATTTTGGTCTCAAGACAGTGAAAATCTGTAGAATTTAGTAGGTGGGGCTTTCCCCCCCCCTTTTTAATGCTTTATATAACAAGCATTCTGTCTCCTTTCGTGTGTGAACATCAATGAGCAGTATCTGCATGAACGCAGAGTTCAAGGAGTCAAAGCTAAGGCTCACTCCCCACACCACTTGTGGGGTGATGAACTCCCTTTGGTAGCAGACCAGAAACAAGAGGAGAGCCCCTATCTCTCCATTTACCTGTGAAGAACTGTAGGTGTGTCCAGGTTCACTGGGTATGAAAAATCGGATTTGGAGAAATAAACATAGCTGTGTACTTTCCTACCTTTGGGTCTAGGATCCAAAGTCCAGTCTAGAAAGGGCTTACTTGCCTTCCAGAGCGCAGGGGTAGTTGCAAGGGGGTGGACCCAGAGGTTTTCACAAACGGGGTCCTCTGTAGAAGTGCTAGGAGCTTGGGATGTAGAACTCCACACCGGTTTCTTTAGGAGAGGGAGTTTCCCGGGGCAGAGCCGTGTACCTGGTCAGTCTGACTGTATCCTGGACTCTGGTAAGTCTGGGTTGACTTTGGAAAGGTTAGGGGATTGAGGCAATACTGATGGGAGTATTCTTTTGGCTGTTGAATGTTGGGCAAGTACCCTGCCCCCAATTTTTAAGGGACGAATATTTGAAATGAGCTGTATTTTTTCAAGTATTTATGTGCCGATTTATTTATATAAAGCAGATTGTGACGCATTGTACATAACTGTTTCTTCTTTCGAAATTTATCAAAACAGTAAATCAACATTACCGAAAAGTTAAGGGAATAAAGGGGTAAAAAATAACCCATAATCCTGCCTTCTGTTTTTCCTACATGAAAATAGATTTGAACATGGTCTCAATCATAATGCACATATAATTTGTATTCTGCTTATTAATATAACAATGTCCTCAACATTTTTCCAGATTGTGAAGTCTTCATAATTCATGTTTTTTTTTAAAGATTTTATTTATTTATTTGACAGAAAGAGACAGCCAGCAAGAGAGGGAACACAAGCAGGGGGAGTGGGAGAGGAAGAAGCAGGCTCCCAGCGGAAGAGCCCGATATGGGGCTCGATCCCAGGACCCCGGGACGCCCTGAGCCGAAGGCAGACACTTAACGACTGAGCCACCCAGGAGCCCCTTCATAATTCATTTTTAATGGCTGTGTAATATTTCATTAGGAAGATGTACCATAATTAACATTTTTCCTATTGGGTATTTAGGTTGATTCAGATTTTGTAGTGAACATCTTTTGGGTGTGGGGAACATTTCTTAAGATCAGTTCCAGCAATAAGATTACTGTGTCAAAGGGAATAGACATTTTTATGACTCCTGATATACATTGTTAAACTGCTTTACAAAAGGTTTGACCTTCTTCTTTGCACAACTTCAAAGGTGAATCATCAGCCATGAGCCAATGCTTACATTTTTGGACAGTTAATTATTATTTCCATATTAGGCAGAGAGAGTTCTGTGCACATCTGAACTTCTTCTAATTGCTTTCATTACATAGAGCTGACTTGTTGAGAAAAATGTCCTGGCTGTGAGACATTCCAGACAACAGAGCCATCACTTTTGAAAAGTTTGGAGCAATCCCAATTTTGTAATCAGTTCCCAGGGTTGTTCATATTTCTTTTGGCAGAGATGTCTGTCGCTGTGGTCAAGTGCAGCTGAATGGCTGAAGTCACAGGGCGAGCTGATCAAGGTGCCTATTTTAGTGCTAGGTTGGCAGTCTGTGGCCAGGTGTCTGGGTATTTTGAGAGAAGTAATTTTGAAAAGTAATTTGCAATTCATAACCGTGAATAGCTCAGAAGAGTCATATGCAGGTCTTCTGTGGAAATTCTGCCCCCTCCCCTTCCCTGTACCAATTGGAGGATAACAATTAGGTTGTGGTGGAGACACACAAGTGCAGGGAAGTCAGGATGCTTTCGTCCTGGCTGCACATCTCATGGTGACTGTGCTCTGCACAGACTACTTCACCTGGGTTTCCCCCTCTAACAAGCAAGGATGTTGGAAGCAGGAGTCCCAAAGTCCCTAAAATTTTTTAGGTTCTGTCCAGTGGATGACTCTAATTGTATCTTCACTTTCGTAGCCAAAGATGTAATTTCCCTATTCACTGGTGCTTCTGGCAGACAACAATGGGAAAGAACAGGATGTGAAACATAGACCAGTGTTGATATTTGGACATTTCCACCAAAAGATTTCATGGCATATATGATTAGAACTAATGGCTATAATTATTTTAACTACCTATGGCTTGCAATTACTTAGACCATCCCTGTTCCTCATTAATATGTTAAACATAAAACCAGGGGAAAAAATAGCACCCACTCTTGTCCAGCAGGTCAAGAGGAAGTTGATCCAATCTGTGGAACTGGTCTTGAATTTACTGACCATTACTTTATTTGCTGACTGTAAAAATTCTAGCATAAAAAATAGCACTCTCAGCAGCAACATTTTCAAACACGAAGGCCAACGATATTTTATTTAGCATAGCATTTTAAAAATCTAAAGGCAATTTGGTAAGAAAAACTTTGGCCCTTTAGGGGAGGAATAAAGGATGCGGTCACTTTCTGTTAGCTATACTGAATTATTTTTCATTTAGTCTCTTACAATAGTAGTTATTCTCCTTTTCTCCCAGGAAGGCACAGAATCAGAAGAGAGATTTAATCATGAAGCTATGTGGTCACTTTAATGTAGCTGCTCTTAGAAGGTTTTTTTGTGGACTGTGGAAACTGCATCATGACAAGCAAGGTGAAGGTCACTCTTGCTGGGCTGAAGCAGTTTACTTAACCTCTCTGTTTCTGTACTAGTAAAATGGGTTGTTGTGTAGATTCGAGCTAATATAGTAAAAGCACTGAGCTGCTCTCTTGCACGTGAAGATACTATATTTAGAGAGGAACCCAATTCTCAATCTCTCCCCAGGGAATAGCTGCAGGAGAGCGCTGTATCTCAGGCCTGAAGGGTTGAGACTGTTTTGAAATAGCTTTTAGTATCATAAAGCCGACCACATTCTTTCATCAAATTCCGAGTTTTTTCTTTTAATGCCTTTTACACACCAGGTACAGTTTCGGGTATTAGGGGTACTGCTGTGAACAAAACAGAAAGAGGCCTTGCCCTGCTGGGGCAGACAGACAATAAATAAGTAAACAAACAGGACTCATCAGATGGAGATAAGTGCTATTAAAAAAAAAGAAGAAGAAGAAAAGAAAAAAGCACGGTATGGAGATAAGATAGAGAGTGATAGGGTGGGAGGGATGCTGTTTTGGATAGGGCTTTCAGGTCAAATAAGATCACCAGAAGACATTGGAGCAGTGTCCTGAAAGAAGTAAGGGAGCTCTGAGCTTGTGATACGAATCCTGGGTGAAAGATGTCCTAGACAGAACAGTCTGCACAAGGGCCCTGAGGCAGCAGCATGCTTCGTATACTCCACTAAAGAGGCCAGTGTTGTGCCTAGAGTGGAGTGAACAAGGACGAAAATGGAGTTAGGGACTAAGACCACAGAGCTGGGTAGGGTGGCCAGATCATATAAGGCCTTGTAAATTAAAATAAGGGCATTCTTTGGCTTTTATTTTGAGTAAAATGGGAAGCCATAAAGATTTTTGAGCAGAGAAGTGACATCACCTGACATTAAAGGAGATTTTATAGTGTGATGCAGAGTCAGGAAACAGGAGATAAGATGGATGGGAAAGAGATCACATAGACTGTGCTTTCCAATATGGTAGCCACTAGCCACAGGTGGCTATTTTGGTGTAAATCAGTTAAAATTTTTTTAAAAAATACAAATTCATATTCTTAATTGCACTACCCACATTTCAAGTGCTCAATAGCCACATATAGCTAATGGTTACTGTATTGGACAGTGAGATAAAAATAATTTCCGTCATCATAGAAAGTTCTATTGGATAGTGCTGATGGAATCCTAGAGACCTTTGTAGGGCCTTTGGCTTTTATTCTGGGTAAATGGAAAGCTATTGGAAGGTGTTAAGCAGAGGCAGATGTGCTCTGAGTTATGATTTCAAAAGATCACTAGGGTTGCTATGCTGAGAACAGACGGTAAAAGGGGCAGTGGTGAAAGCTGGGAGACGATTAATCGTCTAGTTGAGAGATGATTGTGTCTTGGTTGAAGTGGTAGCAGTGGTGATTGTGAGAAATGGTTGGATTTTGAATATAGCTTGAAGGCAGAATCAATAGGCTTTTCTGATGGAATTGATGTGTGATTTGAGAAGAAAGTGATAAAAATGTTGTGGGTGATGACAACAGGACAGAATGTAAGGCACAAGTGGAAGGACTGAACACATAGAGGAAAAGTCCCATTCATCATGAACCAGGGACAACGCAGGGCTGTGGCTGGAAGACAGAGGTGTTAGAGAGCTCTCATCTGAGTAAGAGAAGATGAAGAGGTAGAAGGAAGAGACAGGTGTGCTGGGAGTGTAAGGATGGTGAAGATGATTTCAAATAGTTATTGGAAAGGGCCCATTTGAAGTCGGTGACCTTGAAACTGTCTACCTCTTTGATTTCCTCCAGCGGAGTTTGCTCCCATGTAAGGAAAGGGGAAAGAGGTGACTGGGTCAACATCATTCAGGGCTGTTGTTTTCCTGGATGGATTTGTAGGAAATACAGAGGTGAGGGAAGTTTAAGGGAATAGCGACAGGGGTATTATAACACGGAATCTAAATTGATAAAGAGGAAAGTGAAAAAAGCAGAGCACTGATGAATTGGGAGGAAGCTGAGGGATCAATAGACTGGAGGCACTAATATTTCTAAGAACAGTGGCAGCCATAGACCAAGCAAGTTGGAAAAAGAGATGCTTATCCCAACACTGAATGCCGGAGTCAGTAACTTTGCAAGTGGAGCTGCTTCAGGTGATGACAAGATCAGGCCTTTGGAGTCTATGCAGCTATATCTTCATTCTGGGCTGACTTGCTAAGTCCCCAAATTCCAGAAAAGACGATCTCACTGTGGATCCCACGTAAGCAGGTTTGGTAACCAAAAGCCCAAGAGCATGGGTTTGGGGCCTACCCATGGTTCCAGGCCTGTCACAAACTGCTGTGTAACCATGGACCTTGAGGAAATGAACTTCATGGTCCCTTCCATCTCTAATCTGTGACTATCTATGGCCTCATTATAATGATAGTCTTTTTCCAAACTGACCTTCAAGATGGACCCTGGGGAATTTGCCTATTAAAAACATGCAATTTTGCAAATATTTATCTGCTGCTTCTTGGAATATTAAACTGTTGGAAAGCTGCCTTCTGGATCACATGACAGAATCTTGGCCATGTGGTCATCAGAGCTGGTATGAGAGGAATTCTATACCAGCCACATCTGGGGCTAGGTGTCCTTCAGGCCCTGCTCTCTCCAATGCTCTTCACCTAAGAAGCATTTCTCCCTCCCTCTCTCTTTCTCTTTTAAAATTTGTTTAAAATATGCTCTATGTCCAATGTGGGGCTTGAACTCACCACCCTGAGATTGAGAGTCACATGTTCTACCAGCTGAGCCAGCCAGGCACCCCACATTTTTCTCTTTTACATTTGTTAGTGCCTTATGGGAGAGCTCCTTCAGCAGAAATGATAGAGGCTGTTGCTCTCAGAATCGGACGCAATGTTGTGACCTGTAAATTCCTATGAACATTTGAACATTTTATTGGTATTTATTCAGGAGCGATTCCAAAAGGCCAAACTGCACCCCCCTCCCCTCCTCTTCACCAATCACTCTTCCCTCTGTAGGGCTGAGAGAGTATTGAGAACAATCTAAAGGTAAATTTTTAACGAGATGGTCTAGCTTGGGCTTTGTAGGCTTGACTAATGAAGTAAGTGGTAGTTTTTAGCTAAAATAACCTCATTGTTTGGACAGGTTTTCTCCTTTCGGTTTTCTAGGGTCATTAGAATGATCTAACTCCCTTACCTGCTATTTGAACTGGCTGAGCCTCCAGAGGGACAGAAAACAAAAGAAGGGTGTTGAAATGCAAATAGATAGCTCTAAATTCCAGTCCCAGGCTGCCAAAATAAAGCCAAAGCTGAAATGGAGGGTCTCCACAGAGGTCTGTGGAAAGGCTCTAGAAAAATCTCACAAGATGAATTTCTTTTCGTGGACTGGAGTCCTCTGGTAGGGAAGAAAAACAAAAACAAAATAAAAACAAACAAAGGATTTCATACTTGGAATTTGCTCAGTGCCAGTTGAATGGCTAATTGTTTCTTACCCCCCCCCCCACTTTTTTTTCTGCCTGAATAGATAATCCTTACAAAACATCCATTCATTCTACAAGTGAAAATTTCAGGAATACTCGACACTGGCCTTGGCAAGACTAATGGACCGAGATTGAGTGATGGGTTTGTGTGTGTTGTGGCTGACGCGCGTTTCGGTGTTTTGTATGCTAGTTTAAGAATATTTTAGCATTAGAAGATTTATGACATTTTAATTAATGAATACGATGAAGGCTTAAACTTGTAGATGATATAAGATACATTATTTTTGTAGCATATTTTTGAGCACAAACTTGATTGTTTTGTTGCTTTAAGAAAGGACCTGCTGATAATTAATATTAGCTTTCTTTTCTGTTCAGTGTGACCAGCTTAACTGATATGTAAACAATTTCTTTTTAAGGGAAATAAAATAAGGAGGCAATACAGCCTAGTGAAAAGGATTCACGATATCAGATTCTTAATTGCTAAATAAAATTTGGGCTCTTATTTGATTTCTGCTATGAACTGGCTGCATGACTTTGAATAATTTATTAAGTTCCCCTTTAAAAAAGTATAAATTGGAATGAGAAATATGTGATAGTGAAAAAACATTCATGAAAGCGTTTTAAAGTCCCACGAGGAAGCACAATCAGAAACCACAGTTGGGGGGGCACCTGGGTGGCTCAGCCGTTAAGCATCTGCCTTCGGCTCAGGGCGTGATCCCAGAGTCTTGGGATTGAGCCCCACATCGGGCTCCTCTGCTGGGAGCCTGCTTCTTCCTCTCCCACTCCCCCTGCTTGTGTTCCCTCTCTCGCTGGCTGTCTCCCTCTGTCGAATAAAATCTTAAAAAAAAAAAAAAGAAAAAGAAAAGAAAAAGAAACCACAGTTGGGTTGGCTATTCACTGAAAATATCTGATCTTGTCGGTAAACCTAAATTTTAGTATATTAGTTTATTTTTTTAAGCCATTTAATTTAAGATGCTTAGGAACTCTTCAATTTGTTAATGGAAAGAAATGCCGTATACACTGGAAGGCTACATAGCAACTTTATTCTGGTAAAATAATCTCTTAAATCCTTGTATACACAGTCACTAACTGTTGGCTTTATAAGGTCAGTGCAAGCATACCAGCCCTGTGGCTGTTAGGAGCTCAGCGCGGCCAAGATAGCACTAACTTGAACAAACATACAAAACAGCAAATAGTTTAAACAGTGCCGGTTGATTTGTATGTAACCCAGTCTGAACAGAGGATTCTAAAGAAGACTCACCAGCAAAGTCACATTAGTTATGAAGATTGTTAGGTTGTATCGGTGGACGTTAGCTACGCAAAGGTTAGAAAGTGGAATCTTGAGTTCAGATACTCTTAAACTATTAAGGACTACAGCTGGCAGGCCAACTTTAATTTCTGACTGCTGACTACTTCTGAAGGAGAAAGCTTTGGAAACTGATATTCCAGTCCCCAGGTCCTCAAAGAAGCGTAGTCTAGTGAAGTAAATTCTGCTGGGGTTAGCAGAAGCCTCCTGGTTTTAGGAACTAGGGATGCCAGGCTCCCCGGTTCTGAGTTCCAATATTGACTCTGTCCCTGAGTCACCCTGACCAGTCACCCACTGTCTTGTGTTTCCCTCTTTAGAGAAGAGCTAAGACTATTGACTTTTTTTTTTTTTAAGATTTTATTTTTAAGAAATCCCTACACCCAACATGGCTCGAACTCATAACCCTGAGAGTCACATGCTCCACTGACCCAGCCAGCCAGGCGCCCCAGACTATATTGACTTTTTCAGAGGTTGCAAAACACATTATAAAAGGATAGGAAGGCACTAAACAAACATGTAATTATGAAATATCAGAGGGGGTGCATTTTAATAAAGGTAAGTGCATTCTTTTTTTTGAAAGATGTTATTTACTTGAGAGAGAGGGAGGGAGGGAGAGTAAGAGCAGGGGGAGGGGCACCAGGAGAGGGAAAAGCAGACTCCCTGCTGAGTAGGGAGCCTGATGACGTGGGGCTTGATCCCACGACCTGGAGATCATGACCTGAGCCGAAGGCAGCCGCTTAACCACCTGAGCCAGCCAGGCGCCCCTTTAAGATATTATTTTTAAATAATCTCTATACCAAGGTGGGACTTGAACTCACAACCCTGAGATCAAGAGCTGCGAGGTCCACTGACTGAGCCAGCCAGGCGCCCCTACAAAGGTAGGTGCATTCTTTTGATAATTGGGAGTTGATGATCTTTATGCAAGAGTAGAGAGTTTGATGTCAAAATAGAGTTTTATGTTTGAAATCTTTTATTTGAGTATTGCAAATTTGGGTCCTTTTTGGCTCTGTTCATCTATGTTGCTTATTGAGAGGGAACTGTTAACAAGTTGCTTTACTGGAGTTTTTAATTGTTATCAGAGATCAGACCCCCAGGCTTTCTAGAAATGTATATTTAAATTTAGTAACCTGACTTTCAAAGAGGGAGACTAATATTCAAGTACGGGGCACTGTGCATGGGTTTCTATACATGTTGTCAACAAACGTCCAGAGTGAGTTCTCTAGAGACCTTAAAAAAGTTGTTTGTTTTGAAGGCAATTGATTGAAGCACCCATCTTATTCCTCGCTTTCCCAGGACAGCTGTTCAGCACCAACTTGGGCTTTTTGAATTCTGTCTTCTTGTGGGACACCACTTAGCTACTTAGATGCCTCATTAACATAGCAAACCTTTCAGAGATGGAACTCAATGTTTGTTGTTGTTGTTGTTAGATTTTATTTATTTATTTGACAGAGAAAGAGAGAGACAGCCAGCAAGAGAGGGAACACAAGCAGGGGGAGTGGGAGAGGAAGAAGCAGGCTCCCAGGGGAGTAGGGAGCCCGATGCGGGGCTATATCCCAGGACCCTGGGATCATGCTCTGAGCCGAAGGCAGACGCTTAATGACTGAGCCACCCAGTTGCCCCTCAATGTTTGTTTTCTTAATGGTGCCTTTCATCATTAAAAAAACGTGTATAGTTTTTAACTCTTCATCCTTTCAGCCTTCTTTAGACTCTCTACCAATATAGCCAGTCCTGAATTCCTTTCAGTTTTTCCATCTGGGTCTAGCATCCCTCATCTGATTCCCAGTAAAAACTGGACTAGATTCCCATCATCCAAAATGAACAGTTATTATTTTTGTCCTGTTTCATTTTTTTTAATGACATAAAACATTGGAGATAAGGTCAAGTTGTCCTGGAGTACTAATTTCAGTTCCATTTTCTCCTTCTATCCTCACCTCACAAAGCCCCTGTTCAGTTTGATATATGCTTTAAAAGTATTTTATATATATTTTACATGTACAAATAATTAATAGGTAGTATTGTTTTATGAGTTTAAATATCTAAAAATGGTTCCATGTATACCTATTGTTCTATGATTTGCTTACTTTCCTGGACATTCTTTTGACGATGTTTACATATATATATATATATATATATATATATATATATATATATACATATATATTATACATACGTCCTCATTATTTTTAATTTCCTGGTATTTTATGGTACAGATAATACCACGTTTTATTAGTCAGTCCATTAGTGGATATGGATTGTTTTAAAATTTTCACTAACATAAACAATGCTTACATTATTTTTACCTATGTCAGATATAGGCATTAGTTTCTTAGGCTAGACCCAGGATTCAGAATTGCTACATTTTAAATATGCCCAATTTCACTTTGAAGAGATACCACCAAATTGATTTGCAGCTGTTTGAAAACTGTTCCCCAAATACTCACAACACTTTTCAGACTTTAAAAAAAAAAAAAAAAACAAAAACCCATGACCCCAAGATTAAGACCTGAGCTGAGCTGAGATGCAAAGCTGGACGCTCAACCGACTGAGCCACCCAGGCGCCCCCAGATTTATTTTTTAAAATTTATTTAAAACAACTTTCTTTCTTGTGATAAGAACTCTTAAGATCTTTTAAGCAACTTTCAAATACGCAGTACAATATTGTTAACTATTGTCTCTATTCTGTACATCCCCATCAGGCTTCGTAATTTTTGCCAATTTTAGCGGTAACAAATGGTTTTCCCTTGGTTTTCTAGCTTTGTTTCAGTTCATTATATTCACAATCCTTCCCTAAGGACAGCTCTTTTCCAAGCGCTCTCTCCACTATCTACTCGATCCATACTGTGGCCGGCCATACGTCGCCAGGTCCTCTGCAGGCTGCCTGTCTAACCTCCTCTCTATGTGTCTGGCTACACCAAAGTGAGCGACTCACGATTTTCTCGAATTCGGCTTCTATTTTTTGCCTCAGCAACTTGATCGCACACTTCTGCGTTACTTTACTGATTCAATAAATATTGAGTAAGGTCTTTACTTCCTGCCAGGTGCTGAGAATGGAAGAGTGAACAAGAAAGACAATATCTAGGCATGCATGGAGCTTACCATTTTTAGTTGAGGATGGGGAGTGGCAGAAAGAAACCAGTAAAAATACAAACAAGCTAATTTTTCATAGTTGTAGGTACTATAAAGAAAGCAAAGGGGCATCTGGGTGGCGCAATCAGTTAAGCATCTGCCTTCAGCTCAGGTCATGATCCCAAGGTCCTGGGATCCAGCCCCCTCCCTGCTCCCCCCCCCCCCGGGGTAGGGGGGGCGGTCTGTGGCTCCCTGTCCCTCTGTCCCTCCCCCTGTTTGTGTTTCTCCCCGCCCCCGAAAAATAAATGAACAAAATCTTAAAAAAAAAAAAAAAAAAGAAAGTAAAATGGAATGGTAATTTGACTTCCTATGGTGTTGTATGGGGAGGGCGGTGTCAGGGGATGTGGGCGTATCCAGGTGGTGGCCTTGGAAGGGCAGGTGCTCAGGGAAGGCTTCTCCTGAGACCACAATGTGAAGCTCATTCACAGCCCAGGAGCATTGCTAAGCTGGAGCAAATGTAGCTGCCTCTATGCAGGGATGGCCTGGGCGTCCTGAAGAGCAGAGCTGCCCTTGTGGCTGGGCGGTTGGGGCTAGGAGAGTGGTAAATGCAATAGGAAACACAGACAGGCAGAGCTGTGCCTCTAAGAGTCTTGCTGGTGCTCTCTTCAACTGTAGTTTGTTATTTATTTATTTATTTATTTATTTATTTATTTATTTAGTAAACTCTACCCCCAACATGAGGCTCAAACTCATGACCCTGACATCAAGAGTCACGTGCTTGATCAGCTGAGCCAGCCAGGTGCCCCTGTAGTTTGTCCTTTAAAGCCATGATCAAATCCTCTTTTTATAACCATCCCTGAGCCTGCCAGCAGAGCACGACCCTTCCGGTCCACCGTGGCAAGTGGTGGTGCCTCTTATGACACTGTATGTGGCACTTCGGGATCTTGGCATCTGTTCTTCCCAAGAGCTAATTTGCTTTCATTTGTCATTTTGTGTCTACCTTGTGAGGGGCAATATTTTATTTTATTTTAAGATTTTATTATTTTTTTAAGAATCTCTACACCCAACGTGGGGCGCGAACCTACAACCCCGAGATCAAGCATCACAGGCTCTACTAACTGAGCCAGCCAGGCGTCCGCCAACACTCTATTTGAGAATGAAGCAAGTCAAGGGAGAAAAGGCACAATGCAGGAGAACCTATCACTTTGGAATGAACTGAGTTTCAGTGATGTATCCAAGCTAATTTTCACAGCGGCAAATAAAATTAATTTTCTTTAATAATTAATAATTAATGTAATAATAAAAAAGTGACTTTTTTTTACTCCACCCAGGTTTTTCCTCAGAATAACAATTAGTTATTGCTATTAACAATTAATAGTCATTAACAGTCTTAGGGTTTTTTTACTTTTTAAAAAAGTCATCTTTACACCTAACATGGGGCTCAAACTCATGACCCCAAGATTGAGAGTCACGTGCTCTACCGACTGGCTAGCCAGGCACCCCCCCCAGCAATCTTGTTTTTGATTCTGTGCCCACTCTGAGCTTTATCTTTTTATGAAGATGTGACGGTGTGTTCTGTGCAGTGGGGACCTTTCTCCAGCACCGCCAGCTGCTGAACATGTGCTCGAGACCGTGATACGGGTTTTCATGTGGTTATATCCCTTTATCTTCAGTAGAATCTTTGAGTTGTGTGTTAGATTTATTTTCTAGATGAAAAAAACAGGTTCGTAGAGGTCATTTTTAGTCCCCAGCTTATAGAATTAGCAAATAGCGAGGCGACATTTAAAGTTGGGGCTTCTGACCACTTTTGTGTGAAGCTGTCATGCTTTAAATAATAATATAGCAAACACCAACCACTTGCTATTTCCAGACACAATCTTAACCACTGTGCTGTTCATCTCTTCTTTCTTCTTTAACTCTCATTTTCTGCAAGCATGCATCAGACAGTGAGAGGCAATTCATGCCGTAGGTAAGAGATGGGCTCTCTCTGGAGCTAGATTGCCTGGGTCAAGGGCTTCTCTACCAGCTCACTGGCTATGCGGGCAAATTACTTAACGTCTCTATGGTTTGCTTTTCTTATTTTTAAGGGGGGTAACAACCGTATTACCTCATTGGGTTATTGTAAAGATTCATAGGATAATGCACAGAAAGGGCTTAGAAGCAGCCTCCTGACCCCTGGAGCTAGCTAGCGTGGGCCTCCCTCAGGCACTCCGCACCTCTGCCCTGCACCCTTCCTACTTCTCTCCGTGGTCTTCCCAGGTCGGATGGACTGCCTTGTTTCCCTGATGGCAGTGCGAGCTCTAGGTGGGTGGGTCTGCTTGTTCAAATCTTAGGCTCCAGGGCAGTGCCTGGCCTGTAGTTGGCTCTCAGTGTGTATTTGCTGAATGGCCCCGTGTTTCTGATAAACCTCAACTACAGCTTCTGTGTTGAACAAAATAATTGCTACTCTGGTTTCCCGTCAATATGCCCTGTAAATTAGTGTTCCCTGAAACTCCATTTCCAGGGCTTCAAATACCTCAAATGACTCATGAATCTGTTCTTCTAGTTCTGACCATTTTTAAAATCTGTTATCTCCAGCTAACTATTAATAAAAGAAAAGCCTGCATGCATCCCAGACTCAACATATTTAAAACCAAACTCAGGGCTGTTTCTTTCAAGCACAGCTCCTCTTCTGGGTCCCTAGCCTGGTTGATGACGTGTGTGCCTTCCCCACGCCCACTTAGAGACCTTGGAGACCTCCTGTACTCTTCCCTCTCTTCCCACCCAAGTGGAGCCCAAAACCTGCCCAGGAGCCACCGCCAGAGGCCTGGAGCCAGTACTCAGCCACCTCACTCCAAAGCTCTCGCCTGAACCTGAGAACTTTCTGCCGTGAGGTCCCTCCTTTGACCTCAGGATCACGGCTTTAGTTTGGACTGGATCTGTTCCAGCATGTTACCACAGCCTTCCACCTGTGGAAGCTCCTTCTCCACCTGTGGCAAGTGTTGTCTTTCTAAAATACAAAAGATACAAAATCAGTCCTACGACTTGGCTGCATTCAAACACTGGCGCGGGGCCCCTGGGTGGCTCAGTCAGTTAGGTGTCTCACCCTTGATTTCGACTCAGGTCATGATCTCAGGGTCCTGGGATCGAGCCCCACATTGTCGGGCTCCCTTGCTCAGCAGGGCGTCTGCTTGTCTCCCTCACTCTCAAATAAAAAAAGTAATTAATTAAAAACAACAACAATAACAACGCTGGTGGTTCCTTTTGCATGTTTGAAAGTCTAAACTCCTCACAGAGCATAAAATCGCCTTCTTGGTCTTTCCCGAGCTTCCCCCACCCCGCCTCCGTTGCCTCTACCCTCAGCTGCAGCTTAGCCTCAAGGGCTCCTGCTAGACCAGGCAGGTTCCGCACATGCTGCTCTGCGCCTAGAACCCCCTCTCTCCCCTTCGCTTAGTGAAGTCTTTTTATCCTTCGACGTTGAGCTCATAAGCCACATCCTCTGTGAAGGCTTTCAAAGAGAGCCCCAGACAGCCCCTCCCACCAGTGCACCTCGCAGAGCCTTCTGAGCCCATAACTGGGGTGAACACATTTCTGAATCAAAAGTGCAGATGTGACAGTTCACACAGCAAAGCATGTACTCCTGGAGACAATGGGACAGATAATTGAACAAAATCCAGAAGACCCTCATGGAGATTATTCCTTCTTTCTCTCTACTACCCTGGGAGAGGGCCAGGGAGGCCCTTTGGCTGGCAGGGAGCTGTTCATATCTCTTTGTATCTGCCCAGCACCTGGCACGATGCCCAACTCAATCAGTGCCGGCTGAATGTACCAAGATTATACCAGGCCTGAGATTCTTTAAGATTTGAACAGATACAAATCTCATGTGTAAATTCCCCTGAATAACCAACCAGCCAAACCAAACCAGAAAAAGCCATCATTCCTAGCTTGGCTTTATCCCTAGAACGATTTACGTCTCCTGGCCTCCGCGTCCTCATCTGTGAATTAGGGATAGTAGCGGCTACTTGTCGGGGCTGCTGTGAAGATTATGTGAGCGAGCTGAAGGAATTCAGCAAGCACGAGGTCTGGCGAAGGAGTCTTTGTGTCAGGCGTAAAGATATGTGCAGCTCATCACTATAAACAGGAACTGGGAGGCAAGGTCATGTCCTAAAATAACTTTTTAAAGTTAGGATTTCATTGGGAATTTTAAAAGTTAAGAGAATTTAGAATATTACTAACATTTACGAACAGCTTTAGCGTACGAAGATGCAGTCTCCTCAATTTTAAGGCAACCTTTGACTTTTCGCCCATACAATTTACAGTTGGGCTGGGGGAGGTGTGATTCACCATTTGTTGCCCTGCACCTTGTTTGTCTGTTTTGTCTGCCCAAACCTAGCCATGCAAAGGAATCGCTTGGGTGAGTGTTTTTACAGATTCCTGGGCCCCACCCCACACACCTACTGAATCATAATTGGGGGCAGGAAGGGGACTGCAAATCTACATTTATAAAAACCTCCCCTTGTGGTTTGATAATCTGCAAGTTTTGGGAACTACTAATATATATGACACTAGAAAAGCAGAGTGCTCAAAATTCTCAATTTCTCAGCTTTATCGTCTTTATAATTTAAAAAATGTGTGAACTATCAGCTTTCTTAATGTCTCTTTCACCTTCACCGTGGTCTGTTCATCCTGCCGGTGGAAAAACTGGCTCCAGTTAAACAATAGGAGAAAAAAAAGGTGCAAACTTTACCAGCTTCCCCACCTTCTTAGCATCAGTGAGGTATTTCCCCCATGTCCTACTGGGGCAATTTAAATGCTAATGTGTTAAGTACAACAATCTCTTTAGCAATCAGAATTGTTTTTCTGCCAATTTTACTTCTCTTTATTTTATATTTGTTAGTTCATTCATTCATTCATTGGATAGAGAGGCATATGTTTAGAATCGTCTACCTTTCAAACCTTAAAAAAAAGAAAAGAAAATTCCATCCTGGTGTCGTCTTCTCTGCAGTACTTGCAAGACGAGAGGAACACATCCACCCTCTAAACCTGAGATCTGCAGTTTGAATGTGCTAAGTCACCACCTCGTCTTTGCAGCGTCAAACATTTTGCACCTTGGAAAAGTACTGCAGAAAATCAAACTGTGAGCAGCGAGCTGGTATGTTGTTATTTAAATACGAATAAGAAGACTGGAAAGGGGGTAATGCATAAATACGTTGTAACTTATTAACTTTTAAACTTGTTTTCAGAGATTTCTAATAGTCTGGTAAATCCTCTTTCTGTTTGATAATTTGTTGGTGAAATTCTTTAAATATTTCTTCCTGTTCCTAGAAAGTGAAAATGAATATACATGGTAAAGCAGTTGTCTTACAATGTTTAGAAAAAAGAAAAAAAAAAGGTCACTGCCTTTATTATGAAGTTTTGCATGATTAAGCTTCTTGAATTAACTTTCTTTTAAAGAATTCATAATAAAAACCTAACAGTAATGAACTAGATATCGAGAGCTGATGTCTAACTTTAGTTGAACTTTTAGGAAGTCTGTTTTCCTATTTGATCATGTCGTTTATGAATAGACAGTGAGGAGATGTTACTGCAACTGTATTAATAGGGGAAGTGGCAGGAAGCTAGAGTTTCCTTACAATCAGAAAGAAAGTTTATAGAAGTCTTGCTGGGAATGTGGATTATAGATAAAGATAAAACTTGGAATAATTTGTATTTAGAGTTGCTATTTTATTTTTATAATATAAAAGTGGTTCCCTTTAAAGTAAGTATTTGGGACTGAAGAGAATGCAAGCATTCCTTCAACAAGGAAGTCAGAAATTTCTGTTTACCGGTATTAACAAACATCCTAAGGTCATTTCACCAGATGGACATTGACTATAGAACCAGTTAAGACGACTGTCCTCCGGAGTGTTTTGAGTCATGAGTGGGGATCGGTAGCTTGAGCCCTTTGCGGATGGAGCAGTGGGGACCAGTGTCCCCAAACCAGCACCTGTGGGGAAACAGCAAAATACTGACCTCTCAGCGTTCCCTTCCTCTGTGCTAAGTCCCTCCATCGCTGAGTCACCTAGAAAGGAAGAACTTTTATTTTTAACAGCTTAGAGCGGAGTATACTAAAACTTAGAGGCTACATCATTCCCATTGCACTCCCAGTCAGTGGCCGAGGGAGAATTTGAGCCCGGGAGAAGGATTCTAATGCCCTGCTGTCCCTGTGGAGAGTGCCTCTTAGCTCATAAAAATGACTGCTCACCGGCAAGGAATGTTAAATATGGAAAGAACATCATCGGTTGGCCGGTCGGAGTTCTTGTTTTCTCTCAGAGAACAATTAAGGTGGGGGGAGGTTGTGGGAGAAAGAGAAGAAAGGGCAGAAGGACGCGGATAGCCCCCCGGAGCCCAGTGGGACTCAGAGCAAGACTCGAACTTAGTACAGCCTCCTGCTCCAAGCTGCCTGTCCCTAGACGCACAGGGGTACGTGCGGACCGTGTGGCAGTCCGTGTGTGTGTCTCCAGCTTGCATCGGTAGGCAGCATGCGGTGACTTGGCGGTGAGGGAACAAACCAAAACCCCTAACGAAGCTTACTGCCTCTCGTGTGGCTCCCTGAGGGCCTGTGCTGGGCAGGCCAGGACGGGGAGCCTCTAGCATTCAGCAGGGTGGGCTGAAGAATGGGTGCAGCGCAGGCATCAGGCAGACGGGGCTCTGAGCCTGGTGATCTGCGGCGAGTGATCTGATCCCTATGAACTCAGGAGGCCTCCTTTTCTTCACAGGACCCAGCATGGGACTGGAGGAGCGACTCCGCAAAGTGAATTTTTCTATGTTCACTTCCTCAGAGGCCCAGGTACAGCTAGTTCTGAGACGGAGTATCCCGGGAGACCAGGCAGAGGTGTAGGGAGGCTCTGGGGTCAGGCGGCTTGTGTCTGAGCCTCGGCTCAGGTCAGGGCAATTCTCATGGAGAAGATGAGATATGAGCATAGATTTGAAGCTGCCGAGTGAGTTAGCCAGGTGCGGATCTTGCTGGCAGAGGTTTCTGGGTAGAGAAAATAGCTAAGGCAAACAGAAAATTGCCTGCTGGCAAGATTTCGGAATACAAAGGAGTAGGGTGGGTGGAAAGGAGTGAGGAGGGGGGAGTAAGAGAAGGTGCAGTCAGAGGGGCGCCTGGGTGGCTCCGTCCGTTAAGCATCCGCCTCTTGATTTCGGCTCAGGCCATGATCTCCGAGTCATGGGACTGAACCCCTGGTCGGGCTCTGCGCCCAGCGGGAGTCTGCTTGGACATTCCCTCCCTCTGCCACTTTCCCTGCTCCGGCGCTCTCTTTCAAATAAATAAATACATCTTTTTTTTTTTTTTTTTAAAGGTGAGGTCAGAGAAGTAAGGGAGTCAGACTGTTTGGTATTATCTTAAGGACTTTGAGTTTTACTATGAGAGAAATACGGTTTTGAGCAGAGGAGGACATGATGTGACAGGTTTTGAAAAGATCATTCTGATTGCCATCCTGAGAGTAGACATGTAGGGGCAAGTTGGAAGCAGGGAAACCAGTCAGTAGCCCTTGCGGTAATCCAGACAAGAGAGGGCAATGGCTCTGACCAGAGTTCGTGACGGTAGAGGGGATAAGAAGTGATCAGATTCTGGATATATTTTGATGGTAGAACCAATGGCATGGGGAAGGACATGCAGATGGAACAGATTTAGGGGGAAGACTAAGACTTCATATTTGTCCGTGTTGAGATGTTCACTTGATCTCCAAGTGGAGGTCAACAAGTGGAAGGAGAGCTATGATCTCCTGACACATATTTGGAAATGATCGGCATGTACATATTGAAAGCCCGGTGACTTAGGGAGATCCTAAAGGGAGCGTTGATAGAGAAGAGGAGGGGTCCAAGGACTGAGCTTTGAGGCACTCCAACATGGAGAGTTCTGGAAGAAGAGGAGGGATCAGCGATAGAGACTTGAGACAAGGCAACTAGGGAGGCCCTTTGGAATGTGGCATTCACCATGCAGATGGTAAGGAAAGAATTCTAGCTGAGGGAAAGGGTGAGAGCAAAGACCCAGGGCTGTGAAAACCTGATTTGGGAGTGAGGGCGAGGAGCTCAAGTGTGTGGCATGGGGAATTTGTGGGGGAGGAGTTTGGGAGAGACTACAGGTGAGGCTGGAAAATGGGCTTCCGCAACTTGTAATGGACTTGGACTCTCAAATTAAGACTGGTGGTTTATTTTGTGATGATGGTGGCTAGGGATTCATTGAGGCCTTCCTCTGATTTAGCATGTATCAGGCGCTGCGCTAAGCACATGGCATGCATCTCATCATTCCATCTTTATACCCAACCTTAAAGAAAGACAGTATTACTATCCTGTGAAGATGAAGAAACTGGCTCAGAGAGGTCAAAGATTTCACCCGAGGTTACCCCTGGAGTAACTGCCTTTGACCCAGGCAGTCCCATTCCAGAGTCCATCCTTTTAACTACTAACCTGTCCTGTTTCCTGGAGGCCTGGCCCTTCTTAACTGGGTGTTAGAAGGTCAAAGGCTTGAGAGCTTGCGTCTGTTTCTTTGGAGAAGGTCTGGCTTCACTTCGTCTCTTGGAGGAGAGGCTTGACATGCAAAAGTTCAAGGTGGATCTGGGGCGCCCATGAAGGATTTCAAGAAGGGCAGTGACTTGATCATAGTAGCATATCGTAGTATCCTGATCTAGTGGCAGTGCGGGGAGCGGAGCGGGTGAGGGTGCCTGGGAATACGGAGAGGAAGACAGACTTGGAGACGAGCTGTCTATGGGACTCTTTTTTTTTTTTTTTTAAAGATTTTATTTATTCATTCGACAGAGATAGAGACAGCCAGTGAGAGAGGGAACACAAGCAGGGGGAGTGCGAGAGGAAGAAGCAGGCTCATAGCGGAAGAGCCTGATGTGGGGCTCGATCCCATAACGCCAGGATCACGCCCTGAGCCGAAGGCAGACGCTTAACCGCTGTGCCACCCAGGCGCCCCTGTCTATGGGACTCTTGAGGGACCTGAGGGCTGGCCGGGCAGTGCATTGCAGGCTGAGGGTCTAGGGCTCCGGGAGGCTGAGCTGGAGCTGGGGAGTTGAGAGCAACGCCGTTGAGGGAAAGGAAATCACAATCTGGGTGAGGGAAGCAATTTTCAGGTGTTCATCGTTCATCTATATACCCTTTTCTGAAACTAATCCCCCTGAGAACAAGTCAGCCTCCCACTTCCCAGGGAAAAGGCACATCTCTTGCCTTTCCAGCATCTTGCTATGAGGTTTGGGGAGTGTGTAAAAACCTGGGCTTCAAACAAAGGGGCCGTTCTCAACACTGATGCAGGTGTAAGAAAGTGAGTGACTATGGAGGGGGGCGGCGCTTCCTTTTACAAATCAGGTGGTTCGAGCTGTTCGTTTTCAACTCTTCTGGAGGGGACCTAAATATAATTTTTGATGATAGATTACAAAGTAATTGTGGGGCTCTGGCTTGCCTGGACGTCAAAGATTCGAGTAACACTGCTGTAAGTAGAACACTTCCATTCCTCCGCTTGTGTATTTTACAGCGTTTCTCAGTGACTGCCTCAGTGAGAGGGAAGGTAGTGAGACGTAATTATACCAAACTGTCTCAGTGTAATAAGAAGGCTTCCGCAGACCCATGAACTAATAATTGGAAAATAAACCCAGTTCATCTCTATCAAGGGAAATCTTTCCAATAAAATTTTACTTTTTGTGTGTAAGAATTGTCAAATTTTGTGATATACTTCTGGTGCTCTGATTAATTTTGTACTACTAATAATTGGAATTTATTACTCAGTCCAGAATTTTTGTGTATATGGTGAATTATGGTCACAGAAACTTTATTTTCATTTTTATTTCTCAATTTTTTATTTAATTTTTAATATATGTATGTAGCTTGTGATGAGATACATGAAAAGTTTATTGATGAAAAACTTTGAAACACAGATATAGGGGCAGCTGGGTGGCTCAGTCGGTTGGGCTTCTGACTCTTGCTTTTGGCTCAGGTCATGATCGCATGGGTGGTGGGATTGAGCCCGGCACAACAGAGCCTGCTTTGATATTGTCTCTCTCTGCCCCTCCCCCCACTCACTGGCATGCTGTCTCTCTCTCCCATAAATAAATAAATGAATCTTTAAAAAAAAAAAGAAAGAAAAAGAAGAAACATAAAAAATCGGGTTTAAAATCTGTGGGTAACACAAATTTATATGTGAATGTTTATAGCAGCCTCGTTCATCATAGCCATGAAGAGAAACAGCCCAGATGTCCACCACCTGATGAATAAACAGAAGGTAGCATATCCAGATAAGGGAATATTACTGGATAATAAAAAGGAATGGGTACTGGCGCGTGCTGCAACATGAATGAACCCTGAAAACATTATGCTAAGTGAAGGAAGCCAGTCACAAAAGACCACATATTGTATGAGTCCATTTGTATGAAATGCCCAGAGCGAGCAAACCTATAGACAAAGTCGATGAGTGGTTGCTTAGGGCTGCGGTAGGGCAGCGGGGAATGGGGGGTGATTGCCAATCGGTATGAGGTTTCTTTTCGGGGTGATGAAAATGTTTTAAAATGCATTGTGGTGATGATTGCACAACTCTGTGACTATGCCAAAAACCATTAAATTGTACACTTTCAGTGGCTGGATTGTATGATATGTGATTGATACTTCAGCAAAGCTAATAAAAACATCTGTGTGGGGCAAATGGAATGGAAATAGGACTTAAAGCAGGAAAAGGAATGACGCGCCATTTCGGTTACTGAAGATGCCGTGTGTACACAGAACACCATGAACCGCATTCTTTGCAACCTTTTGAACTTGGGTTAAAATTTGAATGTCAAATTGGACCTTGCACAGGGGTATTTAGATTTTATTTTAGGGGATTCATGAGCAAAAAAGTTTCAGCCCGGTCCATGAGATCTGCTAAGGAGAATGGTTAGCTTAAGACAACAGGACTACAGGAGAGAAATTAGGAACACCAACATTTAAGGAAAAATGGAGGCAAAACTAAGAGGTAGGAGGAGAACAGAGAGGACTGTTTCCAGGTGGAAGGAGTGGCAGGCATCGCCTGGATTGGGCCAGTGAAGGACGCAGAGCCATCCGCTGGATCCAGCTGGCGATTATGAGGTCATTGACTTTGGCACCCTCCTTTTGAATAAAGGAACTGCAGTGCAGCACGGAGGCTGGTGGCTGGAAGCAGAGTTGAGGGAGGCTAGAGAAGGGAGAGAGCAAGAGGGAGGAAGTGAGGACACGACTGCGGACTGCTCTTGGTGGGAACACAGAGATAATGGGGCAGCGGTTTGCTAACTCTGGGGAGAAGTGGTGTAAAGGTGCTTGTTACTACTCTAAAATGCAATCAGTTGGGGCATGTTTGGGGACAAAAGGTAAGAAGCTGGGGAGTCAGAGAGTTAAGACTGGAGAGAGTGTCCTGCACATCAGGCCACTGTGGCTGAGGCCCCAGGAGGCCAGGGGACGGCTCCTGGCTTACCTCAGCGTGGTGCCTCCCTCCTGCAGCGAGCTGGGCATGTCCTCACTTGGTGGCTCTGTGGGACCTCACCAAGTCCTCGCTCAGGCCGCGAGCCCCTATCTTGAGATACTCGGTGTCCTAAACCACTTATCTCATGTCTAATGTTGCAGGTGTTTAGGCCTCGAAGGGGTAGGGGGTGGGTGTGGATCGACAGGCTTGCTCAATATTCTTTTGAATTTGACTGATTTGGGAAAAGAGTGGCTTCCAAATATCTTGGGTGGGAGTGAAAAAAGAGGTTTTAAGGTAAGAATGTTTAACTCACCTTCATTCCTGTGAACTCTGCTGAAGTTAAGAAACCTATCCTCCTTCAATGCTGGAGGAAATGGGTCACAGGGTGGGAGGCGAGGAGATGCCTTTTCCTTTTCTGTGTATGGCCTAAGCCGGCGTGCACCAGCTGGGCCCCAGAATTCATGGTGGAATATGTGGCATCAGACCCAAGAGGGTCAGGTGAAAATTCACAGTGAACAGGGTTTTTCCCCACTGGGCGCTTCATTGTCTCACCAGTTCACTTGAACCTGTTTCATTATTTTTACACCCTTACGAAATGCTCGCAGCAATAACTGCAACAGTAAAAAGAGAAGAAAGGAAGTATTTAGTAATATTAAGAGAGAGGCAAGGTGGGGACAATGCATCTTGCATTATTTGCTGCTGCAAAGGGAAGAAAAAGACTGAGCCAAGAGAATTTCTTACATTCCTCATGTATCTAGAGCGACACCGTCCCTGTGAAGGTCACAGCGGACACGGACACAGTGAGGTCATGGTGGGGGGTGGGGGCTGACTTTCTGCTCTAAACCTCCTTGATCTTTATATATTCTCTTTAGATGGCTTAATGTTAATGCTTGGAGAACTGAGGAATCTGTTAGAAGGGGGCCAAAGGCCCATGTGATTCCAGGTAGATGTACCTGAAATTCCCTGGCACTCAGTGAACGATTTTCCAGGATATAGTTTGGTGGAAACCTACTAGTCGTAATGGTAACAGGTATTAGCGGGAGAAATTATCTCTGTTTTTGATCTCATACTTAATATTGCCATTGTGATCATTACCGTGTTTCGTGGCTGTTACCCCACCCCCGTGTGATAAGAGCACTGAGAACACAAAGATAAATGGCCCCCAGCCTCGCTAAAGAGCCGTTCTTTCCAGGTGTCCATGGATCCGTGTCCTTGGGTGGAATTCAGGGGCTTTGGGAACTTGAATGGAGAAAAGATCACATTTTCAGTAACCTCTAACCGCCACGCAGCATTTCCCTTAGAAATGGTGATGGGAAGCACAGAGGTATCAGCCGCACCTGCGACTGTCACCAGGCGCACGCGTATTTTCATATTGTATCTCCTATCACAGCTGTGTGCCGCTCTCTTGAAATATTGCGTCTACATGTCAGTACTTTGAAATAACGGCCGTTGTTCGGCCTGCCACTGGATATCGTCATTTCACACCCCAGTAAAAAGGCACATGTGTTCTTCCATCAAATACAGGTTTTGCTGGTTGGCCGCCCGTATTTCATATCGTGGACGGCATATGCCTGCGTATCTTACCTTATTCTGAGAAGGATTCACAAGGCTGCCAAAGGTGGCCGAGGTACCAAACATCGTTGAGAACCCCGTTAACTGTACAGTTTCGGGGGGAGCTGCGAAGCCTAAACAGATAAACATCAGTCCAAGGTGGTGAATGGCAGCTAGAGATACACCCAGCAGCTACAGGAACCCAAGGAGGGGATTGACTCCGCTTCGGAGATTCCTGAGCTGCATCTGGAATGAAGCCTGAAGAGGAGGAGAGAGAAGCAGGAGGTCACTTGCCGGGAGGGACCTGAACGAGCACGGGACCCCGAAGCCACCAGGCCTCTGTGGAAGCAAGGAGTACCGAGTGTGAAAAGCTTCCTTGCTGTGCTGAGCCCTGGGGGTTCAAGAATGAATCAGCGACAGTCTGCATGGTCGGTAAGCTCACTTTGGGAACAGTTTTTTGGGGGACAGGGTGGACAAGATTCAAGGTCCTTGAAAAGAATTCCGTGGTATAATACAGTTTGCAAAACTGGAATTTCGTGGTGTATCCTTCACATACAATAAATGCAGATATGTGGTACGTTTTGACGTGTGCATACGTTGTGAAAACGTCACAGGCAAGAGAGGGAATATCTCTGTCACCCCTTCGCCTTAAAGTTTGCTAGAGCCCCTCCTGCCCTGCCCCCACCCCCCTGCTCATCTGTCATGGAGAGTCATGGGCTTTTCCAGACTTTCATGTGAATAGAATCATACACGACGTACTCTTTTCGATCTAGCTTCTTTCATTCAGCGTCACGCTTTTGGGGTTCATCCGTGCTGTTACAAATCAATGGTTCATTCCTTTTTATTGCTGGTCGTATTTATTATAGAAGTGTGGACTTTGAAAACGGGGGCGGGGGGGAGTCAACCCTTGTTTTCATGATACAAAGTTTAAAGAGGGAGCGAGATTTCTAATGCTTATCAAATGGGAATATGGGTTAAAAATTGAGAAATGCTGCTCTGGAGTGTGGTCAGAGCGCATTCCAGCCCAAGGTTTTTCTTACCGTCGAAGTTAAACTTGGGCACATTTGGAAATATTTTAGACCTGAAAGAAAGCATCGGGACATCAAAACAAGCACTACAGCTGAGCGGGCCTTGGCGGCCACAGGCTCGCTGATGAAAAGATTTGTGGAGACTGCGAATGAAGAGTTCAGAAAGCATTCTGTGTGTCATCTGTTTTCCTGACGACCTCCTCATTGGGTACATAAGGGGCAAGAACTGTTTTCCCGAGTTGCATAAATAGGAAATGAGGTATAGTGAGTTTGAGAGAATTATGACTCAAAATAGAAGTGAGTCAGGGGCAGACTGAGGACTGTGCACGACCTCGTCTGATCCCCTAATCCTAGCCTTGCTGGCAGGCTGGGCCCTCGGTCTTAAAGAAAATACAATGATTTCACTTTCACTTTTGCTCTTACGTGGGCTGTGATAGAATCTTTACGTTGGAGGAGGTAAGGGTTTGTTTTCTGTTTTTTGTTTTCTCCTTTCTTTTTAAAACTCTCCCCTTTCCACTTGGTAGATGCCAACATCCGGGTTGACTGCTTTCAGTTGAATTCAACAACCAAATGCCTGTTTTGTGCAAGGCTCTTTTCCAGGCACCGAGGAAGCAGCAAGCTGGATAAATCCTGGAGGTTCCTCCAGCCGGTGGGACAAAAGAACCAAGTGAGAATTGAATGGTGTTTCTTACTGTCTTTTGGCTGATGGAAAGTTTGAATATCTGATGGAAGTTATGAGTCTTCTCTCTCTCAAAAAAAAAAAAAGCACGTATGTGCACACACACACAAGCAGTTTTGCAATGATTTTAGAGTATTTGGAGATCTCCCTCCATCCCCCACCAAGTTTGTCCATAGAATGACCTTAGGGTGAGTATTTTGGGCATGAAATGAAATAGTAATGCCTTGAAGGAAGCACAAAGCCATAGTCACTGACTAGAAAGAGAGATTAGAGATAAGATCCAGGTGGGTCAGAGGGGCCGGTGGGGTTGGTAGGATAGGTATGTTTTGATAGACAGGCCTGTCTAGTTAGAGGTCAGGTATTAGTCTCTGGGAGGCAGCATTCCAGCAGACAGAAAAGTCTGAGAAAGGGAAGGAGGGTAGGAAGTAGGAAAACTCAAACAATCCGACAAGCTGAGTTTGGCAGGAGGAAGGTTACATGACGAGGAATCATCAGAATCATTAGAAACAATCACAGAAAGGCAGAGGTCGTATTTTGAGTGACATTGCAAGCAAGGTGAGGATTCTCCCGCCCCTCCTCCCCTCAGTAAAATATCTGTAATTCCTTTTATTTAGTTATTTTTTTTAGGTAAGGGTTTTGGGGTATGATTAATACATACTCACTGTAATGAATTAAGGAATAACAAAAATCAGAAATTCTCATAGAACTTGATCTCTGCTAACTGTTGGTATGTTTTATTCTAGTTTCTGCACATCCTCATTCATCATCACTGTCCCAACTCAGACCCACCACCCTTGTTATAAAATAAGTCCTGTAAATTTACCAGTTTTTATAACTCTTCTCCATGTTTATGTTCATTTAAAGCATAATAAACATTTCATACAAATATTGTTCTTAATTTTTTAAAAGATTTTATTTATTTATTTGAGAGAGAGAGAGAGCAGGAGCGAAGGGTCAGTGGGAGAGGGAGAAGCAGACGCCCCATAGGCAGGGAGCCGGATGCAGAGCTCCATCCCAGGAACCTGGGATCATGACCTGACTCGAAGGCAGACGCTTAACCGAGTGAGCCACCCAGGCGCCTCTTATTGTTCTTAATTTTTTAAAAAAATTATTATTTCCTTAGGATAGATACACAGAGGAGGAATTATTGGTCAATGTGTATGACCTTCTTTGGAAGATAGTAGGCTTTTGTTAGTAAGCAGCTTTCTGAATGGTTATCTTACTTTCTTCTGCTTATTTTTTTCTTTCAGTACCCTTTGCTCCTAAGCCTGTGTCTTAAATACTGGAGTTCCCCGCAGCCCCACCCCTCCTGGGCCTTTCCTCCCTGAATACATTTCCCTCTTGATTCTCATTCCCAATAAGCATGTGTCGAATGCCTATCATGTACCAAGCATTGCGTTTAACATTATGACGTGTAATTTTCACCACAACCGTGTCCCATAATGACTAATATCTTCATTTCACAGACAGGGAAACCAGAGAGGAAAATTACTTTCCCGAGGGCATAGCCCCAAAGGTTCTTGGGGAATGTTTCTACGTCCATCACCTGAAGTCTGAACCTTCAGCCCCCAGGTCTCTGCTGAGCTCCCGAGCAGCACATTCCTGGTGCACATTTCCATTCGGGGTTCCCACGGATGCCCCAGACTCAATATGTCAAAACTCAGTTTCTGGGGCGCCTGGGTGGCTCAGTTAGTTGATGTCTCTTGGTTTTGACTCAGGTCATGATCTCGTGGGTCATGGGATCGATTGTCCCATGGGGCTCCATGCCCAGCAGGGAGTCTGCTTTAAGGTTCTCTCGCTCTGCCCCTCTCCCCACTGGCACACATGTAGGCATGCCCTCTCTCTCGCAAATAAAAAACCTTAAGAAAAAAAAAACCAGCTCAGCTTCCAACCCTTATCTTCAAACCAGTTCCCCCATTGCATTAGTAAATCCCTAATCCACCCTTGACAGTTATCTTCTCTTACCTATCCCTAATCACCCCACCCTGGTTTGATGCACGAATTCAATGCTGATCACTGTATCCTCCTAACCACACAGAGATGACTTCAAGACATTTAGTGCAACTTACTCCTTGGTCTCCCTGCCTCCCGTTGACTTCCCTCTTGCTGTTCTCGTTCCTGGCAAGTTGAGCAAACTTACCATGTCATCTCCCCACCTTAAAAATTTTCAGTGGCTCCCCTTTACCTTCAAAATAAAACTCAAATTTCTTAGCATGACCTCTCACTGCATGGGTTGCCATCACCCTTCCCTCTTCAGCACCACTCTTGTCTGCTGCTTTCCCATTTTTGTGCTCTGGATTCCAATTCCAGGGAATTACTTGAAGTCATAACGAATGGGATCCTGGCTCCGTCCTTTCTCCTTGACCCTGTCAACTCCCATCCCCCACTTCTCCTGGCTGATTCCTTTTATCTCTCAAGATCTGGCTTTGGTGGTAGGAGCAGAAGGCCTTCGATCCCTTCTCTTCACTCACCCTCCCCACCGCCTCTAGCATGCCTGACTCCTTCACAGAGATTATTATCAGATTTTAGTCTTATCCTCTGATTACTATTGTATTTTTCCATTTCCTTGAGTAAGAATTTTGGGAGCAGAGGCTGAGTTATTTAATCGTCTTTGTCTTCCCAGAGGCTCCATAGACGCTCAGTAAACGTTTGCTGAATAAACTGGTGTTTCCCCCAAGCCTCAGCGCACTTTCTGGACCTCCAATAATGGTTCTGTCATACAAGGCAAAGAGAACTGAGGCTTTGCAGATTTGACTTTATAAGAATGTCTCGCGAAAGTCCCTGAATAAGAATTCGTTAGACGATAGTGTTTTGAACTGGAAAACTATTGCCTGTTTTAGTCAGTTAGCTTTTGCTAATAAAGCTTCCCCACCCCCAATTTAGTGGCTTAAAACCACCATATGTTTAGTTCGTGATTCTGTGGTCAGGCGATTCTGGTCTGGGCAGCTCAGCTGATTTCTTCTGGCCTCGCCGCATGTCTAGAGGCCGCCGATGGCTGAGATGGTGGCCAAAGAAGCAGGAAGGCCCTGCTGATTTGTCTGGCGGTTGGCCAGGGAGCTGGGTGTGTCTCCATGTTTCTTCTCCCGCAGATGAGCTCAGGCGCATCCACAGGGTGGTGTGAGGGCCCCAAATCCAGCAGGAGAGGAAACCCTTACACGGGAATGAAAGCCACTGCTTGCATCACATTTTTTTCCCAGAAGTCACAGGAACAACTCCGACGCAAGGGCTGGGGACATAGATTTTACCTTTTGATGGCAAGTGTGATATCGCACTGCAAGGGTATGGACGTAGGAGAGGTATTTGTGGTCATTTTTACAAACACCTCCCGGGTCCCCGAATATATCAATTCCACGGTATCTGATAGCTACTGAGCACTTGATAAAAATCTGGGTTGTTGGATAAATTAGTGGCCACATAGATACACATATGTATGGACTGTATTTATTTGGCAAATAGGGTCGAAGTGTGCCTAGGAAAAATTGAGTTCCAGTTCATTTTATTTTTGGATCCTTGATATTAATATTATACGGAGTGCAAATAGTGCAGAGCTATTAATAAAATGTTAACGTCAATACCTCAAATGCATTTTTGGAAAAGGGAGTTATTGAAGAATATTGAATTCAATGTAGAGTTGAATTAATTAAAGATGATGGCCAAAAGCCTGACATTATTGGACTAGTGCCTGGTATGGATAAAAAGCTACGGGAAAGTTTGGTTTGCATTTTAGAAATATCTTGTGCATGAAGCCACTCCATATCTTTATGCCTCGTTGTCATTTCCATGCAGAAAATCTACCTACTAGAATTATTTCAATTTCTAAAGTCGTTTTCTTTTTTGGTCAGGTTACAGCTCTAGCTGCCTAACATGACTACAGGCACACTTCGTCTTACTGTCCTTTGCTTGGTTGTGTTTTGCAGGTATTGTGTTTTTTACAAATTGAAGGTTCTGGACTTCAGTGGGAGAAGTAACTGCAGATGTGAAAATTAGCACGAGAACTGGAATTAGCAGTGGAGCCGGAAGATGTGACTGAATTGTTCTGATGTCACGATAAGACATGAACGGATGAGGGGTTGTTTCTTAAGAATGAGCAAAGAAAGTAGTTTTTTGAGATGGAATCTACTCCTGGTGAAGATGCCCTGAAGATTGTTGAAATGACAGCAAACGATTTAGAATTTACATGGACTTAGTTGAGAAAGCAGCAACGGGGCTTGAGGGGATGGACTCCAGTTTTGAAAGAAGTGTTACTGGGGGGGAAATGCAGTCAAACAGCCTCACATGCTACACAGAGAAATCATCATGAGTGGCGGAGTCGAACCACGTGGCAGACTTTATTGTCTTATTTTAAGAAATTGCCACAGCCACCCCACCTTCAGCAGCCCCCACCCAGATCAGTCAGCAGCCATCCACACTGAGGTGAGACCCCCCACCACCGAAAACATGATGACTGTCCAAAAGCTCAGCCAACGGTGAACACTGTTTAGTTAAGTGTTTTTTAATCAAGGCTGTACATTTTTTAGACATAAGGCTGTTGCCTAATTAATAGAGCACCGTATGGGGTGCACATGGCTTTTACATGTTGGAAGCAAAAAATATATATTTGACTCACTTTATTTGTAATATTTGCTTTATTGCAGGGCTCTAGACCCAAACTGCGGTGTCTCTGAGGTATGCCTGTATCTTCCAGGCGAGCAAGCTGGATTTGGGCTACAAAACAATGGAGGAAATGAGGAGTAAGGTGAATGGTGTTTATTATTCTTGCATACAAGCATCCATCCAACCCACTAACACTGAGAAGGTACCACTTATCCGTCAGTCATTGCAAGAGGAAGAAGAGTCAAACAAAATTCCCTGCCTCCAGAAGTCCGAAGTTGGTGTTGGGGAGAGAGATACTAAGTACAGTTTCAGAGACATGTGCTAATAAAATCTTACCTGTTATGCAATGAAGCCGAGGTTTTTACTTCTTTTTTTTTTTTTTTTTTGGTCTCAGGAGTAGAATTTAGTGATTCATCACTTACATATAACACCCAAAACATTGGTTCTTTTTTTTTTTTTAAAGATTTTATTTATTTATTTGACAGAGATAGAGACAGCCAGCGAGAGAGGGAACACAAGCAGGGGGAGTGGGAGAGGAAGAAGCAGGCTCATAGGGGCAGAGCCTGACGTGGGGCTCGATCACGTAATGCCGGGATCACGCCCTGAGCCGAAGGCAGACGCTTAACCGCTGTGCCACCCAGGCGCCCCCAAAACATTGGTTCTTAATGTAGCAGTGACAAAGCTAGCAAGCAACTCCAGAATTTTTATCAAGGACATCTACCCAGGTATTATTCCTGGAGATTTTTTTTTTAAAGATTGTATTTATTTATTTATTTATTTGAGAGAGAGGGCTCGAGCTGAGAGAAGAGCAGAGGGAGAGGGACAAGCAGACTTCACGCTGAGCGTGGAGCCTGACACAGGACTTGATCCCATGACCCTGAGAGCGTGAGCCAAAATCAAGAGTTGTATGCTTAACCACTGAGCCACCCAGGCACCCCTACCCCTGGAGATTGTTATTCATTAGGTCTTAGTGGTGCCATGGCATTTTGCATTTTGAAAATACACAGGTGGTCTGGTTGGGGGGACTCATACTTAAGAAAAATGTTTTATAAAATGTTAGCACATGGTTTAAGTATGAGAATGTTTTAATTAAGTTTGGAGGGGGGTAGTGGCCACATCATTTACTTCTTAGAATAGACCAGTGTCATCAGTGAGTGGACATCATTATTACAAGGCAATGCATACTCTAGAAAATGTGTAAAATGTATAATTGTACAAAAAGAAAAAAAAAACTAGTGATAACCCTCCCACCCAGGGATGACTACTATTAACATTTTTAAGAAAATTCTTTCACTTTTTTCCTGAAAAGTACCACAAATGCTCATGCTTTTATGAACTGCTTTTTTTTTTATTTATCTTTAAAAAAATAATAATTATTTGGTTAAATAATCTCTACATCCAACATGGGGCTCGAACTTATGACCCTAAGATCAAGAGTTGCATCCTCTTCCGACTGAGTCAGGCAGGCGCCCCTGCTTTTCTCATTTAATATATTGTGATCATATTTTCAAGTTGTTAACGAATCTTTTATGGTATTTTAAGCAGTTCAATAGTATCTGTTGTACATACTTTAAATTACATTATTTCACTAGTATCCCATTCTTGGTGCCGGGGATTGGCAGATGAGTAAGATACTGATATTGTCCCTTACGAGGTTACGGTCAGTAGAATCAGTCAACTTATCTTGGCAAATCCGGATCTGCAGAATCCAGGATCTGCAGAATGTCCCTCAATTTGGCTTTGTTTCCTTACGAGTAGATTCAGCTCATACATTTCTGTTGAGAAACTATGCAGGTGAGGTTGGGTCCTCTCAATAGACTGCTACAGATGACGTCAGTGCAAGGCCTGATCACTTGGTTTAGAAGGATTTCATCAAGTTTCTTTGCTGCAAAGGTACTTGTCCCCTTTGTAATGAATAAGTAAGCTGTTGGAAGATACACAGAGTCTGTGTGACTCTCCTTTCTTCCAGTGGCCTTTCACCCGGTGGTTTTAGCCTGAGTCCATTGTTTCACTGGTGGCTACAGAATGGTGCTTTTCCAGCAGATTGTTACGTCCACATTTATTTGTTTGGCAGACCGTGACTTCAGGTAGCCAAGAAAAGATAATTCAGCAATTATCTGAACCTGCAAAATGTTACCTTACTTGGAAAAAGGGTCTTTGCTGATACAGTTAAGTGAAGGATCTTGAGATGAGGAGATGATTCAGGTGGGCCCTAAATTCAGTGACAAGTGCCTTTGGCAGAGGGAGATAGGAGACAGGAGAACGTAGACAAGGAGGCTATGTGCCCATTGAGGCAGGATTGGACTGAAGCAGTCACTAGGCAAGAAATGCCAAGGAATGCTGACAGCCAGCAGAGGGGAAAGAGGCAAAGAACGGCTGCTCCCCTGAAGCTTCTGTAGAAAGTGCTGCCTGCCGACACCTTAATTTTGGACTTCCGGCCCCCAGAACTATGAAAGAATAAAATTTCTGGTGTTTTAAGCTGCTTGATTTGTGGCATTGCATCATGGCAGCTACAGGAAACTAACACAAAGATAAAAAAGGTTGTCTTTGCCCCGCTGACATGGTCTATTTCATTACCCTGTTCATTTCCTCTCTACCAAGTACCAACCTGAGATGTCTTGTTTATAATGTGGATCCCTCGCTTAGAACGTGTGCTTCCTAAGGGCAGGGATTTTGCTCGTTTCCCTTCCCTGCCGTCTCAGCAGCACTTGGCATAGTCTCTGTCAAACAGTAGCTACTCAAGACCTATTTTGTTGTCTCCCTACTTCCTCATCTACTTGTCTCTCACATTTCCTAAAGCTGGGGTTGTCAGACTAGCTCAAGGGTCAAATCCGGCTGTCGCCGGTTTTTAGAGGATTTGTGAACCAAGAATGATGTTTATGTTTTTTGGATGGTTGAAAAATCAAAAGAAGAATACTTTGTGACATGCAAATTATACACACTTCAGATTTCTGTATATGAATATAAAGTTTGATCAGAACACGCTGCATCCACGCATTGACACATTATCTTACGGCTGCTTTCAGATTACCCTGCAGAGCTGAGTAGTTGCAGGAGAGTTCAGGTAGACTGTAACGCCTAACATACTTACTGTCTGGCTCTTTACAGGGGAAGTGTGCCCAGCCCTGTCCTAAAGGATGAACGGAAATCGCTCGGATCCTGATAGCCTCTCTGCCTCTTTACCCTCAGTTATTCACGTGCGTGTGTACCTTTCACGCACACATTTACTTCTTCAACAGATATTCATGGGTGTGTCCAGAGCACTGGCCCCAGTGCTGGTGACTGAATTTGTGTTACTCCCTCAGCTCTTACCACGCTGTTACGGTGGCAGATGGCGGCTGTCAAATGGGAAGAAACCACGTGGCCCTGAGCGGGCTGGAACCCAAGCGTCTGGCACAAGCGGAATTGAAGGCAGTAGGCACTGAGGTCAGGCAGGCTCTCCTAGATGGACACCTGGTCCTTAGATCAGGGTTTTCTAATCCTTTTCAGTTTGGGACTCGCCTGTTGCTTTGCAAGGCTCAGGAGCTCTCGTCTCTGCATTTGCAACTCCGTCTTCTCCTGCTCCTATTGTAAGCACGTGGAAAATATTCACAGATGCCCTTTATCCTTTTCCACCACGCTTTCGTTTTCCTCTGCTCTGTCCCAGCTAGTAAAACTACATGGTTAAGGAGGAGGGTCAGAGAAATGAGAAATAATCACAGTCGATATTTATTAAGCGCAGAACAAGAATTCTTAGTGCTTTTGCATATGCATTGTCATTTTTTACCTTTTCTTTAAGAGGTTGGTACTTTTATTGTTCTTCCGTTTTATAGATGAAAAACTGAGGGTTGGAGATGGGAGGCAATTCACCCAAGGTGGCATCGCTGTAAAACAGCGGAGCTTGAAATTTGAACCCAGCCAGTCTGATCCCAGAGCTCAAGCTTTCACCTGCTATGGTAACAGGACAAGCATATTGGCATATGGCAGGACAGCAGGGTGCGTAGAAAATGTGGGTGCCTTCCTTTTTTTTTTTTTTTTTTGAAGATTTTATTTATTTATTTGACAGAGAGAGAGACAGCCAGCGAGAGAGGGAACACAAGCAGGGGGAGTGGGAGAGGAAGAAGCAGGCTCATAGGGGAAGAGCCTGACGTGGGGCTCGATCACGTAACGCCGGGATCACGCCCTGAGCCGAAGGCAGACGCCTAACTGCTGTGCCACCCAGGAGCCCCCCTTTTTTTGTCATGGCATTTTCGGTAACTCCCTCAGGTCAAACCATGCGCCCTGCATCTCAGACTGATCATTTTCTACCAAAGGGACTTGAGAATCCTAACAGACCAGAAAGTGGATGAAGGACAAAAGAACTGATAAATGTGATTTCTGCTGGTGTGGGGATCGCATTACTTTGCAAAATTCAAACATCTCGATACACCAGGCTATTTCTTGACTCAAACCACGATTGTCCAGAATATCAGGGGCCATAAATTTAACAGAACTGACCAGACCAGCAAGGCCTGAGGTGTCTGTGGAATGTTAATCATGTTACTAGGAAAAAGGAGTGGTCAAATAAGGACGGGGAATGTCGAGTTAAACAAAGTGGAGCAGGATTCTTGACAGTAGACTTCTGTGACTCTCCAAGGGGGGATATTGTACGAAGTAATGACGAGACTTGGGCCACATGCCAATGACCACCTCATCAGACAGGTGTTCTGGGGAACTTGTTTGGGTAACAATGCCTTAGGCCTTGCTTTTTCTCTTTCCAGTTCAGTTTAAACAATCCCAACGCTTCAGTGACTACAGAAAAGTCTGTCTTTTGTGTCCTTTTACTGCTATTTCTAAGCTAGGAAGAAAAAACGGATAGCACCATGTATCCAGATATTAGACAAACTTTGTTAGAAGGGATGTTGAAATAAATAATACAAAATTAGATTAAATGGTTTTTGAGAGCCTTTCAATTATTCAACAGTGATGTCCCAGTTAAAATCAAAAGCTGAACCTTTTTCAAATGTTAATATTTTTTACATATTTCAGTTTGCCCCAACCTTATAGGTTTCTTAAACACTGAGCGAGACCTCGGAATGTAAAGCATGCTTAGTTTCAAATGACATATGCAATACACATTTGTGTGACTAAGATATAGGAATTGTAGCCTTTGAGCTCTGGTAAAGTCAGCATGGAAATATGTGGAATTTTCTAGTAGTTTTCAGGAAATAAGGTGTCATTGTTAGGATAGTTTCCTGTCATAAAAATTTCTGTAATTCGGTTTTAAAATAGCAGTCTTAGATGTTGTTTTTGACTCAGAAATCTATAGGAAATCTAAAATTGAATGTTTGTGTGTATGTGTGTGTGTAAAAGAATTTTCCATATCTTCCACAGACAAGAAATGAGATGTTTCTATTCCTGGTCGTGCACAATTGTAATGACGTAAGTATTTACAACACGCACATGTGAAGGCGCCCTGACATTGAAAGTGGGGAAGCTCTGTGTTGATTTTGGCGATGGGCTACGCATACAGAGAGCCATCCCTCTCCTACCGCCATTCCCACAGCTCCCATTCCGGAGAGCTGGTCACCCCAGCTGGCTTAACGGTAAATCGTTAAGCCGTCAAATGGTTTTTTACCTGAAGCTTCTTTGGCGTGGACCCTGTTACAAGCTTCCACTTAAAAACAGAGCTAAAATATTTCTGGTTGGATGGAACAATGACTTATTTTTATGAGCAAAGAGTAGTTTGTCTTTAGTTCCTTCACATAAAGTATCAGGAAAAGAGTCTTTTCAGTGTGATGAAAGCAGTTAAATATTGAAGACTAAAAACCTCATTAGAGAGTTCTTGGAAAAAAAAACAAAAAGAGAAAGCCAGCTGGGGAGGAAGTACTGCTGCTTGCAGGAAGAAGAGCCACAGGCGGGTGCGTTAGGAAGGGGGGCCTGGTGCTGGTGCTGCCCGAGAGCGGCCGCTTCAGGAACCCACGTTCTCAGGATCTCACAGCCCAGTCAGCTTCTCTTCTCTCTTCCTTTAAAAAACTATGGCACAATGTCTATGACAAAATTCATCTGTATAACCATTTTATTTTTTTTAATTATTTTTTCTTACGTTTTATTTATTTAGGTATTCTCTACATCCAGTGTGGGACTGGGATTAACAACCCTGAGATCAAGAGTCACGTACTCCTGGGGCGCCTGGGTGGCACAGCGGTTAGGCGTCTGCCTTCGGCTCAGGGAGTGATCCCGGAGTTCTGGGATCGAGCCCCACATCAGGCTCCTCTGCTGGGACCCTGCTTCTTCCTCTCCCACTCCCCCTGCTTGTGTTCCCTCTCTCGCTGGCTGTCTCTATCTCTGTCAAATAAATAAATAAAATCTTTAAATAAAAAAAAAAAAAAAGAGTCACATACTCCTGTGACCAAACCAGCCAGGCGCCCCTCAATTTAACCATTTTATTATTTTATTTTACTTTATTTTATTTTATTTTGTTTTTAAAGATTTATTTATTTGAGAGAGAGTGCTCATGAGCACTGAGCTGGGAGTCCAAGGGGGGGCTTGATCTCAGGACCCTGAGATCATGACCTGAGGCGAAATCAAGATTCTGACAACTGGGGCACCTGGGTGGCGCAGTCGTTAAGCGTCTGCCTTCGGCTCAGGACGTGATCCCGGCGTTCTGGGATCGAGCCCCACATCAGGGTCCTCTGCTAGGAGCCTGCTTCTCCCTCTCCCACTCCCCCTGCTGTGTTCCCTCTCTCGCTGGCTGTCTCTGTCAAATAAATAAATAAAAATCTTAAAAAAAAAAAAAAGAGTCTGACAACTGACCAACAGAGCCACCCAGGCATCCCTCAGTTTAACCATTTTCAAGTGTACAAGTCATGGGCATTTAGTACATTCACAATGCTATGTGACCACTGCCATTCTCTCATTCCAGAGCATTTTCATCACCCCCGAAGGCCCCCTGTACCCCCACTCTCTCCTTCCCACAGCCCCTGCTTCCCGTCTCTATAGATTTGCCTGTTCTGGGCATTTCACACACATGCGATCACACAGTAGGTGGCCTTTCGTGTCCGGCTGCTTCACTCGGCGCCATGTTTTCAAGGTTCCGCCATGTTGTACCAGGCGGCAACGCTTTTTTCCTTTCACGGCTGGATAATGGACTTTTGAACCGTTTCCACCTTTGGGCTGTTGTGTGTCATGCTGCTCTAAACGTTCATGTACAAGGTGTTCATTAAAAACCAGTTTTCAGTTCTTCTGGGCATATGTGCCTAGGAGTGAAATTGCTGGGCCATATGGTAATTCTATGTTTGACTTACGGAGAAACTGCCACGCTGTTTTTCTCTTGCCTTCTAAATGCTTTTCTAAAAATAAAAATTCACCAACTCAATTGATATTCCCAACTCAATTATTGTACAGTTTAAAGAATGCCTATATTTCTAGGATAAATATTAAAAGTCTAAGGATTTTCTTTGTGTACAAAATGGCTTCAGAATACTTTGCTAAATGAGCAAGCAAGCACAACCCACTTATATTTATTTACTTCCTGCCATAGTTGGCTTTTTCCTAAAACATTCGGCCTTTTACAAAATTCAGTATCTCTTAAGAGGATGGTTATAAATAGATTATACTGTCACTGTCCACTTTGGCTTTATACTTTTTTTTTCTGGGTCAGATGGAAGCTCTCTAATCTCTTCTGTGATTTGGTTAAATGTAGAGTAATCCAACGGCAAATCTGAGTTAGCTACTCTCTTTTTTTTTTAATGTTTACTTTCGCTTAAATTTCATGGCTGCCCAGAGTAGGATAACAAAAGTAAAATGATTACAGATAATGCTGATAATTTCCCAACATCAAATTGGCTGGTGACTATCATTGTCCCAGCAGAAAGTGAACCTAATGAAGAATGGGGCTTTAGGCTGCCACGGACACAGTCAGCTCCACAAGAGGGTTGTAGCCCATTCCTGGATAGACAGCTCTCCAGCCCTCATCTCTCCCCTGGTGGCCCAGCCCCCCCCCCCCAAATATTTAACAATCAATATGGTACAGGTATCAACCAGTCTGCACAGAGGGCATGGACCATTATATGATGTGGGAGGTTCTGGAAGCCCCCTGTAGGTCAAACTTAACGCTGTGGTTGCTGGAACTTGGTACTGGAGTTTGGAGTCACTGTCCCTGGGAGGGAGTTAGGGTGGTAACTATTTACCAATGGAAAGAGAAGTATTTTAATATTTTAATAGCCAGTTAGGCTGTACTGTTAATCAAGGATTCTGTTACTAGAAGCTATGATTATATTCCTTCTTCCTTACCATCCTTCCAGAAATCTCTGTCTTACCCTACTCTTTTGCCACAAAAAATGGTTACCACTGTTCCTACCAGAGAAGGCATTATTCTGCTTACTTACCTCAGCTTCTGACAATGAAGAGATAACCATTCTAATCAAGTCGGTCTAGGGAGCTTACTGTCTCGACCAGCAATTCCTTGTACTTTGAGGAATTCCCTCCTTGATCTGTTTTACTTGGTATGACCACAGTCTTTTTTTCTAAATTCTCAGTTTCACTTGATACTTGTCTTGTTCAATAACCATCAATGTTTTTTCAATGCCTAGAAATAACCATGCACACCCCTGCCCTCACCAAGAAAAAAAACACACAGCCTTAGAATGGCATTCTAGGCCCCAATCTCATTTCTAGTTTCTTTTTTGATTACGATTTCTTTTACATACCCTTCTTCCCACCTATAGAAGGGTGTTTTCTCCCCCAAATATACCTTTTCATCACTGTCTCCATCTCCAGATTCCCTCCATGTCATCATTTATTAAAATCCTACCATGCTTACTGATTATTCGTTCAGGGTCATATCCATTCCTTTTTTGGAAACTAGGGAAGGGGTATGTGACCCAAGCTGAGTAACCAGACTTTTTTCGGGGTTGAGGTAGGCACCTGCAGAGAGATTCTGACCATCAGCTCCAAGGCTGCCTGAACCTGGAGCTGTCATGGCCATGGAAAAACCATCTGAGAACAAGCTCAACACGGGAGCAGGGCCAAGAGATCAAAGGATGGGAGAATATGCCCTGATAGGAATCAGCTGAGCCCTGGGCTCACTGCTTGGGCTTCTCTGCTGGTGGAGACAACAAATTCCCTTTTTTGCTTAATTTGTCACTTACGAGAGTGAGGAGGCATATCTTCCAAGGCACAGGTCATACACCAAGTCCTCTGTGTTCTTTTTCAGTTCAAATAATCACCTGTCTCCCCTGCCTCCTCTCTCCCTGACTCTTTATTTGTGCTGTTTGTCATTGCCTTGGGGTGTGCTGTTTGAGGGCATGCTTCATCCTGCTAGAAAGTTAGGACCTCAGGAGGACAGACCCCTGGAGGTTCAAGTCCACACTATGTGGCATTGATTAGGGGCAGTCACTGGTGAGGCACTGAGTACAAGTTGCTCTTTTGTGAGATTAGGCAGGGAGAGAGAGAAAAGGCTGGTAGGATAGGGGGTGGGCTCTGGAGGCCTCAAGAAAGTTCAGGAAAGCTAAAGAAGAAAAAAAATTCAGCCCTGGGTATGAGCATTCATGTTTAAAAGTGAAAGGAGCCAGGGAAGAGGGAGAAGGAGGGTATGAAAGCAAGAGGGCTAATTGCCAGAACGCAGGCACAGGGTCAGCAGGAGGGCTGGGGTGAAGGAGAAGGAAGGGTATTTATTCAGAGACACAAGCCGGAGAAAACAGAATGTAGTAAGATATGTTGACATTTTAACATGGAGAGGAGTTGAAGGAGTACACACTTCATGATTTCAATCTCAGTAAAGCAGCAAATCATCAATTTACTGGACATATTGTTTAAATGTTTTAATGTAAGATTACTTTCCTTAAACCTGCCTTGAGGATTAAGCAGCCGTGTCTTTATTTGCTGTCTAAGGGTGTCCTTGTCCATACTCTTCTTTCCACACCAATCTGTACTCTTTCCAGTGTCCAGGGACAACGTGCCAATCGTATCTCGTCACTTCCATTCTTGACACAGTGCAAATGCTTCCCAGAAGTTCTAGAATGGACTTCCTAGTTTTTAGCTTAGCACATAGGACCTTATATTCTGTCAGAGCCTAGCACCCAGCGACGTATGTGACGGACGTGTAGGCCCTGCCACCCTGTTCAGACTATCTTCAAACACTTCTTACCTGCTCTCCCAACCTCCTTGTCCCTGACGCACAAGTAATACTTCCGCACTGCTGAAGTTACTTGGTATTTCCTGCCAAAACTTGTGTTCTTTCAGCCCTCTAGATCTTTCTACATACTGCTTCAGCTTCATTCAGGAGTATCAGTTGAGGACGAAGAGGTGCCTGATGCTGTAAGCTTACCCCAATTGGTTTACCAGGCAAACTCCTCCAATGAACATCCTCTCAAGCCACTCTTCCCTGGGGAGCTTTTCTGGAACCCTTTAGAGAGGAGCCTAGAAGCATTGATTATACAGTAAGATCACATCCTATGTGAATATAACTTAATTTACTTAGTAATTCAGCTCTGCATTTTTCCTACAGCTGGGACTCAAAATAGGAGCTAACTATCTCATCTGGTAATCAACTATAAAATATGTTACATACCCTTTTTTTGGTCTTTTCTTTTTTTTTTTTTAAGTAAACTCCGCCCCCAACATGGGCTCAAACTCACAACCCTGAGATCAAGAGTCGAATGCTCTATCAGTTGCGCCAACCAGGTGCCCCAACATACTCTCTTTTGCTATTTTGGACATTACTGTATATATATATCATTGTATAGGGTTGTATGTATCCACATTGTATGTTACGGGCAATTCAAGGGATTTCCCAGGGAACAAATTTGAGTATACTTTAGTTTCACCTTCTCGCCGATTCAGTTAAGGTATGAGGTGAACGTTGCATAAATTATACTGGAAAATGTCTTAAGAAGGCATTGGGTTGGCTCTAGCTGCCGTGCTTTCGCTGAGCATGAGATGAAGCAGTTGGCTTGTGTCCGGGGCCTGGAGTGTCTTGAAACCCTAGACTCTGGCTGGTGCTCACCATGGCAGAGGCATTTACGGAATGAGATGTCCAAAGAAACCACAGAGTAACGTTCCTATAGGCCAGGCCCTCTTTTCATGGAACAGCCTGGGCTATTTATACTGTTTTATTTCTCTCATAAAAAAACTTACTGAATGGCTATACCTGAATTCACTTAAGTCAAACACGGATATGATGTGACCCCTTGTACTGGTCTGAGTTCATGAGAGAATTCTAGTCTGGGAATGTGTTTGGAGGAATAATCTGTGTGTAGGTCGTAGTTGAAGTTACGTGTCTGGCTGTGTTTACCAAGGGAGCTTACGTCAGAGGTAAGAGTAGGCAGCCAAGGGCAGAGCCTAGGTGAATGCTGATGTTTATGGGGCAGGACAAGGGGTGTCCGAAAAGGAACCTAGAAAGGTGTGAGACTAAGCTGCCTGGGTGGCTCAGTCGTTAAGCGTCTGCCTTCAGCTCAGGTCATGATCCCAGGGTCCTGGGATATAGCCCTGCGTCAGGCTCCCTGCTCAGCGGGAAGCCTGCTTCTCCCTCTCCCACTCCCCCTGCTTGTGTTCCCTCTCTCATTGTGTCTCTCTCTGTCAAATAAATAAAATCTTAAAAAAAAAAAACAAAGAAGAAGAAGAAAGGAAGGAAGATGTGAGGCTAGAAAGTGACTTGGAGGCCAAGGGAAGGAGTTTCAAGAAACAAGAGAGTGGGGGAAAATGTCTGATGCTATAGGAGGGCACTCCCCTATCTGAATTAGTCAGATAAGGCTAGAGGGTGTCCTTTGGATTTCACTACTTCTCCAAAGTTGCGTTTGCTACTACGCAGTTGAGAGGCTCCGTGAGGGTAGAGGCCAGATTGCAGGGCAGGGAGGTGGGAATGGGACCCTTGCATTTTCAGTAATGTTGTCTTGGAGGGTTGGGGGCAGGTGTGGAAGTTTACTAGAGAGGGGTGAAGGCTAAGAGAATATTTTAAAATTCAATAGAATGGAAATTCTTGAGCCTGTTTTATAGTGAAGAGAAGAGGCCGTTGAAAAGAAGAGATTAGGGGCACCTGGGTGGCACAGCGGTTAAGCGTCTGCCTTCGGCTCAGGGTGTGATCCTGGCGTTATGGAATCGAGCCCCACATCAGGCTCCTCTGCTATGAGCCGGCTTCTTCCTCTCCCACTCCCCCTGCTTGTGTTCCCTCTCTCGCTGGCTGTCTCTATCTCTGTCGAATAAATAAATAAATAATCTTTAAAAAAAAAAAAAAGAAAAGAAGAGATTAACGATATAAGGGCATGGCGGGAGGATTTGGGAGGGGTTGCTCTGAAGGCCAGATCCAATATTTGGCCTTGGACAAGGGGAGGGGGAGGAAGAGGAAAAGCAAGCTTTCTGCAAGCCAGGAGTATGCCTAATCTGTGTCCTTGCCCCATGTGCCTGGTGCCTGGCACACAGCGAGGCTTGGAGGGAAGGTAGGGAGATGCAGATAATGCTGGGCTGCAGGCTCGGGGGCTCAAGGGGTGGGATCAAGAATTGAGAGTTCTGGCCCTTGCCTGGTTTCCAAGAGAAGGAGGAGGCAAGACCATCTGTTGAAGGTGTCAGGGGAAGTGGTGGGATTTGGAAAGGAAGCTATGGGTTGGGAGGACCCACGGAAACAGGTGGAAGAGGAGAAGGAAGAAGCCGCCATCGTGCCGGGGAGGCCCATTGAGGTCAGGGACCCTGAAATTAGAAGCCAAATCTGTGGGATCATGGAGTCTTCTCCAGTAGCATACAGCTGCCTATAGGTAGGAGCCAACAAGGCTGGGCTGATCAGGGTAAGTAATCTAGGTGTCAAGAGGGGAAGGGACACCTCTCAGTTTTCTAGCATTGGCTTTCCATTTCTCTACCTGAGGGCTCAGCCCTTGCCCAGTCCTCAGACACAGAGGGACAGTTAGCAACCTTGTGCTAACCACGGCCAACCCCTGAACAAGCCTCAGGGGCCCAAGTTCCTGACCACTGGGCTTCTGGGCTTCTGTACTGCCCAGTTCCACTTCAGCCCTCCTCTGCCTGCCCTCATCTTGGGAGTCCTGAGCCCCTTATCATTGCACAGGTGGGCCTTTGCTCTCGTCCTATTTCTAAGTTTCTCTTCTAGCAACCTCAGCCCTTCTGAGATCTGGGGCCCTGTCTTTTATGTATATGTATGTTGATAACTTTTATCATTTATTGGTTTTTTTTCCAAATGATAAGTGTGATACATGCTCATTGTAGAAAACTCGGAAAATACAGGAGCAACTAAAAAATCACCCATCATCCTACCTCCCAGGGATAACTACTATTAATATATAAAATTTTTCCAGTCTTGGGGCGCCTGGGTGGCACAGTCGTTAAGTGTCTGCCTTTGGCTCAGGGCGTGATCCTGGCGTTATGGGATCGAGGCCCACATCAGGCTCCTCCGCTGGGAGCCTGCTTCTTCCTCTCCCACTCCCCCTGCTTGTGTTCCTTCTCTCGCTGGCTGTCTCTCTCTGTCAAATAAATAAATAAAATCTTTAAAAAAAAAAAAGAATTTTTCCAGTCTGTGTATTTTTGTATAAAATAGGATAATATTCTTTATGTAACTCTGTCTTTAATATTAAATTGTGACTATTTTTACGTGCCATTAACCATCTGTTGAAAGCACAGTTAGCGGCATTGCTGCATCTTACGGCTGTAGAGTAATGTCTTTAATCATATTCTCTTCTCTGCTTTGCTCTAGTTTGTCCCCTCCCTGTAGGTTGGCACTGGCCCCTGAAGCGTAATTTGGGCTTTGGGACCCTCCTCATGTGGACCTCTTGGTGCCAGTCTGGATTCCTCCCTTCCTGTAGATTGGTAGGGATTAGATTTGGCTGGCACACCCCTCCCTCCCACCTCCTCCCTCATCGGGCTCACACTAAGATGCTCCCGAGCCTGGGAGAGCCACCTTGTCCTCTCTTTACTCCCGCAGTTCGTCTTACCCCCTCCGCGTATGTCCTGCTGAATGCCATAGCAACTTCTGATGTCCTGGATCAGGACCTCTGAGTACACAGCAGTCGCTTAAACTAGAAACAGGTGTTTTATTTTGAATGAACCCTGATTAATTCCATGTTTTCAAAAGTGCACTTTTGTCCTGATTCTAGAAAGAAGTAATTGCTCATTATGAAATAATTGGGAAATACAGAAGAGAGGAGGAAAATAAAGAAATAACAATTCCACTACCCAGAGATAATCACTGTTACAAGTTTGGTGTATTTTCTTCCTGTTTTGAATAAATAATTGTATGGGCTTGCATATATAGGAGTTCATATAATTGGGAGAGGAATAGATATATATGTATATATGTTATATAGAGATTTACATACATTATAAATGTACATATATTTACATATATTTACGCATTATATACACATATATTGACACATATTATATACATGCATTATGTATTTACATATGTATTATATACACATATACATATTTACATGTTATATATACATACACAGTATCTATGAATACATATATATTATGTACGGCAGCTGCTACAATCTTATCAGCCGTGATTATGTATGCCCTATTACCTTTGCCATGTTCTATTGGTTAGAAGCAAGTCACAAGCTGTGCTTATTCTCAAAGGGCGGGATTATGCATGACTCCAGAAGGTGGGCTCATGGCGACCAGAGTCTATCTGCCCTAGTAGGAATGGTCACCTCCTCTTGCCATGTTTCAGATGAAGCAGACTCTACTCCCTGAACTTGGCTAAGCCAGTCTTTCCCATTCCTTTTCCTGGCCACACTGATTGGATCAAGGTTGGGCACTCAACCTGGGTCAAGCCAGTTAAGGCCCATGTGAGCAAATGTGTGGCAAATGGAATGTTGAACCATGAGTAAAGCAGACCCACCCTTCCACCGGACAGGGAGGGAGGGTCCTGGGAAGGAAGCCAATTCAGAAACAGTGGAGCTGGGACATAACTGCATTCTGGTTTGCCCAGGATAGCCCCCGTTTAGACCTGTTGTCCCAGTATAATTATTATTAGCACCCCACTTTTGCTCTGTATAGTGTCAGGTTTGGAGAGTAAATTATGTGATTGCCCTAGCTTTGAATTATCTTTCAGATTCACTTGGAAAGTCTTGGGGAAGGCCATCTCCAAGAATAGCCTGTCATCCCTTGACACTGAAGCTCAGAGGGACAGCTGATTGGGAGAGACGTGTGCCACGTATAATTATTAAGATTCTGTGCGTAGAGGGGCGCCTGGGTGGCACAGCGGTTAAGCGTCTGCCTTCGGCTCAGGGCGTGATCCCGGCGTTCCGGGATCGAGCCCCACATCAGGCTCCTCCACTATGAGCCTGCTTCTTCCTCTCCCACTCCCCCTGCTTGTGTTCCCTCTCTCGCTGGCTGTCTCTATCTCTGTCAAATAAATAAATAAAATCTTTAAAAAAAAAAAAAATTCTGTGTGTAGAAAAAGTAGGGATACTGACTGAATATGCACCCAATTTCATAATAAAAGAATTATAGGCATTGACCTGCCATTTAGCTGCTTCTAACATGGGCACCATACCTCGTGTTCTTGGAATTGAAGCAGCAGGCATTCGAGTACTGATGGAGTCGCTGGTTTAGTCAAGAACTCTAGCTCTGCTAGTGAGTGAGAAAGGGGTCAGGGAATTCGAATTCGGAGACCTGTTCAGAAGCAACAGACAAGAGGAAGGCTGTGAATGGCAAGTGGAGAGCAAGCATTAGGAGCAAAGCCACTGGACATGGAATCTTGAGGGAGGTGTGTAGACATCTTAGGTGCCCTTCAGATTCTTCCTTCCTCTCCTTCAGAACTTGTATTGAAAATTGCATGAGAGGGGAAGAGAGGGGAGGGATGGTATAGTTTAGAGTCTTATGAGCACCAGCTCTGGAACCAAATTACCCGGGTTTGAATATTGGCTCTGACCCTAGACAGTTGTATGTGCTTGGACAAGTTACTGTGCCCCAATTTCATCATCCCCAAGTAGTTGTATTATACTAAACTGTGAGGATTATTATCATTTTAAAGAAAGAGGGGGAGAGAGACAGAGAGAATGTGTGCGTGGGGGGGGCAGAGCAGAGGAAGAGAGAGAATCCTAAGCAGACTCCACGCCCAGTGGGGGCCTGATCTGGAGCTCGATCCCAGGACCCTGAGATCATGACCAGAGCTGAAATCAAGAGTTGGATGCCTAACTGACCGAGCCACCCAGGTGCCCCTAAGCGGTGAGGATTAAATGACCTAATAATACATGGGACGTGACTAGCATAGTCCCTTGAACATAATACGCTCTTAGTCAAGATGAGCTTCCATTAATAACGTTTGTCGGCCTCCTCTGTCTCAGATATTTTTAATAGATATATTACCCGGTTTCATGCAATGGACTAGATATGTCCTTCATTTTATAACTGAGGAAACTGAGGCTCAGAGACGATATAATTCGCCTTGTTGGCTAGTGAGAGGTGCAGCAGCATTTATGCTCACTGAGGCTGTATTTGATGTATTTGGTCCACCGCACCAGGCTGCCTGGTCTGTGCCATCACTGCACCCCCAGAGCCTAGAACACTGCCCGGCACACAAGTGCCCCATGAATATGTGTTGGCTGGCTGCATGAATGCCTTATGTCTCCTCACCGTGACGGATCCTTTGTTCCGTTTGCTGGGCAGTGGAGTATTTGGCTCGCATTGTCCTCCACTCCACTCATTAGTATGCTGCTTCTTGTCTTTAAGCCTTTGTTTGGGTGTAGCCAATCCCTTGGCCAGACGGGGAATCTTCCGAAAGCCAGGGTTGCCTTGCATTCGCTAATGCAGGATCTAAGCTCCAGCGCGTTAGAGCCCACTGGCACTTTGCAGAAAGATGGTTTTGAACATCCAAGGATGGAGTTTCCTGACTTTTTTTTTTTCTTGTAAAGATTCAGATATCAAATGCACACTTGGCTAGCGGAACCTTCTTAAGTAAGATCAAATGTATGAAACTCTGCTCGCATGGGCAGCTCAGCCAAAAAGGAATCATTTGGCATGCGTAAGCCGCTGTGGCCACTTTTGTTTGTGGAGGCTGCGTGGGTCCAAGGAAAGAGCACCGGACTTGGGGTTTGTGTCACTTAACTTTTTCGGCCTCTGCTTCCTCACTTATAAAACCGGGATGATAATGCATGTCCCCCACCTAACTCAAAGCTTGGTAAAGTCAGAAGAGACAAGGTGTCTTAAGGGCGTAATAACTGTGGAGTACCAGTAAAACGAAAAAGGACCCTCTATAGGGTTTGTTAGTGAAAAATAGGAGTTGGTACAGAGCCAGAATTGCCTGATTTAATATGCAGAGTTTCAAAAGATTCTGTACAATAAAATTATAGGTTTTTTTAAAATAAGATTTTCTTTATTTAGAGAGGGCGTGTGTGCAAGCAGGGGGAGGGGCAGAGGGAGAGGGAGAGAGAGAATCTCAAGCGACTCCGCGCTGAGCAGCTGAAACGGTGCTCAACCCCACGACCCTGAGATCACGACCCGAGTCGAAATCGAGACTTGACCAACTGAGCCACCCAGGCGCCCCCAAATTCTAGTTTTGCTATCTTTGGGTGATGAGATTCTGGGTAATTTTGTCTTCTCAGTTTTGCCGATGTGCATTTCCTAATTTTGCCATTATAAACTTTTTTCTCTATTTTTGGCTTGGTTGAGTTGTTTTTAAAAATCTTTAAAGATACTTAATAAAAAGGTTGTAACTTCACTTAGATATTTAGTTCTATTTGGGGATTATAATGGCAAGTACCTGATACCATACAGTCCATGTATCTCAGTGACAACACAGTTAATACACGATAACACAGTTATTATCATTGTTTTTTTTCCTGTCACAGTCTGATAGGTGGCTTGGTTACTTCTCCAGCCTGGCTTCCGGTGTGGCTCATGGTGGGACATCAAGCCTGTGGAAAATAATGTCCTGTGAGCTCTAGTCTTCTCCAGACTCCTAGGTTTGTATCAAGAGAGATGATTATAATAAAATAAGTTTGTGGGGCGCCCAGCTGGTTCAGTCTGAAGAGCATGTGACTCTTGATCTCGGGGTTGTGAATTCAAGCCCCACGTTGGGTACAGAGATTACTTAAAAATACAATCTTTAGGGGGGCGCCTGGGTAGCGCAGTCGTTAAGCGTCTGCCTTCGGCTCAGGGCGTGATCCTGGCGTTCCGGGATCGAGTCCCACATCGGGCTCCTCGACTGGGAGCCTGCTTCTTCCTCTCCCTCTCCCCTGCTGTGTTCCCTCTCTCGCCGGCTGTCTCTCTCTCATATAAATAAATAAAATCTTTAAAAAAAAAAATACAATCTTTAGGGGCGCCTGGGTGGCTCAGTCGGTTAAGCGTCTGCCTTCGGTTCAGGTCATGACCCCTCTCCCTCTGCTGCTCCCCCTGCTTGTGCTCTCTCACTTTCTCTCTCTCTGTCAAATAAATTAATGAAATAAATAAAATAAATTTGTAAGTTCACTTGAAGCCTAGATAAATACATTACACAGAACTACAACAGATTTAGAAGAAAAACCATGTGATCTGTGACCTTTTGGTCTTAACATCTCTAGGGAATCCTTCGTGCTCTTCTGAATTCGGCCTTCTCCATTTATGCTTATTATTCAAAAGATGACACTTCAAAATTATTGAAGAATAACCCATATTAATTGTTCTTTCTGCTTCGTTGAAACTGGTGGTTATACAGAGTCACCATGTTCAAATATGATGTCGACGTTGCCTTTGTGACGGTCCAGCTACTGTCTTCAGATTCTGTGGGTCCCAGCCATCCCAGCAGACGAGGTTGAGAGGGGCGAGCTCCCAGGAATCTGTCTCTGCTGGCACCACATTTGCCATGAATGTTTTTATTTCTACTAAACTTGGTGGCCTTGAAATGTGTTTGCCCATATATACTTCTAAAAATAATCCTGAGGGGCACCTGGGTGGCTCAGTTGGCTAAGTGTCTGCCTTCAGTTCAGGTCATGACCCCGGGGTCCTGGGATCGAGTCCTGCCTTGGGCTCCCTGCTCAGCGGGGAGACTGCTTCTCCCACTGCCCCTCCCCCTGCTCGTGCTTTCTCTCTCTCTGTCTTACAAATAAATAGATAAAATCTTTAAAATATAATCATAATTTTGAAAAATTATGTTCTTTCTTGCATGATTTTTAGAGGACATTTAACATTTTCCATCATAAGTTTAAATAAATTTTAAAAAATATATGATAAGTCTCTTATAACCCCGACTTAAGGGTTCTCCACCGGCAACGGTTTTGCCCCCTCAGGAGACATTTGGGCAATGTCTGGTGGTCACAACTGTGTGCGTGTGCGTGTGTGTGTGTGTGTGTGTAGACCAAGAATGCCCCTCAACATCCTACAGTGTAACCCATGACAAAGAATTATCCAGCCCAAAATGTCAACAGTGCTGAGGTTGAGGGACTGGTTTGAATGTACCCGAATGAATGTAAACAGCAGGTGATTTTATACTTAGTAGCATCCATTTAAAAAACACTCCGACTCTTCTATAGCATTTCTCCTTTTCTTTCTGAAAATTATATTTCCATTCTCTTTCCCTCACAGAATTTTATCCTAATGAAATACCATTATATTTGAAAGCTTTACAACTACCATACAATTTTCTGCTACGAGACTACATATGTGAATGGAATTTTTTTCAAACATCCTATTACTATAGGGTTCTAAAGGCTCGCATGTTCCTTTCTGAATATGGAGGTAGCATTAGAAATTGACCAATCACCAAAAATATATTACAACATTTGATAGGTGTGTTTTAGACACAGAAACCTTTTGGTTGAAACGCATCTCTTCATGGGATGTTTTGGGGAAGAAACTTCAGGGGCCTGATAACCAGTTTTTGGTGACAATGGAGATTTCCTACCTGGGGGGAGGGTGAGAGTCTAGGATGGGAGAGGGGTGGCCTTTGAAGCAAGGTTGGAGAGCTGGCGTTGTGAATGATGGTAGAAAATTAGAATTGACGTGATCTGTTCTCCGGTGGATCAATTTTTGGAAAGAAAACATACGGACACTGAGGATTTTGAAATAGATTTCCTTAAAATGATCTATGCCCGCATACCCTCCGGAAAGTCTTCCAGACATTCTGTGTCTGTACATAGGTTGGATTTAACTCACTCTGGCTCTCCAAGTGACTAGTAACTCTTTTAATGATTCAGACTGTTTGCACACACAGCTAATGCATGTTAAAGAAAGCTAAGCCAGTGTATATTATAAATACTTTATAAGTCGAGCAAGTACAATTTCTCACAGGAGGCATAATTATCGTGGAGGTGGGATAGCCTCGTAGCTGAGAGTGCCAGTTCTAGAATCAGACCCGATGTCCATTACTATTCTCCATCATCACCAGCTGTGTAACCTAGAGGCAAATTATTACTAGGTCTGGTGCACAGCTTTCTCACCTGGAAAGCGGAACTAAAAATAGATTTCTCACTGGGTTATTGTGAGATTCAAATGAGGTCATGCACGCAAGGCACTTAGGACAGTGCCCTATAGGTGTGAAGCACCAGGTAAATAACAGTTTTTGTTCTCTTCAGACACTGTAGCGCTTGCCTCAAGGATTGAGCTCTGCAGAGGCAATGGGATCATTATTCAGTCTTACTTCTTACATCATGGAGCTTTTGTGCACAAGTTATCGCACCCAACTGCCGCGATTCTGTGGACAGCTTAGATCTTTGAGATTCCGGGGGACCACGCGTCCTACAAGCCTGAGCTCAGCGCTGGAGCTGCAGCCGGGCGGCCCCACCAGCGGTGTACTTGTTTTCCGACTCACCAAGACTAACGTAAACTCTCTAAGAACACGTACTGGAAGCGTGGACCTCTGGATGCCTACAGTTTTTTTTTCATATTCTCAGAACAGGGTCTAGCAGTCGCATGATGTGGGTGGACGACAGGCAGGGTCCCCTACGGGGTCACTTACAAAAAAGCCCATGTGAAGGCATGACTCCCAGGAACAATACCAAAGTACCTTAATCCTTGTATCGACAACTGCTCTGTTGGGTTACACAGTTTTAATCCCAGAGGAGTTGTCTCTTGACATTAAACTGTCCAAACAGTATTTATATCTGCGGCTGCCCTGCAAGACCGCTTAACCCTGCACAGCCGTTTAAAAGTAGTTAATGACAGAACCGGCATGACTTGCCCCTTATGAATGATCACATAAGTTCGACCTGTGCTGTCATGGTTTATGGAGGAAGGCAGTTTGTCCATAGCCTGCTTCAACCACAGCAGGTAATTTGAAATGAAATGAGACAGTTTCTACAAGCAGATTGATTTGGGAATCTCGCCTGTTCTTCCCTTTGACCCTTGACAAGTTGACACTACAAAGATTGTGACTTTAAAAAATGATTGGGTGCAAATACATTTAGGTAGATGATTTACTGTGTGCCGGAGCAAGGACAGCGCATTTCGGGGGTAGCTGGGAGGAAAGGTGATTGTCAACTTTAACAACTCGTGTTTTATGTTTCTGTATCTTATTAATTATCCTACCAGCAGATCTACTAATAACCCTTAATCAAGTGCTTTAGACTCCTGGTGACAAGACTAGGTACCCAATCTCAAGATTAAGAGATACAGTATTTATGATAAACTTATTAAAAGTACTGATTCAGTTTGTTATGTTGGTCGAAAGCCACAGCTTTGCACGTAAGAGTAAGAAATTGAGTTCTCGTTTATGGATCTCACTTCTTTCTTTCCTTCTTTCTTTTTGTAAATATGGTTAATCATATGCAGGAGGAAACACTGTGATTAAAAGGCTGATAGGTTTCATTTTTGATAATCAAAGAGTTACCAGAAATATCAGAAAAGAAAATCCCAGCTTTGCATTACGAAATGCTTTTTTCCCCTAATCTTTTGTAACCACGTGAGATTTTCACACCAAATAGGAGGTGATACTTAAACACATATTTTTCATATTATTTACTTATTTAAGGTTTTTGTATCTTATTCCCCCCCAAATTTGTATGTAAATTCTAGTTAGTTAACATACAGTGTAATATTGGTTGCAAGGAGTAGAATTTGGTGAGTCATCTTAACAAGTGCCCTCCTTTGTACCCATCCGCCATCTAGCCCATCCCCCATCCAGACCCCTCCGTTTCCATATTATTTTGACTCTATTCTCCTGATGCAGTCTTTTTCTCTCAGAGGGGATGTTCTGTCACGAATAATGTTTTCATACACAGAACTGAGATATCAACTGTTTTCCAAAACAACAGTAAAAACGACCGTCAGGAAGGTTATTTTTAAAAGATCATTCAGTCCACAATTACGCACTATTTATGCCTAGATTATTTTAAATGAACTTTGCAATAGAACTGTTGATTTAGTAACGTTTGCATTTGCGTTGAAGTACTCACTCTTCTTAGCAATTTGCCATAGAACTTGGGCTCTTCTCTGCAGCTTTTGTGTTTCTCTCTATTCTAACCACTTTGTTTGAAATATAATTTTGAAGATGCTAGTAAAAAGTATAACAAATTCCCTATTGGTCTCTGTTTAAATTATTTACTACCCTTTTGAGCCATAACTTCATTGAACTATGTTAAAAGTATTTTGCTGGAATGTTTCTTTATGTTGTCCATTGGGTTTAATAGACGTGCCATTTAATAAGCTCTCCACCTGTAAGGATAGGCTATTTGACCTCTGTGCCCTGCCACTGGTAGACATAGTATAAGATTGCTTTGTGAAATAAAGCTGTCGGTAACATCAACAAAATAAAAAATGATCGTATTCCAATACTCTCTGCTGAGTACTATGACAGCGCTGAAATATGGAATAAAATTGAAAGTAGATTAGTTTTGGGTCTTAAGTCATGTTTTGACAAGAAATAAGAGAGGAGAACCTATCTTTGAACTTTTAGTTTTAAAGTTTTTTAATGAAAATATTTATCATTTTGTAAGGTTCCTTCTTTCTTTATCACATCTAGGCTGTATAGCCTTAAAACGATCCGTTCTCTTATTGTGAGGGATATAAATACTGTTCTATCTTTATATTAAATACCATCAAGGAGGCTCGCGCGGTGCGAGATGGCTCGGCGCTTGCAAGTTAAGGAATGTCATGCTAATAAAAAAGCTTATTGAGGAGGTTGGAAAATCAGTCATTAATAAGCCACAGATTTTGAAGGTATGTAAAGCATGTAAGTACTGTGGACGAGCCGGCGGCTTTTGCTGTATTTTTTATTCACCTTTTGGAATGGTTTGAATCTGAAGAGGAAGAATAAATATGTCGGGGGGCCAGCAGCCTTGCTGGTGATTGCTCTCAACCTAAAGGAATTTGAAAATTGAGGCGACATGCTCGATTGTGAAATCCTTTCTTTCTCCTCTGTGGTTATGTATTAATTAGATGAAATCACAGCTAATACGCGGTGTTGATCGTCAGCAGAGGGTGTGGGCTGAGCACCATGAGCCTGCCCTCCCGGAATTTGCAAACATCCTGTGTCGCCAGATGTGAGATGGTGAAGTTCTTAAAAGCACAGTGCCTACTTGCCCTTCGTTCCAAACACAGAACAATCGCAAAGGGTGCTGGTTAACTAGCGTTCCCTGTTCCTCTCTTTTCACGTTCTTTCCCTTTAAAGCCCAAGATGCAAAAGCCTGACGCAGGGCTGGGGCTGCCTCGCTTTCTCCAGCACCCACAGCAGCACAAAGTCAGGGTTAGGCTCATGTCAGGGAGCCTTCTAACCACGGCTTCTTTTTAAAAAGATCTCAGTGAACTTTTTTCCCTTGACGAATGTGATTGACATGGCAGCATAGGGCTACAACTGGTCAGACTCCTGTGGGATCCTGTTTTTAGCCATGGAAAAGGTTGTCTTAATCTTAGTTTCTAGCATCAGAAAATTTAAAAGTAAATTGGGGGGCGTCTGGGTGGCTTAGTTGGTTAAGCATCTGCCTTCTGCTCAGGTCATGATCCCAGCGTCCTGGGATCAAGTCCCATTTTGGGCTCTTTGCTAGGTAGGGAGGCTGCTTCTCCCTCTCCCTCTGCTCCCCACCCTCGGGAGCTCCCTCGCTCTCTCTCTCTTGCTCTCTCTCTCTCAAAATAAATAAATAAATAAAATAAAATAAAAAAGAAAATTCAAAAGTAAATTGAAAAAGTAAAGATTGTATTGGCTAAAAGTTTTTTTTTTTTTACTTTATTAATTCATTTTAGAGAGAGAGCATGAATAGAGGGGAGAGGCAGAGGGAGAGGGAGAAGCAGGCTCCCCACTGAGCAGAGAGCCCAACACAGGGCTCACAGGCCTCGATCCCGGGACCCTGAGATCATGACCTGAGCCGAGGGCAGACGCTTAACTGACTAAGCTACCCAGGCGTCCCTTGGCTAAGTGTTCTGAAGAAGTTTTCACAAGGCTTTAAACAATCTCTCCTGAGATATTCTAAAGCTGCAACAAAGAAAAAAAATTCAATTTAGATGAATATGAATAGATGTTTCTTAGTAGTTGTATATGCCAATCCTCATGGTTCTGTAATATCACCCCTTACTTTGTTCCATGATGTGGTTTTAACCTTGACTTGGCTATAATATCTTTGAATAGGACAGTGAAATACTGTGGTCATAACATCGGTGTCATTTGTATCATCGGTCTAAGCTCAACTCCTGAGAATGAATGTTGTTAAGTATTAACTAAATAGGTATCGGCAATCCAAACCAAATTTCCGCATGTGTTTTATTCTTTTGTTGTTGTTGTTGTTAAATATCAAGATGCAAGAGGGGCCCTGAACATCCTGAGAAGGGTCAGAGAGTGTGTCGCAGATTTCCAGAGGGCTGGGTAGCCACACCCTGGAAAACGTGTCCTTGGCCTGTGAAGGTCACCAGAAAAAGAACAAGGCTAGGAAAGAAGGTGACTGTAGGTAACAAAAATTAGAGGTGAGAAAAAGGAGGTGAGAGGAGAAGTAACAAAAATTAGAAGTGAGATCAATTTTCGTATTCCAGAAGATAGGAGAGAAGGGAAGAATGGATAGAAAATTAACAATAGTTACAGCACACAGTAGGAAAGGGATTTGGGAGTCATTCCATTGGGTGGAGCTACCTTTTGGAACAGAGGAGGGGACAGGTTCCACAGTGGCATTCTCTCTGATGAAGAAGGAGGCACTTGAATGTCAGCCTGGAGTTCAGATATTAATTATGCCAGAGAATAGCTGTGGTACCTTTAGCAAAAGAGGTGAACCTTCTTGCCATCAAGTTTTTAGTCTGTCGGATGGAGATGAGATGGAGGTGGCTGGGCTTGTAGGTGAATTAAATGAAATAACCAGCTCACAGTAGGTCGGCAGCATGGTGGCTGGCACGCGGCAACTGCCCAATCAAGACAGGTGGCCTCCTCATCCGTCTTCCCAATTCTGTACTAAGGATGTCAACCTCTTTTTCCCTTCACATTGCATGAACCTGATGAGGTCCATTCCATTTTTGTGAATGGAAGTGTTCTAAAAGTTGACTCACCTTCAGTAAACCAAAAATTCTTATTCCAATGTCAGTTACTCCTGTTATCTGGTTTAAGAAATCCAGACTAGAGTCTTAATGCCGTTGCCTTTTAGAGGTGATGTGTGTCGTGGTTTTGTAACATTATCAACCTTGTCATGACCTCCACGGGCAGAAACGGCCAGCGAGTTTAAAGTTCTATAAGGAAAATCGGATGACTCTGAAGAAAATAAAAGGAGAGATACATTTTTTAAATAGGGTGGACAAGGATTTTGTTGGAAAGGAGTTTGTTGTTTACCTCAAGAGCTATAAAAAGACTTGTAAGTGTTTTCACTGGGGAGAGGGAGGCATGATTTGAGTTTTGCTGCAACATGGAAGATGGGTTTGAGATGGACTGGAATGGATGTGGGGACCATTGCATGCCCCCAGGTAAGATATGATGCAGCTCCAAAGAGGGTGTGACAGCGGATGTGGGGACAAGTGAACACACCCCACAGATACTTAGGAAGCGACAGCAACAAAACTTTGTAAGGGATTAGAAAGGAGATGAGGAATGACCTGCTGGGTCTTGGTTTTGGGAGGTAAATGATGGTGGGGCCATCGCATGTGATGGGATCACTGACAGAAGACCATGGTGGTCTCATTCTGGACAAGTATCACTTGGAGTCTTTGTTACCACCATCTTAAGTGACGCAAAGAATAAAACCAAAATGTAAATATCTTCGGATGAAATTTTACAGGAACCGATGCCGTGTTCAACATGGCAACAACTGTTTTCTTAGGAAATGAGTTTTATATGAGCGTGTTCATTTTATTCCTTGTAGAGTACCACGTATGTCTATGAACAAACGCATTTAAAATCATCTTTTGGAACAAATCTTGTTACTAAAGAGAGGACTACTCTGCTATGAGTATAATTGCTTCTAAAATGTCTACTTGCAGACAGACTTGTATAAGCCATCATTAATTCTTTGTATAATTAATGTATAAAATGCAGAGTTTCTATTAATGGAAAAGAAACTCAAGCATCACACCGATTATATCAATAACATGCATTTGTAACCACATACTGTAGATAACTGTAAAAGCTACACTTTATTACATTAATAAAACGTAAGAACTCCTGAAGCGACCCGGAGAAGGGCAGCAACCACACTATTAGGGCTCACTGCTTCATCAGTTAGGAGTCTGTCGAATCGCCGGGAGCTGGTTAGTAACACTCGAAGTGCATTGGGGAAACTTCCCCCCCCATAAAATAATGAGCATTTATTTTTCAAAAATTGCAGGTTGGGGGAATAGTATGCTATGTAAGAGTAACAACGCAAAGATAAAAATCAAACCCAATGAGAACAAAAATGGAATGGGAGAACTTCTTGTTCCCCTAGATGGACCGAGCGATCAGGTTCTGCCACCATAGATGTGAAAAACAGCTTACTCCCCAAGCGTGCTGCAGAGACAAGGGGAACTCATAAAGGGAGTGTTAATTTCATGGAGGGAAAGTGTATAGGGTTCCGAGTGTTCCTGGGTTAATACCTTGGTCACACTGACAGGTAAGAAAACCAGGGTGTTGGACTGACTGGTCCAATCGATATCTCTTTAGGTGTCTGCCAATCACTCCATTAGGGAGCAAGACTGGGTGGATTAGTTCAAGCAGCTTCTCAGATGCTGTAAGGACTCGGCCAGTCTCTCTTCCCTAGGTAGGAAATGGGAGAATGGCTTCATTTTGAGAAGGATCAGGGAGGCCTCCAGATCTGGAGGGCTCTGGGAAATGCTCAGAACAACTCAGAGGCAGCCGACCACTCTGCAAGTCGTGCTGCAGAAATACTCGTAGAAACACAGAAGACATTTCTAGAAACTAAATAAATAAACAGACTACGTGCACCAGACCACATCATGGGATCCAAAACTCAGCTGGGGGAGGATTTAAGATATCAACACTGGAAGTGTCAAAAGCATAATGTTTCTGTTGGCGATAGCCCCCAGAATTCCCAGCGAGTCCTTCGCATCGATGAACTTTGAAACGGAATCCAAACTTTCTCGGCCGCTGGGAAAAGTTTATTTATTTTTTTTCTTTTTCACACTACCTAGCAATTTTGAACTAAAAATCATTTGATGTCAAAATTTTTCTTCTGAATCTTGCATTCCAATCATCGTCTCCGAGTGTTCACTTTCTCCCATTTGACAGAAATTTTGTCACGGCGCAAAAAAGTGAGTTGCTCTCCTGAATGTGTAGTCTAGAAAGGGATACATGAATGGGCTTCCAGTTGTCCAGATTTGTCTACAAAAGTTTTTTGCGTGTGTGCTTTTTCCAGGAAGGGGTGTCCAGGGGTTTTGTAATATGCTCCAAAGGGTCTGTGAGTTCCCTTCCCGACATTGAAGAAACATTTACTGACCCTAACATAAAGACAACATACAATGGAGTTCTCTTTCCCTCTCCCCGTGATGTATTTCCTCATAAGGCCAAGAGGTGGCAGCATAAACACCAGCCTGCAGCTGTCCCATTTTCCTGACCAGACAGAGCTTTCAAGGGTAAGATGTAAGGATGTGAAAGCCTGTCTGCAACCTTGCTTTGGTTTGGACAGATTGTGGGGATGTGTCCCATCAAACCACTTTAAAATATTCCTGGAGGAGTGGACCGAGATGGAATGAGCAGTCCTGGGCTTTAAGGTCACATAACATTGAAAGACAACCTGTAGTATACTTTCGTTTGAGTCCTATGCCAGAAAGGCACACAGCTTGATCATTGATTGAATCAAAAGCACATACTTTAAATCGAATATGCTCTCCCCACCTGTGATTAGTACTTTATTTTACTACATAGTGTCATTGTTTATATACTATACAAACTGCCTTAAGAAATTACTGGGGCACCTAGCTGGCTCAGTTGGTAGAACATGCCACTCTTGATCATGGGGTCGTGAGTTCGAGCCCCATGTCAGGTGTAGAGATTACTTTAAAAATAAATAAGAATTAAAAAAAAAAAAAACTTAGTCTGAACAGAAAAATAGTTTATTTGAAGCAACACCAAAAGACCACTTTCAGTTCTACTCCTTGGGGGGTTGAAAATAACAGAAAAGGGGGAAGTTGTCTGACACATGCAGATTCAGATTTTTGTTTTGATAATTATCACTTTCATTTTCTGTGAAAGTATGAGAAGCACGATCTTTGCTACAAATTCTTAACCAGATGCACACTGGATAATTTCTCTACTTTAAACATATCTGGTCAATTTAAATACAAGCACTTTAGGTAGCCGATTCTGGGTGTTAGTATGGCTGAATACAATGAAATTTCTCAGGATAGACCCATGTGTTTAATGGTATATGTGATGTGATCCTAGTAATTCTTAGTGATGAAATTAAGCTCGTGCTTCTATCTTCAACAAGTCAAGCAACAAACCTTAAAAAGAAATCATTTGGTAGGCTTAGATGAAATATATTTTGCTTATTATTTCTATTCCCTTGAAAAGTTTCTATAAAATTTGTAATTATTAGGTAGCAGAGAGCAGATACGCCCAGTTCCTGGCTGTTCTGTGTGAGAGAAGATGATAGAAAGGGCCTGGTGGCATTTGACAAATATCAACAGACATAATGCAAATTTTGTGGGTGGAATAGAATTTAAGAAATATTTGCCAGCCTGTTTTGGTTCATTTTTCACAGTCCTGTTTAAACTGTGAGTCTCCCTTGAAATAGAAAATAATCTCCAGGGGTTAAACAAGAACTAAGTGTTCAGGGTATAAGTCCAGCTTTTCTCCGATGACAAGTAACTTTGAAAGGGCCATTAGTTGGTCAATTAATTAATCAATTGATTAGTATTTATGGAGCATCTATTTTTTGTCCAGTTTTCTGCTAAGTGTTGTGAAGACTACGAGACAAATGTAATGCATGATTTTTTAGTTATATTCATATTACCTTTCGTGCCTTAATATGCGAATGTGGGGGAAGAGAGTGCTATGTGGGATCCGTGGGTCAGTAGGGGTATAAAAGGGCACTTTGTCAAGTGTTTTAATGTAAATGCTTTCTTTCACTTTCTGAAGAATATCTGATTGAGAAGGACTAGATGCAACCCCTTTCATTTGTATGCCCCTCATTTCCTATTAGCCCAGCTGCTTGAAGCACCTGGAGTTCCTTTTATTTTTTAAAAGACTTATTTATCTGGGGCACCTGGGTGGCTCAGTTGGTTGAGCAGCTGCCTTTGGCTGGGGTCATGATCCAGGGACCTGGGATGGAGCCCCGCATTGGGCTCCCTGCTCAGGCGGGAGCCTGCTTCTCCTTCTCCCATTACTCACCCCCCCCCCCAACTTGTGCTCTCTGGCTCTCTCTCTCTCTGTCAAGTAAATAAATAAAATCTTTAAAAAAAAAAAAGACTTATTTAATTATTTTAGATAGAGAGTGAGAGAGTGCGCAAGGAGGGCCTCGAAGGGGCAGAGGGAGAGAGAGTCTTACACAGACTGGGTCCTGAGTGCGGCACCTGAGGCTGGCTGGGGGGGGGAGGGAGTTCAATCTCACCACCCCGAGGTCACAAACTGAGTGGAAACCAAGAGGCGGGTGCTTGATCACACCACCCAGGCGCCCCTGGAATTCCTTTTAGGACGTTTTCATTGAACACGAATTGGTCTAGATGGTCCACACTTTGTGGGGCTCTTCGGCTGCTGCTTTGACTGCCTTGTTCTCAAGGATGATGTTTGTTTGTGTGTTTTTGTCAGCTAGCTCTCCCTAAGGGATAGAGAATGCATGAGAGGCTTGTCAACTATGCAGATCTTCTGCTAGCACAGATCCTATTGGGGTACATGGTTATCTTTGGGGGCAATTGGGGGGGGTTAAGCAGTAGAACAAGTTTGGACTGGGTGGTCCTTTCTCCTGAGCACTGAATTCACTTCTAAGAGCACTGCGGGAGTCTATAGCTACCAGGACTATTTTTAAATACTCCCAGTGTGTTGGGACTGATGGAGAGGCTGACTCAACAAATATGGAATCTACCACACTTTGGATTATAGTTCCCATGGGATAAAAGGGATATTTCTGGAACCCTCGTATTCTGTGTAGTTTCAGGGTTCTCACACAGCCTCTAATCACCTATGTATTTAAGGCATGATTATTTTTTTAACACAGTGGATTTATGAAATTCACAAATAGCAATTAAGTTCAGATTCCTCTTTAAAGAAATTCTTATGCTGCAGCTTGACTTATCTCAGTTTTATCTGACCTATAATTATTCCATATATTAGATGGTCTCAATCACTAATTCCTAAAGTGTAATCCTAGAAATAAAAGTTCCACAGCCTATTAATAAGCCTTGTGTTAAAAAGGTTCCACATGCAAATAAATTTGAGAAATGCCTGTCTAAGCCAAGTTCAGCAGGTTTCTTGACGGTAAGACTTCATGTGATTTGTAAACCTTGGATGGGGAGAATGTGAGGCGTTCCCCAATTGCACTGGTCAACATTCCAGTGAGGGTCTTGCAGGACCCGTGTTCTAAGAACTTGCCTGTAGATTTGTTCATGTTTGAAAAGACTTTATCCAAGGAAAAGTGGACAAGTTTTATGAAGGAAAAGTAGACATAGGGAAGACAAGATTACCAAGGGGGTTATTTTGGAGATTTTTTAAAATAACCTAAGACCAAAAAGGCAACAGGCAGGTCTATGGTAGTGAATGAACATATTATAAGATAATACGTTTTACAATTATTTTTTAAAAGTGCATTGAGGATTGCAAATTGGTGAAAATATAAAGAGGCAGCTAAAATAATGCCATTCTCAGGCACAATTTAGTGTAAGCATCTCATTAAGATTCATGTTCTGAAAACGTTTCATTTCTAAAATAGGCTCGGGCCTTTTATGTATAATTTAACAACGGAAACCATAACAACAATAATGTATGGATAGGAAGAGTTTATCCTCTTGAACGAACAAATTAGGTCATCGTCAAGCAGTTTTATTTAATGGGAATCCCCGCGAGGTACTTTCATAGTGAGAAATGGCTCTTCTCCTGTTAGGAAAGAATGCTGAAAAACAATCTTCTCCTCCGTTTCACACAAGAACCAGAGTGTGCCACAAGAACTGGCAACGTATTAACTCCCCCCCCCCGCCCCCCGCCGCCCCCACCACACTGGTGTTGGCTTGCAGCATCCAATCCAGTCGTCTACGAGCAGCGAGCCCTTGTTCCAGGCAAGGCCAGATCTACAACCTCTCCACTCTGCAGCCGGGGCTAGGTCTGAGCGCTGGAAGAAAACAGCCCCTTCTCACTTGCTTTTTGCTCTGCGGTTCCAGCCGGATAAGTTCAGGAGACGTCCAGCAAGTCTCTGATTTGGGGCTTTTTAATGAGCGTCCATAATAAGATCATCGACCAAAAAGCGAGAACACTAAGTGTGCCTAAATGTAGGAATTCTTTCTGGTGAGGGTAATAATACAAAGGAAACGGAAGTTCTAATTCCGACTCCGCATAGGTGATGGGCGGCTGGTCTTAACATCTGCCGGGTGCAGAAGGCCAGAGTCTGGTGCTGGGAACGACCCTGGAGACCCACCTCCAACACCTTCCTCTTTCTCCGCGAGCCTGGGTCTGAAACAAGGGGAGGGGGATTTGCTGGTGATGGGTTTCTAGAGCACCACAGGAGGGAAATCCAGAACTTCCTTTGGAGACATCGTAACCTCTCTAACAGGTGCCATCGTCAGGATAGTAATGCTTTAAATGTGTAAATAAAAGTCACGCTACAGATAGCAGTGCCGGCAGCACCATGTACCTAATGGATTTCTGCAGTATGAACGCGATTCTTCCCAGGCAACCGCGTGTCAGATAAGCATCTGATCATTTTCGGTTTTCCTTTCGCGAGAGCTCGCCCCCCAGGGGGAGCTAACCCGCCCAGCGGAGCCAGCGGGGCGCGGCGGCTCCGGGGCTCCCTCCAGGGCCGGCGCCGCGGGGACCCTGCGGCCGGGAGGGCGCGGGGCTGCGCGGGCCCCGGAACCGCGGCGCGGAGGGGTTTCATCTAATATTGTTTCAACCTCTGGTGGTTTCAGCGGTTTTATTGGCAGGAAGATGCAGGCCGTAGCGCATTAGGGGCAAAGGCTTCGGATTGCGCTCACAGGGGAAACAATGGGCTGGAATTTGAGAAAACAAACCCAAGATGTTAATTAGACGCTAAGGCACTCGGGGCACTTTGCAAATATTAACATAGCCTACTTGCAAACTCCCGAGGGCTGGGACTTCGTTATTTGTTTGGTACGCTTTTTTATTTATAATGCATTGTGGTGTCATTTTGAGTTTTAAATCATTTCTCGAGAAAGTGTTTGGGGAACAAGGGTGATCAATAGAGAGAAGGGAAATTCTTTTTCCTTCATCTCACTGTGTTCCTTTCTTCGCATTTTGCAGACTTGCGTGGATCGCAGAGAAAACCATCTATTTTAAAGAGGAACAAGGCTGATCCCCCGTAAGTGATAAGTAAAATGGCACAGACTTGACAGAGGGTAGGGCTGCCTCTGATGGCTGTCCTTGACTGTTTCTGGTGTTGGAGGCACTGAATTCTTTATACGGTGTCATCCTTTCCACCACCTGGTGAGGGAGGTGGTGTTCTCACGGCGCTGCAGGTGGGGAAGGGTTCTCCGCCCCCCCTCCGCCCCCCGCAGGCTGACTGCGGAGGGGCCTTCAGACTCAGTCTCTCTGGCGGGGACCTCGCGGGGAGCCTGTGGCCGTCGGTGCCCTGAAGCGTGGGTCCGGAGCCTCAGCAGCCTGCCTTGGAAACCTTGGGCCGTGTGACTTTGAGCGGGTTATTTCCCCCGGCTCAGTTTCCGTCCATACCTAGCTCCTGGGTTTGCTGGAAGACTTGAGGCCGCTCACCCGGAGCCAGGCAGGGGCGGGGGCTCAAGGAGTCGAAGGAATGAATTCTTTATCTCCCAGTGGGTGGTGACTTCTGCCCCACAGCCTGCAAATATGCTGTCAAAACTGTAGTAAACAGGTAGTTGAATTAGTCGCTGAGTTTGGATGGGGAAAAGGTTCAAATCCTAGCTCTGCCCTGCTGACTGTGTGACCCTGCGGATGCCTCAGTTTCCTCCTATGTAAAATGAAGATAATAAGGTGGCCATGAGAATGAAGGGGCATGCTTGAGAAGCCCTTCACACGGAGGCATAGCACCTCCTGAGGGCAGAATCATTGTCTGATATTATTATTTCCTGCAGATACCAAAATGGAGCGTTTTCTCGTCCGGGTTCATGCGCTGGTGGTTCTGGAAGAGAACTGTTAGATTTCTGTCTTACTCTTCTGCTGTTTACACCTCGATTTCTTTTCCCGTTGACACTATTTCACTTTTTTTTTTCTTACTGATCCCAGATATTGTTTCATAATGTGCTTCTGCCTCTTTTTAGCCTGAGGGAGACACTGCACCCCTAACTCCTATTGCATTCTCACACATTATAGTGAGCCCTGCGCTATGGGGGTGTGTTGGGGGGGGTGAGAGGGGAGGATGCAGGGATCCAGACACCATAAAGAAGCTGGTCTGTCCTCAAGGAACTCCAAAAGAAAGATGAAAAGACAGGGAATAAGGATTAAAAACCCAAGGCAGGGGGCACATGGGTGGCTCAGTGGGTTAAGGCTCCTACTTTTTTTTTTTTTTTTTTTTACAGAAAGGAGAGACAGGTCGAGCACAAGCAGGGGGAGCTGCAGGCAGAGAGAGAAGCAGGCTCCCCCGCAGAGCAAGGAGTGGGATGGCAGACTATCCCAGGACCCTGGGATCATGACCTGAGCCAAAGGCAGACGCTTCACCAACTGAGCCACCCCAGCATCTCAAAGCCTCCTACTCTTGATTTCAGCTCAGGTCATCATCTTAGGGTTGTGAGATCAAGGCTTGCCTCCTGATCCGTGCTGGGCATGAAGCCTGCTTAAGATTCTCGCTTTCCCTTTCCTTCTGCCCCTACCCTCTAAAACATAAAGAAAATTAGAAGAAGAAGAAGAAGAAGAAGAAGAAGAAGAAGAAGGAGGAGGAGGAGGAGGAGGAGGAGGAGGAGGAGGAGGAGGAGGAGGAGAAGAAGAAAGAAGAAAAGAAAAGAGGAGAGGAGAGAAGAGAAAAGAAAAGAAAAAAGAAAAGAAAAGAAATCCAAGGCAGAAGGAGGTGAGTGCAGGTGAGGAGCTGGCCAGGTAGACTGTTCTAGGAGGTGTCAGAAGTGTGGTAGGATCTGGGATGGATAGACTCCCTGGAAGGATGGCTTGGAGAGAGAGAGACCCAGGAGAGAAGGCAACAGCAGCCTGAGCAAAACTGTGGAGGGGGGACAGTGAAAGGAGGGTTTGGGAAGGATATTTTCCTTTCAGAGATGGTCTAAAGGAGCCGTAAATGATGGAGCCAGGTCTGACGCTGAGTGAAGGGAACAGGTGGTGGGGGGTACCAGGAACAAGATGAGGTTTCCCAGGGTCGGATGAGGGTGAAGAGCAGTTTTATTAACGTTTTGGTAACGTGTGAGAGGTGAAAGGTAGGACATGGTGGCTGCCTGGGCTCTGGGTGGGGACTGATGTTCCAAAGGGCACCCAGGGGGCTGCTGGGATGCTACTCCCTCTGGGCTGTGGCCAAAGGGGTGATGACAAAAGGATGGGACAGTGAGAGAGTGAGGAGGGACTTGTGTTTTCATTGCTTTGGGGCTTCCTGTGCCCTGGAACCTATTTTCTCAGAGAAATGGTATTAGACAATGTGTCCAGGTTCTAAAGTGAACTCATAAAGCCCATTTAATCCACAATGTTTCACATCATATCATAGTACATAAAGCCCATTAATCCAGTGTGTCATAGCATACCACAGTACAATTGGTATGAATTACCAAGACCAGGTCTTAGAATTTAATGTCTGTGGGAAAATTCATTGCAAATTCCAAGTAATGGGCTAGGAACATGATGGTCAGCTGGGGACTCTCTGATATGAAACAGTTACACTGTGTGCCCTGGGAATGTTTACCTGGGGAACACCTGTTCTGTTGCAAACGAGCAGATATCATTGGAGTTGGCAAATGAGAAAAGAAATTTCTTTCTAGTAGCTTATGTTCTATGCTTTTTATGATTTAGAATTTAAAAGACACAGCAAGGGGCACCTGGGTGACTCAGTCGTTAAGCGTCTGCCTTCGGCTCAGGGCCTGATCCCGGGGTCCTGGGATCGAGCCCTGCATCGGGCTCCCTGCTCCGCTGGGAGCCTGCTTCTTCCTCTCCCACTCCCCCTGCTTGTGTTCCCTCTCTTGCTGGCTATCTCTCTCTCTGTCAAATAAATAAATAAAATCTTTTAAAAAATAAAATAAATAAAAGACACAGCAAATATTACTGTTCTGTTACATTTGCAAATAATAAATTTTTATCCTTATAACTGAAGAGAGAATATACTTCACTGACAGCATTTGTTGTCAATGATGGTTGTTGATCACCAGCCTTTTAAACTAGTCCTGGGATGGTTTTCCTGTCCTGGGATTTTAGAATCAATGACTAGTATGGTTATGGGAGGTCACTCTTAGACATCTCTCTGAATAAAAACTGCAAAGAGCTCAATCGTGGAGTATTTTAAAAAGTGAGTCCTTTTGAATAGATACAACATGTTATTTCTTACATTATTGTCACCTTTGTCATTGTCATTATAATCAGCAGTAACATCATGCCATTTATTAAATGCTTACTATGTGCCCAGGGCACCCTTTGAGAACCTCTACCCTATAGCACCTATTACCATTTTGCATTAAAAACTACTTTCTGCCAAACAATGCCTGGGAGAACCACATTAGCCATCATCTAAGATTTTTTTTTTTGGTCAGTCAACAAACATGGACCAAATACTGTGCCTGACACTGGAAAATCAGTTCTGATTCAAATGAATCCTGGTGTCATAGAACTTAAAGTCGGAAAGGCACATAATTAAGCTAATAATTGAGTAAATCATTCCAGGTACACAAAAGGCTATGCAGGGGTATTGCAGAGTACAGAAGCATGTGGGAGGGGATCTGTTCTCAGGGGAGAGTGGTCAAGCAGGGTTTTTACAGACAAGATGGACAAGGCAGATAAGCAGGTGAAAAGAGGGCATGTGAGCTCACAGACGGAGTAGAGAGTATGGAGCTTGAGGGGTGGGTGAGAGCATGATGTTTGCAGAACTGAGAGGGGTCAGATACAGTTGGAGGTGAGAAATTGACTGAGAACTGCTGGAGAGGAGGCTGGAGAGATGATAGGAGTCAGGCTCCCTGAAGGAGCTAGATCTCAATGCTGAGGGTACGGGGAAGTCATTGAAAATTTTGGAGCCAAGAATAATCAGATTTGCATTGTGTGATCAGATTTGTATTGCAAAAATTGCCACTCTGACAGTGGAGACTGGATTGGAGGGGTCAAGAATAAAGGAGACGAGGTAGATGTGTCCAGGTGAGATAGAAGGGGGTCTGGACTAGGGTGGTGACATTGGGATCATAAGGAACTAAGATTCACCACCTACCAATGTTACACCAATTCTAAATGTATATGTGTCATATTTTCGTCTCTGAAATTGTGATAAGGCTTAGATTTGGTGGAAGTGTTGTTTCTTAGAGGCACACAAGACAGTGGTGCACCCAATAATCAATGGCCTCTGCTGTTAGACGAAATATGGCGTGCAGGAGGTCAAACCTGCTGGCCTTGGTGGTGTCGTGGTGCTCACGGGCCAGGGGGTGTGAGCGGCCAGCTGAATGGGGTGGGGGGTTGCAGTTCCGGCAGAGAAAAGGCTTTATAAGTACAGTTGTAATTTTCCAATTATTTTTTATTTTTATTTTTTTATTTTTAAAGATTTTATTTATTTATTTGACAGAGAGAGAGACAGCCAGCGAGAGAGGGAACACAAGCAGGGAGAGTGGGAGAGGAAGAAGCAGGCTCCCAGCGGAGGAGCCCAATGCAGGGCTCGATCCCAGAGCGCCGGGATCACGCCCTGAGCCGAAGGCGGACGCTTAACGACTGAGCCACCCAGGCACCCCTCTGATTCTTTTTTTTAATTTGGCAAAGTCCAAATGAGAAAAGCCATTGGTTAATATATACCAGGAGATGAGTTGTTGATTTTAAAGATTGTGAAATAGGCTATCTAGGTTTTAATTGTTGATATTAAATTGCTTTTGTTCATTTCATTAAATGCTGTTTTACTAATTGATGGTATTAGACTGGTTTCACGTATAGACACACCATTTCCCAACTTGATCTCTCTTGATCTCCCTTTAAGGCAATATATTTACATTTTCTGCTGTAGTTAGCATCCCTTTCTATCTGTTTTACTGTGTATTGAGGACTCAGTAGCTTAATTTGTACATGACAGACCATGTCATGATACCAAGTATTTGTTGTGTTGGTGTCTTTATGGCTCAGTTGTTCTGGAATGTCCTTTCACTGCCTCTTTGCAAAGCAACCACATTCAATATAATTTTTGAAAGGAATAAGGAGTCATTGCAGGTAAATATTGAAAAGATTTAGCTGTCTTCCAGTTTATCCAGCTTGGAGGACATTTTTAGCTGAAGAATAACAGGCCTACAAGTGATAGTTGTTAGTAACCTGACTAGGGAGTTCAGAACTTCTGGAGGCACTGGAGCTCAGTCAGTTAATCGTCTGCCTTTGACTCAGGTCATGATCCCGGGGTCCTGGGATCCAGCCCAGCATCATGCTCCCTGCTCGGCGGAGAACATTCTTCTCGCTCTCCCGCACCCTCTACTTGTGCTCTTTCTCTCTCTCTGTCTCTCTGTCAAATGAAGAAATAAAATCTTAAAAAAAAAAGAAAAGAAAAGAAATTCTGGAGGGTCTGTCTTAGACTAGCCTATGGTAAAATTTGAAACATTGATGGCCAATGTGTTCTCTTCTGTCTTGCACATGAACCTGATAATGGTTTAGAGGCATCGTACTGACCAAACAATGTTAATTTAATGGTTAGAAATTAAATTTATAATACTGTTGTTTTGAAGATGATCATATTTATTTATTTTGTAAATGCATGTGGCATTTTGAGCAATTTCCAAGTGGTTTCCTTTGCCGTGGGGTTAGCCTGACAACAGAGCTTGGAGGTGAGTGTGTAACTACTGTGGGCATCTGTGAAAGTAGATTCTTCTGATCTGTGACTTGTGTTCTGGGAGGATCAGCAAATGAGTCTCCTACAGTGTCATTTACTTGTGGGACTTGGAACTTTGTAACTGCCGCTGCACGTTCTCTGGTCTTATCCCGCTGAGGGGGCAAAGCAATCCGTGGAAAAGGACAGAGCAAGGGGAGCTATAGTTGGAGGTCCAGCTGAGTGAACAGAGTTCATTTGTCTCACTTGGTTGGAAATACAGTGAGTGGTGTCTGATTTAGCTAATTCAGGTCTACGGTTGAGGCTCTCTGGCTACTGGAGGAGAGAAACCTTTTTTTAAGAGGTGGGGAGGGACAGAGGGAGAGGGAGAGAATCTTAAGCAGGCTCCATGTCCAGCATGGAGCCCGACGCAGGGCTCGATCTCATCAAAACTCTGAGATCATGACCTGAGCCAAAATCAAGAGTAGGACGCCAAACCGACTGAGCCACCCAGGCACCCTGATAAACCAGGAATATTACAAAGTAAAACAGTATGAACTTCTGAAAGTGGTGAGAGCATGGCTCTTTTGCCCGTGGCTATAAATAATAATTCAGCAAATCCTGTCTTTGTTTATATGCTCACCAGTATATGTTCTTAAGGGGAATAACCAAGATTAATTTATTTAGGATTCAAGGAGTCATTTTTAAGTCAGATGATGATGTTTATCTCATGAAACACAAGGAAGGCCGATCAGATCAGTTCCTAGATGCACTGGAGGGGATTACAACATCACATTGCATGTCACTCTTTGTATCTATAGCTTTAAAACAGAATATTCCCGTACTAGCGCTTTCATATGCTGTGATAGGCAGGATGCCGAGGGAATAAGCCTGCCTGTGATTTCTACTCTGGCACTTGCTTTTAGGATCTAGAAGAATGGGAGCTATTGGCCTCTGGTACATTATCAAGCTGTCGGATTGTGAACATGAATAATAAACATCTTGGATTTTTATTGGATAATTTAAAAATATATGAGTACTTGAATACTGTCTCTTTATCTTGGCTGTTTCTTGAGAATACTTGTCTCATTGTTGGTGATTCATGTTTATTATTAACTAAGTAATAAAAAATTAGAAGCATTTTATAATAATGAATAAATTATTCTTAATGAATGTACAAAAGGGATTGATGTTTTCGGTAGACAAAGAATTATGGCTTGATGTGGTGTACAGGTGGGAAAAAATGGTCCCAGGATGAATGAAGCTAGGTTGCCAGGGGTTCTCTTCTATTTCTGTTGAGCGTTTCTTGGTGCCATTATCAAAATGGCCCTCTCCTTGCCTTCCTTCCTAAATGGCCCAGGGCGAGCACTACTTTCTCTCCAAAACCTCCTATGCCTTCAACCCACTGTGATCTCCCTCCTTTGAATTCAGGTAGTATGTGGTGTGTATAATATACTCTCTTTAAATTATTTATATTATTCCTTTATTTTTAATGCTCATGAGGACAATGATTTTTTTCTTACTCCTCTATTTCCCACAGTGCTGTGTTCTTTAAATAGAGGAGATGAACAATGCATGTTGTTTGAATTCATTCATTCATTCATTCATTGGATTTATCTATTTAGGAATTGGACTTGGAACATATCTAGTTTCCTTCTCTCTTGGGAAAATAGCATGTTTCCTATTCCATTATTACATCAAAAATTTATGGTTTTTAATGTATATGGTATATACCATCATGTATTTACTTTGTTAAAATAAGGGATTGAGAAACAACATGGTATAATGAAAAATACTAGTATTTCTAATTTTAAGTTGACTATTCAGTAACTGGGTAGGCATTCTCTGCTTTAAATTTTCTTAGCTAGAAAATGACAAACTTACAAAAGCTTAAAACTATGTTTGTCTTATGGACAAAAGCTTTGGTATGGAATTTTACTTTTACATAAAAGTATCTAAAAAAGATATGCCCCTTCCTTCCCTGTGCTCCCATAAGTTGTGGCTGTGTGATCGTCCTCTGGCCAATGGAATGTAAACAGAAATCTGATTTAAAAAAAAAAAAGACATCTCCTCCCTTTGCTTTGTTCCTTCTTTCGTCCTGCTGCTTGGAGCACCCTGCAGCCCCAGGTGCCGTCTTGGAGCACGAGGATATGGGCCACATCCTAGGCATGCAGAGTGGGGAATTTGAAGAAGCCTGGGTCGTGAGGACTTCACGGAGTTGAATTGCCCAACCAGCTTTGGACTATCCCTGAAAAAGAAGTCAGCTTGTCTTAAGTCACTATTTTGTGCCTCTGTTGCTTACAACCAAACCAAAACCTTATTCATACACCATCACTATTCATTTATTCATCTGTTACTTTCACTAGACTCTGAGCTCCTTGAAGGGAGGCACTATACCTTCCCCATGTTTGAATTCCTAGCATGTAGCACAATGTTGGACTTACAGTGGAGTACTCCATAAATGGTTATGGAATGAATGCATGCAAAAGCAAGTGAGTTATTACTTGTAGTGGCAGCTAAGTCTCTTGACATGTGTTCAGGAACGTTAAGGTTGGTGTCTTAGCCAGCGTCTCTTCAACCAGGTTCCCAGAAAGAAGAAGGTACATGGACCAAAACTGAAGATGACACGCATATAACATGAGAAAAAAAATAAGCCTTTTTTTTTCTTTTTAAAGCAAACCAACATTTACTTGGGCAAGATTAGAATGCAACTCATAAGACACAGATTCGGATAGAAGTCTGAATTAGAGTCCCTAAAAAGTCTTTGTTGTTGTAAGCCATTAGGATTTTTTTTTTTTTTTTAAGATTTTATGTATTTATTTGACAGAGGGAGACAGTGAGAGAGGGAACACAAGCAGGGGGAGTGGGAGAGAAGAAGCAGGCTTCCTGCTGAGTGGGGAGCCCGATGCGGGGCTTGATCCCAGGACCCTGGGATCATGCCCTGAGCCAAAGGCAGACGCCCAACGACCGAGCCACCCAGGCGCCCCCATTAGGATTTTTGGAATTGTTTATTAGTGCAGCACACCAGCGTGAAAGCTGGCTGATACTGTGGGCGTCATATGTGAGGAAGTATGAGAACGGAAAGACGAGTGGGAGTTTGCCTGCCTGGAGGAAGCTAGTGGCTTGGGCCATTCAAGGCAGAGAAGACCCCCTTGAGGGATACACTTTGTCAGCACATAATTCTATAATGTCAGGATCTCGTTCCCAAACCCCCTGCTTGTCCCATGAATTTTGAATTGTCACTACTCAAGAATTTTCATCTGTGTCTCTTCTCCCAGGGTTTACAGCCCGCATATGTTAGATGTGAAAGAGACAGGAGGGGAGCCAAGAGGTGCTGAGTACCCCCACGTGTCAGTCTTGGTGCTGAGAGCATTTGACTTTCCACTGTTATCTGTAGCTCTCGCGAGGGCTCTGAATGAAGCTTCCATGTCGTCACTCTTCTGTTTCACCAGAAAGATATAAAACTTCAGCTCCTCCTACCTTAGTAAGTAGGGAAGCTATTTACCACTTGAGTCTATAAATAATTTTTGGGTGGGTTCCTCATTTTGCACTACATAAATCTGATCGCATTTTACTGGCTACTAAACCAGTAACAATTCAGGAATGTTTTTGGTGATAAAAGTTCCAATTATAAAAGAAAATGTGAAAATAGTTTCCTGGATCTTGGACAATGAGGCTCAAGTGAGAGGCTATAGGAATCAGATAACCCCCCCTCCCCCAGAGTCGGGGGATCTTTTTTGAGCCCAGTGCGGGGCTTGAACTCATGACCCTGAGATCAAGACCTGCGCTAGGTCAAGAGTTGGGCACTTAACTGACTGAATCACCCAGTCGCCCCAGGAAAGAATCTTTAAAAAAAAATCACATCTTGTGTTTTTTTCCCAAATTATTTCAATGCCATATGCACATTGTAGAAAACCTGGAAAGAGATATAAAAGTATACTTTATCGTTTTCCCTCCAGGATTATATATATATCACATATATATGTGTGATATCACATACATATTATATATATATCATAGATACATAGCTTTCAGTTCTCCTTTTGGAAGATATATTTTCTCTGATTTTTAAAAGGTAAATGTTGGGGCGCCTGGGTGGCTCAGTCGTTAAGAGTCTGCCTTCGGCTCAGGGCATGATCCCGGGGTCCTGACATCAAGCCCCACATCAGGCTCTTCCACTGGAAGCCTGCTTCTTCCTCTCCCACTCCCCCTGCTTGTGTTCCCTCTCTCGCTGCCTGTCTCTCTCTCTGTCAAATAAATAAGTAAAATCTTAAAAAATAAAAATAAAAAATAAAAGGTAAATGCTTGAGGCATCTGGGTGGCTCAGTTAGTTAAGCGTCTGACTCCTGATTTTGGCTCAGGTCATTGTCTCAGGGTCATAGATGGAGCCCCATGTGGGGGGCTCCACACTGAGCATGGAATCTGCTTGAGATTCTCTCCCTCTCTCTCTCTGTCCTTCCCCCTGCTTACTCTTTCTCTAAAAAAGAAAAGAAAAAAAATATGGCAAGTATTTTCCTCTTTCGTTCTTTCTTTCTTTCTTTTTTTAAAAAGATTTTATTTATTTATTTGTCAGAAAGAGAGAAGGAGCACAAGCAAGGGGAGTGGCAGGCAGAGGGAGAAGCAGGCTCCCCGCTGAGCAAGGAGCCCAATGGGGGACTCGATCCCAGGACCCTGGGGGTCATGACCTGAGCCGAAGACAGACACTTAACTGATTGAGCTACCCAAGCATCCCTGGTTTTTCTTTTTTGGCACCCAAGTTTAAAACTTTTATTGTAATCAGTTAATTTCCTTTGTGATTTTTGGGTTTAGAAAGGATTCCCCTCCTGAGATTAGATAAATTTCATGCACATTTTTCTCTAAAATTTTTGTTTCATTTTAAAATTTCCTTTTATTTTTACATGCAACTATTCGACTTATGTATTTTGGTGTGCAGTGAGAGCTAACTGGATTTCTTTCCTGGCATAGAATAGGCGCCCACTCTCTCCTGTGACAGAATGAATAAGTTGGTTAAGGATGCATTTCCCAATGAGGGCATTTTGGAAATTTGTAGGGGCATTTTTGTTGTCACAGTGATGGGGGAAGGCACTGCTGGCATGTAGTGCGTAAGGACTGAGGATATTACATATCTTGGCCTTTGTGGGAAAGTTCCAGAGTCTACTATGCTTTTGAACATCCCACTGAATTGAACACATTCTAAATATAAACCAGTAGTACCTTAATATATAATAATACCAAAAGGTTTCACAAAATTACAACAGTGGCCAATAATATAGTATTATGTTATTATGGAGAGGGAGGCTTAAATGAAATAAGACATTTTCTTCTTCCCCCCCAGCTTTACTGAGGTATAATCGACAAATACATTCGTAAGATATTTAAAATGTACAGTGTGGCGATTTGATATACAAGTACATTGTGAAAATATTCCCCCCATCGAACCAATGAACACATTCATCACCCCCACGTATTTACTTTTTTGTGTGAATAAAGACATTTTTTTTTTAAGATTTTATTTATTTATTTGACAGAGATAGAGACAGCCAGTGAGAGAGGGAACACAAGCAGGGGGAGTGGGAGAGGAAGAAGCAGGCTCATAGCGGAGGAGCCTGATGTGGGGCTCGATCCCATAACGCCAGGATCACGCCCTGAGCCGAAGGCAGATGCTTAACCGCTGTGCCACCCAGGCACCCCAATAAAGATATTTTCTTAACGGCGTTGAATAATATCATGTGTGCATCCTGGCTGCTCAATGTAGTCCAGTGTTTCTAACTACATCTTTAGTTGAGAGAGTTTCTTTATAAGCTAGGCAACTGACTGCAAATGTGCAACAGAATCGTGACTCCCTCGAGCATTCTTCCAACCCGATGATTAAATTAGTGGAGACACATGAATTTTAGGGATTGCATTGGACTTTATTAATAACTTGTTTTAAAATATTTCATTTTATTGCCATGCTATATATTACATTTCTGGGGGGGGGGTGTTGTCCAATGGTAAGAAGCCTATAATGTGAAAATTTCGTAATGAAATTATTTCTTAATAATGAGGTAGCTTCTTTTTTTTTCTTTTCAGTCTTTCCGTGATACTGTGCCTGGAAGTCTCTCACACCACTTTTCTGTAGGCTCTCATCTTCCTTTTTCCATGCTACTCTCACACAGAGGATTCTTAAGCTCTAGGCACTGAATGTAAGTTTCAATAGGGGTGGGATTTCACAAAACGCACATGCTTGCTACGATACTTTGTCACTTCCGTGCTCCGGCTTGCAGTAAGTCTTGCAAGTTTGCCACAAAGTTCAGAGAGAGACTAAGGAAGTGGTCCGACACGGGTTCACAGGTAACTTAAGGCCTGGGGACCTGGACCATGTCCTTAATCACAGAAGTGATTACTTGGTGCTGAACCTATAAACTAGGTCCTATTCATTTGCAAGAACATCATTACTAACTCCTTATTTCTACTTGGATGGTCTGAAATTTGTCTGGGCATGCTTTTCCTCCTCTATATAGGATCATGACTTTCTTTCTTTCTTTCTTTCTTTCTTTCTTTCTTTCTTTCTTTCTTTCTTTCTTTCTTTCTTTTTTCTTTCTTTCTTTCTTCCTTCCTTTCTTTCTTTCTTTCTTTCTTTCTTTCTTTCTTTCTTTCTTTTTGGGAGACTGACATGGGGCTTGATCCTGGGGCTCCAGGGTCATGACCTCAGCTGATGGCAGACGCTTAACTGACTGAGCCACTGAGGTGCCCCATGTCTCTCTTTCTCCCAGCATAGACAAATAAGTTTTATCTGTTACCATTTGTTCAAACATTAGATTTTATCTAGTGTCATCTATATCTCTGCTTCTTCACCATCACATGTTTCTTGTATGGATTGGCTTCTTATGCTCTCTCTCTCACTTTTTTTTTTTTTCAAGTAAGCTCTATACCCAGCATGGGGCTTGAACTCATAACCCTGAGATCAAGAGTCGCAAGCTCTACCAACTGAGAAAGACAGGTGCCACTTCTTATATTCTCTTAAATCCAAACGTACTCAGTTTAAGTAGGGGCTAGCATCTGACTCATTATGTCTTCTAAAGTAGTTGTGCTGCTCAGCATTTTAACGTTAAAATGTACTTTATTTTGTTATAAACCCTTTATGATACAATTGGAACATTGTATGTTTTTCTGAAATTATGTATATAGATTGGTTATTTTATCCGTGAGTTACATTTTAGGACGGTATAGAGGCCTAAAATTCTTTGTTCTCTTAGGAGGTTAGGTATGAAATGGTTGGGATCACTGGGAAAATAACAGAGATTTTTTGATAAGTGCATTGCCAGCTTGTCCATAGATTAAAAAGAGCTATCACTTTTGTGGCATTTACTGTGTACCAGGCGCTGTTTTGTTTTGTGTGTATTAACTCACTTACATCTCATAACAACCCTATGAAGTGGGTACTATTATTACCCACATTATACGGAGGCAAAAATTGACACACAGAGAAATTGAGTAACTTGCCAAGGTCACAGCTGGTAAGTGGCAGAGATGAGATGTATTGAGGGATTACTATGTCACAGTGTGGGAATAGGGTTTATTATTAATCACAGAATGATCAAGCAACTTGTTTAAAGTTACACAGTTTGGTAGATCCTGGATTCAAACCCAGGCTCTTGGCCCCAGAGTTTATGTTCTCAGTTACCACACTGCTTGGTCTCTGGCCAAGCTCTGCTTTATGGTTTTTTGTTCATTTATTTGTTTGTTTTTAAGATTTTTATTTATTTGAAAGACAGGGAGAAGGGGGCAGGGAGAACCCGGGCAGGGAGAGGGGCAGAGGGAGACAGAGAGACAGAATCTCAAGCAGACTCTGCACTGAACACAAAGCCCAATTTGGGGCTCAGTCTCACGATCCTAAGATCATGACCTGAGTTGAAATCAAGAGTCAGACACTTAACGGACTAAGCCACCCAGGCACCCCATCTGCTTTCTGTTTTTTGTTGTTGTTGTTGTTTTTGCCATCAAGCTACACTAACCTTGCCAAAAAGAAAAGAAAAGAAAAGAAAAGAGAAAAGAAAAGAAAAGAAAAGAAAAGAAAAGAAAAGAAAAAAGAAAAGAAAAGAACAGAACAAGGTTCTCTAGATAGATAACCAAAGAGATATCTTTTAGAGACATCATATGGTATCATGAGAAATCTTTATTTCTTCTTAACTACTCTTGCCGTTGAGCAATTTTTGGCATTTCTAGACTGCCTGGGTGCTTATGCTCGTATAAAAACTGTAGCAGCAGCTTGAAAGATCTTGCAGTAAGTCTCGAAAGTTTGCCACGAAGTTCAGAGAGAGAGTAAGGAAGTGGTCGGACATGGGTTCTACCAGTAACTTGAGGCCTGGGGACCTGGACCATTGTCCTTTTGTCGCTGTACTGCTTTCAGGCTGGCAGTTACACTCAGGTGGCTTGGAGCAATAGCAGAGACAGTGACAAGCAAGGAGGAAGGGTAAGTTGCCATTTATGGCCAAGTTCTTCTTCTTCATTGTCATCAATGGTGCCCAATATTAGGAGGCCCATGACGTTGACCTCACTCTCAGAGATATGTCCCTGACACAGCAAAAAGGATACTTTGACATTTTGGCTTCTAATTTTGAACTTAGGAAACTTCCTCCCACATTTTCCTTCTGCTCCATTTTTGAAGCCATCTGGAGAGGGATCCTTTACTTCTCGTGCTATTGTCTGGTGCATTGGTGCGTTTGTGAGCCTGGGCTCAGTGGAGCGCCCTATGACATTGGGCGTTCCTCTCCTGCTTCCAGTCTGGCCCCCCCTCCTGCTCTCCGCTACAGCGCTTCTACTCGGCTGCTCCCCGCTCCAGGCCACAGTGCTGTTCTGCACCGCCCTCCCCAGACGGCCTCATCTGAGCTGGGCTGAGCCTGGAAAAGAGCGTCAGGTGAGAAGTTCCTCAGTTTCCCTTCCTTCCACTTGTAAACGTATCTGTTTTCACCTATTCGTCCATCTCGGTTTCCCCTCCTGTTGCTGAGAAAGCAGTGGCCCTGGACTCTTCCGAGACACATGACTCCTTTCTGCAGTCTGTCAGTTGGCTTTTGCTGTGCTAACAAGCCTGCAATCCTGGTGCCTACTGTTTCAGCCTTCATTTCTCTTTCAAGGTCCTGGGCTGAGCTGGGCCTGGCTCCAGGCAGCAGGTCTGGTCAGGTCTGTGCTCTTCTCTCTTTGAGGTCCCAGGCTGATGAGGCCTCCTGCCTGGGCCCGCTGTTCTCACGGCAGAGCGCAGGAGTGCAAAGAGAGCAAGTCCATCCAGGCCTCTTAAGGCCTCTGTTGGGAACTGGGACATAGTCATTGTCTCCACATTCCACCGGTCAAAGCAAATCGTGCCCCAAAAGTTGATGGGGCAGGAAAATTAACTCCACTGGTGGGAATTTCTGCCGAACAGTAAGCCGGCCTAGCACCTGCCTTCTCTAAAATCTTGAGCCCCCCAGTTGTATTTATTCTTGCTCATTTGTTGTCTGTTTCCTCTCAGTCTCTCTCTTTCTTCATCGGCTTTCCCGCCCTACAAACAAGTAAATTATTCCTTGTCCTCGAGGAAAGATTCCTTTCTCTTAATGATGCAGCTGTATTCTTCACCTCTTTCCCTTTACCTCCTAACAGAGTATTTCCTGTCACCTCCTCATCTCCTACTTGTCCTTAGCCATTACTATCTACTGTCCCCAAAGCGCGTGCTGAGCCCACTGCCATCTTCCAACCCCAGGGCCCCAACCCCATGCACATAGGCCTCATTCAAGTCCACAGACCACCTGATTCCCACTCCAGCGCTCCTTCTTGTTCTCCTTCATTCTGTCGCTGCATTTTATATGGTTTAATCATCTTCCTTGGAAGTTACTCCTTTTGGATTCCACAAAACTAGTCTCTCCTGATTGTCTTCCTTTTTCCGACAGCTCCTTCTCTGTCTTCTTCACAGACCCTCCGTTCCTTCATTTGCTCACGTGGCCAATATTTATACTGTGCCTTGTCCGTGCCACACAGAGATAACGGACCATCCCTGACCTCACACACGGTAGGATCACAGGTTGTTACAGAATCGCAACGTGGTGTGACCATGGCAGTGATGAGGGGCCTGTGGAGAACCTGACACAGACTGGGGTTTAGCAAACGGTCCAGAATGAGGTGTTGTGTGGGCTGGATTTTCAGAGATCCAGGCTGAGAGAACAGAAAGCGTATTCCAGGAAGGGCGGGTGGTGTTTGCAACAGTCCAGAAGCTGTTCTCCCCTCAGATGGATTTCCCCAGCATTTCAGCCTGGTCTCTGACCTGCACACCTTTTTCTCCTGGGCTATCTCAGCCCAGAAGGCTCTCCTGGGTGGCTGCAGGATATCTAGCTGAACGGCCAGTGGTACTTCAAGCTCAATCCTAAATCTATTTTCTTTTCTTTTTCTGTTTTTTTTTTTTTTTTTTTGTAATCTCTACACCCAACATGGGGCTCGAACTCACAACCCTGAGATCAAGAGTCAGATGCTGTACTGACTGGGCCAGACGCCCCTAAATTCATTTTCTAAACTTCAGCTTTGTTCTTTCTGACTTTCTGACTCCATCATCACCTCACTGGCGAAGGAAGAAACCTTCGAGCGCTCTCGCATGCTTCCTTCTTTCCTACCTGCCATCTTCTCCCCAGCATCACACTCCATGCAGAGCGCACCCTGCCAGGTCTACTGCAACTGTCACTGACCGCGGCTGTGGACACGTGTGTCACTAGGACAATGACCCAGCAACCCGAGCTGTTGAGGTGCTGGGCCTCAGTTCACTTGAAAAAATTTAAGCGATCGCAGAGCCTCTGTTTTGACTTTAGATCCTGGGGTAGAAAATTGGGCAAACAGTCAACAGTCTTTGCTTCCCTTCCTGTAATCATCTCATCCTTTAGACTCTACCCACACTGACCACAGCATGTTACCAATTCAGTCCCATGTGTTTGGGAAGAGAAAGCTCAGTGTCAGGCAGAAACCCCGTGACAGTCCAGGACCCGAGGCAGAAATCTGCTCACGTTCGGGAGCCTTCACTTCATAGTCCTCCACGCTCTGCAGTAGCCTGACGATCTGACCCTGTCTGACAGGACTCCCCGACGCCTTCTCTTCTGCTAGTTGGGCCTGCCTCTTGACCCATCCAGGAGAGCTCTGAATTCAGCCCCGATCATGCTGTTCCTGCTACCGCTAGCGTCTTCCCACAAAAGCTCTATACTTGTGCTAGACTTTTAGAGTTTCTTGGAAAATTATTTTAAAACCATTAATTTTTGTTGGGAAAATGTCAATTTTCAGTGTTCTCTGAATCCTTGGATAAAACTACAGATGGAAAGTCTTATGGTACATTATGTGCCTCCCCCGACCCTCCTTGCCACTATGGGTCTAAAAAGCAAGAAGTTGGGGCGCCCGGGTGGCACAGCGGTTAAGCGTCTGCCTTCGGCTCAGGGCGTGATCCCGGCGTTCTGGGATCGAGCCCCACATCAGGCTCCTCCGCTATGAGCCTGCTTCTTCCTCTCCCACTCCCGCTGCTTGTGTTCCCTCTCTCGCTGGCTGTCTCTATCTCTGTCAAATAAATAAATAAAATCTTTTAAAAAATAAAAATAAAAAGCAAGAAGTTATCTGGGTTGAAACTCACAAGGAGAAGTGGGAGGGGCTGCGGCTCTGGAGCTCCATAGACGTGCCTTTGAATCCCAGCCCCACCTCATGTGAGGCACTTAACCTTTCTATCCCTCGGTTTCCTCATCTGATCAGTGGGTAAAATATCACCTCTAAATAGGACTTTTATAAAGTGCCTGATAAATAGATTCTTAACAAATGAAAACCACCCCCCAGACCCTTGCAATCTCCCCTTGCTCTCTGTGCCCCTGGTTGGTCAAAACAATTTTACAAAGTCAAATGTATTAAGAGTTTGAAAAAGCTGGAATTATTTCTTTTCTATTAATTTCTCAGTAGTGTTTTAGAAGTACTTCTACGTTGTGCTGCTGTTATGTTCAATCAGCTGGAGAGTGATATCTAAAGGGAAATGGGGGCCCACCATGGAGAATTAGGCAGCCGTTAGAATCAACAGAGTAGGCCTGCAAATTACAACACCGATAGATCTCAAAAACACAGAGCATAGGGAAAAAGTAAGAAAAAGAATGTGGTATATAACCGAATACCATTTATATAAGTAAAAACACATGCATATTCCCAGGAATCGACCCTGTAGAAATAAAAGCAGCCCTATGGATGGATTCATGCACACAAATATTCCTTGCAGCTTTGTTCGTAGTCATAAAAAACGGAGCACACCTGAACTGCCCATCAGTAAGGGATGGTTGAATGAATCATTGAACACCTCTACCACGGACTATTATGCACCTACTAAACAGAATGCATTATAGCTGCGTCTACTAACCTGGAAAGATGAGCACAACGTATTCTTAAAGGAGAAAAGCAACCTGCAGAGAGATGGATTTTGAATCCCTTTTCATTAAAGTAGATCTCTGTCTGTCTGTCTGTCTCTCTCTCTCTCTCTCTCACACACACACACACACACACACACACACATCCACACACAGCCACGTGTTCACTAGCTCAGGGGTTTGAATGACCCTGGAGAAATGTGTGCGGACAGATGCTGTCCATGCTGTTAGCAGGGATCACCTGCTGGGGGTGCAGGGAGATAAGAAAAAAAAGACGATCAAAGACTAGAAAAAAAGTCCCATGATAGGAAAAGTAAAATATTAGAACACAAAGACCCTATCTCTGAGATCACTTCAAATGTGCAAACAATGAAAATGCAAATGGACAAAGACCAGACTGAAAATCTGGGTAAGAGGATTAGGAGCAAAAAGAAAAATATATGAACACCAAACAACAATATCCCAATATCTAAGCAAACAAAATAAACACTAAGTAGCTTAGGCTCGCTGCGTGTGGGTGGGAGGAGAGGAGGATAGGGGTGAGCAGGGAGATCAAAAGGGAATTTACAAAAATTAAAGAGAGGGAACAGGTGTGGACCAGTGATAATGATGTGCCATAAACCGAGGCATAAGATGAACTCAACACTCGGCACCTAAGGTTAAAAAGTCAAATAAGAACTTTCCCCCAGAGTAGCTGGTGAGAAGAACGATTGTAATAGAATCTATAAGATTAGATTCTAATTTGGACCTTAGGGTCCAGTTTTCAACAGAGCATAATTCAAAGGTGACCTCAGGGAGCCAAAGGCCCTGAGAAATAGTAGCTGAAGTTCAGGAGGGGTCTGAGTAGGACATACTAAGTGTCATTAATATTCCAGGCGTGGGAATTCCCAGGCTTGTGCTCCAGGGACCCAGTCCGGTGTTACCTGTATCGACCAATGGGAGACAGAACAGTCAGCCCCTCCGTGCACTGGCTCTCGCAAACCTTCTAGGAGATCACTCTGGGGAGAATATTAGCTATTAATTAGTTCCCTTAAATAGTGGCTTTGAACTTTTGGAATTCAAATTAATTGACGGTCTCAAAGAATGCCATGTAATTTTTACGGCATTGAGTCTTTTTTCCTAGGATTAATCTAACTTTGTTCTTTTCCCCTTGTTTTCCCAGGCCTGCATCTTTTTAGCAGCCGACTGCACTTATCTTTTGAGCTTTGAACCATGCCCCAGTGGATAAGTAATTTCATTTAGGTAAACAGTTTCCAGAAATAGATTCAAACTGCGAGCAAACAGCTTGTTTGCGATAACAGGCCCTGCCTGCCACCGATGTCTGAGCCTAATGATCTCACGTCTGCTGATGCCGGTGGCTGACTTCCCCTCTTTGTCAGCTGTCCTGCAAATGCTCCCAAGGTACGAGTCAGGTCGTGGAAATAAACTGGGTTTTGCCCGGCCTGATCTGGGAACTGGGAGGAGTCGCGCACAACCGCAGAGCGGTCGGTCCGACGTGAGGGACCTTCCTGCCTGGTCTTCCAGGGGCTGAAAGACCAGTTAACACAGTTGCCGTCCCTCTGCCGGAACGCGTCCTATGCAATGGCACTCATTATAGTTAATGAGCTGTTAGCATTTCTATTATGGGATTTTTTTTTAGGGTTTATAACCTGGTAATAACAATAATTTGTCTCAGCCCGAAACTCCAGTAACAGGCAATGGCCCAGCCATTGCTTTTGCTCTTACTAAGGTTGCTGGGGTGGGGCGAGGGCGTGCTGCCCCACGTGTGTAGCATACAAAAGGGAACATGTTTAGGAACTAGAAATCTTTTCCTCTTTCTTTTTTTTAAACAATCAAATTGGGAGCACCTGGCTAGCTCAGTCAGGAAGGCATGTGACTCTTAATCTTGGGGTGGTGAGTTCGAGCCCCACGTTGGGTGTAAAGATTACTTAAAATAAATGAAAAAGCAATCAAATTGGGCAATAACTCTATTTGGTGTCAATAAAATGTTGCCAGAGAGGCGAGGCTCACCAAGAACCCCGGATGGGGTCGGGATGGCTGCAGTGGTGAGAAGGCTGGGAATGTTGGGGTTGGTGGTCCTGAGAAGCCAGATGTAGAGAAGACAGCTAGGAAGCCCCAGTGCTCATACCGACTCTGCTCATACCGATAGCCTGGCTACCAGGGGACAGAGAGACCCCTAGACCTTCTTAACCTCAGAACTCACAAAGGCCAGGGAGTTGCACAGCCTCACGGTTTCCAGTGGGGTCCACAAAGGATTTAAGTTCATCCAAATACATAAGGGGCCTGTGTTCTGAGAAAGGCCATCCGCATCCTACAGGCCCTAGGTAGTGTTCTGTCTGTCTTCCCGACCAGAGGGCCTCAGCCTGGGAGGCCCACAAAATGTAGGCCAGGCATTCTGCTTTAAAAGGTTACAAGGGCACATGGCTGGCTCAGTCAGTACAGCACGTGACTCTCTTGGGGTTGTGAGTTTGAGCCCCACCTTAGGGGTAGAATTTACTTAAAAAATAAATAAAGAGGGCATCTAAAAATAAATAAATAGGGGCACCTGAGTGGCTCAGTGGGTTAAGTATCTGCCTTTGGCTCAGGTCATGATCCCAGGGTCCTGGGATTGAGCCCCGTGTCAGTCTCGCTGCTCAGCAGGGATCCTGCTTCTCCCTCTGCCTCTGCCTCTCCCCCTGCTTGTGCTCTTTCTCTCTCTATCAAATAAATAAATAAAATCTTTAAAAGATAATAATAATAAATAAAATAAAAATAAACAAATTAAAAAAGGTTACAAGGCATCAGGAGAACATTTTGGCTAGTACTATGAAGAATCCCTAAACTGAGTGGAAGAAGTGGTTTAAGAAGTCAGGGAACTTCCTGAATAAACTCATTTTGCTGGTAAAATAATAATGATAATAATGATAATGATAAGAAGAAGAAGACGACGACGACAAAGGCGGCAGTGGCGGTGGTGGCAGGGAGGGAGTGAGGGACCCAGACTGGGTAAGCGTATGGCAGCATCAGGAATGTGAGGAAATTTTGGTGTTCTTCTCTGAAGTTCTTTTTTTTTTTTTTTAAGATTTTATTTATTTATTTGACAGAGAGAGAGACAGCCAGCGAGAGAGGGAACACAAGCAGGGGGAGTGGGAGAGGAAGAAGCAGGCTCATAGCGGAGGAGCCTGATGTGGGGCTCGATCCCCCAACACCAGGATCACGCCCTGAGCCGAAGGCAGACGCCTAACGACTGCGCCACCCAGGCGCCCCTCTTCTCTGAAGTTCTATGGCAGGTGAGTGGCCCAGTGTCCCATGGTGCACAGAGCAATAAGGGGATGTCAGCAGCGCTGGTGGGGTGAGGGATCCTGGTGTCAGCCTGGAGAGGAGGGCCTGACAAAGGAGTGGTGATTTCATGTCTGGGCTGTGCAGACATAAGTGACCTGTTGTATGAGCTTCTGAGACTGTGTGCAAAGATAGAAAGGTGGTAATGTCAGGACTGGCAAACCCAGTGACTCCTCATACCTTCAGCTAGCTTTTGGGGTAAGAGGTGCTAGAGTCAAAAGGGAACTTGGAATGTCTGAGGACTCAAATTCCAGACACAGGTTTGGAAGGATTTGTAGGTTAGTTTGCTCTTTTGTCTTTTTACCTGTGTCTTTCTGAGGGAGAGCTGGTCAGGCTCTAGGAAGACTGGTTCCCAGTCCCGAGCTTATGAAGACACGGAAGATGCGCTTAGCGGGAGAGTCTCAGCCTAATTAAGGGTGTAAATGTAAAGTTTAAATCTGAATGTTGAACAATTTAGTATGTAAGAAGCTTTCTAGTATAGAAAGAAGAGGTACACAGTCATTTTTCAGGAGAAAAGTCTGCTATTCAGAGCCATCGTGGAGAAAATGTCTATGTTCTCAGACGTCTATTATCTTGGTCAGCTCAGGGGGCTATAACAAATTACCGTAGACCGGTAAACAGCAGACATTTATTTCTACAGCTCTGGAAGCTGAGAAGAGGTCAAGGGGTTGGCAGATTCAGTGTCTGGTGTCTGGTTTGCAAATGGCAGCCTTCTTGCTGGGTCCTCATCTGGGAAAGAGAAGTGGGATTCTGGCCTCTTTTAATAAGGCCATTAGTTCCATCATGAGTGCCCCACCCTCATGACTTCATCCTCCCAAAGACCTCACTCCAAACACCATCACCCTGGGGATTTGGGGTTTCAACATGTGGATTTTGGGGAATACAAACATTTAGTCCATAACATGTATGCATTAATTAAAAGTTGAATTGCACATATGCAATTAAATGCATGTATTTACACATATACAGACACATGAATGCACATGTATGTATGGGCAAAACTGGGATAATATCATAAATTGAACGTTTGTATGCTGGTTTTGCACCTGAAATGACCTTGTGACCTAGTCCCATCTCTGTATATTCTTTGAAACTTTCAAAGAAGGAAGTAGAACAGCTTCTTAGGTTGCCCTCTCAGCTAGTATGTCTCTAGCACATAGTAGGCACTCACTACATATTGTTGAGTGAATGAATTATTTGTTCAAGAGAAGTAGACCTAATATAAGGGGTAAGGAACTATAAGCCTTAAATCTCATGGTACTTGAACTTTTAGGCTATGGGATTTATAATTTTAAATCTAAAAAGGGGGACAGGAAGAAACCCCCACTTTTTGGTTGGAATGTAGGTTTCTGACGGTCAGATGCACTCTCTTTCTCACCCACAGACCTTTCTTCAGGATCTGTTACTCGTGTTTGTCTGTCCAAAAGCCTGCCTTGGTCCATTGCTAGAGCAGATCATTCTGGGCTGCTGGAATCCTGGGAGAATCCATGTCAGGAATGTAGGAAGGAATGCTTAGTTATCTTGGGAAGGGCACTCTGGACAGAGGAGTATAACATGCTGGCATAAGGAAATTGTCTTTGGAACATGTGGTCCAATCAGTGTGTTGGTGGGTGGAGTGGAGCTATTATTTTGTTCCCTCATTTTCCCATCAACCATGTATTGAGCACTTACTGTGTGCTAAGGCCAAGGGATATAAGATGGAAAAGACAAATTTCTTCCTCAAGGGTAAAAATAAAATAGAGGTGATAGAAGTAAAAACCAGTAATTGCAAAACACTGGAAGCGGGTAAATGTGCATTGGGGCACAGAAGAGACAATGATAAACTCTGCCTGCATCAGGCAAGGGCAGGCGAACTTGAGTTGCCTGCATGGTGCTGCGGGGAGGACAGCTTAGAGCTTGGTTGACTGGTGGAGACGGTGAATCATCAGGGGTCAGTCTACATCCTGAGGATTCACTGTCTCTCCAGGCAACCATGTCAGAAATCTGGGCATCCTACTGGATCCCCTCTCCCCATCCCTGTCTGCATCCAATCAGGTAACAAGTCCTGCCTCCCTGAATCCTGTTGAAGGAGTTTCATCCTCTTCACTCCACTGCCTCTGCCCTAGTCCAGATCCTTTCCCCTTTATAACTGGAATACGGCAGTAGCGTCTAAATTGGCTGTCCTGCCTCCTCTTATCCCTTTCATTAGTTACCTACTGCTGTGTAACAAATTGCCCCCAAATTTAGCAACTGAAGATGATAGACATTTATGACCTCACATAGTTTCAGAGGGTCAGGCATCCGGCAGTGGCTTAGCTGAGTGGGATTATGTTAGCTGAGTGGGTCTGGCCCAAGGCGTCAGGAGATTCCAGTCAAGCAGTTGGCTAGAGCAGTTCCCTGAAGGATTACTGGCCCAAGGAATCCGTTTCCAAGCTTACTCCCATGGCGACCAGCAGGAGGCGTTAGTTCCTCACCTTGTGGCCTTTCCATAGGATGACTTCTAAAATAGCGGCTGACTCTCTCTACAATGAGTAATGACGGTGGAAGCTGCAGCCTTTTATGACCTAATCTCAGAAATTGTACCATCACTTCTGCCATACTCTGCTGGTCACACACACTAACCTGGTACAATATGGGGATGGGGGTAGGGGCTCACTGGTAACCATCTTGGAGTTCTTTTTTTTTTTAATTAATTGGGGTGCCTCAGTGGCTCAGTCAGTTGGGTGTCTGCCTTCAGCTCAGGTCATGGTCCTGGAGTCCCAGGATCGAGTCTTGCGTCGGACTCCCTGCTTGGTGGGGAGTCTCTTTCTCCCTCTGCCCTTCACATGCTTGCGCTCTCATTCTCGCAAATAAGTAAATAAAATCTTTTAAAAAATAAAAGAAAAAATAAAAAAATAAAGAAATTAATTATTGTATTTTGTTGTGGTAAAATATACATAACATAAAATTTACCATTTTAACCATTTTTAAGTCTACAAAGGCATTAAGTGCATTCATAGTGTTGTACACCTATCACCATCATCCATATCCAGAACTTTTATCATCTACCTAAACTGAAACTCTATACCCATTAAATAGGAATTCCCCATTTTCCCCTCCCCCCAGCCCCTGACAACCACCCTTCTACTTTCTGTGTCTGTGAATTTGACTACTCTAGGTACTTCGTATAAATGGAACCATATAGGATTTGTCCTTTTGTGACTGGCTTACTTCACTTAGCATAATGTCTTTGAGGTTCATCCATGTGGCATGTGTCAGAATGTCATTCCTGGGGCGCCTGGGTGGCACAGTGGTTAAGCATCTGCCTTCGGCTCAGGGAGTGATCCCGGCGTTATGGGATCGAGCCCCACATCAGGCTCCTCCACTATGAGCCTGCTTCTTCCTCTCCCACTCCCCCTGCTTGTGTTCCCTCTCTCGCTGGTTGTCTCTATCTCTGTCAAATAAATAAATAAATAAAAAGAATGTCATTCCTTTTGAGGGCTGAATAATATTCCATTGCACATATATGCCTCATTTTGTTTATCCACACATCTGTTGGTGGCTACTTGGGTTGTGTCTACCCTTTGGCTATTATGAATAATGCTGTTATGAACATGGGTGTACAAATATTTGTTCAAATCCCTGCTTTCAATTCTTTTAGGTATATACCCAGAAATAGAATTGCTGGATCATGTGGTAACTCTATGTTTTACTTTTTTGAGGAAAAACCAGACTGTTTTCCATAGTGGCTGCACCATTTTACATTCCCATCAGCTGTGTGGAAGGGTTCCAGTCTCTCAACATCCTTGCCAACACTGCTGTTTTCTTTTTTCTTTTTTTTGTTTTTGTTTAGTTTTCTTTCTTTCTTTCTTCTTTCTTTCTTTCTTCTTTCTTTCTTTTTTTAATTGAGTAGGGTGCACACCCAATGTGGAGCTCGAACTCACGACCCTGAGATCAAGAGTCATATGCTCTACTGACTGAGCCAGCCAGGAGCCCCAACACTTGCTGTCTTCTGATTTTGTTTTTTTGTTTTTGTTTTTTTGTTTTTTTTTTTTAAAGATTTTATTTATTTTATTTATTTGACAGAGAGAGACAGCCAGCGAGAGAGGGAACACAAGCAGGGGGAGTGGGAGAGGAAGAAGTGGGCTCTTAGTGGAGGAGCCTGATGTGGGGCTCGAACCCAGAACGCTGGGATCACACCCTGAGCCGAAGGCAGTTGCTTAACCACTGCGCTACCCAGGCGCCCCTGTTTTTGTTTTTTAAATAATAGTCATCTTAAAGGGTGTGAGGTAGTATCTTATTTTAGTTTTGATTTCTATTTCCATTTCCATTTTGATTACATTTCCGAAATGATCAATGATGTTGAGTATCTTTTCATGTGTTTATTGGTCATTTTTAAATCTTCTTTGGCAAAATGTCTATTCAAATCCTTTGCCCATTTTTAAATGAGATTGTTTGGTTTTTAGTTGTTGAGTTGTAGGCACTCTTTGTGTATTCTGGATCTCAATCCATTATCAGAGGTATGATTTGCAAATATTTATTTCTATTCTGTGTGTTGCCTTTTCACTCTATTGATTGTGTCCCTTGATGCACAAAAGTTTTAATTTTATTTTTTCCCTTTGTTGCCTTTTTTTGTTCAAGGAATCATTGCCAGATCCAATGTCAGGAATCTTCTCACTTATTGGAGGTTCATGTTTATTTATTTATTTATTTATTTATTTATTTATTTATTTATTTATCGGCGGGGGGCACAAGTGGGGGGAGCAGCAGGCAGAGGGAGAAACAGGCTGCTCGCTGAGCAAGGAGCCCAATGCGGGACTTGACCCCAGGACCCTGGGATCAGGACCTGAGCTGAAGGCAGATGCTTAACTGGCTAAGCCACCCAAGGGTCCCTATTTGAGGTTCTTTTAACCCATCTTTTTCATCATTTGGCCTTGCCTTCAGGATCAAGTCTACACTCACCATAGCATTTAGGGCTCTTCATGTCCCTGATGAAAATGTATCTTCCCATTTGTTCATTTAGAAATTCAATGCTTATTTGTTGAATCTGACCATGTTTTAGACATTGGAAACAAAAGAGATGAAAATCATTGTTCTTATGAGTCTTACAATCTAGTTAGAGAACAAGGAAAACAAAGTAAACATGTAAATTACACTTTTATGTAAAGTTATACAACAGGGTATATAGTAACATTCTTGGTCATCAGTAGGTGATAACTGCCATGTGGGGGAGAAAAAGATCAGGGTAAGAAGGATCAGGGACTCTTGGGCAGAAGGCTGGTTTGCAATTTAAGAAAGGTAGTTAGGGTAGGCCTCTGAGTGGGAGACATTTAAAAAAAAACTTGAAGTGGTGAGAACGTAAGTCACACGGGTAACCGAGGACGACCCTGTGCAAAGGCCCTGAGGCAGGAATGTGTCCAGTGCATTCAAAGAGTGGCAAAGAGGCTGGTGCTGCTGGAGTATTCAGAATGAGCAGGGGATGGATGGAGAAGTAGGATGTGAGGTCAGAGCAGTTGTGGGGAGAGGAATATCACACCCTTTGGGACCTCACAGGCCACTTAAAGACCGAGTGAAGTGCGGAGCCCAGCAGTGTCACGATCTGACTTGACATTTATAAAGGCTCACTCTGTGCCGGGGTTAAGAATTCTGTGTGTGGGGAAGGGGTAGAAGCAGTGTAATCTGTGAGGAGATTATTGCAAGAAATCCAGGTAAGAGAGAGACGGCAGTGGTTTGGATCAGAGAGCTAGCCAAGGAGGTGTGAGAAGGGAAGGGTCCTGGATACTAAAACCATAACTCAAAAATCCCATTTCTTTTCAAAGTTGGGGTACTAGCTGATGGCTTAGTATGGCACACATGTTGTCCGATGTCACAGCCCTAGGAAGAAAATCCATTTCCATATCATTAACTGATTAAGAAAGTATCTCTTACACCTCAGGGTCAAATTACTTGTTAGCTGAAACCTCTGTAGCTAAGGGTCCTCTCTAGGAAAAGTGCTAGTTATCCGAGGACATCAAGCTGTGCAGTTTTTGACCTCTCCTGTCCCTTCAGAACAAGAGGGAAACACAAGTGTGGTTACTTGCGTATGCAGCCGTGGTACCAGATATTGGAAGATGGGATGGGGGCGGCCGGGAGTGTCATCATAACTCATGGCTTTGTAATTAAACTCTCTTCTTATTTAAGCAGAAATTCTTAAAGACTCCTGCCTGTGTGGGACTGAGAATTATTTATCACAGGAATTCAGTTTGCTTTGCTATAAAAGTGTTGCTATATTATTGTGTTCATGAGATCCAGAAACTCTGAGTGGTTAGTATGGGGGACAAAAAAGAGTATACAAGCACAGTGTATCTCTTTGCTATGTCCAGTGCACGTTTTTCTCAGTCCCTAGCACCCTCATGAGGGCAGCATCCATCAGTTAAATAAACAATCATTTCTACTGATGGCAGCAGTCTCAGCATGGGGGCACTGACCCTGTTACTCAAAACTGAGAGACTTTGCTGATGGAGCCATAGATGAGAATTAACCAGTGACTTTTTCCTTCTATGTGGGGTTAATTATCAAGTAAGACAAGTGAAACTGAGACAAACACACATTAAAATATGATAACAATGATCTATTTTAAATAAAAATACGTTAGGGGCACCTGGCTGGCTCAGTCCGAAGAGCATACGACTCTTGATCTCAGGGGTTTGGGTTTGAGCCCCACATTGAGTGTAGAGATTATGTACATAAACAAACAAACAAACAAATAAACTTAAAAATAAATAAAGGGGCACCTGGGTGGCTCAGTTGGTTGTGTTGGCCCCTTTTGGCTCAGGTCATGACCTCAGGCTTGTGAGATCAAGCCCTGCACGGGGCTCTGCGCTGGGCATGGGGTCTAGTTGAGATTCTTTCTCTCTCCCTCTGTCCCTTCCCCTACTTCGATTTTCTCTCTCTCTCAAATAAATAAATAAATCTTTTAAAAAATAATAAATAAAAACATGTTAAATGGTGGTCAGTGTCATTGTTACTTATAGTTTTCTTATGAATTATCTACTATCATCTTAATTGGAGCTTTTAATATGGTTGGATTAAAGTCTCCCATCTTTGTTTTGGATTTGCCTCGACTGTTCTTTGTCCCTTTCTTCCTCCTTTCTTGCCTTCTTTTGACTAAATTGACTATTGTTTAGTATTCCATTTTATCTCCTCTATTGGCTTGTAGCTATCCCTTAGTGTGTGTGTGTGTGTGTGTGTGTTCCTGTTGGTGGTTGCTTTAGAGATTATAATATGCAATTTACCACCATCTACCTTCAAATAATATTATGCTACTTCTTTACCATCACTGTAGTTAATTTTTCATATGATCACGAGGGAAAAAAATCAATGCGATGCCTATTATATTTATGTGAAGATTAGCTGTATTCAGATTTGCATTTTAAGATCAATGTGGGTGCAGAGCTCTCCCTGCCTAAGCACAGAATTGATTACCGGCTCACAGATGTTGGTGTAGTTGTTGTTTGCTGGCTTACCTGGGGGTTTCCTTTCTTCAGAGACAAAGAGTTCTTTGTTTTTCTCTTTTGAAATAGCTAATGTAAATTAAGAAAACAAAAGGAAACATTTAGCAGAAGTCTTTCTTTAAAGAGAAGAGGAAGCAGACCTGCTAGAGTACAGGTCATGGGGTAATGACCTTCATTTTACATTGAAGTTTCTCTCTCTCAGACACTGGAACCATTTTGGGGGGTTGAGTTGACTACTCATAGTCTCAGGATGTGAATGGACTGGACAGACTCTGTTTAGGAGACATTCATCTTCTTGTTTTTTACAGATGAACCCCATCTTGCCTCCCTGCATGACATGTGCACCGTATCCCATTTGGCATTTCTGTGTCTGTCCCAGAGTTAGTGTCTTTTATTTTTTTAAGATTTTATTTATCTATTTGTCAGAGAGACAGAGAGAAAGAGAGCACAAGCAGAAGGAGCTGTAGGCAGAGGGAGAAGCAGGCTCCCCGCTGTGCAAGGAGCCTGATGCGGGACTCGATCCCAGGACCCTGGGATCATGACCTGAGCGGAGGGCAGATGCTCCGCGGATTGAGCCACCCAGGCATCCTCCAGAGTCAGCGTCTTACGGACGGACCAAGGGAATGAGTCAGCTCGTGGCACAGTGGCTATGTTAGTATGTGCTAACTGCTTTATCATCCAATATTGACCTTAAGGAGTCCACTATTTCAGCTGGATTGATTGAGGTACTCTCTCCACGCAGACTGGCCATCTCTGGAAATTAGTTTTCTTGATGACCGAAGGCATGATTTTAAAAAACATTGGGTGCCTTTACAAATAGTATGGTGAAATATTGCCCTTGCTTATAACATGATTGGTTTGAACTCCACACGTTGACTCCTGGAGAATTCTATTGGTTATTATTTTGCAATGTACAGGAGTTCATGTGCCATATCAGCAGGTGCATTTGATTTTCAAAATTGCACGTCATACCTTATAGTAGGTTGTGCATGAGTGGTTATTTTAGCTGATTAGCAATAGCCATGGGTAGAAAGAAGTGTGGTGTGACGATTAAGAAAGGAAAAGAAAGCATGTTTTATTATTCAGAATTACTTTCGGAAGTACTTTTCCTTGTTTAACATACACACACACATTCAGATCGCCCTCATCTGACAACTTTTGCTTTTAACCGCCTACCTGGAACAGCTGTTTTCCAGGTTCTTATCAGGAAATATCATCTCAAACTCACGGCCATTAATACCTTTCGCAAGCTCTGCAGAGAGAACCAATATTTATGGAGGATTGCCTGAAGTCTTTGCTGTCCATCCATTTTTTAGATAAGTCATCACCAGCCTGTTGTCTTACAGACCCCTGGGGGAGTGCGGAGTTCCTGCAAGGTTGCCCACAAATCCTCTATTGAAGGTATTATGATTGCTGTCATTGTTATCTGTAAGGACACAACAGTGACATTGAATAGTTTGTTTAAAGGAATAGAGCCTTTTCCAACATCCAGGTCTTTACTTAGAAAAAAAAATCATGTGATAAATGAAGTCAGTAATGGGATATGGAGCTGGTTTCCAGGCTTTGAGCTTAACTACTTGTGTTTCACACGCCACTTTAGCTTCATCGGATCCAGAACATTAGCGCTGGAAAGGACCCGAAGCTGGGCTTGGTTTGGGTGAATGGTGCGCTTCTGCACGGCGAGCAGTAGGCAGCACTGAGCACTGGGAGGGGTGGCATTTCCCACTGCCGGTCGTGCATCTCCGGGGATGCTCGAAGCTGTTCTTCGTAGCTCACCACCTTAGAGGTGGCAGAGGCCTCTGCTTAAATACCGGTTTTTGCAATTTCAGTAAAGAAAGTGATTTTTCAGAATTTCCTCCTTTGAAATGGAACCGGTACGAGCAGCAGCATCCAAGGATGCCCGGCGACGGCGGGCAACCGGGTGAGCCCTTGCACACTCGGCCGCCACCCACAGAGCAGACCAGCAGTACCCACACCGTGCTTTGCTTGCGGTCACAGTCACGTATTGCTTAGTTCATGCCCACAGTGAGTGTGCCTTAAGGGAGGGAGACATAAGGAGCACCGACTTTGAAAAAAGAAAGATGATAAGAAGCACAAAAATGATAGTAATTCTGCTGATTTACCTCAAGATGCTCTCCATTAAATCTGTAAATTGCATTAATCTGATCTGAATTCTAATATACACATCAAGATGCCTCTAGTTTTCAGAAGCCAGTGACAAAAGAGGGAAAGATGATGATATCCAATTTAGCTCTTCACTTAGGAGAATGAAAACTACCCATGTGGGCAATGTGGAAGTACTTGCAAAGAGTGACTTGAAACCTTTTTTCTCCTGTCATTCAGAAATAAAGCAGATGATAAAAATAACTATTTTTAGTGCAAAGTATAAGAATTCCAAACATGCGGGCTTGAAGGCAGTTTTTAACCTGTATTAGGTGTAGTTAAGTTTATTAGTTATATTTAATGTACATTTTGTCCCCAAACCAAACATAATATGATGGTTTAAAATTTGTCATCAAATCATGTTTTTTTGTTATAAGTACCTTAAAGGAAGTTAAACGTGTTACTTATCAATGGGAAAATGTCAAATTTTATAGTTTTGTGATGCATATCTTTACACAGAATGCTTAAATACTCTTTAATAATTCCTAACTAAAACAAAATATTTTTTTCTTACTTAAAATCTCTCCTTAATCATATTTCTCATGAAGAGTGACACAATTAAAAACTTCCAGAGGGGACGTGTAAAACTGTGCAATGGGTTTGAAAGTCAAGAGGTTTGGGAAATCCTAACAGAGATTGTATTTTAAGAAAACAAGCGTTAAGCGTCTGCCTTCGGCTCAGAGTGTGATCCTAGCGTTCCGGGATCGAGTCCCGCATGGGGCTCCTCTGCTGGGAGCCTGCTTCTTCCTCTCCCACTCCCCCTGCTTGTGTTCCCTCTCTTGCTGGCTGTCTCTCTGTCACATAAATAAATAAAATCTTTAAAAAAAAAAAAAACAAGAAGAAAAGAAAGAGCGGGTATGAGAACAATATGTATTATTTTATAAAAGGCAAACAAACAAAATACATTGAAAGCAAAAAGCTAAGGCAGTGGCCAAGAGAATGTGTCTCTTCAATCTCCTACTGCAGAAAGGGTAACTGATCCATGATCCCAGCAGCTATCCCCGGAATCCATTACTGCTGAGTTTTGTCTAGGTTGTACGTGGCATGGGCTGCTCCCACCAGTGATTATGTTGGGGATGTTGGGGGTGATGGGAAAGAGATACTAAGGCAGGGCTCTTCCTCTGACAGGCAAAACTCTTCAAATGCAGTTTATGATCTATCTTCCTTCCCTCCCTCCTTCCTGCCCTCCCAATATCCTCCCCATCCCCCTTCTGTGTCTCCTCTTCTCCTCCCCCCACTTCCCTCAGTGCTCAGCATCTCAGTTTGACGGCAAACTTTTCTGGTCTTTTCCAGCTCCCTCCATCTTCCCTTACTGGTATCCCACCCTCCGCAAACCTCTTGTACCTCTAACCCCATCTTAGTGTTTATCTTTTAGAGGACTCAGGCTAACAGAACACTTTAAAGAAGAGTGTTAATTATACCCAAAGCCCAGCACTGTACAGTTGGAGCACTAAAGATTTCTGGTATAATGGTGGCAGCCGCCATGGGAGATGGGCATTTTACACTGAGCTCTCTCTGGAGATTTTCAATATATCTAATTATATCTAATACTTAGTCCCTTGGGAATGCTTTATCAGTCAATCAAGATACTTAATATACATAGGAAATATTAAATTAATAAATGCAATTTAAGATCTTCAAAGAAGTTTAACACCCAAAGTTTGTAAAGGGGAAGAAATAGCAATCATCACCCTAAAAGGGAATTGTAAATCTTTGTAATTTTGTAAGTAAAATAACAAGATATGAAGTAGTTCTTAAAACTTAAGGAAAACATAGCGTTTTGAATTCAAGCACTTAATTCACATTAAGTACTGATTAGGGGGAAAAAGTCAACTCATTTGAATGGTATTTTCTAAATACGAAAATCATCTTCAAGAGTAACCCCCCTTTTTCACTTTTAGTTAAGATTAAGCCAGGGTGTTCACATAGGTGGTAGGCAGTAATGTGTTGATAAATATTTAAATCAGAGGTTCTCTTGGGGAGGGAGGAAAGGTATGCAAAAAGAGATTTACATAAGTTTATTATAAATTTTGCTGATATAAATGCTGTGCAGCACACAATTTACTACTGATAATATTAATACTCTATTGTAAATTCCATGAAACCAGCTGATTTTCACAGAGTACTATCATTAATTTTTGTGAAACTCCTGTATCTGTAGCCAGCCTATGGTTTAGCAATAGGAATTGTATCCCAGGGGCGCCTGGGTGGCTCAGTCCCTTAAGCCTGAGCCTTTGGCTGAGATCATGATCCCAGGTCCTGCGGCTCTGGGATCCAGCCCCATGTGGGGCTCCCGGCTCAGTGGGAAGCCTGATTCACCTTCTTCCTTTGCTCCTCCCCCTGCTCGTGCTCGCGCTCTCTCTCTCTTTCTCTCTCTCTTTCTCTATCTCAAATAAATAAAATCTTTTTAAAAAAGGAATTGTATCCCAATCCACTAAGTCATTTCCTAATAAGTCTGTGTTTAAATCTATGTGAACTATCATAAAACAATTCCTCACCGCTGTACAGATTTTACTCCTTCGACTAAAACCTCTTTCAGTTTCTGCACTGCTTTTGAGTTTAGTCTGCACTATTAACATTTTCTTCTTCACTTTCTTCAGTCTGGACATTCAGCCAAGCAATAAATAAAGCCCTGAACAATGTCCACGGTGCGAATGCTCCCTCAATTTTCAGCTGCTCCCATGAGGGCGCGGAACGCCAGTGGGGAGGACGCGCCCGGAAGCCCGCCATTACCGGATATTGCCAACGTAGGGCTACGGAAGGACCAAAATAACCTCGAAACCAGAGGTAACAGAAGATAATAGTAAAGCATAGCAAACGAAGGGCTGATACATTTTGAGTTATTGTTACCTTTTTAAAAAAAGATTGTCTGGTGAGCTGTTAAGTGTCCGTAATTTTATTTAAATAATAGCCGGGTCTAATAGCCAGCTTATACAATTTTTGAAGATCTATCCATTGGTTTTCACGAGCTGGTGCAAGCTTGCTCCAACACAGCACTGATGGTAGGGCAGAGTAGGGCTTAAGTGTCAAACAAATACAGTGAGCCAAAGGCTTACTTTGGTGACCGAGGAGTGTCCCAGAGGTCTCGCGATGAGCGGAGGACGAGGAGGAGCAGAGAGGGAGGTGTAGCCAAGTGACCGGATTGAAGGAAGCGAGGCTTTATCTGGTTGTCACTTCCTCCCTTTCGGTATTGCTCACATCGGCGCCTTTTGATCCTCGTGGCCACCAGCCTAATCTAGATCTCCGAATGCAAGTTTGGATTATTGCCCTGCCTCCCAGCTAATCTTCCTGCCTTCAGTTTCTCCCCTGTCTACTCCACACTCAGCTTCCAGAATCATCTTCCCAGACAAATCTTTGCATGCATTCCTCCACCATCCAGCCACCCCACTAGAGTTTAAATTCTAAACTAAGAAAACTGGTTTCAAAAAATTTCAAAATTGCACACTTGCCTTTCCACTTTACCCCTACACCTCTCCCTCGTTCCCCCCACCACATCCCTCCTCACCCCACTTTCGGAAGAGCTGGCCTCTGACCTGTCACTGGTTGTTGAAAATGTCAGTTGCATTGAGGCGTCTGAGGCTTTGCGGGCACCACTGCCCTGTTGAAATGTCTTCCTCCACACAACTGTATTTGCAGCCTGTCCTTTTTTTAATGAAGCACATCAAATGCTAAATACTTTAAAAACTGTTGTTAAAATGCACCTTCCTCCTCTGAGCATCAGAGCCCTTGGAGTTTGTAGCACTGGTTAGATGTATGTTGCTTTGCAGTCCTACACATTCCCCCACGCTCCTGCTTAGGTAAATACATGTCATGGCTTCCTGACGAGACCATCGACTTTTCGGAGGCAGAATTGGTAGATACTTGGCAAATATTTCTTGTTAATATCAAGAAACCGATGTTTTCCAGGATGGAGCATTCCCGGACAGAGTTGTTTGGTTTGACCCAACTAGTTTCTGATCGTTTTTTTATTACTCTTTATTGCTTAATCCTCTGCTTTTTGGAAATACAGTTGGAGATGTGAGGCTTATTTGTACATGGCCTTTTTTATTCGCCTACTTGGGCTGCCATAAGAGGGTACCACAAACTGGATGAGATTTATTTTCTCATAGTTCTGGAGGCTGGGGGTCCAAGATGAGAGTGCCAGCCTCTATGGTTTCTTCCTAGCTTGTACATGGCTGCCCCCTCACTGTGTCCTCTGTGTGCTCAGAGGGAGAGACATCTCTGGAGTCTCTTCCTCTTCTTTTAAGGACACCAGTCTCATCGGATTAGGGTCTCACCCTTATGATCTCAGTTAACCTTAATTATCTCTCAAAAGCCCCATCTCCGAATACAGTCACATTGGGGCATTAGGGCTTCAATGTATGAATTTTAGGGAGACACAATTCAGTCCATAATACCTTTAAAAAAAACCCACAACATTTATTTATTTATTTATTTATTTTAGAGAGAGAGACAGTGAGTGCACAGGCAGGAGGAGGGGCAGAGGGAGAGAATCCTTAAGCAGACTCCCCACTGAGTGCAGAGTCCTACACAGAGCCCCATCCCAGGACCCCGAGATCATTACCTGAACTGAAACCAAGGGTCCACACTCAACCGACTGAGCCACCCAGGCGCCCCCAAGTGAACTTATTATTAAAATCAAGAACTGAAAAGTCCTCAGTGTCAAAGCAGATGCACCATGACAGTGGCAGCGCGGGGGCAATAGCACCGTGGTTTAGAGTACAAACTCTGAGCCAGACTGTTAGGGTTTCAACCTGACTCCACCATTTAGTAGCTATTTGACTTGGGTCATGTTACTTATCCACTCTTTGCCTCAGTTTCCTTATGTGCAACATGAGAATGCTAGTAATGGTTCTACCTTATAGGAAGGTGATGATGTTGTAGCGGAGGTTAAATGAGTTAATGTGTGAAAAGCACGTGGCATATTAACTATTGTGCTTACCTTGGAAATCTCATTTTAAATGCCTGTAGCAGTGTATTGTGTCTCTATAGCACCCCCGTGAGGCAAGTAATGGTACAGGAACATTATTTAATGCTTACGTCAATTAGAGGGGACCATATTGCTCTCAAAGAAAGAGCTAGCTATCAATCCATAGAAGCCCTGTCAAAAAGGATTCTGGCACAGGTCACACTTGTATCACTTATCACTTATGTTCAAATTCCCCTGAATTCAACAAATTTTTAGTGAGAACTTAGTGTGCGAGATTGTGGTCAGTGCTAAGATAAAGGCATACATAGACATCACTGTGAGGACAAAAAAGGACTCTAAGGCTTAGCTTGAAGAGGATGGTGGCAACTCAGAGGACTTCCTGGAAGTGGTGATGTCTGAGCTGAATTTTGAAGAATGAGTAGAGACTGAAGATAAAGTGCCTGTTACCAATGATATAATGAGTTGATATTGTTTTTTAAAGATTCAACAGTATTTCTTCAGCAGTGAAAATTCTCTAGTATTAGAGTTAGTAATTATTAAGAAGTAGAAGACAAAGGATTCCAGCAAAAATAGTGGAAATTGTGACTTCTTAGGATATCTTAGGGAATGGGTCAGACACATCGTCCTTGCCTTCCTGTGTGAATGGGAACTCAAGGAACTCAAGGACCTCACAAAAGTGTGAGGACTGTTATGACAGTGGAAGCATAGGGTGTTCTGGTTGCACACAAAAGGGGTGAGTCATGGAGGCCTTCTTGGAGGAAGCAGCTTTCAAACCTAAGTGATAATTAGGAATAATTCAAAGAAGGAAATGGGGAGAGTTTCTCTGGAAGAGGGAACAACATATGCAAATGTCTAGTGATAAGACTGTGACATTTTATTAAAAACAAAAATGTCTATAGTGGTTGACAGTGACTAAGATGAGGCTGGAGAGAGAGGTAGGCTGGGGCCAATGGAGAAGATTATAGGAAACAATCTGAAAGGAGACTGGATTTTACCCTGAGGGCGATTGGAAGTCTTTGAAAAGTTTTAGTAGGGTGGGGGCTTGATCAGATTTACATATTCAAATAATCACTGTGGCTGCAGGCGGGAGAATTGATTGGGGAAACTTAAAAAAAGAAAAAAACCCAAACCCACCAACCTTTTCTATTTGACTTGAGACACTAGAAACCATAGTAAAGAAAATTTCAAAACATGATGATGAAAAAAGTCACAATTCTATTGCTTTTACTAAATTTCTTCTCTATCCCTACTTTTTTGCATTCCTTTTCTCCTTGCATATTCATTTCCTACAGAGTCCCAGTGGGGGTGTATGGCTTCTTTGGCATTCATTAATCATGGCTAAATAAATCCCAGCTGGTCCTCACCCTGGAGCACGCTAAGGAGTTGCCAGAATGAGAAGCATCTCAACTGTAAATCAATTTTCAGTGGTGGCTCTTATTTGTGACTTTGAATTGGGGGCTTATAGTTGATTCCATTGTTTGCTTTCTCTGTTCCCAGTTTCATCGTAATTGTAAGTCTTCTCAAACTGGCTGGCCCTGTCCTCTCACTTTACCTGAGACCCAATCGCTCTAAAGCATGACCATCTGTAATAATCTAAATGATAATTCAGCTAACATTGGATCCCTTCCTCTCCTACTCTGGGGCAGAGCATACTTCTCTATCTCCTTGGTACTGGACTTGGCCACGTGACTTGCTTTGGCCAAAGGATTGGTGGTAGATGTGCCATCAGCAGGAGCCCTGCATGTGACGGCACGCAGGACTTGGACCTTGTGTTTCAGAGATCCGCATACTCCAGGTGACTGTGCACCTGGGGAGGATGACAGACTTGTGGAACAGGTTTGTACCCAACAACAGCCAAATGCAGGTGATGTGTGCCTACAGAAGAGTCGCATAGCTGAGCCCAGCCTAGAGCCCTCACGCTCAGTTGTCACAGGGCACTGAGCTCATTCTATACCATTGCGGTGACAAGAGTTGACTAAATGAGTTGTGTCTGATGGTCCTCTGCCAGGGCTCCTCTAAGAGAATTTTGTATATGCCACAGAGTCTGCATAATAAAACAATATACGTATATATATATTTGTGTGTGTGTGAGAGGGAGAGAGAGAGAGAGACGGAGTGGGGGAGGAGCAGAGGGAGAGGAAGAGAATCTTAAGCAGGCTCCATGACGTGGGACTCCATCTCATCACAACCCTGAGATCATGACCTGAGCGGAAATCGAGATTCGGATGCTTAACCCACTGAATGACTCAGGCATCCCAATAAGACTCTATTTTAAATTTAGCCACTTTTTACAATATAGTAGTATGCATTTATATAACACATATCATATTAAACCTTCATTAGGGCCCGGCACCATGGATATAAGTGATAAAAAGCATAGCTCCTGAGCCCTTAAACTTTAAAGCCTAATGAGGAGGATGGGCTTAAATGACCACATACATAAGTTGCATAATTACCAATTGAGGTAAAGTCCCTTGAACACAGTTTTGTGGGGGCATAAACAAGAAAACCTGACCTAAACTGAACGTCTGCTATGAAAATCATGGAAGTGAGATCTAAAGGATGAGTGATCATAATAATACTTCTGGTAATACCAATAATAAATATTTCAATAGAGCTCACTTGTTACTGAATCCTGCTGTGAAAACTTTAAAAATATGGACTGTTCAGTCCTCACAGTTCCTCTTTTGCTGGGAACTAGCCCAGCAAAAAGTGGGGGTGGTGGCCAAGGCTAAGTCCTCGGGTTGGGGAAGCATTATGAGGAAGGGCCTTGGAATGGGTGCAAGCATGGCAGATCTGGGCATATGAAAGGTATCCATGGGCAGAGAGCTCCTGGGATGAGATGAAATGGTGAGGTGGAAGGGTCAGCTGCGGAGGGCCCTATGGGCCTTGCAAAGGATTTTGATCTTACCACTGAGAACAATGACAAAGTCACTGAAGGGTTTTAAGTAGGACATGGAATGGGTGATATGATCAGGTTAACCTTTAGTACAGACAGTTCAGGCTGTTGAATGGAGAATGGACTGAAAGGGCCCAAGGGCAGGGGTGGCGGGGGGCAGTGAAGGGAGTTCAGTAAGGGGGATCTTGCAATAAACCGGGTGTGAAATGATGGTAACAGACTAGAGTGAGGAGCACGGAAATGGAGAGAAGGGGATGTATTTGAATGATATTAGGGTAATGATTTAATAAGAGACCCTTCATATTATTTATTAGCTTCTCTGTTGAATATCATTTCACACCTATCTATGGAATCCCCATGTTGGCTTCCCAGTGGAGCCACAGAACTTGGAGGAAGGAGCGGTCTTCTGGTTCAGCGATGCCTCTTCAGAGGACGGAGACGAGACCTTCCACTGATGAGTGAAGCATGGGGCCAGAGGCATTGAAGGAAGTCAATGACCAGGAAGACCACATTTTGGGTTTGCACCAGTGGTCGCCACTTGGAAATATGAACTTGACCAGTATGAGTGCATAACAACTTACAATTCAGGTACTGAAAGCTTTAGCTGTGCTTGAAATATTATTTAAAATTTCCATGAAGCAATCAATGACTTACATGAATACTGAATAGGCTTGAAGGATGTCTTCAGTGCTGGGGCTTCTCACAGTGATTTAGGATGGATTTCCCGTTGCTTTTCCAAGGTTTGGGAGGTTATAAGGCCCTTCTCTGGGAACTAAACTTCTGTTCACTTAATGTTTCCTGGTCTCAGAAGCTGTTCTAACCTAAGTGCATGTTGTACACCCAGAATGAATACAAATTTAAGGGAGTTTAAGTATATTCTGTTCACCTCCTCCACTTAAGGAAAATCTGATTTTGGTTGTAAATGCTTTTGGGGAATATTAGAAAATTTCAGGTGATAAGCAGGTAGGATTAGTCTGCTTCTGGTAGGGTTTTCCTGAGCATTTTAATATTGAAATTTCAAACAGAACAATTTCATTATAATTCAGATACCATTTAAGATAACTTTTAAAAAAGCTTTGTAAGGTAGAAAATGGTAATGTGCCTAATATTTAAGGCATTTTGTGTCAAAAATAAAGTTTTACTCTTAAAATAGGTTATTATTAAAATATGAGGTACAATCTTCCAGTTATAAAATAATTAAGTCATGGAATGTAGGGTATGTACAGTATGGGGACTATGGTTAATAATACTGTTTTGCCAAAAATGACATTTATTATATAAACATATGGGCACCCTAAATATAAGGATTAGTTTCCTATGGCTACTGTAACAAAGTTCCACAACCTTGGTGTGCTAAAAACAGTACATATTTATTCTCTTAAAGTTCTAGAGGTCACGGTCCGAAATCAGTTTCACGAACCAAAATCAGCGTGCCCTCAGAGTTTTGCTTTCCCCGAGGTTCTAAGGCAAAATCCATTTCCTTGCCTTTTCCAGCTTCTAGAGCTGCATTCCTTGGCTCATGGTCCCCTTCCTCCATCTTCAAAACCAGCAGGATAGTATCCACTCTCTCTGACTTTGCATCCTTCTTCTTCGGTCACGTGGCTTTCTTCTCTTCTGTGTCAAATTTCCCTTTACCTCCCTCTTGTAAGAACATTTGGTATTACATTTCGAGTCCACACAGGATTATCTCCCCATCTCAACATCCTTTATTTAGTCACATCTGCAAAGCTCGTTTTTGCCAATATACAGTCACATGCACAAGTTCTGGGGATCGGGACCTGGATGTCTGTTTGGAGCGACTATCCAGTATCCAGTAGTGTAAAGACTGCACTAATTCCACCAAGTAGTACATTTGTGTACTGAGGCAGATTCACTAATGACCCACTTTTTTTGGTGGTAAAATATGCATCACATAAGATTTACCATTTTAACCATTTTTAGGTGTTGTAAGTTCAGTGGCATGAAGTACATTCACATTGTTATGCAACCATCACCACCATCCATCCATCTCCAGAACTTTCTCATCGTCCCAAACTGAAGCTCTGTCCCCATTAAACACTAACTTCTATTCTCTCTTCCCCCCAGCCCCTGACAACCACCGTTCTAATTTCTGTCTCTTTAACTTGACCATTCTAGGAATCTCATACAAATAAAATCATGCAATTTTAAAAATGCTTTTACAATACATTTTTAAATGATTTTTTAAACTTGTTGATCTTAATGCAAATATTCTCAGACTGTTTATTTTATGGTATACAATGGGTCATGTGAGAGTTAGATGCAATTAAAAACAGGCACTAACCTTCTTGGGAGAATTGCTAGAAACTTCTAGAGACCTTGACTTCTATCATTTCAATAAAGAAAAGGAATATTAAAATTTCCTTAAAAAAAAAGAAGATTGATGTGAAAGGCAAACACTATTTGTGAAAGCATTTCCAGATGGGGATGGGATTGGCCCCAACAGTACAGGCTGGGGATCAGTAGCTCTAAAATAACCCCCCAATAAGCCTGGCATTCCTCACACTCAGTAGAAGAATGGAATAATGGTATAAACATACGTGTTCGGAAAAACCCTGACGACTGTTTGTCTAGTAGAGGAGGTAGGGAAAACTATTTGTCTAAACTATTTTAAAGAGTAAAATAGGGGGCGCCTGGGTGGCTCAGTTGTTAAGCGGCTGCCTTCGGCTCAGGGCGTGATCCCGGAGTCCTGAAATCAAGTCCTGCATCGGCTCCTCCGCTGGGAGCCTGCTTTTTCCTCTCCCGCTCCCCCTGCCTGTGTTCCCTCTCTCGCTGGCTGTCTCTCTCTGTTAAATAAATAAGTAAAATCTTTAAAAACAAAAATAAAAAGTAAAATAGATTGGGGGCACCTGGCTGGCTCAGTTGGTAGAGTACGTGACTCTTGATCTCAGGGTGGTGAATTTGAGCCCCGTGTTGGGTGTAGTGGTTACTTAAAAATAAAATCTTCAAAAAATAAAGTAAAATAGACTGAACACAGTCCTCCCCCTCCTTCCAAGACCCATCTCCTGCCCCCAAGCTCCTTTTTAAAAAATTATTAGTGGTAAATCATTTGAGATGGAACATTAAAGTATAGGTTATTTTAAAATAAACATTGGATATCTATGTATTAATTGACCAGTTGCTTCTTCATTCTTTCATGTGTTCATCACATAGGTATTGAGAACCAACGTTGTGCTAGTTCCCCAGGAGTCAACGGTCAACAAGACAGGCAAGGTCCCTGCCCTCAGGGTGTTTCTGTCCTTTGGAGGTGGGAGAGATAAATAAGAAATTGGCAATAATGGAACGTGTTATTCAGGTTGTGGTAAGAGCTGTGAAGGAAAGAGCTTGACATAACAGAGAGTAGCTGTGCAGGTGGGAGGTGGGAGGGGCGCCATTTTAGGCACAGCCGTCCTGAAATATCCAAAGGAACCAGCCAAGCCTCAGGGAGGAGAACTGCAGCCCCAGTGCTCACGAAGTGGGAGGAGGTTGCAGTCTGATCCAGCCATTCATCGGTGCGTCTATCTGTATTTCGCCACCCATCCATTTATTTATATACTTCCCCTGTCAAAAATCATCTAGGACAACCTGTACAAATATACACCATGATATAAAATGAATAAATGAAGGAAGAGGGGCAACTTGAAAAATAAAACAAAGCTGGGAGATTAGCCTGCAAGAGGCATATCTCACACACCCACACACTCGAGAGAAGTCATCTGCAAATTGAGCTCGGAGCTTCCTAGCAGGCTAAGAGAGAAAAGAGATCACCTCAATGATTCATGGTGTGCATGAGATAAAAGCAAGCTATTTCCTTAGAAGAAATATTTTTACTCTGTCTTGAGAGCTGAGAAAAACATCATGGAGTCTGTGATGGTTTTGTGCTGTATCATCTTGGCTAAGCCAGACCTTTGTTTTTTTTTTTAAGATTTTATTTATTTACTTGACAGAGATAGAGACAGCCAGCGAGAGAGGGAACACAAGCAGGGGGAGTAGGAGAGGAAGAAGCAGGCTCATATCAGGAGCCTGATGTGGGGCTTGATCCCATAACGCCGGGATCACGCCCTGAGCCAAAGGCAGATGCTTAACCACTGTGCCACCCAGGCGCCCCTAAGCCAGACCTTTGATTCCCAGCATCCCCTCCCCTAGATTCCCCAGCTTGGAACTGGTTCGTGATTTACAAGGTAAAAATGAACCAACAGCTTTTACTCTTAATAGGTCAGCAGAGTCGGATGCAGTGAGGGACAGACGGAGCTCGTGCCTCTCCTCCTCCATTCCACATCTAGCTCTTGTGTCCTCCAGCCAGCTGTGAAGACAAGAACAGGTACAGGCTCGGCACAGGGGCAGTGACAGTGGACTTCTGGGATTCTCCGCCAGCATCGCTTTACATGTGACTCTAAGAGCTAGAGGTGTCTGGCTTTCTAGAGTGCCCTGTGAGCCCTCATGGTCCCCCTCTGCCAGTGCTTCTGGAGGGCTGGTTCGTGACATCTTCCCGATCTTTCACTGGCCACCCCAGTTGTGTAATGTTTATGTCCTATAATAAATCCCTCCATCTATAGTGCTCATTGTGGTCCTGCTTCCTGATCAAACCCTGACCGAGAGGGCGTCTGCAAAGGGGACATTGTATGGTGCTGTTGGAAGTCATCCCCACAAATATTCCCCCAGTAAACATGATCACTGGGAATTTCTCTCACAGAGTGAAGGACATGAGCAACCCTGGATTGGCTGCCATGATGAAGGGCCCTAAGGTGAAGGAGAGGATTGACGTCACTCACTGGCCTGCCGGTCTATCACGTATTCCTCTGGAACGGCTATGTTCTTTTTCGTTGTTTTTGTTTTTAAGATTTTATTTATCTATTTGACAGAGAGAGAGAGAGAGAGCACAAGCAGGGGGAGTGGCAGGCCGAGGGAGAAACAGAGGCAGGCAGAGGGAGGGGGAGAAGCAGGCTCCCTGCAGAGCAGGGAGCCCAACTCGGGGCTCCATCCCAGGTCCCTGGGATCATGACCCGAGCTGAAGGTAGACGCTTAACCGACTGAGCCCCTCAGGTGCCCCTGGAACTGCTATGTTCAGTCAGAAGCCGCTAGCCACATGAGGTCATTGGGCACTTTGACTAGAAAACAGAATTTTAAGTTTTTTTTTTTTTTTAAAGATTTATTTATTTATTTATTTGACAGAGATAGAGACAGCCAGCGAGAGAGGGAACACAAGCAGGGGGAGTGGGAGAGGAAGAAGCAGACTCATAGCGGAGGAGCCTGATGTGGGGCTCCATCCCGGAATGCCGGGATCACGCCCTGAGCCGAAGGCAGGCGCTTAACCGCTGTGCCACCCAGGCGCCCCCAGAATTTTAAGTTTTAATGAATGGATGAAGAAGATGTGGTATTTATATATACAATGGAAGACTACTCAGCCATCAAGAGAAGAAATCTTGTCAATTTACAATGATGTGGATAGAACTAGAGGGTATTCGGCGTTATGGGATCGAGCCCCACATCAGGCTCCTCCGCTATGAGCCTGCTTCTTCCTCTCCCACTCCCCTTGCTTGTGTTCCCTCTCTCACTGGCTGTCTCTATCTCTGTCAAATAAATAAATAAAATCTTTAAAAAAAAAAAAAAGAACTAGAGGGTATTATGCTAAGTGAAATAAGCCAGTCAGAGAAAGACAAATATATGATTTCACTCCTCTGTGGAATTTAAGAAACAAAACAGAGGAGCATAGGGGAAGGGAAGTTAAAATAAGACAAAATCAGAGAGGGAGACAAACCATAAGAGACTCAACTACAGGAAACAAACAGGGTTGCTGGAGGGGAAGTGGGTGGAGGGATGCGGTAACTGGGGGATGGGCATTAAGGAGGGCACTTGATGTAATGAGCACTGGGTGTTATATGCAACCGATGAATCCCTAAATTCTACCTCTGAAACTAATAACACACTACATGTTGATTAAATTAAATATAAATTAAAAATTAAAAAAATTAAAGTTAAAAAAACTGGTAACTCGAGTCTGTTATTGAAAAACTTGCAAGTGTGGTTCAGAACAACTTGAGTATATGAATCTACATTTTCATCTTTAAGTTTTATGAAACCTAAATACATACTCATCCTTTCTGATGAAAATTTATAGTTCAAATCAAGACAGGCTGTGAGTGTAAAATACACCATAGACTTTCAAGACTTAGTATAAAAAATCATAAAATATTTCATGAATAATTTTTAATATAAATCCCATGTTGAAATAATATTTTGGATTAAATAAAATACAGTGGAAAATTTCATCTGTTACTTTTGGCCTATTTTTTTTAATGTGACTATAAGAAAATTTAAAATTGTGTGTGGCTGGTGTATTTCTGTTGGACATTGTGACTCCAGAATTCAAGGCACCATGATGGACGAGATGACTTATCTGTTATTTGTACATCTGTCTGTTAGTGAAAGGGACTGAATTACTTATTGGAAATGTGGCTGGAATGTGACCGACATTTTGAAGGGGCCCACTAGCTCTGCTTCTCCTGGGCCATCCAGTCTAAGTCAGACATTGTCTCTACATGGTGAGGAATTTTTTTTTGCTAAATCTATGACATGAATGAGAGACAAAAATATAAGCTGGGAGATACATTTCACAGTGGAGGCAAAGGTGGATATCGATTGATCTGTTTTTGAGGAGAAATTTTGTGGGAGAATTTAGATTTCCATATTCATCACTGTTCAGGACAGTTTGTATTTTGGGCAGTTTTTGTACTCGGGCCTGAGATTGACCAGGCCCCCAGGGAATCTCAAAATTCTGAGTGTAAAAAGCCTTTCTTTGTTGAAAAGAAAAAGAGGCTCAGGACATTTTTATAAATGCTGACATTAAGTAAGCGCAAATTATATGCAAGTAGAATTCCTCCGGGCGTGTAATATTGACTAGAGTTAAAACAGCTTTGGTAATATCGCTACTTTAATTGGTACTTGCGAGGGTCAAACTGAGGTACTTATGAATAAGAACACAGCTGGTGTGAACTTCTAAAACTTTCTGCATTAATCCACAAAAATTCTTTTTTTGTCCCATCTGGCGCAGAACCCTACATGGGGTGGAACCTGAAGGGATGGGGGACGAGGGATGAGGGGTGGGGGTGGCTAGAGTCTGCTGCTGTCTGCTTGAGTTTTTAGTATTGTCGCTGGGATAACAATTGATGGGAAAAGCTCTGTCCTGATGGTCCCAGTGGAAGCGTGATAACTATAAGCCAAAGGAAAAATTTAGAGGAAAGGAAATTACAACACTTAGGAGTCGTCTAGGTGTTCCCTGACATCACTAATCATTCATTTGGCCTCCTTATGGTTCTTCTCATTAAAAGAAACTGTGAAGGAGAGTGAAACAGGACTTGACCATCAGATAAGCGAAGAACCATTTATGATGAATGGTAGCTCTTTGTGGAAAGTGCTTTATGTTACAGTTTTAAACTTACTTCACTGAGGATTTCAAGCTCACAACATACACTTTATCCATGTGCTTCAGCCTTTTTTGCTCCTCAATTCACCTGGCCCCTTGGGGGTAACGGAGGTCACTCTGAGAAATAGATTATTGACTCGTACTAAAATATTACTACCAGAAATGGTCAGGCTGGGTCAGTTCCAGTGAAATAAAACTGGTTGGAAGAGTTTTCACAAACACAAAACTTAAACAATGTTAATGTGTTCCCCAATTACTAATAAGCAAATGTCTTCGGCAAAGAAATGGTTTTCTTCAATTTACCATGCTTCTGTGCAAGTCGTGACCTCCTTTCTTTCTTCCTGGTAATAAGAAAGTCTACCTACAAAGGCACTGGCTTTCCTTAAGGAGGCAGAGGACCGGAAGGGCTGGCTTGAGCCTTGGCTGGTAGCTGTAGACGATGCCAAGTTTTGCATTTTCTGTGGGCAGAGGAAGAAGAACCACGGAACTTGTTCTGTAACCCAGTGCTCTAAAGCTGAGCTCAGAGCGGGTAGTTTGCGTAGTTTTCGACTGTGCGTGTACCCTTGCAGCCTTCCTCAATCAACAACAGTGGGTCTACCAGCATCTCCTGGTCTCCAAAATGAAGTGTGTGCCACTGTGGGCATACAAAAGGAAAATGCGACCTTCCTTTTCTATTTTTATCTCATTTCCCTTGTATCTTTTTTTTTTTTTTTTTTGGCATGTTTTATACTATACCTAACATAGTAGCAAAGGTTCACCATCCCTTATCCACATCCCTGATGTCCAGAAAGCTCTCTAATCCAGAAGTTGTTTTGTAATTCCTTCGGTGACTAGCCTGAACTGACCTGAATTGAGAGATGGCTATTTACAGCTCTTATCCAGCACAACGAGCTCGAGTCATCAGAAAACCAGACATTCTCTGCCGAAGTCTTGATGTGTTCCACCGTGGGGTGCTGCCTTAGACCCTCCATAGGGAATGTTGCATAATGTATGGTGTATGTACTTTCTTACCTTGGCAAAATTAGAAAAATTCAGAAGCGCATTTGGTTCGGAGGATTTTTGGAGGAGGATTTTGGAGGAGGATTTTGGAGGAGGCTGGGAGGCCCCAGCCTGTAGTTGTATATAATTTATAGATGAATAAATATATGTAAGTTGAGGGTTTAGGCTGAAAAGTTTTTTCCTGATAAAAGCTTGTGACCTTGGATCTTGGAAGCCACCGCATCAGGCCATAGTGACTCTGACATTGACCTCGTCAGGATGTGGGCCTCCTAACTCATGGGGCAGGTCAGGACAGGTTTCACATGGGGAGATTTTTACTGAGCAATTCTGATCACCCTGTTGGGTTAAAGACAGGTAGGATGAAGGACAGATGTGATGTACAAAACAAAGACGAAAAGAATAAAAGGTTCTATGTATCTTTGTAAGAAAAGTCTCATGGCCTAGAGCCCGATTAGGCATTTTTTAGGATGGGGAACTCATGGCGGAATTCTAGAAATTAATATTTATTTTTTAGCCATGTAAAATGTCTTTTTTTGATCATTAAAATTTAAAAATCATGTTTTAGGGGTGTCTGGCTGGCTCAATCAGTAGAGTACGTGACTCTTGATCTCAGGGTCCTGAGTTCAAGCCTAAGCTGGGGGGAGAGGTTACTTAAAAAAATTTTTTTAAATAAATAAAAATCATGTTTTAAAAAAATGATTGTTTGACAATGAATGGAAGTGGTTATTCATATATTAAATATGAGAAAGAGGGAGACGGTGGAGAGAACTGTAGGTCTGAAAACTATGAATTAAGTACAGATTTCCAGTCTCTTAACTGACATGATGTCATGATGAAATCACAACAAGAATCCAATGATTGAAAAAAAGCGTGAACAAGGGGTACAGCAAACCCAAAACATTTTAAATGAGCTTCCCTCAGCTTTTTCATAAGTCATCACAATATTTATTTTATACTCAGTGCCCTAAGAAGTAAACTTGGTCCATTCTTAAGGATTTTGCCAGTAAACTTTTGCGTTTGCCATGATGCCAAAGGTGTGAAGGTCTAACATCCTTTCTGCTAAGCGCCTTGGACATCTGTCTTGGTATTTACTCCACAGCAGCAGAACGGCCCATGCAGCATTTGCTCCTGAGTTTTTCGGTCGACTCTGGGGACACCGAGTGTCACTCTGACTCCAGTAAGTAATGCCAGTGGTACAGGTAGATGGATCTGACAGGCCCGAGGACTAACAGCGTCTCAGCCGCCTCTCTCCAATGAAGGCTATACATCAGCGCTCGGAATCTGCCGGAGCCGAAGAGGGTGACAAGGGAATAACATCCCTTTCTCTTCCATCGACAGGGGTAATAACTCCTCACTCCCTAGGGACAGATTGTAAAAGCCAATAGCCAGGAGCTGTGAAGCAGGGAGGGTGGAAGAATTGAAAATTAAAGAGGGAGTGGAAATTTTGCGTAAGGCTTTAGCGAGATGGAATAAACCATCAAACGTCAGTCTTTTAATTGCCTCGTTGTTGACACGGGGGTTTACGGATGTGCGCGTGTGGATTGCTTAATTATTTTAAGGTGATTATTAGAATCATGTACGTTCCATAACTGTGGGTGTATGCTTTATGTATATGTTTTACCAGTGAGGGCTATAACACGCTGATACTTCGTATCTGGCTGTTTTTGAAGTCATTGTTGAAAAGTCTATTGACAGTATATGTTTAAGGGTCTATCGACAATATATTTTAAAATATCTCTATGAAGAAGGACGCCTGGTGCATTAGCGCTCAAAATGTGTGCTCTGATGTCTTTATCGCCTCCTGCATACCTGTGTATTTATCGCAACGGAACATGAGAATATTCAGTTTCTGGGTAGCACGTACGATATTTTTCAACAGCTAATAAGAATTTCCGTTTTCGAGTAGCCTTCAAAAGGACTTAAACGCCGCGTGGGCATAGTCCGCTAATGGCAAGCCATGGTAAGGAGACAGTTCTTAAGGTCCGTAGTTTTAACGAGAGCTTCGCATTCATGGCCCCACACCAACAAATGAGTTCTGGGGGCTCAAATGTGGCTTTGAATGAAACGTAGCACAAAGAAAGATTTAACTTCTTAGAAAATTATGCCACTTGGAAGCAGATGCCTCTGAAAGCCTCCGGCTTTATAGGAAACTCCCGTATTTAGTTTTTAAACTAGGACTGGTGTTTAGTTAAATCTCCTGCAGACTCAGTTCACTGAAGGTGACAGAAGTACTCACTCGAGCTCAATGAGAACTAGAGGCGACAGTAAATTTTTCAGGCAGCGACAGGAGATCTTGTTATAGGAGTCAGAACGGGGGTCAGGGCAGAGCCTGTTGATGATTGAGGAAAAGAGAAGTAAATTCATTCTGCTGCAGGCACTTTGTCAAGTGCCAGTAGCTTACCATTGAGAACTAGTCACCCGTTCTAGTCTTATGGCCCTAGAGGTCACTCATTTGGTATAAATCATAGCACCGCAAAGGCGCAGCAACCCTATTGCCACTCGGGATGAAATAAAAAAGAGGAATGCTGCTTTCGGAATGGAAATGACTGCGAATATCCCACCACATGTTGCTGTTTAATGCAATATGTGGTTAGATATCGATCTGCCGAATCAAGTCATTAAAATGTGCAGTTTTTGTTTATTGGAATGAAGCAATTAAATGGTTCAGTTATGCCAGACCTTACCTTTTCTGATGAAAACTATTGATTTCTTGCCACAGCTTTATAAGCGACAATGTTTTTGATTACTCTTGACAAACCTCCTTGGAGTGTTAATTAAAATCGTACCAGATGAGCAGGTGTGGGAGATCATTAGATCGCCCGGATCACACGTCTACACTTCATATTCTGCAGCCTTGCATAATGAATAGGGCACAAGAGGGGAAAAACAATATCTTCATCAGCAGAATTAGCATCTTCACTTTTTAAAAAACTAGGTGACATTCCATGTTATAGTACAGATGCTTTGGAATTATTGGCTCCCTCTTACCACTACATTTTATCAAAATTTGCTTCTTATGTTTTGCTTTAATTTTTTCAGTATCTAATGAGTTGCTGTTTTTGTTTCCGAGGTAGCAAATACTTAAACACATATTTACACAGAAAATTGAGGAATCAAATAAGGCTCTTGCAGTGCTTATGCAGATGAAGTCATGAATATTAATATGATTCCATTTAACACTTTAGAAATCCCCTCAGTAAGATATCTTCGACATGATTTTAAGAAATATTTTACTACTTGTTTTTGGGACCCACATGAAATATGATTATTTAAGAATGTGCTCTCTTGAAGACTACAGTCTGTTAATTTACAATTGTTGTTATAACATTGTTATATTTTAAAAATTCAAAAAAAAATGATAATTTATAAAACCGAGGCAAATAATATTCACGGTTTTTAGAAACAAATGATCTTTACATTAATGCTATTTGTTACAAAGCTTGATTTAATTATTGTTATTTCATCACTATAGGCATGGAGGTAGAGTTTCATTTTTGTTGTAATGCACAGAATTTAAGTCATTGAAATTAGATTTCAAATACTCTGTGATCTGGCATCTATATATATATAGCAAGGCAGCTTGTATTTCCCAGATTCTTAGGCCCCGAAAAGAACTTTAAAAGGTCATCTAATCCAATCCCTTGCTGCCAAAGTAGCTGTTTAAAAATGCACTATTTTTCATTAGTCTGGAATTTTAAAAAGGATTAATGAATTTATAAATGTATTATTTAAAATGTTCTGATCATGTATAACTAACTGGAGCTAACTGTTAGACTTTGAAATGATGTGGGGTTTTTTTGCCTTTTATTATTTATTTATTTATTTATTTATTTATATATTTTTCCTTTTTAAATCTCAACTCTCATCATAAAATGTTTCAGGGTTTACCAAGTGCTTTTCTGTTTATATTTTTTCATTTCATTAACAACCAAGTTTTATATCTCAGGAAAATGTTTTATAATTTTTTTAATAAACTTCGGCTCAGTTTCCTCAACTGACTTAATAATATTTATATGCTCTGATTCTTTGAAGCTATGTTGTTGTTTCATAGCCTCTGTTATGGATAGCTTCTGGAAAACATAAATAAACCCTAAGCTACTCTTTGTATTTTGTAGAAGAAGGGAAATATGAAGTTCATATAAGAGCTTCAATATAGTTCATTAGGACTAAAAATCAACCCACTATTTCTAACAAGTCCTACAAACAGTAACTATAGTAACCATTTAAGCAAAATATTATCAATAATAAACATAGAATAGCTTTGCAGGATCTTAGCGTTCTAATGTTAGAAAATATATCTGCTTATTTCTGCATAATAAACCACCCCCAAACTTAGTGGACTCAAACAAAGAAATTATTGGTTTTGTTCATGAATCTTCAGTTTGGGAGGGGTGCTTCATCTGCTGGGGCAGCTGTCCCAGGAGCTAGGGGCTCTGCTTTCAAGATGGCTCACTCAGACGGTTTGTGAGTTGGTACTAGTTGTCATGTAAGGAACTCAACTGGGGCTGCGGGCCAGAGGCTTCTCCATGTGGGCCTCCCCGTAGCTGGCCTGGATAACCTTCCAGCATGGTAGCTGGGTTCCGAGAGCAATCATCCTGAGAGAATAAGGCAGAAGTACAAGGCATTTGAAAATTCTAGCCTTAGAAGTCACACAGCATCACTTCTGCCCTACTCTTGGTCGAGGCTGTCATAAAGGTCTGCTTAGGTTCAAGAGAGGTTTGCTTAGGTTCCCTCGAAGGGAAGAGCATCAGCAGTGTCCAAAGAGCTGGTGGATTGAGAGATGTGGCCCTCTGTGGATGATACAGTTTGCCACAGAAACCACTTGTTTGATCTCTTTTTATGACAGATATTACTTTGAATGTGGTTTAATTTGAGAGATAAAAAGTGAATGGAAAATCCAACAAGATTCGAACAATTCATCTGCAGTTATTCTTTAAACTATAAACTTTAAGTTGTGTTTTATTTCAGAGAAAAGGGTATAAAGAAGGATAATTTTTTAAAAAATATTTATTTATTTATTTATTTGTTTATTTATTTATTTATTTATTTTAGAGAGAGAGAGTAGTGGGGGAGGTACAGAGGGAGAGAGAGAGGGATAGAGAGAAGCTCAAGCAGACTCTGTGCTGAGTGTGGAGCCCTACACGGGGCTCAGTGTCATGACCCCAAGATCATGACCTGAACTGAAAGCAAGAGTTTGGATACTCAACCGAAGAAGCCACCCCGGCACTCTTAAGAGGGATACTTTTTAATGAGATGTGAAAGGACTTGAAATCTATAATCTCTAGTGTAAGACACAATGGGAAGTCAAACCCATGGATTAAAAAATAATAATAACAAATAATAACAATTGTTTAGTTATCACCTGCCTCACCATCCTTTGAAAATCAGTTAAGTTCTGATGAAAAGGAGCCTCACTGTTTCAGAAAATTCTAGCCAGTTGGTCAGTTCTCATTGCTGCTGTTGCACATTGTTTCCTTAGGAGCTCATAGTGGCATTTGCTGCGGCAATCACATTAGATGTTTGCTGAAAGCTGAGACTGCTGTGTTGTAGGATTATGTATTTGCGATATTCAAGTTCTCTCCTTCATTCAGTGAATACTTCCTGTGCTTTCAAAACGTGCCAGGCACTGTTCTAGGCACTTCAAGGTTTTTTTTTTTCCCTCAGACTGTTACTTGTGATGTACACCATTATGTAAGTATAAATATTATTTAACCGATGTAATATATTTCTCTGTGATCCTTTCTTTTGAACTATCCAAAAGAGTTTCTTTTTGTTTAATTTGTAATCATGAAAAGAATTAGGAGGTAAAGGCAATTTTTAGAAGCTATTAGAAAGTTTATCTTGCTCTTGGTGCACAATTAAACCATAAGTGGAACTTAAATGTTTGGTATAAATTGTTCAATGAAACATAGGGATCTCTGTCCAAAAAAATAATGTGTTTCGCCATTTATTAATGCATTTTTAAAAACACTGTTGTGGGTCCTTATTTTTCAATATAACAACCTCCTTTTTTTTTTTTTTTTTTAAGATTTTATTTATTTATTTGGCAGAGATAGACACAGCCAGCGAGAGAGGGAACACAAGCAGGGGGAGTGGGAGAGGAAGAAGCAGGCTCATAGCGGAGGAGCCTGATGCGGGGCTCGATCCCAGAACGCCGGGATCATGCCCTGAGCCAAAGGCAGACGCCCAATGACTGAGCCACCCAGGCGCCCCTCCTTTTTTTTTTTTTTAAAGATTTTATTTATTCATTTGACAGAGAGAGAGACAGCCAGGGAGAGAGGGAACACAAGCAGGGGGAGTGGGAGAAGAAGAAGCAGGCTCCCAGTGGAGGAGCCTGATGTGGGGCTCAATCCCATAACTCCAGGATCACTCCCTGAGCCGAAGGCAGACGCTTAACGACTGAGCCACCCAGGCGCCCCAATATAACAACCTCCTATAATCAACTTTTCAGAACAGATTTTCGAATGATCATTTTCCAACCACCGTTTGTTGAAATACATTACCTTGTGGCAGGCATCCTTGCACCTTTAATCCTTAGACGAAACTCAGGCTGGTGTATTATCTCCCCATTTCACAGGTTAGTCTCTCTCTGCTCATCAGCTCTTCCTTTGCCACAGGCTTTTTTCTACCTCTATCACCCCACCGGAGATAAAGAAGGAAGGTGCAACCTCTGTGGAACTTGCTAGAACCACAAGTTACCTAGATCATGTGTCCAGGGTTATACAAATCGTAGATTTCACCTATGCATAAGATTTCCGCCCCTCATTGCTACTGTTCATTGAGATCTGGCAGTACTCCACCCAGGAGAGGGTATCAACGAACAGTCGAAGATCAAGTCACCCCATAGACATTATCTAGTTTCTGTGCCATCTGCGGTGAAGTGAAATTCCATTTATCAAGCCGTTTTTAAACTGACACAGGACAGACAACAACAAGGACAGTATTTTTATCTCTGGCACTCCCGACTCCACTGCCCCCGCACCCTCCACTTTGGCCCAGGCGGCACTGCCAGCCGGGGGTGTGGCTGGCTCCAGGAGGGCAAATTTAGCATCTCACAGATGTTCCAGTAAAGCCAGACTGGCTGGTAAGGGAGCCAGGGCAGATTTCTAAGCCCTTCCTTTGCTCGGCAGGGCACCCGCCATGCTTGTGTCAATTTCATACATTGTCAAGTTGACTTGTTCCGTTCTCTCTTTTTAGAGGGGCACCTGCGACGTCAGGATGGACACGAGCTCTGCACGAGAAGGGAGAGCACCGTGGCCTAGGCAGGTGGAGGAGAACATGCTTTTAAGGGATAATCTCTTCTTTTCAGAACCCTGGCCACCCTGTGTTTATCGGCGAGGTTTTCTTCGGTGTTTTAATGGCTTGTTTGTCTGACATATTGTATATTAAACAAGCAAACCCCGGTTCTCCTAGGATCTGCGGGGCTCTTTATTCTCTCCTCCATATTGAAAATCATTGCTGTCAGCCCGTGCTCTCCAAGCTGCCTGGAAGAACTTTGGCATAGTTTCCCTAACCTTTCAAACAGTAAAAGCAAAACTCTCCTTTGATAAAAAAGCCGGAGGACTTTGGCACGTAGCCATTAAGGATGCAGGCGACCCGGCTGCGATCTGACAGAATATTCCACAAAACACTCCAAAGTTCTCTCTAAGGTCCCCAGAGTGGGACGAGGCACTTTACTTGTACTTAACATATATCAACTGTCACCGGCGGCAGTCAGTGTTGAACCGAACACAATGGAACATCCAGATGGTCTAAACAAAGCGAACAAATGTTCACTGCTATTAAAAGCTGTTTACATCAACTTCCAGGATTTCATGTAGTGAAGTTTATATTGTGTCACCGTGGAGGTGCTCGGCTCGGTCCGCGGCGAAGACCGGCCTTTTAGAAACGCCTGTTGCTCGTGCTGTCTGCACCTAGCGGAAAGTGAAGTTGGAGGCTATGTTAGGAAATTGAATAATGTCAAGCAGTCATGCAATTTCAGACGTTTTCAGTGACTTGCCCCCAATTCTGTTTTATTGATCGTCTAGTGCAGCCTCGGCCCCAGGTCCAATAAACACAAAGCAGACCCTCTTCTCTGGTGGGAGTGTGTCATGGATGGATGGATGGGTGCCCGCTATCTGCCTCTGCAGACAGGGCCTCTGAGCCTTGTTGGCTCCTCGCTGGGGATGTTTATGCAGTGAATGGTCTTGTTTTCTTCCTCTGAGATGCTGTGATATCAGGTCCTGTCTTATTGGGGACTAATATACATGAGTGAGAAACCTACACTTTTCTGTCTTCTTCCTTTGACCTCTTTATGGCATCTCCTCTACAAATTCCAGACACACTGCCCACATTGTTGAACGATTTGTTGTGTTGCCATTAATAGTACTAATATGAAGCGTGTCCAGCTTATTTCTCATTAAAGAAGAATCTAGAAAAACTGTCCCTGTATTTAGGTTTGTTAATTGCTACCAATTTCTCTTGTCATGACATACCTAAAAAATAAGTAAATACTAAAAACATACTATTTATTAATTTGCCTAAAAATTCAAAGTATAGAAAGAACAAAAAAACCCTCCCACGTGCAAGCTCAACAATTAATTGAAGTAATCATTTTTATAGAAGTAGATCATTGTAACATAATTTTATGTCGTGTTTAGGTTCAATTTTATACCTTTAAAAAATAATTATACGTCATTTGTGGTGTCATCTCTAAGTTACTGTGCCTCAAAATTTTTTTTTTAAGATTTTATTTATTTATTTGACAGAGAGAGACAGCCAGCGAGAGAGGGAACACAAGCAGGGGGAGTGGGAGAGGAAGAAGCAGGCTCCTAGCCGAGGAGCCCGATGTGGGACTCGATCCCCAAACACCGGGATCACGCCCTGAGCCGACGGCAGACGCTTAAGGATTGCGCCACCCAGGCGCCCCAATGCCTCAAATTTCCTGATGTATTTTTAAAGATGAGTGAGCTCATAAATGATTACACTCAAGTGTTGAAGAAAATAGGACTTGTTGGCCTATTTCCTTCAGAAATTAAGATCAAGATACGCTTCAAACGATGTCACATGGCATGACACAGAACTGAATTTTACTGACGGCATGCAACGGCCTCAAAGAAAGATTGATATGGGGCCATTATGGACACAGGAAAGCTGGGTTCACCTCTGCTGTATATATATTGGAGTTCGAAGATCATTTTCTCGGCCGTGGGTACGTATGGTATCTTTCGTGGATGTCTGGGAGCGACTGCATAGGATTTTGAAAAATATGGATCATACTGATGTGAAAATAAAATGTGACAAAATCAGAGCTCAGCTTTGCCAAGGGTCAAGCGCTATGCCCACTTTGAACGAGCCATTCCGGGCCTGCCTGTCAGTCCAAAGGCGAGCTGCGCCGTTTCCTGTTTATGCCTGCGCAGAGTTCCACATCCGGGAGCTTGCCTCCAGCCGCAGGTTTTTCCGCACACCCCAGGAGATCTTTTCCTTAAAATGGCTCATTATTTATCATTTAAGTAAGCCATTGGAATTTTGTTAATTCCTGTTTTACTTAGCACATGCAAAATGCTATCATTATGTAGGAGAAGGTAATGTTAACTTATAACTGTTACCCAGAGTACTAATTAAGTGACCTTTGCAAAACAAACCTGGTCAGGGAGTCTATGAAATAGAAAAGATGGGTGCCAAGTGTATTACCTTCCAGGCCAGAGGTTAACAACAATTAAAACCTGCCTAGTTACTTGAAGAAGTTCTGGCACTTCATCGTTACTAACCTGGTCAACATTTAGAGATCTTGTTAGCTTCAGCCAAATACTGAATTAGCTGAAGTTTACTTCGCGTCCTCCTCATTGGTTTTGCTTCCTTCTACTCCACCCCCCACCCCCCACCCCACCCCCACCCCACCCCCACCCCACCCCTATCCCTCATCAGCTCCTCGAGCGTGACGATAAACTGGTTCACACTCCAGTATAAACGACAGTTTGCTTAATAGTCTGCCTTTCCTAGGGCTATTTGTATTTTAAAGTAAAATAAAATTCTAAGCTATGGAATTGTAGGCTTCAGGTCACTTGGTGGGAGAGATATTTCTGGGGGCGCCCAGAAACTTCCCCTGGAATCATGTCAGCTGAAACATTGTTTCTCCACAGTCAGATCTAGGTTGTATTCTCTTGTATTTATTAAATAGTGTGGTATACTTTTTTTAAAAAAACTCAAATTTAGGTACAAAGCTTAGACTTCTGTACTAAGAAGTCTATTTTTTCCTCCATTAATTTGGAGAACTTATTTCTTAATTCTACCACGACAGAAAGGACATCTTATTTTCATTTTCTTAACTTATTCCTCCTAAAACACACTATTCTTTCCAACATTTTTTTAATGTCATAAAACCACTTTTATGAATTTTATATTGTTTTAAATTTTATTGACTTTTGAAGAAGTCTCTGTCTTTCAGCAAAAAAGTTAAATGCCATCGAGTTTCCAAATTTCCCCTGTTGATTTACACCTCTCAACAGGCCGTAGGTGTCCTGGGCATCAAATGTCACTCAGGTATTTGGGGAGTAAAAGCATAAAATGTGTCAAATGAATGGAGGTAGCTCTTATTGAAAAGCTGACAAAAATGAACATTCTGGTTGAAGATTATTTCTTATTAATGCTTTTGATCTTATAACATTTGTAGTAGTTATTTGTAGTTTCCACCTTAATTATACACTAAGAGGAATAAGTTTGTGTTATAGTAATTGATGGAGAAATCTTTCAGCACATTGCACTCTGATTTATAAAAGAGCACAAGATTAAAGCTGGGAAGATTGGATTAATCTGACACTCGGTTTCCCTATAACATACCTGATATATGGTGTGATACCAGTAAACATGTAATAAAAAGTCAAGGGAGTATATCCCGGTGTAATTTAAAAAAAAAAAAAAACCAAAGACTTCGTGGCTTTGGAAAGAATTAAAAATACAGCACTTACTTATCTGATTAGGGCTGAAACACATCCAAATCTAAATGTAAGATTTTACAGGATTGAAAAGCTTGTCGCTGAAATATTATTGCACATTGTCGTGGATTTTACTGGGCCCTGGGAACATAGTAATCAAAATCTTGAGATCTGTAAGGGGTCTTCTGGTTCTAACATTGTCTGATTGGGTTACTTTCTCAAATTTCTTCCGCCTCATCTTTAGATATACAGTCTCTTTCCATGAGTCCTTCTTGGACCAAGTTTTCCCCATTATCAACAGCTTGAAACGATTTTTATTTACAATACTGGACAATCCTGCCTACCTATGCTGCCCTTTTTTTTCTTAATGAAAATTTTCATGAATTGTTTCAGTTCTGTCTCATATGGTCAATTGATGAAAAGGCAGTAAAAATGCAGGATCTAAGCAACTGCTTCACAATCAGCCATATTTATAAACAGAGCTTCATAAAAATAGGGCATGATATTCCGTTGGCCATAGAATGACTAAACACTTAAATCCTTGGAGAATCGTGCTCTCTTTGTGTGACGCATCAGCGCACATGTTTTATCTATCACTGAAAGAACATCCCATTTAAGGCTTTTCCCCATGGTAATCAAGGTTAAAGTCAGAGAAAAATTATATTCCCTTCAGCGGGGACATCACGATGAGCTGAATAGTTTTAGAAGAGCAACTTACTGGGTCAATTCCTTTCTATGATAATATCACTTTAACTAAATTTGACTTTCCTGATTCACCACCAGAATGTTTGTTGACTCTTTTCTTGAGAAAATCTTGACGTCTAATAACTTTTGCATGGAGGCAGGAGTCTACTATTTCTTTTATTATTATACGTTGTCTTTTCTCAGTTGCCTGTTATAAAGATTGTTATAAGGTTCAGTTGGTTCAGTACTCACAGTTTCAACAGACTTTTAGTAATTTACTAAGGTGTTAGAAGCTGTAAAGTAATTTTAGCCTTCAGAGGTCAGTTTTTAAGAATGGTCAGTTCTCCTATTCTTGCTGGTAATATTGGGCACTCTTTGTCCTTTGGATAGCCACAAATGTGATAAATTCATTCAGTCCACAAGTGTTTATTTAGACCCATTCTTTGCCATTCACTAAGGATATGGTGGAGTAAGTCACAGTTTAGGGAGCCCAGTGTTTCATAAGGGATGCAAAAAACATTCACGTTATAGTGTGAAAAGCAAGATGAGCAAGAAAGAAAGGGCTGGCCTTCTGTATCTGGAAAAGTCAGGGAGAAAGTGAAACTTGGCGGTCTCAGGGTATGAATAGGAGTTGGTCATCTGGGTGTGCACAATATGGAACGAAAATTCCTGGTGGAGGGAATAGCCTATAAAATGTATGAAGGTGAGAGGGCAATTTAAGGAGCTAACCACGGTACATGTGGGAGAGGAGGGAGAAAAGGATAAACTCTGACACCGTAAGGATCTACACGCTCCCCCCTCAAAAAAAATTGTGACCACATACTCCTCTCTACTAAAGTCCTTCTGGGACTCCATCAGTCACCTTCAGAATAAGGCCCCGCTACTCTATATGACAGAAGCCCAACTTTCTTGTCAGTCACGGCCTTATTCAGCCGCCATTTTCTGAGCACTATGTATGTGCAAAATGATGGATTTTGGTTTTTTTCCACATAAAATGCTGGTCAAACATATGGATTCACAGACTTCTTACAAAAATATCTACCTCGAGAATTCAAGTGCCTGGGTGGCTCAGTTGGTTAAGTATCTGCCTTCAGTTTGGGTCATGGTCCCAGGGTTCCAGGATCGAGTCCCAGGTCAGGCTCCCTGCTGGGTGGGGTGTCTGCTCCTCCCTCTCACCCTGCCCCTCCCCTGGCTTGTACGCTCTCGCTCACTCTTTCTTTCTCATATAAATAAATAAAATATTTAAAAAAAAAAGAATTCTTGTATCTGGCAAATTGAGTTTGGTTTCTGTTATGATTGAAAATATGATAACAAATGACAAGAGACACTGAAACCCACACACCATCCTTCTTTTGCCAATGGTTTGTCTCTCCCCTTTGACTTTAAGGGCTGTCATGACCTCTCTGAGGAAAGAACAGCTGCACTGAAAAGAAGAATGCCAAACAAGTCCACCAACAGGTAATCATCTTCCTAAGTACTCTAAAGTTGGCTGAAGGCAAAGTCTCCGAAGAAATCAGAGTTAATAAGATGCAAGAGATCCTAAGTAATGGGCCTCTTCCTACCTCAGGAGTGCTGAGGAGTAGTGCTTAGGAACACATATTGGTGGCAGACAGACTTAGGTTCAAGCCCCCTTGGGCCACTGACTAAGCACGAAGCCTTGCTACATACTTAATCTCAGTGAGCCTTAGTCTCCTCACCCGTCAACCATGGTACTCATCGGAGTACGTGACTCACAGGGGGACTGGGAAGTCTGCATGAGAACTTCACAGGGAACGCAGCATGGAGCAAGGGCTCCGCAAATGCTCATTATCATTAGCACATGACCTAACAAGATTTAGATGGCTGTAGAGTGAGAGGATGGTAAGGTCGAGTTTGAACACACTGAGTCAGAAGAACACAGAGGGCAGCCACGTGGAGGTGTCCTGTAAGTGGCTGGATACACAGGTCCGGGGCTCAGGGGAGAGGGCTTCCTGGAGGGTGAAGCAGAGTGGGATGAGGCGATCTCTGACACTAGTTCCTGCTCCGGTCTCGAGTTGGGCTTGAGGTTTTCTTTTAAAAATTTCTGGAACCTTGGGGAGTAAGCAGAAGAAGAGAATGGATGGCATTGCTGGTGGGCAACGTGAGGAGAGACCATCTGGCATTTCTTTAAACATATGAATCCTGATAAAAGGCCTGCATGGGAGGTGGTGGGTGAGGAGGTCCGGAACACCTGTATCTGAACTCCTAAGGGGGGCATGTCGCTCAGACACCAGGACAGCTCTTTTCCCTTCTTGGCACGGCTGTACAGGCCTGTCTCTTTCTCTCGAGCTCCTCAGCTGCTTGGGCATGTCGGCGTCCTGGGTTCTCTGCAGTCCAGACACTGATGTGTCTTTCTGGGGCAAAGCCAATGAGAACAACAGCAGCAACAACAACAACAAGACAAATGATTAAAAACTCACTCTTTTTTGTGTTCCTTCCAGGCTGCTTTTCAAAAGGCTGCAATTCTTGAAATGCCCTATTTTAGAAAAATATGAGAATTTCCTATCTATTGCACCTTAGCTTATAAAATGAGAACTTCTTGCAGTTCAAGTATCTCTCATCAGATTTGGGGATAAATAGACGTCTCCACTCACCACTGACAACTGTGTGAGGAACAGCCCCATGATATGATGGAACTCCATTGATTTTTCATAAAAGTTTAATAAGATGATACAGGTCAAAAGCTTTGCAAAGTTTGCTATAAATTTTAGTGAGGAACTGAGCAAGATGTAATTGGATAAGAAAATGGGAATGAAACTTGTATCGTGCAGCGGAGATAATGGGAGAATAATGAGAACGAATCCCCGCTTCACCATTCGTGTGGCATTTTCCTAAATAGACAGCTGACCCTCTAGTCAACCCCTTAGCACTGAGGGCTGAATATATTCTGTGAGCTGTTAGTTATTTGAATGCCCTTTAAGTTGATCCGATACATTTTAGGAATGCAGGTAAGATAACGAGCAATCAGGACACTTTGCATCTGCCTCCATTTCCAGGTTGCATGTTGGGTTCTGTTGTTTAATAACAAAATACAGGATAGTGTAGATTATCTTTTTTTGAAAATCAGCTGCTCAATTTCCAGTAATTTATGTAATATTGATTTACTTTAAATGTTCTAAATGAATGCAAATTTATTTCATTTTTATGTGAGACGCTATCTCTTTCTTAAATGATGGCTCTGCCTTTTCACTTTCATAATGTATTTTCATTTAAGATTTTCGAAGTCTGTTTTCTTGCAGTAGCTTTGGAAATGATACCAACCCCAGCAGCAGCATCATCACCATCATCATTATTATTAAAAAGTGATGATCTCTTTAAAGACCTTTGGATTGTATCTGCCATTGATTTAAATTTTCTTGCTCAACAGTGCACACTCCATCTAATCAATCTGTTTATAATCAATTGAACATCATGGAATATCACACACAAACTAATGATATTCCTTACCACTGTGTTTCTGAAGAGGCACAGAAAAGATAGACTTTAACATTACAGTTAATTCCATGTGAGTTCATTTGCCTTATTACTTTCTCAATTGCCGCATGAATTTTCTCTTTCCCTTGTTGACGAAATTTAGGATAGAATTAGATGGATGATTTTAGAATCTTTTCTCTGATATGCACAAAGCAGCTAGTTCCCATTCTGGTTGAAGAGACCTAGACCTAAATGAGACCAAGAGGGAAAAATGATGCAGGCAAAAACATTTTCAGAAAGCAGCCTTATAATTTAGGATACCAGTAAATTACTAGGAAGTTGTGCAACCACTATTTAATGGACACGAACTAATTATAGCCCAAGAGTGGTGAGTCTCATCCTGCGGATATACAATATAATTCCTTTTAGAGAAGCAATAACATGTTGTTAAGACCATGCCATATTAGCTTATAGACCCAAAATTTCAAAGAGATTTCTTAAAAGGGGGCATGGCAAAGAACCAGCATGTAGCAATCTGAGCCTTGGACTTTGAACTATTCTTTGGTAACTCTTTTGTAAATGGATCCACATAACAAAAATTCTGAGCCACAATTCTCTACTCTGTGACATTTGTATCTCTGTAACAACCACTTTTATTTATTAATGACAATAACAATGACAATAGCCAACAATTACTGAACCTTCACTTATTGTTTAGTGCTTTGTATACCGTAGCTCATTTAGCCCTGCCAATAATTCTAAGATAATATTAGTCCATTATTTTATAACACATGGAAAAACGGTAGCCCAGAGAGGTTAAGGAACTTGCCCAAGTTCACAGAGTTAATGAGTGGAGGAACCTGGTTTCAAACCTAGGTTGGCCTGTGCAGTATTATTTGTCTTCGTCTGGGATGGCTAATTGTGCCGTTACTAGTTTGGGGGCTCCGTGTGACTACGATTTCCCCTGTACCTTGTCGCTTTCAAGGGTATCGCATGTTCCTGGAAGGACAGAGGCAGATGCCTCCTAAGCTCTACAAGGAATGTGTTTTGTGCCTTGTATCAAAGATTGTCCTGAGAGCAGGGGTTTTATACCAATGAGTCTGCTGAGTGCTGCTCCTGGGGTTTAGAACCCACAGATGATCCTGGGGTTCCTGCTGTCTCCCTAGTGGGAGGCATATTTACTCAGATGTCAGGTTTCTGCCTCATTACATCCAGGAAATGCCTGGGATACCAATATCTGAACTTGCTTGTTGATTCCAGACATTGTGGTTAAAATTCAAGTCCCTTTGGGTCTTCTAAGAACTCAGCATCTTGTCTGTAGCTCTTTTTGCCAAGAACTTCTTGCCTATTCTAGACTCTGATCCTCTTTAGAAGTTGGAATGTCTTCATGCCAACTTGGCACACTCTTGGGTCTTTATGTGCTCGGGTACAGGTACAAGATCCTTTCTCCAAGGAGTGCTCCCCTTTCGCCAGGCCAGCCCCTGAACCATCATCACCTGTACACGTGCTGAGTGTCACCTAGAATTTGTTTCTTCCTTTCAGAGTGTCATGCCCTCGTATACTCCAGGGTGACGCGGCTGCACAAAGAATACGAAGTGAATGATGCTGGTCTCGCTAAGTAGCGTGTGAGCCTAGTGGTTTTTATGGTTGATTTGGAAGCATTTTCTGAATATTTTCATGATGATTTTTGACTTAGATCAAAGAACTTTTAGATCTTTTAAACATTTGCTCATTCACTCATTCATTCATTCATTCATTCATTCATTCATTCATTCAGCATTCACTGCATGCCAGTGAAGTTTTAGGCTCTGAGGATACAGCTACAAATAAGATGGATAAGGTTTCCACTCTCCCTGGGCTTACTTTTTTTTAAAATAATTTTTTATGTTGTTTATTTATTTTTTGAGAGAGAGAGAGAGTGAGCGAGCAGGAGCAGAGAGGCAGAAGGAGAGGAGAGAGAGAACCCTAAGCAAGCTCCACGCTCAGCTCAGTGCCGAGCCCGGAGCCCAATGCAGGGCTTGATCTCATGACCCTGAGATCGTGACCTGAGCTGAAACCAGGAGTCAGATGCTTAACCAACTAGCCATTCAGGCACCCCAATGGGCTTATGCTCTGATGGTGGGAGAGTGGCCAAATAAACAAAAAGAGAATTAAAATATCAGGTTAATAATATGAACTATAGGGTGCCTAGGTGCCTCAGTTGTTAAGTATCTGCCTTTGGCTCAGGTCATGATCGCAGGGTCCTGGGATCGAGCCCCGCATCGGGTTCCCTGCTCAGCGGGAAGCCTGCTTTTCCCTCTCCCACTCCCCCTGCTTGAGTTCCCTCTCTCGCTGGCTGTCTGTCAAATAAATAAATAAAATCTTAAGAAAAAAATAATACGAACTATGAGGAGAAATATAACAGGTAAAATGATTCTAAATGTTAGGTAATTCATTTAGCCTGAGTGACTAGGGGAGGCCACTCTGAAGAGACGACCTTCTGGCTGAGATATGAATGACAAGTAGCATCTAACCACATGATCTGGAGGAGGGAATTTTAGGCAGGAAAGAGCCAAGCCGTGGAGAGACGGCAATGGACTGGAATGTGGTGGACGAGAGGAAGCAACTTTTAATGAACATTCAGCTTTCTGTGCAGGAAGATAGCCTCACCACTCTTCCTTGTACATACTAAAATACGTAGACATGCAGGGTTCATATTCACTTACTCATTCCACAAAGGTGTAGTGAGTACATCTACCGTGTGCCAAGCACTGTTAGGTGCTGGGTGTTTAGTGATGAAAAAGATGGAGCTCCTGTCCTGGTCTTTGGGAGGGAGCTTGAGAAGAAAACAGATATTTACAACACAGTGTGATACGTGGTATGGTAAGGGGAGGTGCAGCCGGCAGTGGGAACATAGAGGAAACGCATCTATCCTAATAAAGGGCTAGGCCATCAGAAGAGGCTTCATGGGGTAAATGAAGCTTAATTTGAGATTCGAGGTACAAGTTGTAATCGGCCAGTCCAGGGATGGAAAGGGAGTCACTTAAGCAAGGGTCAGGAGTCACAGGAGAATGAGGCTTGTTTGGACTTTGCACATTGCATTGTGGATGGAGCAAATAATGAGGAGGGGAGTGGGTTTTGCAAGATGTGCCAAATGTACGTGATAAAGCAATGCATGAATACATTTTTAAAAAGTGAGGTGTAACTGACATATAACATATCAGCTTCAAGTAGGCAACATAATGACTTGACATTTGTATATATTGCAAAATGATCAATGCCAAAAGTCTAGTTAATATCCATCACCGTATGCAAATGCAGGAATACATTTTTAAATTTCAGGAACAATATAATATAATGTTATGAAAGATTAAAGAACATAAAGAGGAAAGAAATTTAAAGTCTGTCGTTTTCGGAACAAAACCTTTATTCTGGGGTAATTCTTGTATCCAAATGATAATTTTATATGTTCAAATTCTCTTTATAGCAGAACTCAGGATTCAGAAAGGAGGGTCTGCTTTCTTTTCTTGCTTGATCCCGGCATTTACTTTTGCAGCACATAGACAGGTAAAGCATGTGTCCCTTGTTTTCAGTAACTGATACAAGCACTTTTATAAACAAGTTATCTTGGTAACAAAGGATATAACACCAGCAGGAAGGAAGGTCAAAAAGAGACTAGCATTACTGGGGGAAACATATAACGCCTGACCACATTTTTTTTTTTCCTGGGGAGAAATGTTTTGCCTCAGAAAAGGGTCACGTGGCTATCACTTTGTTCCATTCAACATATGCGCTGAAGCTGGGATTTCGGAAGTACCGAGTTCTATTGTTTGTATCTGTCCAACACACGATCACTGGAAAGTGAGAAAGGAAAGGAATCTGTTCATTGTATGTGGAGCAAAAATGCTACATCCTGACCCTGACGGGAAGCTTAGCTTCTGTGTTGTTCTTGTTAAGCATTTGAGTGCATTTGAATACTCTGAGGGAAGAAGACACACGTTCAGCGTGCTTAATGGAATTAGATGCAGGGAAACCACTTCGCTGTGTGGTCTTGCTAGACTGGTAAACCATGGTATTTAACCTTCTAGTAATATATGACATACTTTAGTTGAGTGGCTGGCAGAATCTTTTCCCAGATGTCGTCTCATAAGGAATGCTTTACACATTTGAAAGATGAATGCTTTGCATCGAATGTGCCTTTTCTTATATCATAAAAATTCAGTTGATTCTCAAGGGTTCTCTGGATGGTTTGGGGAAAAGTTTGAAGAATTAATGAAGAGTCTCCTTTGGACAAGTGTGAGCAACTTTTGCTTACCTGAAGCAATTATTAATTTGTGTATATATATACAGCAGGCTGTATAATTACGTTTCTTAATACGAATTCTGATAAAGTCATTGATTTCTGTAATTTTTTTTTTTGAAGAATCCAGACAAAAATTACCAAGGATTTTGTAGTTGTTATTTGTGTGTGTTTCAAACTGGGTGCAGATTTGGGGCACCTGGGTGGCTCAGTCGGTTAAGTGTCTGCCTTCAACTTGGGTCGTGATCCCAGGGTCCTGGGATTGAGCCCCACATCGGGCTCTGTGCTCAGCAGAGAAGTCTGCTTTTCCTTCTCCTTCTGCCCCTCTCCTGCTGGTGTTCTCTCTTTCTCTCCCAAATAAATAAATAAAATCTTTTTTAAAAAATCAAATTGTGTGCAGTTTCTCTTTATGGTAAAGAAATTGCATATATCTTTCTCCATATAACTATAAATAAATCTAACTATATAGAAAAAGAAAACTGTTACTGTACCAATTCTACTTAAAACTTTAGAAGAAATGATTACTGTATCATAGTGAAAAGAGAGGCACAAAAGTTTTATTTTGTCCCCTGATTAAAGGACTTGCAGCAGAGCTCCCTTCCTCTTTGCAAATGACCAGTATAGGTTGTCCATAAAGTCAGGAAACAGGCAAATACACATAATGGCATTGAGAATATCTTCAGTCTTTACAAAGGATCGAATAATACTGTATTTTCCACCTTTCTGGAACTCTGCATCAATCAGCTGCTTTGTGGAGGTTTGTGCAAGGCAAGCCCATAATAGCATGTTGCAGGCCTGATCCTCTGCCCCAAGAGCTCTGAGGTCCCACCCTCCCCACCACTCCCAACCCGGCCCAGAGCAGATTCAGATGGCCTCAAAGGGCGTTCTTTCTGAAGCTCCTGAAGTTGAAGTTATTGGACATCTCTTAGAAAGGGCAAGTGATAATACAAAGTAGCAGATGACAAAAGCGAATGGATAGTCAGTATCAGGGGAAAATCACCGCAGCTGCGGGAGGTCAGGAAGGCTTCCTGGAGGAGGTGGGACTTGGGCTTGGCTTTTAAAGGAGCCTCAGGACTTGGACCAACTGCACAAGATGAAGGGGTTGCCATGCTGGGCAGAGGGGGACTTACCACTATCTGAGTGCCACAGGATATAATAATGAACCCCTCCCAGAATGCCCTGGGAATTGCTCAGCACTTTACGTGCCTCATTTGCAAAACCAGGGATCGGGCTCTAACCTCTGAGGTCCCTGGCAGCTTTGTGGTTATTTGTGGTTTATTAGCATCCAGGCTCCCTTTCTCTAGAACAAACTACAGAAACATTTGGTCCAATTTTTGTTCAGCGCAATCTTATCACAAATCTCACATTTCTGAGTGGCGGATCTCTGTCATTCTTCCCTTTTCCGGTGTGAAACTTCTTGTCTCTTCTCCAGGCTTTTTCTTTCTCCATCTGCTGATTGAGACTAAACTGATCATTTAGCACATGGCAGGAAGCGGCGGGTGCTGAGTCATCCTTTCTGGCCTAATCTATTCTCACACAGCTGGCTCCCTCGCAGTCCTTCAACCTAGATGAAGAGAGAAAGGGGGAAAGAGCATTCAGATCCCAAGTAAGGCGCTCGAAATGAGAGAAGGCTTTCCTGCCCGAGAGGTGCTGTGAGGGGTCTGGCGTGACAGATTTCAGCCAATGCTGTGGAAAGGGGACAGCTCTCCTCAGCAGACATCTGCGTGTTGCCGAGTAGGTGACTGGATGCTTCTAGATTTCACAACATGCCAAACACTAAGTGTATAGAAGTGTATTTGAGGAATTTTAAAACTATGTCCCCATGTCTGTCCAGAACTGAGTTACCACCTCTCTACATGACATCGATTCTGGAATTTCTTAAGAACCGAATTTTCTTTTCTTTTCTTTTCTTTTTTTAAAGATTTTATTTATTTATTTGACAGAGATAGAGACAGCCAGCGAGAGAGGGAACACAAGCAGGGGGAGTGGGAGAGGAAGAAGCAGGCTCCCAGCGGAGGAGCCTGACGTGGGGCTCGATCCCTTAACGCCGGGATCACGCCCTGAGCCAAAGGCAGACACTTAACGACTGACCACCCAGGCGCCCCCAGAACTGAATTTCCAATGTTGAATTCCAGGGGCTGTGGTTATCAGAATATCAGGGTCTCCTTAAGAAGGTCTGCTTTGGGGTCAGCTCTTGGGCTCCAGCGTCTTATTCTCCCACTTGGTGTGTGTTCACATAGTAAGTGCATGTTTCCTCTTCAGACCAATCCCAAGTGAGTAGAACTCTTGTTAGATAGTTGAGATTTGCCATGAGGCTCTGGATTACAAGATTTTCCTTGTTAATGATACAGTGATTGTTGCAACTGGCACACTCGCACTCCTCTCATTTCTTTGCCAGTCTCATTGTGCTAAAAATAGTGAAGACTGGCAAGGCTGCCAGGTGGAAGATTTGAGATTTAAATTTCAATCCCTCTGACACGTTGGAACCCTCTCATGGAGAACCTATATCTTATATACAACAACAACAACACACACCCACACCCACCCACCCACCCACACACACACACACACACACACCAAGGAGGAGGAGAAGGCAGAGATGCAGGCAGTTCAGACATCATGTTCAAGAAAGCGAACTTGCCCATCTGTTTACTGAAGGACAACAAAGTGCCCAGGGTTCTAGGATTCTTTGGAAAGTTGGGTGGAAAACGCTTGAATGACCATTAGGAAACAAACAAACAAACAAAAAAACACAAAAAAAACAAAAAACCACTCTACAAGTGTTTAATTGTAACATTAAATTGGAGATCCCTGGAAAACTTACAGAATTGTACATTCAGCAATATTATTTTTTATGAGATTTGGATAAGGCAGTTTAAAATTAACTTAGGAGTAGGGTGTATAGTAAACAGTGGAAGAAGGACACCCAAGGAAACATCTTGAGGCTTATCAGGAGAACTTGCTTCCTCGCATTTCCTTTAAACACATATTTTATTGTGGAAACTTAAAAAAATCGTATTTACTGAGAATAAGTTTAAAAAATACAAAACTTATCTTGATCTTTCTAGCTGTTGCTATGGTTTTGAGTAATACATCATTAAAGCCATGGCACTCCAATGATGTATTAAAGTTATATATCATAACAATGCCACGGCTTTGATGATATATTAATGTAATACATCGTTAAGGCGCCATTGGCCCCATGATGTATGACTCAAAACACTACCAATTGGTTAGATCAACACACAGGGACCTGTGTGTTAGGGACAGGAGAATGGCAAATGATTTTGGACCAAAACACAATTGAACTTCTCAGAGATGTCTCACCCACAAAAGCAGTTCTGTAAGATTGGATAGGCTTCAAAGGCTCACTCAAGAGTGGTGGGGTTGAATTGCAAGTGAAGGGCAACAAAGACATCTGCTCTGACTACATTAGAAACCTGTGCCTGGGGCCAAGTTTTCACATGGGGGAAGAGGAACATGCCTATGTTTTGCCTAGCAACAAGCCATGTGCTTTTGTTGCATAATCTCATTTAATCCCTGCTGAAATGCTATAAGATATTATTAACTTGATTTCAGAGATCAGGAAACTGAGGTTAAAGAAGTAAAACGAGGTCACCTAGCTAGGAGGTGGCTGGGCCACGATGTGGGTCCATGTCTGCCTAACTCTGGAGCTGCGTTGGGTAGGTTCATTCTGGTTTTGTGCTCCCAGTTTAGGGGAATTATTTTTTTCTATTTCTAAAAGGAAATTAGAGAATGAGCTCTCTTTCCGTCTTCACCTTTCACCCTCCTTACCCTCCAGCCCCTGGTCTATACAATTTCGAGAGAAGGCATTTGGAAAACAGATCTGGAAAGGCTTAGGCAAGGCTAGGTATGCATTTGGCAGCTGTCTTTTTTTCTCAGGGTCCTGCCAAATGCCTGATCCATGGTTGAGGGAGGAACGGCCCTGGGAGAGTGGCTCTGCTAGTGACCAAAATCTTGGCTTCACCCCTTCGTTCTACTCAACAGCCTCCTCCCCGGCTTCCATGTTTCCCCTCTTGCTCCTGCCACAAATCCATCCTTTACACAGTAGCCCGAGTGGTTATTTACAAATGTAAATCCTATCATGTCAGCATTTTAACTTTCTTCTCTTCAGAGGCTTCCCTCTGCTTTCAGAATAAAACCTGAACTCATTGCCCTGGCCACCAAAGCCTTGATTCTTGGGGGGCTGCACTGATCTTCTTTCTCTCCTTGGATGGGCTTGGTGCTGTCTTAGGGTTTTTGCCTGAATCGATGATCTTAACCAGCTTGGCATGGCTGATTCTCTCTTGTCAGCTGCCACTTAGATGCCACCTTCTCGGAGAGGCTGTCCCAGATCACTCGGTTACCCTTCACTGCATTTCCCTGCTGTACTTGTCTTATTACACCCCAGTATTTGTTTACCCCAGTATTTGATGGTTTGTTGTCTCCCTCCGGGAACCCCCCAGTGGAGAAAGCCTGGACCTTGTTTCTTGTGTTCCTGACTGTAACCCCAGAGCCTAGGACAGAGCTTGGCATAGAAGAAGTGTTCAATAACAATGACTAAAACCAAAGACTGTATTTTATTGATGGATTGACCAATAGTGAAGACAACTATTGGGTGAGAAGGTTCAAAGATGAAGTGTTAAGAGCTAAAGGAAAAAGAAGTAGATCATAACAACACATAAAGGGCTTGAGAAAGACTGTTGAAACAACCCAGGTAAACTAAGAAATGGGCCATCTCTACAGGAGTTAGGAGAGAAAGCTGGGCTAGTACTCAGTGAATGACAAGGCAGATCTTCCACCAAGTGCAGTGCTTCCTCTGCGCATGGTCCGTCCCATGCTTCCAGGAGGGGAGTGTCACAGTGTCACGTGGGATGACATTTCACTGTGTGCAGTTGGTCATGTACTTGTGCAGAATTTGGAAAAGTGAGAAATTTTAACTGCAACCGCTCTCACACTTCTCATGTTGGGTGATGTTGGAGTAGCTGTAGATATTTCACATTCATAAGACTCAGGGGCATTTTATATTTGTATGTTTACATGTTTTTCTTAAATAACATCCCCTAAATTGTATTCGCTTCAGGCTCCCAAAACTTAGACCCACCTCTGGTTGACAGTATGTGATAGAAAAGTTAGAAGGGGGAAAAAGAGTATGGTTGGATTCTGGTACCTTGATCAGTCCAGATGGTAGAAAAATAATTAATGTCACACAACCCTTTCATTTGACAATGGAAAGGAATTGTTCCTTGTAATTCATTATAACTATTTCTTGTTAGAGAAAGAGCTCAGAGCCTGTGAAAAAATGAGAAGTTTCTGGAACTTTCTTCCCCTTTACGAGTCATTTGTTCCTTGTCCTATTTTCTTGGGGTCTTGTAAAGCAATTGACTTTTAATCTCGGGTACATTAGCTCACATAAGATGTTATTGATATAGTATATTACACTTCCCAGAGGTATTTGTGGTTAGAGCAATCTTCAAGGGATGACATTAGAAGGGGAATGCAAGAAGCAGTCAGACAGCCCTCAAATTAAGGTAGGTCCTGACTGAACTGGCTCTTAATTAATAAATTAACTAATTGAGCCAATATTTGCTGAGTGTCTTCCATGAGATGACACTGCCTTAGAATAAAAAGGTGACTCAGACAACCCCTTTCTCTTCATTTTGTTACATGTCACCATGTTGATGTGTGTCCTGGACTCTTCCATAAACTTGACAGTCAATAAGACCTGAAATAATGAGAACTTCAAGACTGTGTTCTTTCTTTTGGTTAAGTTTTAAAACATTTTCCCCATATTTCAAATAAAGTTCATTTGATTTATCTCACAACAAGACACTCACTTTTCCCTACACAATATCCAATCTTTTAATTTGTACTTACAATAGCCTGGTTTGTCACAGAAATTCTCTGTGTATTGCTGATGTGATGTAAAAATGTCCATGTTAAGAGGGATTAGTTATACATGGTGACACATAACAAATGACCCCAAAACTTGGTAGTTTGAAATAATAGTGAACATTTGTTATCTCATACAGTTTCTGTGGATCAGGAACATGGGGGAGGCTGAGGTCCTGGCTCAAATTCTCTGAAGGAATTGAAGTCAAGATGTCGGTTGGGCTACAGTAGGTGAAGGCTTGACTGGGGCTGGAGGAGCTGCTTCTAAGGGGACACACTCACATGGTTGGCAAGTCAGGGCTGGCTGTTGTCAGGTGGCCTCAGTCCTTGGTCACATGGACCGCTGTAAGGAGGGGTTGGTGTGTCCTTACAACACGACAGCTGGTTTCCCTCAAAGTGAATGGCCCAAAAGAACAAGGGGTAGCTGCAGTGTTTTTACAATTTAGCCTTGGAAGCCATATTTCTTCATTTCTACCAAGTATTTCTACAATAACCTACTGGTTGCACAGTCCAGCCCTATCAATGTGGGAGGAGACCAGAGACTCTCTGGAGCAGGAAGGCCCAGGGGCAAGAATCACTGGGGGCCATCTTGGAAATCGGTAGCTATACAAGGTGGGAGATATAACATGTACACATATACCCATGCATGAAAAGTGTAATTAGACAACTTACATACTTTTCTTTAAAAATTAAGTTTTTAAGGATGCCTGGGTGGCTCAGTCAGTTAAGTGTCTGCCTTCAGCTCAGGTCATGATCCCGGGGTCCTGGGATGGAGTCCCACATTCGACTCTTTGCTCAGCAGGGAGTCTGCTTCTCCCTCTGCCTGCCATTCCCCCTGCTTGTGCTCTCTCTCTCTCTCTGTCAAATAAATAAATTTTAAAAAATTATGTTTTTAGGAGACACTTCAATTTCCAAATTCAGTACTGGTCATGTTTAAATGGTCATGTTTTACATGTCATTCACAATTGTTGCAAGATGTAGGGAAAGAGCTTGACATTATTGTAAAATAAGGCAGGGTTGCAAAATTCTAGTGTGCTTTGAAAAACCTAGCCGGCCTTAATTAACAATGAATAGTAATTGCTTGTAATTAAACAATATATACAAGTAGAATTCAGTTTGGTAAACTAAATGGTTAATCATTTGTGCTTAATGAGGGAACTATTTAGGAGCTCAGAGATTGTGGAGGTAAAGACATTTCATGATTTCTGAAGAGATAAAGCATTAACTCATGGAAATAGAAGCAAGACCACAAGAAAATTGGCAAAAGAATTGTATCTCATGGTTGGTTGCTAAGTGAATTATACAGATAATAGATGCTAGAGGGGTTCATAGAAGGAAAGGATTTCTGTAGGAGAGAAGGCTGGGAGGTTCTATGGAAGTGATGGGTTTTGAATTGTGTCTCACAGGACTGAAGAGGGGTAATCAATTCAAGGAGTTATTAATCACCTACTACTTTATACATTATATGTTTATATTTTATCTAGCATCAAGCTAGAATAATAGAAAATGATTTCTGCCTTCAATCTAATAGTGATATAAATAAAAGTAGAGGAAGGTTTCTAGAAGATGGAATAGTAGAAACTACCATACAAGGGGGCACTGATGGAGCCAGTTTGCTGGGAAGGGGCAATTTTGCGAGTAATAAAGAGTCCAGAAAGTGGACGGCTATGGGGCTTCTAGATTTTTTTTTTTTTTATCCTGCAGACACTAAGGAATCATTCAAATAAGATGAATACATGTGCTCTTTTTCGTGTTCTCACCACCTCCGCCCATCATTCTAAGCCCACATTTTATCTTTGGAGAGAAATTACGTGATGGATTCCAGGTCTGCCTGATTCCAAATCCCATGTGTTCAGGTGAGATTGTTCTGGGAAGAGGCGGTACAGGACGGACTGGAAGAAGGACAAACCGACAACAGAGAGCGAGGGCAACACTGCTAGCTAGGGAAAGAGCAGTGGATTCCGAGCAGATGTGTAGAGAATCCAGGGAAACATAACTTTGAACTCCATAGCACTTTCTAATAACCTGAATCAAGACACAGTTGCCACCAAGACACAATGTTCCTTGCAGGCTGCCCTCGACAGCATTTCATCATTGCCCTGGGTGGCAGAGTTTTTCCAGCAGTTATTGGTCATATACCACCAGAGCCCATGGGGCTGCCACCAAGACCAGGGTTGGCCTTGCATAAACGTCACGGAGCAAGAGGAACCACTGAATATGGTCAGCCAGTGCTATTTTTCTTTTGGGATTTCCAGTTCCTTCATTTTGTACCTGCCTTTGAATTTATTCAGTCCAAAAAGTCTAACACTGAACCACAAAGCCTGCAGCCTCTGCGTCCCCAGGTGCTCTGCACGTCTTGACAGCCAGACACAGTCAGGGGCGCTGCTCTAAGCCATCGCTGCTACGGGTCACAGCCAGCCTGTCACTCTGCGGGTGAAGTGATGGGAAGCGTGTTCAGAGCTCACAGACGCCTCTTTGCCATTCTCTTTGATCCATGCACACTGCCTGCAAGGTGTCTCGTTGTCACTGTCACTTGCTGTTTCGGGCCTTGTTGATGGCTCTGAGTCCGTGGTGGGTGTGGCAAGGGAGACTGGTGTCTCCTCAGGGTGGGTCCCAGGCAGAGCCCTCTAGTTTCCCAAGGCTTGTGAACAGTTGGAGGAGTGGAAGGGCAGAGAGAGAGAGAGCGAGGAGCTGGCCCAGGTGCCCCAGCCGCACTGGCCCTGGTCTCGATGAACGAATGTGCTGAGCAGTGTGTCACGGAGCCGGTCACTGGCCGGTCAGTGTGTCACGGAGCCAGGCATGTGATCTGACGCCTGTAAGGAGACAAATATGGACATCTTCCAACGGTCTCTGACATCTCCTCCTCCAGTCGCATTTCTGGGATGGCTGTGTTTGTAAATGGGTTAGAAATTCCCCTGGAGTGATGAACAGTTCTGAATACCTTGTTTTGGAGGCAATGCGACTGATGCGTGCCCAGCTATAGAATATCCACGTCCTGTACGGCGGATTCCTGTCTAGTAAGAGACCTGTTAGTGAGCAGTGACCATGAAAGGGCATCTGAGTTTGTATCCCTGGACGCATATTTGCTGTGTGTCTAAGAGATGTGGAACAGCTCTTAAAACTAAGAACGGGAAAAGAAACCTTGAGCAGACAAGCCATTTGCACTTGTTTAAATTTCTAGACCCTTGAAGCTACTGAAGTCGTTTAAGAATTTACTAACAAGGGGCGCCTGGGTGGTACAGCGGTTAGGCGTCTGCCTTCGGCTCAGGGCGTGATCCCGGCGTTCTGGGATCGAGCCCCACGTCAGGCTCCTCTGCTGTGAGCCTGCTTCTTCCTCTCCCACTCCCCCTGCTTGTGTTCCCTCCCTCACTGGCTGTCTCTATTTCTGTCAAATAAATAAATAAAAATCTTAAAAAAAAAAAAAAGAATTTACTAACAAATTTTTTAAAATGAAGAACAAGGGAAATAAAAGAAAAAATAAATGGGGCTGAGCACTTAGAAGATTTCTATCATCCTTAGAATGCCTGCCCTATTCTAGTAAATATGAAAAAAAAATCAAGTGTTTGTTTGTTTGGGTTTCTTTTTGTATACATTTCTCTCTCTTTTTTTTTTAAGATTTTATTTATTCATTCGACAGAGAGAGAGACAGCCAGTGAGAGAGGGAACACAAGCAGGGGGAGTGGGAGAGGGAGAAGCAGACTCCCAGGGGAGGAGCCTGACGTGGGGCTCGATCCCAGGACTCCGGGATCACGCCCTGAGCCGCCGAAGGCAGACGCTCAACAGCTGAGCCACCCAGGCGCTCCACATTTCTCTTTTTTTAAGATTTTATTTTATTTATTTGAGAGAGAGACAGAGAGCACGAGCAGGGGGAAGGGCAGAGGGAGAAGCAGACTCCCCACTAAACAGGGAGCCCTACTTGGGGCTCGATCCCAGGACCCCAGGATTATGACCTGAGCTGAAAGCAGATGCTCAACTGACTGAACCTCCCAGGCACCCCAAAAATCAAGTGTTTGAAAAACAGATTTTAGCAAGGGTCTATGTGGTTCTGCTGTAGAGGTCGGACCTTGATCTTTTGGGCTTTTTTTTTTTTTATTTTTTTTTTTTTTTTAAGATTTTATTTATTTATGTGACAGAGAGACAGCCAGCGAGAGAGGGAACACAGCAGGGGGAGTGGGAGAGGAAGAAGCAGGCTCCCAACGGAGGAGCCTGATGTGGGACTCGATCCCGGAACGCCAGGATCACGCCCTGAGCTGAAGGCAGACGCTTTAATGACTGCGCTACCCCGGCGCCCCCCCCCCTTTTTTTTTTTTTAAATTTTTTAAAGATCTCTCCATTTTTTCAAGATGGGGGCAAGACAAATAGAGACAGCGAAAGAGTGAGATTGAGTGAGTGGGGGCTGGGAAGAGGTAGAGGGATGGAGAGAATCCTGAAGGGGACTCCATGCTGAGCACCAAGCACGAGTTCCACCTGGATCCCAGGACCCTGAGACCAGACCTGAGCCAAAATCAAGAGTCAGTCACTCAGCCAACTGAACCATCCAGGCGTCCCAATCTTTTGGGTTTTGCAAAGTTGCCATATGGTGAAGGGTTGGGGCTTGGGAATCTGTGGTTTCAAGTCTTCCATCTCGAAGTCTTACCCACTGAAGAGTCCCAAAATGCAAGAAAAGAATGGGCACAAAAACTTTTTTATATTTTACATAGAACCACGCTGGGGTATTGAAATTAGAGTGATTGCCTCACGCAGCAGAAATGTCACTGAGTTTCTACTCCCAGCAGGCATCCCCGCTGCTGGGCCTAGGCTTGCGAAGGCTGTGTGGGCACGGCCAGCTGTGGGGGAGAGTCCCAAGGTGCTTCTAGCCGCCGGGACTTTGGGTGGAAACTGATAGAAGCCTAACTCAAATCAATACAAGGAAGAATGGGATGTATTAGCTCATGGAAAGTCTAAGATAACAGAAAAGCAATTGAAAAGGCTTCTGCCTGGCTGGGCCAGGTGCTCCGTGTCCACAGGAACCTGTCTTTCATCGCATAGGTTCTGATTTCCTCTGTTTTTGTTTCATTTTCAGGCAAATGTCTACCCAGGAGGTGGCAGCGATGGCCACAGCAGTTAGAGACATTTGTTCCAGTAGCTCTGCATTCAGACAGGGAAGGGGTGCCTCTCCAAGAGTCCTAGCGGAAGTTCTGGGGAATGCTCTCGTGGTGCGTGCTTGGCCCAGGGAAGCAATCAGGACAGCTCTGTGTGCTTTGGCCAGGCCAGGGTCAACGCCTGCACTTGGAACTGGAGGCGAAGGGCCGGTTCCCCAACCTGAAACACATGGACTGAGGGGTGGAAGGAGAGTGGTCCCCTACAGCGCAAAATGAGTCCTGTTACCAAAGAAGGGGAGAGGGATACTGGGCAGGCAAAAATAACAGTTGTGCACCAGAGTCCTCTTGTCCACGAGTCCTATAATCTCTACGCCTGCAGCCAAGGTGCAGACTGGCCTCTGGGCACCATCTTCCAGGCCTCAGTCTACACACTCACTCCGTGACGCTTCTTCCCGACAGTTTCTCAAGGCTGTTTCTTGTTTTAAGTAGTTTGTTTTTTCGTTTAAATTATAAACGTAAATGATCATGATAAAAAAAATTATAAAATGGAAAGAAAGATCTCTCCCTCATCCCCTAACCACCAACCCCTCGTCCCTAAGGTGACCCAAACTGTACAGCGTTCTAGAAAATGTCTAGAAAATAAATATACAAATATCTAATTTTTCTTTTTTTAAAACATTATATGTTATTTATATATAATGCATATGATTTTCTAACTTGCTTTTTCACTTAATAAAATTCTTAACATCTTTCCATTTCAGCACACAGATATTTTTTAGAGGTGCATAATATCCCATAAAATAGATGCACTGAGAATGATCGATTTAACCATCTTCCTGTTAATGTGTCCTTACGTTACATTCATGGTTGTATTTCAAGAAATTCTGTCATGAACAGTCCTGTACACATAGTTGAGTGTACTTTTGCAAGTACATATGTAACCTAAATCCTTAGAAGTGAAATTGTTTGCTCAATGAGTATGTGCATGTAACTTTGGATAGATATTAACAAAGTGACTTCTGAGAAGAAAGCTTTCATTCATACCAACAGCATTAAGGGTGCCAGTTTCCTGACACTCAGTCACCACTGGGTATCAAAATATTTCATCTTTGCTAATCTGACGAGTGAAAAGGTGTACCATTGTTTTTATTTGCATCTTAAAATTAGAAATGAAGTTGAGCATCTTTTAATGTTTAGCCATTTCTATTTAATTTCTGTGAATTTAAAATCCGTTCTTTCTACACTCCTGAAAATATTAGCGGTTTTAGATTACTTCATTGTGTATTTTCTCCTTTTATCGCTCACTTAATCCTGGTCCTGTAATATGATACATGTAGATTCACTATTCATTGAGTTCCAGAATGTTAGAGCTGGCAAAACTCCTGAGATCACTCAATGATACAGTCTCGTTTACAGATGAGGAAACTGAGGTCTAGAGAGGCAAAATTCGATATCCAAAATTAGAGACCGGGTCAACACCAGAACACTTTCTGTCTGACGTATTACTTAGGTGTTTATTCTGCTGCTGACTACGTTGAGAGGTCAGTCATAGAAATTTAAACAGCTCCTTGTAATCTGTTAATATCCTGAAAAGTTTCTTATGACTGTAACCAGCAACCCAATGAGCCAGCTTCTCCATCCAATTTTTCAACTACTGGTGTATTTTGTCACCATTTGGCAGTCTGGAGACTGGCTAGCTGTGGACTGTATTCAACCGCCACTGAAGCTTGGCCCTGAAACTGTGCGTGTCAGTGACTAGCTCAGGGAATGGGAGCTCCTTACGCCCAGTCAACACCAACTCAAGACAAATCAAGTGAGAAAAATCAATAGTCTCACTCCTGCCTTCTCTTATAGTTTTCATGAATCGTTTAATATAATGAAATAGTCACAGAAACAGAACATTCTAAAATTCTGTAATGTGTTCTCCTCTTTGTAGAGCCATCCCAAATTCCTCATGAAACTATACCCACTTAATTTCCAGCTTGGATTTAAAATTTACCTTTTCTTCTATTCCTTTTGAGACTTTTAAATAATTCCTAAAATCTGAGTTTATCATTAGGAGAATTTAAAGATGAGACTTTAACCTAAGAATCCCTGAGTACGTAGATCCCAGCCTTCACTGTTCCCACTATACCACCTTGGGTTTTTTCCCTAAAGAGATAAAACTTTTTATTATCCGTATAATTTAGATACATCTTGGTCTTCTCTTCTTAAACTAACTTTTTTAAATTTAAAGAACTTATAATCTACCAGCTGTAAAGTTATTGATATAATTTTCCAATGGATGGAAGAGACATGATTTTGAAGAAAAGAATGGAACAAGACAAAAACAATTGGCAATTTGATACTTAAGCTACATATTTCCAAGTCGTCCATATTAGGAAGCAAAAAAAAAAAAAAGTGAAATTCAAATATAGAAATAAGAAATAGGGGCGCCTGGGTGGCACAGCGGTTAAGCGTCTGCCATCGGCTCAGGGCGTGATCCCGGCGTTCTGGGATCGAGCCCCACATCAGGCTCCTCCGCTATGAGCCTGCTTCTTCCTCTCCCACTCCCCCTGCTTGTGTTCCCTCTCTCGCTGGCTGTCTCTCTCTCTGTCAAATAAATAAATAAATCTTTAAAAAAAAAAAAAGAAATAAAATGTGTGTATTTTAAATACTATAATTAATAGAAAACCCTTCAATATGTAGTCTCAAAATTTTTTTTTCAGCCAAATGTGCAGCTCAACTGTGGTTCAGCTGGGAATGTGTACCGAGGGGCTTAAGTGCACTATTTCTGTTTTTTGAAAGAGTTGTTTTATTTTTTTCTCCTTTTTTTATTTCCAGGTTATGTTCAGCTAATTATTGAAATGCTGAACATTCTGTCCTAATACTTGAAATTTCTTGACTTCTGTGTAGGCAAAGGGAAGCATAATGGATCCAAGGGAAATTCTCCCGGCCCTCTTTTATTGACCTTCTCTCCAAGTACATTCATAAGAAATTGCATTTAAATAAATTGAATTGTACCTTTGGCTTCAGCTAAATGCAATTGGGAACTAGCTTTTTTAAATACTAATAAAAATGTTCTTGCTTTCAGAAGTTAGCTTTCTATGGAAATAGTGGCAAATATGGGATATTTTTAATACGTATTCAAGAAAACTGGTTTCAGATGAAAAAGCTGAGGCTGAGGCTGGATGAAACAAGGGGTCCAGCACCGCTATCTTACGGACGGAGCGACAAAGACTAAAGAACTGGCCTGGGAATTGTGGTAATGAAGAATGTGTCTGCCTACCAAAATACTTAAGAAAAAGTTGTAGAAATATTCCTTTTAGTTACTCTTCCCTCACCCCAAAAAATTACCCGGTGGCCAGATTTATTAGGACCCTGACAACTGAGACCTATCACTGACTAAAGACATGGGGATACCCTAAATACCAATAACTCTGATTACCAAACAATGAATAAGGGTAAAGCCAGAAGGGAATTAGGTACTGTCCGGTAAGTCAAGGCAAACTAGGTGTTAGGGAGGGGTGCCAGGGGACCCTCACTAAGGGAAATGTTTGCTCTTTTCTCTTTTGCAAGCTTTCTTTTCTTTTTTAAAGATAGGGGTACAGTGGCAGAGTACTATTATTTAACTGGAAGTGTATACAAAAGTTTGTTCTTAAATGATTTTTTGATCAATAATTATCCATTTAAAAAGTATACCATTGTAAAATTAAAAACTGGTGTGTCACGGTGTATATACGGTGATGGTGAGACGAACCAGGCTGAGACTGACCACGGGTGCTGTCGCAGTGGCCCCAGTTAGCATGGTGTGGAATCAAAAGTGACAGTCAACAGCGATTTTGGGGCACCTGGGTGGCTCAGTCGGTTAAGTGGCTGACTCTTGATCTCCGTTCAGGTCTTGACCTCAGGGCTGGGAGTTCAAGCCCTGCCTTGGGCTCCAGGCCGGGCATGGAGACTACTTAACACCTGCCCCCCCCAACACACACACAAAGTGATTTTGCATTTTTTTCTGATCTCAAAGCTTATTCTTAACCACGACTCGTGTGTATGTGTGGGGTGTGTGTGTGTGTGTGTGTGTGCGCAAAACTACTTAGGAAGTTGAAGCAAGGGGTGTTTATACACATCTATAATCATCAAGGAAAGTTTAGTAAAGAGGTTAGATATAAGGAGAGCCTTGAAATATGGACAGGCTTTTTTTTCAATTTGAATTGTAATTATTGTTTTAAAACTTAATATTTTTCTTATAAAAATAATACATGTTCTCTACAGAAAAATTAGAGAGAATTTAATAATAAAAAGAAAAAAAAACCCACCTAGAATTGTGCAGCCAAGAGACATCTCCTTTTAACAACTTGATGTATATCTTTTAAAACCTAATTTCCTGGGGCGCCTGGGTAGCTCAGTCCGTTAAGCATCTGCCTTGGGCCCAGGTCATGATCCCAGGGTCCTGGGATCGAGTCCTGGTATTAAGCCCCACATCGGGCTTCCTGCTCAGTGGGGGAGCCTGCTTCTCCCTCTCCCTCTGCGTGATGCTCTGCCTTCTTGTGCTCTCTCTCTCTCTCTGTGTCAAATAAATAAATAAACAAAAACTTAAAGATAAATAAATAAAACCTAATTTCCTTTTTCTAGCTAGATTGGCGGGTAGATAAATGGAGAGAGAGAGAAGAATGAGCATGACTGTATCAGGCTACTGGTGTGTTCTTTTTGTTTGTTTGCTTAGTCAACATGACATTGTGGAAGTAGTTCACAGATTTTGGTGGGTGGAGAGGGCAGAGGTATTTTCAGCAGAGTCATGGTTTAACAGGATCATGGGTCCAGAAAGGATTGTAAGATCCGACTCATAAGTAGTTGTGCACTTTAGGCTCACATTTAGGGTGAGGAGGGGTGTTGGAGCCAGATTTGCAGGGCCTGAAACTATCAGACTAAAGAGTATGAAATCTATTTGGTAAAAAAGGTAAAACCATTAAGCCATTTTTTGATCATTCTAAAGCTCTGCTTTAGAAAGGTTAATTTGGGGATCATATACTAGGTGGACAGGGAATGAGGAGATTTGAAGGTTAAAGCTTGTTAGAGGACTACTCCAGGGAAGAGGAATTGGGAACAAAGACCTTATGGCGACAGTAGGAAGACAAGAGAAGAGCCACGGAAGAGGAAGAATTAATGGGGTAGCTGGGTAACTGACTCGTGTGTATGGTAAGGAAGGAAAAAAATCAAAGATGGATGAGGGTGAGGGCTGCCAGTGGTGGGGTGTCAGTAATCATGGAGACATGGGAGGAAGAGCTGACCCTAGGAGCAAAATGATTACATGTCAACTTTGGGAGGTCAGTGGGACATCCAAGGTAGAGGTGTCTGTCAGGCAATCACATATGTGAATGTGTGGCAAAATGGCACATGTCTCTCAGTTACCCATAAAAAGCTCCTCAAAGCCAAGGGTGGGCAATGCATTAAAACCATTAGTTTGAGTCTTCCATTTTTGTTGAGCTTCCTAAAAAGTCGTCTCTTGCGAAGCATCACTGCCATCCACACAATCCGTTTAATGCTAGTGACCATGGGTCATATTTAACTGAGCTCTGCAGTCACACATGGTTTTAGACCACAACTGTTAGATTATAATTTCATTCTGAGATTCCTTTCTTAGAATAAGTTGATTAATTTTGTTCTTTTTGAAGATAGCAGAATGACTGCATCTCAATCGTAAACCTACATGAGAAGGAAATGACATCTTTTGAACAGAAAGGGAGTATGAAGAATAACTTAGTCTGGTTTGAGAGCCAGATGGTCCGCATTTGGGAATGATCATGTCCACTTCTCACTCTTCCTATTACAACATACCTCAGCTAACTGTTTATGAAAATGACAAGAATCTTATTCCAAGTCATTAAAAAGATTTCATGCTATGAACCCAATGTTCAATGAACCATTGTAAGATTTAAGAACATATTGGTGTCAACCAGGAAGATTACATTAACTCTTTTAAAGCCTTTGTATTTGAATTAGCTGATGACAAGCTGTAAAATGCTTTCATGATATCTTGGAAAGATGATTCCTCTTACGGTTTTGTTTTCAGGGACATCGGCTGTGTGTACTTCACCTAAAGACTGAACCCCTGCATCTAGAGCCCAGATTTAGACCTTCTGAGGATTCTTAAGACCCAACCTTATATCCCAGAAGTTTCTTGATTCTGTCCATCTTCACATTTTCCCTTTGCTACTGCTCTCTGATTCAATTCAATCTCCTTGACGCTTCTTGACCTAGACTATTGGAATAATTTAACCGGACTCTCTGCCTCTAGTCTCATCTCCAATCCCTCCTCCTTGCTGGCAGCATGATCTTTCTAAAGCACAGCTCTGAATATGACACTTCCCTACTTAAAAACCTTTCAACATTATTTATAATAGCTAAGATATGGAAGCAACCTCAGTGCCCATTGATAGATGAACGGATAAAGAAGATGTAGTGTATATACACAACGGAATATTACTCAGCCATAAAAATGAATAAGATTTTTGTCATTCAAGACAACATGGATGGACATAGAGGGCATTATGCTAAGTGAAAAAGCCATTCAGAGAAAGACAAGTACCATCTGACTTCTTATATGTGGAATCTAGGGGCACCTGGGTGGCTCAGTCAGTTAAGTGTTCGACTCTTGATCTCAGCTCAGGTCTTAATCTCAGCATTGTGAGTTTGGACCCTGTGTTGGGCTCCACACTGGGTGGGAAGCCTACTTAAAAATAAACACACACACACACAAACAGACTAACAACAACAACAAAACGGACTCGTACATACAGAGAACAAACTGGTGGGTGCCAAAAGGGAGAAGGCAGAGGATGGGCAAAATAGGTGAAGGGGATTAAGAGGTACAAACTCCTACTTATAAAATAAATGTGGTACAGATAGGAATGAAAAAGTACAGCATAGGAAACAGAGTAAAAAATATTGCAATAATTTTCTGTGGTGACAGATGATAACTACACTTATTGCGATGAGCATTTTGTAAAGTATAAAATTGTTGAATCACTGTATATACCTGAAACAAATGTAACATGTATGGCAACTGTATTTCAACTAAGAAAAAAAACCCAAAAAACCTCAAAAACCTTTTCAACACTGGCATTGTTTACAGAGGAGAATGCGAGCCCCTTAGCATCCCAGAACAAAACCTGATACACCCCGTCTTTACTGCCTCATCTGCAATCACTCCCTCCGACATTGTCCACACTTGTCATACCTCCATGCCTTTGCACGCACGAGTTCTGTGTTGGTTAATATCTTCTGCTTGGCAAACTCCTATTCATTCCTCAATGCCCAGTTTGTATGTTCTCTCTGTGTCTTCTTTCTCTCTTTATCTTTCCATGCTGGCTGAATAAATTCCTCTCTCATCTTTAGTCACTTCATTAGCATGCACATCATGTGGTATATGGCTTAGTTATTACATGTCTTTTTCTCTGGCTAGAATGGGAACTTCCCAAGGGTAGGAGCTGTATTATACGTATCCCTTCACCTTTTCAGGAAACATAAAATAAGGGTTTGTTTTTTTTTAAGTATTCTGAGTCAATTTCAATCTCTAGTTTGGAGTTTGTTACTTATAAGCCAAATTGAATGGAAAAGAGAGGAGTTCTGTTTAACAGTGAGCACATATATTTATAACTCTCATCTTTCTGTAATAAAACTGATATTTTATAGAATATTTGGAAAATGGAATGTAATAAAATTTTCTTTTTCTCAATTTACTGTTACCTCCAAAGCCTCTCCTCCCTCAACATTCCTTTTAACTTTGTTCTTCAAAATGTTATAAAACATATTGGTACCATTTCATATCTTGTTAAATATAGCATAGTGAGAGTAATTCAGTCTTTCTGCAGTGATTGGGAATGGTGATGAGTCAAGAATCTTTAAAATGTTGCTCTGTCTTGCTCTGGTAATCTCTGGTAATCTAAGGAATCAACTTTAAATACAGGAAAACATCTTTGCTGAGAAATGCACCAAGTTTGCGCTGAGATCTGCAGCTGTCTTGGAGACGCGTCACATAGCTCTCCGTTCAACAGAGAGCTTGTCGAAAGAAGGGTCGTGGGCTGACAGCCTGCAGCTGCTACACCTTGGGGTCCAACATAACGTTCACAGCAGGGCCGCTCTCTCTGCAGACGGCTCAACCTCGTGACCCAGCTGAGACCTTCTCAGAGCAGACGCGACACTGCAGTTTGAGGGCATTCTTATCCAGTTCTTCCTTCCCTCTGTTCTTCCACTGGTGTCAGACCCTTGTTTTGCTCAAAAGGCTTTTCCGGATTATGCCTGCATCTCTCCCCTTGATCCCTCACAGAAGTTCCCCTGGTAAAGCTCCTGCATTTCTGAATCCGTCTTGGCATCTGCCTCCCCAAGGCTCTGAAGCAGCAGGACCTCTAGAAGGGGAATAGAGGTCACCTAAGGCAAGATGGAAGACAGAGACGTTCAGGCCGAGTGGCTAGGACGGCACATTCAAGGGGAGATGCCAGTGTGTTTGGAGGGTAATCATGGTGTGGGATGACCCGGAAGGGGAGGCAGGGGCTTTTCCTTTCAATAAAACCCACTAGAGGGAGCACCTGGGTGGCTCAGCTGTTAAGCGTCTGCTTTCGGCTCAGGTCATGATCCCAGGGTTCTGGGATTGAGCCCCGCATCAGGCTCCCTGCTCCCTGCTCGGCGGGAGGCCTGCTTCTCCCTCTCATGCTCTGCTTGCTTGTGTTCCCTCTCTCGCTATCTCTCTCTGTCAAATCAATAAATAAAATCTTTAAAAAAAAAATAAAACCCGCTAAAGGATTTTAATCAGAGAGGATGATCAGCTTTGCGTTTTGAAAAGATTATTCTGGCATCTTTGTAGCAAAGGACACAATTTGGAAGAGTCTAAATGAGAGTTGGTGGTAGTTCACATTGGGCTGGTGGGGAGACGAAGATGTATAGCCACCTTTGAGAAATAATTATGACAATGTTGGTGATGAATCAGAAATAAGGAGATGAGGGAGAGGAAGCATACATGCTTTATCAAGTTTTGGCTGCTGTGACCAGATGGATGGACGTGCCAGACATTGAGCTTGGGAACTCTTGATGGGAACTGAGTGTAGAGGGAGGACGGTGTCCATTGGATTTGTACACACTGAGTGTGAGATGCCCAAGAGCGAACACCCAAGAAGGGAGGCGAGTAAGCATTCAGAACAAGGCCAGGTGGGTGAGAGACAGGTGCGCGGGTGGCAGGTGCTTACAGCTGTGGCCGTGGTTGCAGAAGCCTGTGATTAGGACCCAGAGTCTGTCTCCGTGAAGGCCGAGGAGTGGTTGAGATGTCAGAAGACGACTGCATCCCCTCCACTAAGGGGGCTGTGGCAGAACTGGAGGACGAGTCTCAGAGGGACGCAGGTTTTGTCCTGGTATCTTCCTTGATGTCTTTGCATGGTTCAGCAATAGCATGGATGAGTAAGATCTGAAAGTGGCAATGAGGAGCAGCAGGGTAACCTTCCTCCCAACACAGGTACACGGAGTGTGGGACATACAAACACGCATGTGCGCCTGCATGCACACGAAAAGATTTATTTTAAGAAATTGCTCCAATTGTAGGGGCTGCAAATCTGAAATTTGTAGAGGGGGCTGGGAGTCTGGGAACTCAGGCAAGCGTTGATACAACGGTCTTGAGGCAGAGTTTCTTCTTTTTCCCGGGAACCTTAGTTTTTGCTGTTAAGGTCTTTCAATGGAGTGAAGGAAGCCCACCGTATTATTAAGGATAATCTCTTTACTTCGAGTCAGCCGATGGTGGATGTTCACCACAGCAACACCTGGATCAGTGTTTAGTTAAGTAACTGGGAGCTACAGCTGAGCCAGGTGGACACGTAAAACTGACCCTCGCAAAGACGGGAAACCACGGGAAGGGCGGAGTCCTGGAGGTTTCAAAGACCAACGAGAGGAAGGAGTGTCCTGCTAAGTCTGAAGACTCAGGGAGTGTGCTGGTTAGGGACTGGCCTTTCTAGAAGGTCTAGAAGAAGGATTTGTGAACTCAGAGAAGACTGTGGGCTGAGAACGAAAAGGACATACTGCAGAGCGTCCTATGACTCTGGAGGAACAAGGGTGACGGAGGCTCCCCTCTTCTTCCTCATACCCACAGGGGGGCGGGAGTCCAGCTTGGCTCCTCTGAGATCTGGTCTGTCTTCACGGACCCCTTCTCTGGATGGAGGGAAGTAGAATACGTTGGGCATGGCGGTGGCATAATGCCCTGTGCTGGGCCACCCTTACCTCCCACTGTTCTAGTAATTTCTACGGGGCTCTGCTCTTATATTTCTGTAATACTTATTTCCTAGCGCAGACGGCTGTGTTTTTATAGTGGCTTTCTAAATTGTTTGTTAACTATTGCCAACTATGCTATGATTCAGAAAGGAAATGGCTTTCGGGAGCCGGGTAGCCAATCAGTGTAAGCAGGAACTGCCACCTGTGGGAAAACATAAGTAAAATTTGCCAATATTTTTGGTGGCATGAATATACTTGTGCTTTGAAAGCACAGACTTGTTCAGGAGTGGATATTTACCCAATAATGTCTCAAGAACTGTCAGAGCCACGAATAGGGAACTAAAAACTACTAGCATTATGTGATTTGATACATGTTTCTTGTCTTTGGACCTCAGTTTTCTTCCCTGTAAACTGGATAGAAGATTTCAGCTTCCTGAGTTATCCCAGATTATGATGAGAAGCAGGTCAAATGAACAGATAACATTAATTTGTTAGGAGTTAAGACACCCGGCTGATGGAGACTGTTGTTATAACCTTGGGATTTTTTATCATTCTCCTTATTTACAGAAAATCTAACTGCAACTTGGAATTTTTTTTTTAAGATTTTTTAAATTTATTCAACAGAGATAGAGACAGCCAGCGAGAGAGGGAACACAAGCAGGGGGAGTGGGAGAGGAAGAAGCAGGCTCACAGAGGAGGAGCCTGATGTGGGGCTCGATCCCGTAACGCCGGGATCACGCCCTGAGCCGAAGGCAGACGCTTAACCGCTGTGCCACCCGGGCGCCCTGCAACTTGGAATTTTAACGTGGCCTCAACACAAGGGAAAACAGTACGCTTGGGGGCAGTGCTTGGGTCTTTACATATTACATTTAATATTAAATATTTAATTAAATATTAAAAATAGCTTATTGTTGACTTGCCTCTGTCTGATTTCTTAATCAGTGTAATGTTTATTTAGACTTTCTCTCCACAGTCTGGGTCTCACCCTGTTGGATGAAAGCCCAGGGTGGCCAGGCTTTTTGACACGAGGGCCACACAGTGGTTTCTGATTGAGCCTCTGGGCCTCCCCCTCCCAAGGCTGCGCCTGCCGGCCGCAGACAAATTGCACCGCCTCGGGATATTGACCGTTTGTCTGCCGGTTCATTTTATTCTCTCCTCGCGAGCAGGGGCCGCATTTGTCTCTCTTTCACTTCCAATTTGGGAGGCAGATTTCAGTCTTGGAAATCGGAATTCTTTGCCCTCACATTCATCGCATTGAAAACTCACAGGAATTCAAATGGTGACAGACGTGTCAATACGGTTTCACTGGCGCACGGTTCGCTGACTTGTTGGCCCCCTTTAGCGGATGTGGCTGCGCTCACACCACAGCGAGCCCCACGGGGCCCTACCTGCCGCGACCTGGTCACCCGCAGGGTCACGTCGTGGCTACACGGCGTTACGAAGAAGGCAGGCTAAAAAGATGCCGTTTTACATCACCTCGAATCTTATTCATCCATTTGGAAGTTGTGGTTTTTAGGGCAGAGATTATTTTGAATTTTACCTTCCCAGTTTTACAGGGCAAATTAATTGTGCTAGCTTAAAAATTTTTGTCTTTGGAGATTAAACTCTTTACAAGCACTAGGTAGACGACTGTTTGCAGATCACCGATATGTTAATTGTGCTTCATAGCCTTTACTGTGTAAACTGTTCAGGCTGTCAAGTTCATAAAACGGAGTGTTTGCTTAAAAATGTGTACATTTCAAGTCCCGAGTTAGAAGGAAGCTGCCAGGGTTTCAGTGGTTCCTAGAGCACCTGCACCACCTCCCCGGCCCTGCGGCCCCCCGCCGTCCCAAGGCTTGAGGCTAGGGCGGTCTCTTCAATATGCAAACCTGATTCTCTTTGAATACCCTTCATCACCTTCAGGCTCCTCCAGCCTTCCGGTCCTCCTTGCTGCCCACCTTCTGTCTCATTTTCCACCCTCCCCCACAGGCACTTGAGTTCCAGTCACGCCGAACAATTTGCAATTACAGAGGGATTTATGAGCTATCAGGGCTGTGTCTGTGCCCTGCACTTCCTTCCATCAGGAACGTCTTTCCCCGCTGTGTCCTCTTCCTTCTGTGAATTTCAAGACGAAACTCACATGTCTCATCCCCCACCCCCTCATGCCCCACCCTTCCTCTGGGTCCTTAGAGGGCCTATGTATCACTGCACCCAAGCCAGCTGTAATTGCTTATTTATCTAGTTTCTCCCTATCAGACCGGAAGATTCCTCTCAAGTGGGACTGGTTTCCCTCTCTGAACCCCAGCATCTAATGCACTGTGTGATCCTTTAGAAGCACTCAATAAATATTTCTTGAATAAGTCATTCCCATCTATTTCCTACACTTGTTCTAAAGAGGACATCTTCTAGTTAATTTACTCTTAGCCTCGTTTCTTAGTTTATAGGTCTCCACTCCCCGAAGTGTGATCCCAGGACAGCAGCAGCTGCACCAGCTGGTGGCTTGTAGAAATGCAGAGTGTCAGCCCCATCCCAGACCTGAGAATTGGAATCTGCATTTTCGGAAGATCTCCAGGTGACTATTTGCACCTTGAGGTTTGAAAAGTACTGCCAGGGACAACTGAAAGTAATGTAACTTTGTTTCTTTTAAAATACCTCTGGCGTTTAGATTTTTAACCCTTTATCTGAAATAACAGTAGACTATTCTAAGCTGTTTTGTAAAAGTCTTTACTAAAACTTATGTGCTAAATTTAGGAGTAATTTTTAATGAAAAATATAAATTATCATTGACATTTGATATTGTTGGAGATACAAGAAATTTCTGTCTGTAAAAAGGACATGAGACCACACGAATGAGTCAAGTATGGCTAATAAATTAAGTTTCCTTGTTAGGAGAGGCATAAGGAAGACCGCTGGTTGGAAAAGGAGGCTAGAAAATTGGTCTTGAAATTTTATCTGTATGACAACATATTCTTTTGCTTAGATTATATTACCAAGTTAACATGTAATTTTTCTAAAGATACATTTATCCACATTTTATAAAAGATTGAGGAAATGCCAGTTGTTCATAACAAGGAATGAGTTAACTTCCTTACTTTTTTTTTTTTTTTTTTTTTTTTTTTGGTAAAACCTCACATCCGATCCACCAGCAAATCCTCTAGGCATTACCTTTGGAAGGTATCCAGGCCCTGACCCCGTCTCACCACTCTTCCCAACATTGATCTTTTTTTTTTTTTTTTAAAGTAACGTGGGGCGTGAACTCATGACCCCACCCCCCAAAACAAGAGTCACGTGCTTTACCGGCTGAACCAGCCAGGCGCCCCTTCCCAGTACTGTGCTAATCCAAGGACCTTCATCTCTTGCCTGAATTATTACAAGAGCATCCTATCGTCTTCCTACTCCACTCTAGCCCCCAATGGTCTGTTCTCCACTCTGTTGTCAGATCATAAAGTAATGGCATGTCTCACAATTTACGTGTGATGAATTGATATTAAATTTGAAGAAATCGGGTATTTCTCACCTGGACTCCCAGGTCAAAGAGCGACCAAAGAACATAGTTACTTACATAAGAACGATGTTGTTTGTGATGTAATAAACACAAGGGCTCACGAAGCTAATGGCATCTGTATCTTAAGTGCGAGGTTATTGCCCGCTTTAACTTTCAAACAATGTGAACATTCATTGTGAATTAGTAGACAATAAGAAATCAAGTAGGTTTTCATGTTTTGAGTGGTAATGGCTTTCCAAATCATTTTCTAAGTCATATTTTCTTTATCCTGGAAAATCAAGAATCTGTTGACACTGAAATTATCAGTGAGAGGACAATTTTTGATTGTTGGATTCTCTCTGAAAGCAGTTATAAGAAAAGTGAAGAGAAAGATTTTCGTACAAATCAGGACATGTATTCTTTTTTCAAGGGGAAAGATAGACCATTAATACTGCTTTTCAAATTGTGTTTTCAAAGATATGTTAATCCTAAGAAAAGCAATTAAATATTTGACTCAATCCAAGAAATGTTTACTGAGCACCTACTGTGAGTAGGTTTCAACTTAAAAGAAGCTAAAGCTGTGAGCAGGCCTGGGTCCCTGGTGGAAAGCTTGGCCACCCAAAGCTTCATGATAGAAGGAACATGGGACATTCAGCAGACTTTTCATTCCTTTTTAATGCATTAGAGCCATGTGATGGCACATTACACTTGGGGGACTGTGTTTTGTTTATGCTGGGAGATTTGTGACCGATCTTTGTAAGCTTTGTTTTCTCTCTGAGAGCACAGCAATTCACTAGAAAGGAAGGAAAGAGGGAGGAAGGAAAGATCACTGCCTTTGGGCATCTGAGCCAGGACCTGGATCACTGCTCTCTTTTAAGCCCCTGTCCAGGGGTGGATAAATCGCCTATGTATTTACTCTCCCCTGCTCGAGAAAGTACATGTCTAGAATTGTCCACGCAAAGATGTAGAACAAGATTCAGCAGCCTGGGGACAAAGTAGTAGCTGGTTTGGGGAGCACGGTAATCTGATTTAAGCGTAGTTGGCAACAGTGGGAAGGGAGGATGGGTAGTGGGGAGAAGGGAGAGCCTTCCTTGCTGCCCTCTCCCTCCCATCACCCTCCGTATCTGGGAGCTGATGGTTTCTCTTAGATGTCCCCAGATATACAAGTGACAGGTGTGCTCCTCACCCCATGTTTGCAAAGCCACTGTCCTTCCCTTCCCCCACATCCACGCTCCTAATGGTGCGGGGGGGGGGGGCTGAAAAAAGCCCTGATACCTGGGCCCGTGAAGTCATAGACGCCTGTGTAGGCACTGGTGGGATGACAGGAGCTCTTTCGCATCCCTGACCCCTCGAAAAATCCCTGACGGAGACAGAAGGGAGACAACGTGCCTTTATTCTGCTTGGAGAGCTCAGAAGCAAACATACAGTATTAATAACGAGTATTTTACTCACTGATTACAAGATAAGCAGGCTTTGAGTTTCCCTATTCCTCTGTAATTATAATGAATTGTGTTCAAACATAAAAACCTCTGTAGCCCCAATTTTTGCCGAAGTCCCCTCCTTAAGATTAAAACAGTGCTTACCCACCGTTGTGCTTTGGATCCTTCTCGTATCTTCACATCTGTTAGGAGGCTTTGTTGCGTATCAGATTATATTTGGGAAAGTTTTCCGCAGTGCTTCAAAAACAGGAAATTGGCATCTTTGTGGATCATAAATCAAAGTTGGATGGAAACCCCCTTCTTTTGACTCGCATAGTGCCAGCTAAGCTCTTGCTGCATCTCGTGAAAATAAACGCAGGAAGTTCTGAGGATGCTTCTGCAGAGCTAAAAAAATTACATATATCTAAAATCACTTGATATCAACTCCCAACACATGGATACCTTATTTGGCCATAATTTTCCACAGAATGAGGTAAGACACCAACAGCTTTAATATTAGGAAAAAGAATGACACTTCTTATTGTTACTTGGTTGATCCTAGATGACATGTTTTTTCTCTATTCAGTGTCATGGCCTCATCCCGCCTCCTTTTTCCCCCCCACCTCTTTTTTCCAAATCCCTCCATGTTTTGAGCTCGTACTTTTTGTCCCTTCCAGGTCGTTGTCTTCTGGTCTCTGATCTGCCCTGTGGATCTCCCTTGGCTGAAGTTCCCACTTCTCATGTGTCCGTAGGCCCCTATTCAGCCTCTTACACCTTTGTAAGTGGCATCCACATTTCAGTGTGGCCCCTTCCATAAAATTCTCCTCTACTAGTAACATTTCAGGCACCGATATGGCTGGATAAGGTGTCTGCACTGTAGTGTTGAAAATAAGCCAGATCCTCCTTTGACTTCCCTTTACGTTAAAATGAAACGAAGCAAAAGGAAACAAAGAGAAAATAAGGATGAGAAGCAGAAACCACTGAGCTACTTTCATTTTTCTGCTTGGTTATGCCAAAGTGATATTATTTTTATTTTATTTTATTTTATTTTATTTTATTTTATTTTATTTTATTTTATTTTATTTTATTTTATTTTATGTAGGACCACACCCAGTGTGGAGCCCAACGTGGGACTTGAACTCACAACCCTGATGTTGAGACCTGAGCTGAGATCAAGAGTCCAATGCTTGAGCCACCCAGCTGCCTCCCAAAGCGATTGTTTTTAAAGATGTGAAATAATCTTATGATAACGGTGTGTTTCCTTGCCTTTTCTTTATATATGCATTTCACCTGAAGTAGAGAAAAGGGAGATGTGTCGCGAAGAGTCAAGCAGCCGGTGATGAAATGAAGAAGTAGACACAAAGTTTGACCATCCCACTCTTCCACGGTCTGTTTCATAGGTTCTGGACGCACTACCTGGCTCTGTGGTGAAATCCCTGGGCTTTGTGTTCAGATGGAGCTGGGTTGGCGTCCCGGCCTGGCCACGACCGGCTGTGTGGCCTCAGGAAATGCTCAGTATTTAACCTACAACACCATGCTCGTGCCCACGTTGTAGGGTTGTGGTATGATTAAAAGGAGACAATTTAACTACTAAGGGCTCAGCCCTTTAAAGGGTGCGATACTCTTTGTCTTCCTTGTCCCTATTTTCACAAATGACCCTGGGTATTGGGTGGGTGGAAGAGTCCCCCATGTTCTGTGTGTCTGGCCCATGTCAAGAGACTCGAGGACTCCCCTTTCTCCTGCAGGGGGTCACACCACTTTCAGGCTCCTTTAAGGGAGGTGGGGGGTGGTGAGCGAGCTCTGGCCAGGCATTGCCCAGGGAGCTGGGCTTGAATCCAGGCCACACAATGGTCATAGGAACATTTGACACTCAAATATACAAGGCCACAAGGCAGGAGCCGAGGGGAAATAAAACCTGTTACAGCAACACTCAGGGGCACCGTAACACGTGTTTCCACACTTATTTATAGAAGCTCGTTCTACCCCCACAGCAGAGAGCTTTGGCTAGTCCTAATTTGTTTCTGAGGCAAATCCTTGGGACAAGTTTTTTGTTTTTTTGTTTTTGTCTTCTTTTTTCTTTCTTTCTTTTTGTGGGGGGAGGGGCAGACGGAGAGGAAGAGAGAGAATCTTAAGAAGGCTCCACGCATTGAACTAGAGAGTATTACACTAAGGGAAATAAGTCAGAGAAAAACAATTATCCTATGATTTCACTCCTATGTGAATTTAAGAAGCAAAACAGAGGAGCATAGGGGGTGGGAGGGAAAAATAAAACAAGATGAAATCAGAGAGGGAGACAAACCATCAGAGACTCTTGATCATAGGAAACAAAGTGAGGGTTGATGGAGGGGAAGGGGTGGGGCGGTGGGGTAACTGGATGATGGACATTAAGGAGGGCAGGTGAAGTGACGAGCACTGGGTGTTATGCGGAACCGATGCATCACTGAACTCTAACTCTGAAACTAATACTACGGTGTATGTTAATTCATTGAAGTTAAATTTAAAAAAAATAATAATTTTTTTAAAAAGTCAGCATGGAGCCTGACACAGGGCTCTGTCTCACGACCCTGAGATCATGAGCTGAGCAGAAACCAAGAGTCAGCCACTTAACTGACTGGGCCACCCAGGCACCCCAAGATTTTTTTTTTCTTTGCAGTTCTTTTTTTTTTTTTTTAATTCAATTTAGTTAACACGATTTTTTTTAAAAATAGTGCGTACTTTTGTAACTGGACCAGTGGCAGTGGGGGGTGAGTAGAAATGACAAGCACAAAATGTTTTCTCTTCATAAACATTACTGCTTTGGATTCACACAGTCCTCCAAAATGAATGCACAGAGGAGGTTTTTCAAATAATTTCGTGATAATACAAATAGGGAAACTACTAGTCAAACCGGGGTATGAGAAAATTAGGGTAGCTCTTAAAGTTACAACATGGTCAGGACTAATATTTGGGCAAGGGTGGTGATTAGGCTGATGTTTTCTGTCAAGATGGTGCACAAATAAATGTTGTCACCCCAAATTCTCATTTATGTGAGACTTGCAGAATTTTGGGGTTGAGGATGTTCCCAGGGCATTGGGTGGTTGACACCTGTGTGAGCTGTCCGTGGTTAGAACCCAGCCTGTTCAGGCTCTTGTTGAGGTAAAGAAAAACGTTTGTGATTTTGGTGCTATAATTTAAAAAAAATGTGTTTGTCACCATTGTTTCTTTTGAATTCTAAAGAGAATGCTCATTGAATGAAATACATGTAGGTCCTGCAGGATGCCTTGGTTCATGCTTTCAGGAAGGCACTGTAGCTAAGTGGTTCAAAGCGTGGGGTTTGCACTCAAACAGAACTGTTTGAACCCTTGCTCTATCACTTCTAGCTTTAGGACTTTGGGCAAGTGATTGAACTTCTGTAAGTTTCAGTTCCTTTAGTCCTAAGAGGGTTGTCTTGACAATTAAATGAAATCTTTTTTTTTTTTTTTATTACAGTCAATGTTAAGCTTTTGAAACAAGAAGACCCCAAATACAGTGGTTTAGACAAGAGCAGTTTGTTTCTCTCTTAGCTAAGTCTGGTCAGTGGACACTACTCACCAGGTCACCAAGGGATTCAGGTACTTCCACCTTTTTGCTCCTCAGTCCCCTGGGCGTCAGCATGGCTGCCACATCTGGGGTTCAGCTGGGGAAGGGGCTAAGAACCAAATTCCAGGTAAAATGGATTGTCTCTAAAATCAGAGAAAACTGAGAAGTTGCTCTTACCATTTCTGCTCACATTCCGTTGTCACTGACACATCTTACTCACATGGTCACACCTAGTTACAAAAAAGGGTGGAAAATCTTCAACTGGTTACCCATGTGTCCAGGGAAAAAAGGAGGCTGGGTTTTGGGGAGACAAGATAGCTATCAAGTCTGTCATACTATGTAGCACATAAACACAGGTTGCTGTTTCCATGAATTATTTCTCATATGTGTTCTTTATTTTTTTTTTAAAGATTTATTTATCTGAGAGGACATGCACCTGCAAGCGAGTGGGGGAAGGGGCAGAGGGAGAGGAAGAGAGAGGGAGAGAAGCAGACTCCCTGCTGAGTGTGGAGCCCGACGTGGGGCTCAGTCTCACCACCCCGAGATCATGACCTGAGCCCAAATCAAGATTCAGACACTTAACTGAATGACCCACCCGGGCCCCCCTAATATGTGTTCTTTAAATGCATTTCCTTAACTAGATCATTGCCTGGAACATAGTAGAGGCTCAGCTAATATTTTTCAGGTAAGAAATACTGGATTAATAAACAAATTGTTGGGGTGCCTGGGTGGCACAGCAGTTAAGCGTCTGCCTTCAGCTCAGGGCGTGATCCCGGCATTATGGGATCGAGCCCCACATCAGGCTCCTCCGCTATGAGCCTGCTTCTTCCTCTCCCACTCCCCCTGCTTGTGTTCCCTCTCTCGCTGGCTGTCTCTATCTCTGTTGAATAAATAAATAAAATCTTTAAAAAAAAAAACAAATTGTTGGGAGGGGGTGGGGGGATGGCATAACTGAGTGATGGACATTGAGGAGGGCATGGGATGTAATGAGCACTGGGTATTATATAAGACTGACGAATCACTGACTTCTACCTCTGAAACTAATAATACATTATATGTTAATTAATTGATTTAAATAAAAATAATTGTTTTCTCCTTCAGTGAAGATATTTTTATGGATCTCCTGGTTTTTTTTAGTGTAACTCTTTAATTTGCTCTCTTTTGTCAGATGGTAGGGAGAGCTGTAAGGATGGGAGGGGACAGCAAGTACCAGCAACTACATGAGGATTACCTCATCTAGCCAAAGGGCATCTTTTTTTAAATTAAATTTTATTTTTGTTAAAAGATTTTATTTATTTATTTGACAGAGACAGCCAGAGAGAGAGGGAACACAAGCAGGCCGAGTGGGAGAGGAAGAAGCAGGCTCCTAGCGGAGGAGCCTGATGTGGGGCTCGATCCTAGGACGCCGGGATCACGCCCTGAGCTGAAGGCAGAGGCTAAACGACTGAGCCAGCCAGGCGCCCCTTAGCCAAAGGGCATCTTGCCTCTCACAGAGGAGGTACACGGAGGGCAACCAGCACCCCCACCGCCATGCTCTGCCTCCCGCTACGCAGCAGATGTGGGAGAAGCAGTTTTGGATGCGTGGCTAGAATTTTTCAAAAAGTGGACACTTTCTTTTTTGGAGCATTAACTACTACCCGATGTAAGGATGAGCTGGTGTAACATGTTTGGCAGGCTGTGATTTCTCTCTTGCATCATCTATAAACACCAAAATGAGCTTTGTAAATTCATCTCTTAGACATTTGGGTCTGTGGAATTGGCGGGATCTTGCCTGTCAGTATCTCATCACGCTAGCAGACTTCAAAGACACAAGCACATTTTTTCCTGGAGGGAAGAAGTGAGGAAAAAGATCCTTCCTGAAGTTTTGGACCCGTCTGTTTGGATGGCCATGCTGGAATGTTGAACTGTCGGTTCTGGAGGGCCACTAACTTTGACTGGCCATCCCCTGGAGAAGAATCAGGTCCCCAGCATTGTTGTCAACTCCAGCTTTAAGTGGAACGGTTTCTGCGAAATCACCAGCCTCTAAGGGAATTGCTTTCATTTCTGGATTTTTGGAAAGCTTTGATCGTAGACATTGTTTTCCTTCACATTGTGCTGGACTCTTTCTCTTGGTGATATCTACCTATTTTACTATCATCAGTTTCTGCTCCCTGGTGCCACAAAGCACCATTCCGCTCCCTTCTGCAGTTCTTTCTTTGGGGGGTGTGCAGAGAGGCTGAGCGCCTTGTATCAGTAAAGCAACGCCATTCTCACTGCCTACTTCTTCGGATTAACCCCATGCTCAGGATGGGAGCTGCGGTGCCATCACACATGTGAGCCCTCCCTGAAGGAAACATGAAACTCGCTTGTGATATTGGGTTTGGAGTGGGTGAGCAAGCTGGCTGAGCACTGGATGATCTAAGTCTTGGCCCCACTAAAATGGCCAAAGTCAAGAAGACTGGGGAGCGATGTCCTTATTCTTCTGTGAAGATCATGCGTTGTGCTTGTTCTATCCGCCAGCACTGGGCCAGTGGCTTAGAGCTGTTCCAGACACTGCCCTTGCCCTACCCTCACAGGGGCAACCCTGGCAGAGAAACACAGTGAGACCAGAATATGATTCACATCAGAGGCTGGGGGCCTAGAAATGGGATCTTTTGACTTTGATGGGGGCTTGTATGGGATGGGGCAGCTAGGAAGATTTCTCCAAGTCTAGTCTCAGCTTGCCGAGCCACTGGGGAACGTGCCTAGAAGCTGAGAGGCAGGAAAGAGCAGGTTATGTTCAGGGTGGCAAGCAGCTCAGTGTGGTTGGTATGTTTGAGGAGTGGAGTCTGGGAAGGCAGGCAGATGCTGTGTCCTAAAAGGTCTGAGGTGTGAGGTCTAGGGGGGAAGGTTGGAACTTTTTCCTGAAGATACTAAGCATCAGAGGACTGGAAGTGAAGGAGTGGCGCGGTCAGCTCTGGGGTAGGAAGACTGCGCAGGCAGCCGTAGTGAGTGAGGCTTGGAGTGGGTTGAGACTGATGGCAGGAGATCAGCCCAGAGGCTACTGAATAATTTTAGGCAAGAAATGCTAAGGGCCTCATCTAAAGCTGTAGGGAAGGAGAGGAGAGGACAATTTGAGAGAATTATGGAAAGTAATGGGCAGGACTTGGATACTGAGGTAATGTGGGGGTTAGTGAGAGGGTGCATGAAGAAAAGCAGAGGTGGCCCAAGGTTGTGGGGAATCTGGAGGGGCTTCGAGTCTTGTGGCTAAAGTGCTGGAAGCTCTGACCCAGTCAGAGCTCACTGGGCTGGGCTTCTTCCTGAGAGGCGGGGCCAACAGAGCTGGCCAAGGAGAAGGGGCTTCTGTGGGATCAGGCGAGACAGGAGTGTTGTGGTCTGTGGCCCATAAAGTTCAAGAATTAGACACAAATCAGGTATTGACACATTGTCTCCTTTTGGCCCTTTCTGACTGACGTGGTCCTCAGCACAGTTTCAGATCTAGTGTCCCAGGGTCTCTGGCCTGGCAGCCGTAATACCTCCTGGGCAGCCTGGGGTCTGAAGGACACTGGTCTCAGCTCAGGAGTGGGGTGTGGACGGCCCAGCACGCTGGGGTCTAGTGCTTTCCTGGTTGGTTAGTGTCAAACTCATATTGGGGACACTCAGTGATTAGTGTAATTACACTTCTTTTTGCCTCTTTTTCTCTTTTCTAGCAACAATTACATATGTGATGTTTCATAGACCGGTTCTTAAGTTTTTCTACGAACAAACCACAATTACTGCCTGATAGCAGTCACCAAATTATTAACTCCTAACCTAACATAAACCAAATGCCTATGTGAAGCAGTTAAAGTATTGCAAGAATATTTATTTTGAGTGACTAAACTATACACTTCCTGTTCAGTGTTAAGGAAAATTGGTCTTTATTATTCCAGGGAAATGTCAAGATCGCTAAGTATCGTAGCATTTTGACCTGTGTTATGTTGAGCAAAGTCTCCACATGTTTCTCATAAAAATATACATCAGAGATGGTTTCAAACTGAACGTCAAACTTGGTTAAAGGTACAAACCTCTTCAAAGTTATTGGGAATATCAGATGTAACAATCAAGCGCACATCAGCGTGAGCCACGTTTTTCTTACGGGCTCTATCATGCTAATGGATTTAGCAACTTTGTGAGCGTCATTCTAGGTGATGGAGTGAGGCCTCTGCTCTCATCAGAATGACCTCTGCTGGCTGCTGGGTTAGGCTTTGGAGAAACTCCGTCTCCACCAAATTTTTAAGAAATGGGTAAAACCACTTATAAAAACATTTGAAAAATTGATGTTCTGTACATTGCTGGACCTATGTGACGACCTGGGTTATACATATGTAAGAATGTATCTAGCTGCACGCTTTTCTGCAAGTTCTAGTTCAATTAAATATGAATACATATTTTCATAGTCCATGGAATGTCAGCAAGAATTTTTTTTCAAATCAAGTTCTTCCTGGTAAGAGGCTGACGGGGGAGCTGTGTTTTGTAGGCCACTGTTCAGTTGCTTAAAAACCTTAGTCCCATCATCTACTGGACCCTAAGTGCAGTGTTTTGAATCTGATTCCTTGGAATCTTTTTGAAGGACGCTAAGAAAAATCAGTGCCTTCTTGGCAAAGAGGTGATGATTCCTGCTTATCTGGGGAAGGCAGAGGCGGGGCGAAAGGAGAGAGTTTTCCCTGGATCACAATGTTTCGTAAGCATATTGTTTTGTGGCTCTTGCGTTATTTTGTAATAGAGGTAATTATTAATTTCCAACATGGATTTTGTGCGCTATTTCCTTGCTTTAAAAATCTCCAAAAGCTCAAGGGTACGGAAAAGGGCAAATTTCTAGGACATAGACATGCTACCTTTAAGGGTTAAACTCCAGAAAACGAAGAGGCTTCTACACTTCTAGGTTACTGATATTTGTATGCTTAGCAGTGATTTGATGCCTCATTTTATCTAATATCTTTTCCTTTTGAAGCAAATTCTAGGTGTCACTCTGGTCTAGAAACACTGTGGAGCCAAACTGCCCTGGGTTCAAATCCCTACTCCTTCATTGTCTTGTCTCTCACTCTGAACAAGAAACTTTACGAGGGACACAGTAATACCAAATGGAGCAGTTCTGGAGATCACTTGAATTACCAAGGCACCTGGTAAAGTTATTAGGGTACAGGGTAGATAAAAAGTTAAAGACAGTTTAAGATTTTTCTGCCAATCAGTTCTAACAGTAAATAAGATAGAATGCTTTATTTCATGTGTAGAGATAGGATGCACAGATCGTTTAATGCTTCGAGTATCCAACCAAGGACAAGACTACACCAGGTAATATCTAGAGAGGGGAAAGTTACCTACTCGTGCGGAAATCTTTTCACTCCGTTCCTAGTCAAGCATCTTAATTATTTAGAAGCTTTACTAGCTAATAGAATGAGGACAGCATAAAAACTTTTAAAAATTATCAGGCTGGGCATATCAATATTTATTGAAATACTGAAAAAAAAATCCATTTTGTCGAGAAATTCCTGGCAAGAACTGACATGACAATATGTATTTCACTGATACAGTAAGAAAACGCCAACAAGTAACCGACTTCACACTCTAAACATTGCATGGATTCAGGTCCAAGGTAGCTGCAGATCTGTAATACAAATGTTCAGACATTACAGATTGTCTGTTTACAAACATAGACCAACCATAATAAACCACGCTAAGCCAAAAACGTTTATATTTGAGTCTGCTTTTACTAATAAATCCTGTAATTGATAAGGCGGTCGCTAAGGAAATGTCTCGTGACAGACTGGTTAACAATGAGCACTCGAGAAATTTCATTTGCCAACTCTGGATGGACCACAGACGTCGGCTGTGGTGCCTTCTTGTTCATCAACTTCTGTTCTCGACGTCCATCACCAGGAGTGTGGATGTAACTCTCCGTGTTGCCCGTCTTTCTAACTGGACTTAGGATGGAATTTGCTAGGTTAACAACGTATCAGTAATTGACATTTCTTAGGTTTAATTTTCAGTGGAGAGTACTATTTAAAATAAGAAAACATGGACTTTCAGAATCAATGTATTTTGGGGTTTCTTTTGCAATGTTAATGACCCTCCAAATAACTACCCCACTAACCTCAGAATTGCTGCCACCCATGTTCCACATACAGGATGCAACCATTTCAGTAACGGCTGACAACGCCCATTCCTCTCCACGTGTCTTCTGGCCAACCTGGTTTTTAAGTGGGGAGAGTAAGGATGCTGCCGGGTCTATTTCATGCTTTGGACATTGACTCTGATCAGCTGTTTTTCATTGTCCTTTGATCCATGATTACAGGTGACTGAGACTTTGGACGAGGAGCTGTGGACACTCGGCTTAGCGAATGTGTACCCTTCATGTGGACGAATATTAGAGGTGATTAAAAAAATAATAAAATAATCCTTTTTGTACACACAGAAGTAGTAACTAATATCTTTGGTATACAACTTACAACGCTTGTAAAGGAAACCAGGGAATACTCCACCCTTGTTAAATTTACTCAGAAACAGAGGAAACTACAAGTCACATAATTTACAATAGATATTAAATAAACTACAGGAAGAATTATGAAGATTTACAGACATTTAATCAAGTGAATGATTTTAATTCATTAGACCCTTCTCTGTTCCTGAACTATGTTCTGCTAACTTGAAGACACGCTACAGTAAACACATATATTTGGTTTCTTCGGTCTTGGCTGTATCTTATACAAAGGTGAAACCAAGGAACAATAAATTAGCATCATAATTGTCTACAGTTGAAACTATGATATACAATATAAATAAACTATTCAAAAGCCTGAAACATTTATGAAAAAATTAAGGGACTAGGAGATACTTTTAGTTTTTACAGTTTTTACAAGTGATTGTGCCGCTGATAATCTCAAAAAAATCAAAGTCTAGATGAGATTCCCATTGTTGATTTTAGTGTCTCACGACATACAATAATTAAGTACTGTTAAAAATAATTACCAATCAGAAAAATAACATTAAGGAAATTACTGCTTTAGCTATTTTGTAATATCGCAGTTTCCCTCCCCGCCCCCCCAGGACCTAAAGAATGTAAACACTATCTTTTATTTGACTTGAAAAGTATTAATACTTTATTTTAAACAAACGTTGATCCACATGTGCACAGCTACCTCTCAGGATTGTGAAATAAGGCAAGATGTCCATACCTGTGGCATTACATGTCAATAACACTGCGATCGTTGTTGGGAGAGTTTGTTTTGCAATTCTTTGTCCTTCAATATTTGTTCTAGAGCAGACTTTGGTCTATGACTCAGAAAGGTCAGTATCACTCTCTTCCTTTCCCTTTTGGGGAAGATTGGAGTTGCTTTAGTATCTTTCCAGTCCCTATGTAAGGATCACTGCTGCCGTTCTAGGCTTAGGGGATGTTCAATTGCAACAAGCAGGAGACTTGGGGCAATTTATTAGCTCACCCTTTTCTTTCTTTTTGCATAGCTTAACATGCTTCGGTTTTATTTTAAACTACTTAGCACTGTGACTATTTGACATCCCAGTAAAATATGTTTCAGGTTTTATTTGTAAATGAACTACAAACTTTGATGGTTCAGAAGATGGATGTACCCTAAACAAGCCTTTTGGTAAGAAGCTGTTATGAAATTCGACAACGCCAAAGCCACATTTCAGTAACAGTAGCAGAAATAAGGTCTAGCTTGCTTTAGCTATGGAGCATTTGCTTTAAGTCTGTAGTCCTTTCCCTTAATATTAATTAATGCTTATATAAGATCAGAAGAGGGATACTGCCTGCTTTTTTTTTTTTAACATGAACACATGACAAAACAAACCAGAACATATTTAAAATGGCAAGCTAACATATTATAGACTGTTCTTATTAGCTGTTTGCAGGTCTAAGACACAGACATTCAAAATTAGGCTTTTCATGATTTGGTGGAGCTACTAGTGGGTGTGGCTGAGCACAAGTCCGTAAGGACAGATTCCGTGATCACAGGACACAAGGTGCTGGGTCCTTGAGAGGAAGAGGGAAGGGCTATTACAGGTGCAGCCGATGGATTCCTTTGAGTTGTTTTAGTTCAGCTTTACCATGGAGGCATTCTGTAAGCTCAAATCCCCTGCTGTATAAGCCTAATTAATAACACAGATCAGTTCCTAAATTTCTTCACAGCAGAGATCAGTTTAAATATACAAGAATTGTTCCATCCGTTTTTACTCCAATATGGTGTTGGTCTCCATCCGTGAGTTCAATCCACTCCGTTACAATGTCTTTTATATGGAATCCTTCGGGGATGTGAAGCCTTTGATTCACAGTTTGCAATACAAATACCCTGATACATCATTTATTTGCTATTAAGTATTTGATTATTATGCCTTTTTAAACTCAATATCTTTAACCCAAGTTTTCAATTAGTGTTGCTTGGAGCAGTTCAGAGTTTTTTTTTTTTTTCTTTCTTTCTTCCTATTGTTTTTTCCGCCCACCAATCTCTTTTTGTTTTGAAAGAAGAGCTTCTAGGGGTTGTAACCTAAGCTCTTTTTGCATGCAACATTTCAATAAGGAGGTTATTATAGGGCACATCCCCGTTCAGGTGCTTATAGTAGAGGTATTCTTCAGCCTGCATGCTGATGGCCCGGATTTCGGGTAGTCGGAGAAGTAGCTGCCCAAACTTCTCTGTTTGCTGTGGGTAGTTGCACATCGTATAGTCCAGCAGGGCGGCATTGACTTGTTCCTGGACACCTTCTACCAGCTGGAAGTTCTCAAGGTTTTTGACATCTGGATTAAAAAAAAAAAAGTCACGCTATTTTAATGGCATTTTAATTCCTGTTTACTACAGCAGTGTGTTCAATTAATGGATGTATTTTCCTCCTGACATAAAGCATACTTTATATACTGCTGAATATTCAGTAAGCCCCACTCACCAAGCTTCCTGGGAAAAGGATCACAAAAGAGCTTTAGAAGAATGTCTTGTTGAAATTCTGCATATACCTCAAATCAATTAGACACCAATGGATTTTGAGCAAGGTCAACTCTTTTCTATCTTACAAAAGGAAAGGTTTGAGGATTCCTAAAGTAGAGGGATCATAATATATTGCCAGCAAATGAGTCCCTAGAGAAAGACCTATCTTAACCCAGTATATTACACAATTCACATAATTCTGTATTAATTTTTCTGACCCAAGGTGAAATCTGTGTCCAGGGTATGATGTAGTTAATTCTAATAAAAAGTGACAGGGTTCTTGTTTCTGTTTGACATTTTCTAAATGATTCTGAAAGCCTTTGACTTGTCTAGCCTATGCTAATGAACCATCTGGTACACTCCAGTGACTGCCAACAGAATATTCGCTACTGGGAACTCTCTAAAATATATATCTCAGTGACTAATGATCTTTATCAAATGAAAGGCTTGTCCTTTAGGCAGAATACGCGCCCGGATGGCCGGTGCCCTTTAACCTGAATGTGGTTTCAAAGTCTGATACTTTCCTTTCCTTTTTTTTCCCCCCTGGTCCTGGGTCACTCATACAGAGAAGATGGACATGGGCAATTCACGCAGCCTAACTCCTGGCGATCATCCCGTTGTTTTAAGGCATCTGCCCTAGAGGTCCTTATAAATATTGAATAAGGGAGAAACATAGAGTAAAAAAGAAAAAAAAAAAGACAGACTGACTGACATACAAATACACACACAGACAATGAACAAGGGAAAATGGTTATGTTGGAATTTCTCTTCTGGAGTTTATTTACGTTAACTACAACTTTTATATAATGTGTATATAGAAGTCTCTGGAAAAAAGAGAGAGATATGTGTGTTTACATACATCCATGCTAAGAAAGTAAACAGATGCAGCACCCCTCCAGCCCTGTTTTATTTTCTAATTGGACAAAAATAAATAAGAATGATTCTGAAGAAAACCACATAATACTATGATTAAAAGGTGAAATGTACTAAACTCAGTTACTGGTTACCATGGTAACTCATACCCAGTACTTCTGGCACTGAACTTGGCTGTTAAACTTAGCATGTACATATGTGCTCGTCCATTCTGGTGTCTCTAAATCCTCTTAAAATAAGGTTACTTACTTGCCTTGGGGGGTGGGAGATGGGCAGAATGGGTGAAGGGTTGTGGGAGATACAGGCTGCCAGTTATGGAATGACTAAGCCACGGAAATAAAGGGCACAGCAGAGGAAATATGGTCAGTGATGATGTACTAGCATTGCGTGGTGAGAGCTGGCAGCTGCACGTGTGGCGTGCTCAGCATAGCATACAGAGAAGTACAATCACTATGTTGCATACCTGAAACCAATGAAACATTGTGTCAACTCTACTCAAATAAAAAAGTAAAAACAAACAAAAACAAAACAAAAAGCAAAAAAAGGTTACTTTACATTTGCTTTTAAAATGTGTCTGGGATGATTTTAGTGTTTATATTCTGAGCCGTAACTTCACCTTAAACATGCTTCCCCCTCCCTGTCCCCCAACTCTCTGCCCCAAATTAAAAACAGTGAGGAATTAGTACTGAAATAGGTACATAGTGTGAGCACTGGATACCACATCTACTTCAAAGTGAGATGGGAGAATAAAAAAATGTGATTATTTATTAGTGAGATGTACCAACAGACAAGAGCTACACTATTAGGACCTGTGGCTTCTGGCGGCAGGCAAGTTGTTGCCATTTTATGTCGGTCCTACTTTACAGCTAATAAAACATTTTCCATCTGATTTAAAATATTTTAAAAATTATCTTAAATTATTTAAAAATACTGATACACTTAGTTACATTTGGTTCAAAATTACAAAATGTCAACAAGTGGAAATACCACTGATATGCTCTAGCTGGGCAGGGGACAGAAGAGTTTGCATTCGTGTTAGCTTTGTCCCCTGCAGCGCACTTTCTCCTTTCAAGGGCTCACATTCCGGTTATGTGTATGGGTCCTTCATAAAGGATAACGGCAGAGAGCAAATATCATTTAAAAAGAGTTCATCTGAATTTTGGCACATTTCTTGGTGCTTTTTCTTTTTACCCTTCATCCAACTTAGAGGACACAGAATTCACCTTTCTCTTTTACATGACTAGAAAGTTCAAAAAGAAAACAAGCCACTTTTAGTGTTATAGTGATCGAAACACAATTATAGAAAAACAACTGAAATGAGCATGATTTTATGCTACAATGAAAGATATTCTCACAGGCAAGAAAAGCTAACAAGAGTCATAGAGATTAATAGGGAGGATGTAGGAATTTGCACAGCATAAAAATGTAAGATAAATGAATAATGGTCTTTTTAGAAAGTTGTTTTTGAAACTTTCTTTTTTTGATAAATGTATTTTTTGAGAACTAGGTTCTACCTTCTGTGATAAATTATGCCACTCTGTTAAGAAAAACAAGATCTATTAAAAAAATAAAACGAAGGCTAGATGATTAGTCTTGGTTTATGTGTTTACTATTATCACAGAATGATCATTTAAAGTCTTCAGATTAGCATGTGCTGGGCAATTTCTATAAATACTGGTCCCAACTGGTACCTTTCTCCCAAAAGTTTAAAAATATATGCCATTTTCCTTCTGAAGGAAAATATACAGGTTTCCCATACTTTGGCCATATACATAATTTTTCTCTAAAGTTCATCAAAATTGAATTCACATGACACTATTAATTTTCCCATTAAGCCATTTCTAAGAATTTCTCATTTAACCTAACAAAAGTTATGCTGCTAATCGCCTCAAAGATACTTACTGAATGTGTATTTTGTTTCTGTGCCTATGGAGACAATTTGGAATTTGGTATCAACGATCCTGATACTTAAGCTATATAAGGTTAAAAAAAGAAAGAACAAGATTTTTATTGAATTACTCTCATCTACTGACCAAGTAGTTCCTGGACCACTGCTCTGCTGCTTGACTCTACTTTCAGCTATAAATTCCTCTCACGGCATTTTGCACTGCGCTGGTAACTGTCCGTTTCCCTAGTAGACTGTAAGCAACTAGGTGTGGGGACTCCGTATTAGTCAAAGCACCCCCACAGAATTCTCCAATTAATGTTTCCTTTATATTATTGATGTATTTGTCCAAGATTGATATCACTGTGACATTACCTATTACATGCAACTATTAGGTATCTTATAAGCCAATTTCCTTTCTTTTTCTAATTTGAAACTGACTTTCAAAAATTGATTTATACAACAGATTTCTCCCTGAAATAAAATATTTAAAATGTGACAGTGTTTTCTATCTAAAGAATCCTCTGTGAATCCTGTGGTCTGAATAGTTAAGTCTTAATTTACATGTTTTGCCAATGAGGATTTTCACTGGTCAGTTTTGCTTTAAGGGAAATGTACCCATGCCCCCATTTGGATCTGGAATAGGGTCCCTGAGCCCCTACATTTCTTGCATCTCTGGCCTGAGAAGCAGACCATAGTTTCTCTGCTATGGTCAAGATGGTTCACAAGGACCTAAAGGCAACAGAAAAGGTAAGCGCCAAAATACAGATGACACCACCTCTCAGAAGACTCAGAATTTTCTCTTTTCTGTAGTTCATTTTATTTACTTTTAAGGAAGAGTCCAGAAACTTAAGTGTGCTCCCACAATACTCATGGAATTTTTTTTTAAAGATTTTATTTATTTATTTATTTATTGAGAGAGAGAGAGAGAGAGAGAGAGAGAGAGAAAGTGGGGGGATGGGCAGAAGGAGAGGGAGGGAGAGAATCTCAAGCAGACTCTGTTCTGAGCACGGGTCCCAACTTGGGAAGGGATCTCACAACTCTGAGATCATGACCTGAACCAAAATCAAGCGTCGGATGCTTAACCGACTCAGTCACCCAGGCGCCCCATGGAATTCATGTCCTTTTGTGAAAATTCACATGTGAAATACATTTAAAATCGTAAGCATTTTCTCTGGGATATTCCTCCTGTAAATCAAGCCCTATTCCACATTAAGTAATGAATGGGAGCTGGCATACTTGGGAGCCTAAACCCATCTAAACAGGAATCTAACATCAAAACTTCATCAATGAACTGATATTAAATTACAGGAGAAAACAAAATCTGGTAAAATTATTGCATATTCTGGAGTCCTCAGAAATAATATGTTTTTGAGATTTGCTGTTCAGTTCCCATATACATACCACTGGACCATATTTGGATTTTAGAAAAAGACTCAGCTGGAAGAGGGAAGATTGACAGGAGACCAAAATTCCCACCAGTTGTTCTGTGGTGTCTTATGATGGATCTCAAAGTCTCCTGCGTTTGGCCCTCTATGTTCCTCTTTGAAATTTATAGAAGCTTCATTTTAATACAATTTAAAAATACAAGTTAATGAACTCTATCATTGCAAATCCAGAGTTAGAAATTGCAGGTAAACAGGCAGAGGCATCCCCAACCCTTTCTCTACAGCCTTTAAATTTTGATGACTGGCGAAAGCATTTTATGCTTCTCCTCTAAGTATCAATCTCTTATCATCTGTTCTACTTTATTCACTCGGGGACTAATTACCAACTTTTTATATGAAGCAGCATTACGATAAGCTCACAGTGGCATGCTCGGATTTTTTCCATCCTTATTGGAAAGTAAACCCTTAGGTCTTCTTGAATATATTACAGTACTGGCTTCTCAGTCATACACAACACCCAGACTCTCTCTGAAGATGAAGATCCTGATTTCTGCCTCTCCGGTACCTGCCACATGGCACACGCCTGTAAACCTTCCCGTTCAGCACTTTCTTCAGTGATGGGTCCTTTGCTGAGCAAGGGGGCTGGGGGCTCAAAATGGAGTGTGCTGTCTTTTGTTGAGAAGATAATTTTATATCTTTGTTAATTTTCCACATGTGGGAAAACAATTGTATCTTGCCCTTTAAGAGAGATGAAAGTGGGAAAAAGAGGTACCATTTTGCACCTAGAGAACACTTCTTTTCCTTGAGGGTTTTGGAAGGGTGGCAATCTGTAAACTGGTGCACAATGAGTCCTCAGAAGACCCTTTCCTTTAATAAACCAGAAACGGAGAAAGAATTTTCTGTAAGGAATTAATTTTTAAAATTATTTTTTAGAGGGCTATCTTTAAATAATTTATATACATAATTTTGTAGGAATTTTCAGAGCAACCTGCTAGTTCTTTTCGTATGAGTTCACTTAATAAAGAGTGAGGGCTGTTTAGTGGTTGGAAATGGGAGGACAGAATATTTTTAGCGCTGATGTCTAAGATTAAATTCTATCTTGTTTCCAGCAAAACTTCAAACTCAAGATTTTACATTCATCGCTGTTAAGACCCCTACAAAAATGTGTTTGTGTGTGTATGCTTATTAACCCAAGAGCTATTTTTAGCAACTAGAATATACAATTTGGTGCCTTCATATGCAAATTACTAACAAGAAAAACGCAACTCTTTGGCAAGAGCTGTGTGTAAAAATGTGGACAAATAGCGTATACATTATTTATGTACATAGAAATAACAAGCCCTTACAACTACTGACGCTTTGTAACTTACAAGGCACTGTAACATGCATTATTTATTATTTTACACTCTTATGTATGTGCAATATGAATTCACTCATTCATTCATTCATTCATTCAATCATCCATCCATTCACTCATTCAGTTGGACAGTCTTATGCCAGGTATTAAAGACACAGGAATAAAACACAGTCTCTGTGTCGTCTATTTAATATTACAGAGATAAGCAGTGGCTGTCTTGGGCACACACAGGATCAGCAGCTTAACTTTCATGCAGAAAGAAAGCAGAGGGGCAAGAGGAGAATAGGCCAGGAAGTTTAAGACTGAAGGACATCACATGTCAGAAAGAGTCTGGATTTTGGTCTGAAAGCAATACAGAAGCACTGAAAGATTTTAAGAAGGAAAGAGTCAGCTCTCTGGTTTAGAAAGAGCCCTGTGCCAGAAGTGAGGAGAAGGGACTGGTAGACGAGGGAGGGGAAGGAGGGAACAGTTTCATGGGAACAGTCTCACCACCCAGTCAGGAGGGTGCTGTAGGAAGAGGTAAGAAGTACAGTGGGCCATGGTGGCGGGGGTGGGGTGGGGTGCGTGTGGACTTGAAAGGCATCAAGATGGCTGGCTCAACAGGGCTTGTTGGCCCTGTGTTAATCGAGAGTGGGAGAGAGTGAAGGTCCTGGATGACTTCTGGGTGTCTGTCAAGGGAGGAAGGTGGTGGCTATCTTTTTGGCAAGAGGCAGAAAAGCGTATTTGAGAGGTCAGGATTCAGTAAGTCTAGGTATAGCCATGTTGGATTTAAGGAGCCTGTGAACACTCAGTAGATACAGAGGAAATGACAGGAAATAAAGGTCCAGACCTCAGCAGAGAGGCCTGGATGGTGGTCTGTATTTGGGACTCATCAGTGGGCCAGTGTTGGGTGAAACCCCTGGGGTCAGTGAGAATGTTTAGAGAGGGAAGGGGCCTAGCGGTGGGATTCTAGAGCATGTCACTATTTGGGGCCTCAAGTTTTCCTCATCTGGGAACTTAAGGTTGGACTTGGTCTCTATCGTCACTCACAGCCCTAACAGTCTGACTGGATGCTTATGAACTCAAGTATGGAAAGGAAGATACTGGACTGTCAACAAACAGGTACCACCAGTACTCTGCAATCACCCCATTAGCCTATCACTGGCTTTTCTGTTTAACTGTCTGGAAAGTAAGTCAATTCTCCAAGATGGTTTTTGGCCTGAATTACAAATCATTTCAAACTTTGTTTAGTATATAGCTATGATTTGATACAATGTGCCCTAGGAGAAGTGGCACTAAATTCATTTACATTAAAGTAGCTCTCTCCTTGACAAGGAAACCATGTAGCTTTGGCACGAACAGACAAAGCTTGCAGAAGTTTCCAAGCTAGCTCCTGCGTCCTCACGTCTGGCAACTTTTCCCTTAGGGCACACAATATGGAATCCAATGCAAATGGCATCACTGAAATACTTCGAACAAAACAATATTCCAAGAGTTTACATATAGTTTCTTCTCAGAAGAAAGGGGAAAACCTTTATCATAGTCTAACTCAGAAACACTATCTGTTGGCCTTACTCCTCTCCAGACACACTGGTCTTCTTGCTGTTCAACACACCAAGCCTTTCCTTCTGCCTTAGGACCTCTGCACTTGAGCTCCCTCATTCTGCATGTTCTTCCCCTATTGTGTAGGACTTCACTTCAGCCTCAGCTCAAATAACACCTACTCAAAGCCTTTGCTCACCACCCTTTCTACAAAAGCTCTGCTTCACTACCAAATCATTCTCTGTGCCCTCACTCTGCCTGATTTTCTTTAAAATATATGTCATGTATCAAACAGATATCTGTATACCCATATCTGCTCCTAGCAGCATTGGTCACAGTAGCCAAAAGGTAGAAGCAATGTCAGGGGCTGCTGACTGATGCATGGATGTCCTCTGGAGCCAGACAGCCTGGTACAACTCAGGGTCTGCGTCTCAGTAGCTGAGCAGGTAGGGTTACGTGACCCCTATAAAGCTGTTTCTTTATCTGGAGAAGGAAGATAATAATACCTTCCCAATAAAAGTCTTCACAGTATTAAATGAGAAAACATGTAAAAAATCCTTTGCACATTGACTAGCGCTTGGAAATGTTAGCTTCTCCCTCCCTGGGTCTGGCTTACTCTGAGATCTTAAGAAAGCTATTCAATTTCTAAGTCTTAATTTCAAAATACCTATAATACCTTCTCAAGAAAGCATCCGTTAAAAGTTAGCCTTCTCTAGAATCCCACCACGAGGCCACGAGGCCCCGACCCCCCGTGAGCAGATCAACAAAATGTGGTCTACACCTCCAATGGAATATTACGCGGTCTTAAAAAGGAGGGAAATTGTGCTAGTGAAATAGGCCAGTTACAAAAAGAAGAAGTCCATGATTCCACTTGTATGAGGTACCCAGAGTAGGAAATTCATAGACAGAAAGAAGGATGGTGATTGCCAGGGCCTGGGGGGAGAAGGAAATGGGGGTCGTCATTGCATGTAAGTATGGAGTTTGAGTTTTGCAAGATGAAAAGAGTTCTGGAGATGGGTTGGACAAGAATGTAAATGTACTGAGCACTCCTGAACTGCGCACTTACAAGTTATTAAGATAATACATTTTATGTCATGTGCATTCTATCTACCACAATTAGAAATGTAAAGATGTAATGTATAGGTAGGTTTTTAGACATGATATAATGAACCCTTGTGAATCCACCACTCTGAAGAAACAAATAGAACACCGAACAGAGCCCTTCAGGCTCCTTGTGTGTTCCTTCTGTGAACTAAATCCTGACGCCTCAGAATGACCACTACCCCCATTTTGTGGCTACTCTTCCCTATATCCCTGAACTACATATTCTTACTGTTGCTTATTGGACATTATGCATTTATTTGTCCAATTTTTGAAATTGCCTGCTACCTTCACCAGAATGAGAGCTGTGAAAGAAGGGACTTGGTCTAATTTGCAGCTGCATCTTAGCACCTAGGTCAGTGCTCAGCACAGAGAAGATCCTTAATATAGTGGCCCCCCCATGCGTGGCTTGGCCTTCCGTGGTTTCAGCTACAGGTAGTCAACCGTGGTCTGGAAGCAGATGACCCTTCTCCTGATGTATCATCAGAAGGTCACAGTGTCTACACCACTCACCTCACTTCACCTCACCACATAGGCTTTTTATCATCTCACATCATCACAACAAGAAGGGTGATTACAGTATGACAAGGTATTTTGAGAGAGAGGAAAACCACATTCACGTAACTTTTATTACAGTATATTCTTATAATTGTTCCATTTTATTATTAGCTATTATTATTTATCTCTTACTGTGCCTAATTTAGAAATGAAACGTTACCATAGGTATGCATTTATAGAAAAAATGTAGCATATATATATATATATAAAGGGTTCTGTACTATCCACAGTTTGAAGCATGACTAGGGGGCTTGGAACATTTCCTCCATGGAGCAGGGGGTGGGGGGACCACTCTAAATATGTGAGGAATGAACAAATAAATTTCTCGATTAAACATTGCTTTGCCCTAAACCAAAACCTTTTCTTTCTTTCTTTTTTTTTTTTTTTTTTGCCTTTGACACACTACTATTCTTCCATATCAAATTCACGGCAGACTTTATTTTTGTTTCGTGCAGAACTATTTCATAACAGTAAGCAAAAAGCACGAAGTCCATTATGTATTGTGTTTTCTTGGGAAAGGTTCAAAAGGGAATTTTGGCTGGGTGCTCTGACTGTAGTGCCAAGCCTGCCTGTTTTTCCTGAATCATGTGGACCTTTCTATGTGCAGAACATTCTCCTTTGCCATGTTCTACACATTTACCAGCTCACTCATGACCCATGAGCAGCTACAGCTGCTTAATGGACATCTCTTCCCCAATGGCTAGTGGGTATCTCAAACTCACAGTGTCTAAAACTGAGCTCAGTCTCTCCATGTTTCTGAGCCTACGCCTTCTCCTGCTTTCCCTATACCAATTATTGGAGCAGGATCTGTCAGGACTCCATACAGACATCACTGCCTCCAGGAAGCCTCCCCTGAGCAGTCTCTGTGGATCGTACAGCATATCCCATTTGCCCATCACATAGGTCATGGGGTATTACATGGTTATCTGACTGTCAATTCTGAGAACAGGGATAAATCTACCTGTTAACGGTTACCCTTCCTTCCCCAGGCCTAGCACAGCGCCTGGACAAAGCAGGAGACGATTTCACACTGGACGAGTGAAAGAATGTACTTTCACACTAATTCATACATCGATCTTCCCCTTGCTTGTACCTGAAAGATCTTCCAAATATTTCCAATCCTATCTTTCCTGTCAAGCTTTTCTTGATCTTCCAGTCACCAGTCTGTACCCTGTCTCCCCTACTAGGTTATGTTCCCTCGAAAGGCAATGATCTTGTCTTATGTTTACTTCCCACACAGTGCAAATACAGCACCACATACACACAAGACACCCAATACGTGTACTATTAAACTTGCTCATCTGAATTAAGCGCCCATGAATATAAAGCATATGCAAATCAATTCCCTAAGAATATACTGAGCATCTTTTATGTGCCAATAGTCCCAGCTATTAAACTCCTTTTTTTTTTTTAAAGATTTTATTTATTTATTTGACAGAGATAGAGACAGCCAGCGAGAGAGGGAACACAAGCAGGGGGAGTGGGAGAGGAAGAAGCAGGCTCATAGCGGAGGAGCCTGATGTGGGGCTCGATCCCAGAACGCTGGGATCACGCCCTGAGCCGAAGGCAGACGCTTAACCGCTGTGCCACCCAGGCGCCCCCCCAGCTATTAAACTCCTAAGTAGTTTTAAAGTTCCTCACCTTGTTAAATTCATAACCAATTTCAAACATCACAGTAGAACACATTTTCCATAATTTATCTCTAGAAAAAGTATAATTTGATTCAAAATGGAAGAAAGGGAGTTCAGTGAATTAGCAGAAGGGAAAACACTTGGTTTGTCTGATGTTATGAAGCGGTAATCTGTGTACATGGAGGAAAAATCTATTTTGAGGCTGTCCTGTGTTAAGGGGCCTGACACAGAGGCCGCACATTTTCCTTCGATGTATAAATTTGCGGTTTGTTTTCCAAAAGTCTTGGGGATAAAAGTGAGGAAGGAAGGCTCTGCTAAAGAATTATTTTAAAAACATGAATTAAAATAGATCCTATGTTTCATCTACCTCTCCACACCCGATGATAGCAAAACCCACATTCAAATGCTTGGAGAATGAAAGGCAAAAATGAGGTCTCCGGCTGGGAACTGGCTGAGTATTTTGAGGCAGGAAGACAAAATTTAAAGGGGCCTGCAAGGAGGCCATTTTCTGGTTTCCCCCTCAATTTCAAATAAAGCTGTGTGTCAAAACAGACCCAATACTAAGGACAAATACAAACAGTGTTTGATAACAGGTAGCTTTTCAAGTGCACGTGACACTCAAAATTGCAGCTGCCCCCGTCGGCCAGCCTTGGAAGTCAGAGTCCTTATCTTGTTTTAAGACCATCTGTCCCCTCAGAATATGAAATGTCCACATTCATAAAAAGCAGCCCTTCCTGAGAGAAAAAGCTCCTCACTCCATTCTTGTAGTCACATCCTAAAACAGTTTTGGATTCATAAGTTTGCATTTGATTTCCATTCAGGAACTTTTGCGGTTTTTGCAAAGTTTTCGTCTTCTCTTAGAATAAGATATGGGGTTCAGTTTGTTCAGGTGGTAAGTCAAGACTATGAATAAACCAACGTTATCATATGAAAGAGAATTAAACAGGCAGATCCAAGTGGGGATATATTAAGCCAAATTTAAGCTCCAGTTGTTGAATTTAGCCTGTACTAGATGTCTGGTTTGCCTCGGGATAAATTCAGCTTTCCAGCTAATCGAATGAGGAAAACCGCCTCAGGTATGATAAAATTTACAAGAGAACGCTGTCGAACAGTTCTTGTTAAAAATATTAGCTTAAAGGCATTCTTATCGTCTTTGGGATGAAGACTGTATTTGCATTTAATTATTTGATTTCAAACTTTTATGAACTTGGATCAAATATTAGCTTAGCCAATTAAAATATTATTCTGTGGGAGTGTGGCTAAGAGCCCAATTCAGTTCGACGTACCTAGCTTTGGTAGTAATCTACAACTTTCTTACTGACTTCCGGAGAGATTATTTCTAAGAGGTAAAAAAGGTAACATTTAAGAATTTACATGCACATTTAGTGAACAAGGTACTATATTCAAAATAAATAGTTGAAGCCTTTCTCTGCATTATAGCATTAGTCCAGAAGAAAAAAGATATAATCGTCTAGGTATTTCCACTCATACAATCAATACTCCTTCATAATTCAGCATTTGAAATAAATCCTTTTCTTTAAAACCACTCCTGGTAGTCCACGGGCCACAGTGCAGTTGCATTGCCAGAAGCAGCTTTGTGTTCGGCTTTGTTCCCCACAGAAGGCTGGGTAGAGCCTGCTGTTTCTATCCTCCAGGTCTTAGAGGGTAGCAAGGGATATACCGCTCATGCAGAAAAGGGACAGGAATGAGAAGGGAAGAGAGCGCCATGGGGGAAAGGTTTACATGAAATGAAAAAGCAGCAGAACACTCTTTAAAAATCTTTTCTAAGTGGAATTGTTGAGAAAAGGCATTCAAAAATCTCTATACCAAATAATCAGTTTGTTTCATTTAGCTTGTATTACTCATACCTCAATGTCCATTGGGCATTGGGCAGGACACTTCATATCTTTTGACGAACTTAGTCTTCTGGCCCTAAGGCTATGACATAGTAGGACTGTCTAGTGCCAGAAAGACACAGATGTGGTCATCTCTGTCCTGCTGTGCTCCCTATCCCCAATCCCCCGGGTACTGTGACCCTTTGCGGGGGTGGGGTGGGGGGAGACACATCTTTGCAATGAGTTGCCTCCAATTCCTCCTATAGACTCGCGCCAGGTATGATTAGATATGAATGAAGTCAAACAATCGGAGAACCACTGCCTCCCTGGGTCTAATCCCACTCATTTCAACAGAACTTTGAAACCAGGATGTGAATATAATACACTTGTCATTTTAAAGAGTAAGTATTGATTATTTTAAAAGAATGAAACACGTTATGGTCAAGTCAATACAAGGATGTATGCAGGGTATGAAGTTCTGCCTCCCAGGCAGCAAGAAATACAGAATCTGGAAAACATTGCCACACTGTTCTGCGGTGTTCACTGTTGTTCACTAATTCAGACTCAGCAACTTGAACTCTGACGCAAATTCACACACTGCAGTTAGGCTTTATTTTTGATAGGGAGTTTACAGATGCCTTTCTGTTTCATGCTCTGAGTATCTAACTCAAGAGAAATTCTGTCTAAAACCAGCAGCAGAAGCAGAAATTCAGGAAATTAAGATTATTACTGATGTGTTGTTTATTTTAAAATCCAAGTTTTTAACGTTTAAGACCTTCTATAAGGTCTATATAAATGTAGGCTTATTGTATATTACAACTTCTGAGAATAAAATATGTGCTCAGTCCTTTGAACTTTTATCAAAACCCTGTCATCTATTTTACGTAATTTCTTCCAACACTCTGGCAGGTCTGGCATTAGCCTTCCTGAGAGAGACACACAATGAATTAGTGATAAAATTCGGAGCAAGACTAGGTATTTTAATGTTACATCTGACGTTCCCACCCTCCTTTTATTGCAGCACACTGTATCAACTACACTACTTTGGAGAAACCATTGGGTTGAGGTCATTAAAATTGCATTTCTTTAAGTACATGTTAAATTCTGCTTTTTTTTTTTTTTTGCCAAGTTGAATGATTCTGAATTAGTGAGGTTTACTGTGTTCTGTTTCCACTTGTACTAAACTGTAATATCACAATCATTACAATCCTTGTAGCATTCTGCCCATATGAGAACCGTTGTTTATATACCCCTGTTCTACATATCCAAGACTACTCTTCAAGACCTAGATACACTTGTTACTTATTACATCATTTCCCTTGGCTTATTAATATCCTGCTTAGTAAAATCAGAAGTTGAAGGGGGGAAAATCATTCAGATGACCAATACTTATTCTGAATTATTGGGACTATAAAAAGAAAAGAGAGGTCTTTGGGGTGAAGAACTAAGACTGAAGGGAAACTGACGACCTAACAAGCTCATTAAAACCATATATATATATCAATTTGGGGGACATATATTAATAATTCATCCAATTGCTCAGGGATATGTATTTGTATGTGAAAGACAGAAAATCCATAATACCCATTTGTTTTGTATTTGTTTAACCATGTGGCAGAGAAAATAACCGGAAAGATTAATCTAAGAACTTTCAAGAGCTTCAAACATTTTGCAAAGGAAGCTATCTTTTTTTTTTTTTTTTGAAGTGCTAAGACAGGTGGTAATGATACTAAACTATCTGATATCTGATCATACTTGTTTAGAAAATGCTATGCTCAATGCTAAGCCCTGTATAGGAAAGGAATGATGCTCTCACAGCTGCATTATAGCCAACTCTTGATTATTGAGGGGAATTATTGATCCTTGCATTTCCACAGCTGGGAAAAATGAAAAGAAGTGATTTTAGATCTGTGAATACTGTGCTAGCCAACTGACCTTGGAAAGAGGAAACTGCTCTAAGTCTCAGTTTCCTCATCTTTTAAAATGTATTGGGGGTGCGGTGGGGTTGGGGACATGTCTCCAAAGGCAAGGGAAACAAAAGCAAAAATGAACTACTAGGACTTCATCAGGATGAAAAGCTTTTGCACAAAGGAAACAGTCAACATACCTAAAAGGGAACTATGGAAGAAGATATTTGTAAGTGACTTACCAGATAAAGGGTGAGTATCCAAAATCTATAAAGAACTTATCAGATTCAACACCCAGGAAACAAAAAATCCAGTCAAGAAATGGGCAGAAGACATGAACAGAAATTTCTCACAGAAGACATACAAATGGCCAAAAGGCAAATGAAAAAATTCTCAACATCACTCGGCATCAGGGAAGTACAAATCAAAACCACAATGAGATTCCACCTCACACTAGTGAGAATGGCAACAGATGTTGGCGAGGATGCAGAGAAAGGGGACCCCTCTTACACTGTTGGTGGGAACGCAAGCTGGTGCAGCCACTCTGGAAAACACTATGGAGGTTCCTCAAAAGGTTAAAAATAGAACTACACTACGACCCAATAATTGCACTACTAGGTATTTATCCAAAGGATACAAACATAGTCATTCAAAGGGGCACTTGCACCCCAATGTTTCTAGCAGCAATGTCCTCAATAGCCAAAATATCAAAAGAGCCCAGAATTCCATCAACAGATGAATGGGTAAAGAAGATACGGTGTGTATGTATGTGTGTGTGTGTGTGTTATCTATAATGGAATATTACTCAGCCATCATAAAGAATGAAATCTTCCCATTTGCAATGACGTGGATGGAACTAGAGGGTATTATGCTAAGCGAAATAAGTCAGAGAAAGACAAATACCAAATGATTTCACTGATCTGTGGAATTTAAGAAACAAAACTGATGATCATAGGGGAAGGAAAAATAAAATAAGATGAAAACAGGAAGGCAAACCAATAAGAGGCTCTTAACTCTAGGAAACAAACTGGGGGCTGCTGGAGGGGAGGGGGGTGGGAGGATGGGGTCACTGGCAGATGGGCATTAAGGAGGACGGACACTTGATGTAATAAGCCCTGGGTGTTATATGCAACTGATGAATCACTAAATTCTACCCCTGAAACTAACCATACACTGTACGTTAACTAAATTGAATTTAAATAAAAAATTAAAAAAAAAGAAAAGAGGTTTTAAGCTAAAAAAAAAAAAAAAAAAAGCATTTTACCAGTAATTGCCATGAAGTAGGGCAGTGTGCCTGGCTCATAAAATACCGTAAGTTATTTCATCTTCCTACAGTGATGACTTTGCTGAACATGAAGTGTTTCCGCCCACCCAGTGCTGTTCTAAAGGAAAGCTCAGATATGGTTGTTCCTGAGCCCAAGGCCTCTGCCAGCTTATGCAGACAGTGGCTCTGGTCTAAGACATCAGGAACAGTGTTAATACTCGAAGCTGTTCTGAGGAATTCCGTGTGCTTCCCCAGAGGGAGCGCTCAGGTCCACTGACGTTCCTCCGGCTCAGGGAGCCACTCCCACGCCTCCTAAGGTGCTCTCTGTAGAATTTGCCCTGGAGGACCATTACTGTCTCCTGGGGATTTTCAAATTTAAGTATCTTCGCGTGAGCCTCAGGATGGCTCAGTGAGCAGACCCACATCAGGTTCCAGGACAGCCCCGAACCACTCATACATTTCCAAATTGCAATTGGTATTTAATTAAACAGCTGTCATCTTGTGAAGTAGAGGATTTTTAAAAAATGTTGAAAACTTGATTTTTGGATTATCTGTGGATT